>NC_138655.1:37434643-38034643 GCF_964273445.1 Streptopelia decaocto | reverse complement strand
TCATCTGCACCAAACCAGTTGCAAAAGTGATGGTTTATTTACTGACAGATTTACAGGCATCACTTTGAAGGGCCACCTAGACCCAGCCCTGGTATGTGGCTGGGAGAATATGCATCACACTGTTTGTGTTTAAAGAGAGGAAAGACTTGTGTACACTCCTTAACACTCATCTCTTCCTCCTTTTAAATAAATCTGTGCCCATGCGTATGGAAAGGATTTACCCATTGGCTGTGTATTTGATTAAATATTTCAGGCCACAATTTCACCTTTCACAGTTTTCCATCTATCACTCATTTTTAGTTTAAATTTATCTGACTAATTTCACTGGGTTTTCACTGAAGAGCTTCTGTAAACTGGTGGTGAGGAGGGGCCAAAAAAAAAAACCCCAGGAAAAAACATCAAACAACTGCTCTTCAGCAAAGTTCTTGTTATTCCCTGCATCTGCGTGTTTCACAATTTCTGTCTGTGACCGTGCGCTTAGTCTGGCTGGCTGTAGTGTCCTTCCCTGGGACCTCTGCTCACAATTCTTGGCTGCTTTTGCAGCTTCTCAATATTTCCACTGGATAAGCATACAGGTGATAAAAGATGCTAACTCAGGTCGCTGCAGCTGGCAGTCACTGAAAAGCTGCAAGCAGAATCAACAAGCAGGATCGATAGGGTGAATATTTGCGCATCTATACGCCTCATCTTTCTGCCTGTGTGTATTCCAGCATAAGGTTACTGTGTACCATATAGCCGCAGCAGCAGCCGTCTGTGTGTTATGATTTGCTGTAACAAGTTGCCCTTTCCTTTAACTTTAATGCCAAGACCTCAGAGTGTGTTGTTTCAAGTATGGTTCTTTGCTGCCTTGTACTGAACTTGATTGCTCTCTGCAACTACTTGATGGTGTTGACTTTTTAGTCCTGTTTACGGTATACAGCAGGATACAGGGGGGAATAAATACAAGCCCTGGCATAGAAGCTGTATTCAGTGCCCCGACTTAAGAAACATTTGCCTGGGAAGATGACTCTAAATGGAGTTTGACTAGCCAGGGAGTTAGGTGCTGACTCTGCACTCTCAAGATGTGCTCATCTCAGAGTCCTGTGCTGGAAATCTGCACTAAAACATGTCAAAAAGAAAGAGAAAAAAACCAAACCAAACCAACAAACAAACAAACAAAACCAAAACAAAACAAAACAAGGAAACCAATTTCTGTTATTAAAACATAGTCACTGGAGAAGGGGACAGGTTGTTTCATATTAATGCTAACTTGATGGTCACAACATTTGCCAGTACTGCAAAAGTTCCAGGTTTGATTCCTCCCTCTGCCTTCAAACAACACGCCTTAAACACCGTACTATGAGAACACTCTGTCCCTTAGCTATATCGTGAACATATCGTTCATTAGGATTATATGCATTTTAGGGCGTAATCAGATGAGCCTGATGAGGCAACACAGCAATCAGAGTAACAAGTGGCATACAGGAGTAGGCAATTTGGTTCAGGATTGTGCTCCAAAAACTGTTTGTGTATTTTACAAATAATACACAGAGATATCCAGAAGGAGAGATGGTCAAACAGTACTCCTGTCATTGAATAAATGTTGCTGTTGTGTTGGAAGCCTTCAGGCGGCATGGAAATCTCAAAGGCACAGAAAAATGTTATTTTTGTCTTTCAAAAAGAAGACATTTGGGGAGAAATAAAACATCTATAGTAGTTATTCACAGCAATTGTTGGCAAACTATTACTTTGGAAATATGGAATGTATTAAATATAATTTAATACATAAAAACTATTGAGATATGTGTATTAAATGAGTCTACTTTTGAATTAAAACATTGTTTTCTATCTCAAGACAGAAATTTACCTCTCAAAAAGGCTTTTGCCTCTGAAGACATTAGGAAGAAAATAACAATACAAGAATATCAGTACTGTTCACAGTAAACACAGATGGAGATTATAACCAGTGAATCACAGAAACATAGAATCATTTTGGTTGGAGGAAACCCTTAAGATCGTCAAGTCCAACCATAACCTAACTCTGGCACTAAAGCATGTCCCTAAGAAGTTCAACAGTGATTTATAACTAGAGATCCAATGTCATAATACAGATTCTGAACAAACAAGTTATTCTAGTTCCATTTATTTCTAGAGGAAAAGTTTGAAAAATGAGCATGATCTCTACATATTAGAAGCAGCCTCAAGAATTTATATAAACATAGAGACTATATCAGCCTATAATATGCACAAATTCCAATTGCCTGAAACCCACAAGATTTTACATATTGTAAACAAAATATGCGTAAAAAGCATTTTTAGATTTGAAATGCAAAGACAAACCAGTATATTGAAGTTAATATTCATGTTTTTACCTTGCGCGAAAATATTTCATGTAGAAACTTCTGAAATTTTGCCATTTCTAAGCCTGACCTTATAAAGCAGGAGAAAACAATACAAAAGGTTTGCCTCAAAAGTTTCTGGGGTTTCCTCTTTTTTTTTTTTTTCCTCTCTTTTTTTCTCTCTCTGTTTGCATTTGTTTGTTCATATGTTTGTTTTCTGCTTTGTTGTACTTTTGTTTGTTTGTTCCCCCCACACACCCCTTTTGCAGATCAGCCTCTCAACAAAAAGCCTGGTTCTGGACCAGTTTGTGGACCCAACGGGGGTTTATACATGAGGTATGTACTGATTTACTTAGCACCATAAGGACTGATTAATCCTGGGCATCCATTAAACACAATCCCTGCAGCTGGGTTAGGCGTCTCACACAAGCCAGCTACCAGACCTAGCTATTGGGATTTAAATACCTAATGGAAACATAATTCTTATCTAAGCCACCCAGTGTTCTTCACTGATTTGGTTGTGAAATACTGCACTTCATAATTCTCAAACAGGAGGGTGCAATTCTGCTCACATTGTAATAAACCAGAACAGAGACCCAGTCAACTGTTAGATAAACAGTGCCTCTGTACTGTTCAACAGATTTGAAATCTCCATAATCAGAACTTCATAATCATCAGCTTGTCCAACCAAATCCACCCTGTGTCAGACACATTGCTAAATGGGCTAAGGGCCTGTGTTAGATTCCAGGTAAATGAGAAGGGGACCAGAATACAAAGAAATAAAGGGGCTTCAGGAGTGGAAAAGCTTAAGAATCACTGCTGTAGAAATTTAAACCTTAGAAATGAAATCAGCTCTATAAACCCAGCAAAATTAATGGTTAATTTTATATCCTCAACAGGCATGCATTTTTTTCTGGTGATCAATGAATAATGTTGATTACCATGCTATGGAGATAAGGATGACACTAATGAGATTTTCATTGATGTGATTTTCATTTCTATGATCTATTTGTAAGCACAGTCACAGAAAAATAGATGGTTTTGGCAAATAAGATGGCACAGCAAAGACTACTAAAAGTGATTTCCAGAGAATTAATAAGTACATGGCAAACTTTGTTCAACAGAGATTGTGAAGCTTTGAAGACATTTATCTTCCTTGGAAATCTGTGAAGTCTAAAAATTTTGAGTAAAGCAGTGTCAGACCTACTGCCTGCTTTTGACACGAGAACATATAGCATTGGTTCTCTGAGACATTCGGAAAACTATTTGCAAGTTGAAGCCTGTAAATAGAAACTTAACATTGAAAAGGGCACCTGCAAATACTGCAAAAATGTATCCAGGTGCACCATGAACACATTTGTGCATGCAGAAATAGAAAAGGTAACCATGCATGGTTACCTTTCACTTCCATACCAGCTAATCTGAGACATATTCCTGTTCTTCTAGTTTTATATCTATTATAATACTATATACCTCAGTAAAACTAAATGCAAACTTTTCTTTGGGTATGGCATTTTACTAGGGTTTAGGTTTTTATTTTGCCTATGCTTCAAATAAATCACCTCTCCTGATGAATTTATGCAGCTGTCATTCTGATTCCAAATAGGAGAGAATCCGGTATACCATAAGAATGAGATGCTCAACACAGTCCTTCTTTCTAAACTATATGGAAAGGGGATATTTTTTTTTTTCTGGAGAACACTGAGATATGTGTTAAAGTCTGGACTGCTACTACTAATATTGTTGTAGTTTTATGAAATAATATCCCTGTACAGATAAATTCTTACAATAAACCGACATCACGCTGTATCTAAAATTATAACGATTCGTTTTACAGCACAGAAAATGCAATTTCTTTTTTTCATTTTCCTTCTTGAAAGATATGTTTATAAGTATTTTTTCTTGTGAAACCCAGATTTATTTATTTTTTTAAATCATGCTGCTAATCAATTCTGTTAGTAGATATTTTAACAAGCAGTTCTAGGATACATCAAGTCAATTAGAGGTAGCAAAACTGCCATCCTGTTTGAAACAATGGGCATCTTGTCACCTACACAAGCTTTGGACTGCCAAAACATAAGTGCTAACAACCAGAATTGGGCCATTATAACAAACTGCTGTGTAGAATCTTTGCACTGTTTATATTATGCTTGGACTAAACCTTTGTGAGGTAGAGAGAAATATATTGCATTATTGCATTTTACGCCAGGTGAATAAAAATAATTTACCTTTACATTATTTAGATACTTAGACAAAAATCATGCATCAATAAATGCTGTGTCTTTACTGGAAAAGAAACTGGTTGATTCCAGACAGGTACAGCACTGGTTTCAACTCTCTGTAAATACTCTTTTCAAATATTGAGTAGGTGAGAAAAATAGCTACACCTCTATCCTCATTTTCCTTCCATGTACTGGATTAAAAACTGGTCTATGCTGCCTCCAGTTGGTACTGTCTCAACACAGAATTCTTTAAGATGAGCCATTGACAACCTGAATTCATTTAACACCAGGATGCCAGGATGTGTAACCAGCTCTTTCCAGCTGAAGGTCAATTGTCTCTACTGACTTTCATAATGTACTTTTACTTAGCATGTAATATCATTGTCCACTGCCTTGATGACATAAAGCTTCATGGGCCTGGGCATTAATATTTTATTTACAAAAAAACCCAAGCATGAGAACTCAAATTAGAGCCATAGCCTGTGAGCCTGTGGACAGAATTCTGTTCCTCCTGACATGGTACTCACCCTGCTGGCTCATCACCTGGGATCAAGATGAGGTAAACCTGGACAATGAGAAATATAATCCAGTGTGAACCAAGACTAGACAACAGTGCATCTCCTGCTGGTGTCACGTCACAGGACCAATGTAGATTGGAGGACCTTCTACAGGGTAGGCACTGATGTCACCTCTTCGGTACGGCTGCTGCCTCAGAGACATGTTAAATTATTTCTGCCCTTTGCAAGACAGCAAAATTGTGAAGGTCCAGAGAACAACTCGTTTTAAAGAAATTCTGTTGATGTAATTTGAGACGAAATGTGTGGTTTTCAAGAGCGATTTTTCAGAAGCTGTGTTGAGAAGCTACCATTCACTGTTGGCTATTGGAATTTAGTAAGTGATTCCTTTTACACTATGAAACTAATGCATTCTAGTTTCCAGTGAACCTGTATTTCAAGTTCCTCCGCCATCTTCAGCCGAGTAGTGTCAGCTGCATTCATTGTGCTGTTTGCTCCTGGAGCTGAGGTGAGACCCTTCATCTGGCAGAGACAATGGTGCTGTGCTGGTTGTGACCCACACACATGCGGACTGGTGAACCTGGGCAGACAAGAGAGAAGTGAGGACAGCTGAGCTCAAGCTGCAGCTCCCAAGGGGAGAGAGAAGTTTGCCTCTCCCCTTTATCAAATCCTTTTACTTTGTAAGGACTTAACACCTTTGGGCACTTGCCTTTCTGTCAAATGTAGTCAACGGTATATGTCAGTTTCAAAAATTCGGAGCGGGAGAGACAGAGCAGATACTCACTGACAGACAGACAGACAGGCAGGCAATGTGATCACATTTATTTCCTCAGGAAATCAGATCTGTAAGTCATATGCAAAACTGTGGATGTTGGTGGGTGGGGTCTTCAAAAGCTCCTAAGATCCAGAGCGAAAAATTTATTTATGCACCTCGTATTAACTCAGATAAAAGGAGAATTAGGTACCTAAGTAACATTAGAAGTCTAACCTAAATTACTTTAATGGGGTTTGCTGTATCACTTGAGTAGCCTTAATCCCACTTGCTGTATTTTAAATGGTAGATGATAGGAGATTTGGCACTGATTTAAAAGAGTATATAATTTCATAAAGCTTATGTAAAAGCAATGATAATGCCTGAAAACCTTCAAAAAGTTAGAGTTACAGTATCAGATGCCTTAATTCACATGCATTGTCTTAATGGTAAAAATCTAACAAAGCCTTAGATTGGTGCCAAACAGTCAATGTTGAAGGAATGTTCCCACAAGTTTTTACATTGGTCCAGACAAATAAAAAATATACAGATAATAGATCTCACTTTTCCTATAGCTAGTTAAAACACATGGTATATCAGAGAGGAAGACCAGTTACATGTTTCAAAGGCACAGTCAAGGCAAGTCTTAGTTTGGTTTGCATTACTTCTACATGTGAGGTGTATGGTGGAGCCATATGTCATGATAGACAAGATGTAGAGACACTCTCAAGACCTGTGAGCAAATTCAGGCTGAGAACTTTGCAAGAAGGATTGCAGAGGACAGTGGGCAGAGTGACTACAAGTATAGATGTGATACCCACGTCTGCTGGGCATTGTGAAACTAAGACTGGTATGCACCACTATCAGAATTAACTTATCCTAGTCAAAAGAAAAGCAGATTCTATCAGTGCATCCAACATCTCACACTCAGGTGTTTTGTTTTGTTTTGTTTTTTTAAGAAGATCACTAATTAGTTTTAAATTGTTAATTTTTAAAACTAAGAACGAGGGCTTTTTAATATTTTCTTTTTTCAAATAACCAATTTAAGCTAGGGATGTAAATAAATCTGTTTGGAGGACAACCATCCATTTACTGTATTCCAAGATAATGAAATTTGCTTTCATTACATACTGTAAAAACCAAAGCCGATGAGATCATACTCTGTAAAAATATTTGAGTTTGGATTTAAAATGTCAGACGTATAGTTAGATATTGCACTTCCAGTGACTAGACAGTCAACATGGGACATTTCAGGAAAAAATGCAATCCAAATTGGTAGATCTCTGTGAAAGCTTTGAGCTTAAATGAGGAATATCTTCTGCAAATAAATGTTTCTCAGTAGTTTTACTGCAAAACCTAAATGAATGGCTTGATTTTCAAAAGTGGATAAATGGGCACAAAGTAACAAAAGAGAGTAAAGGGCTTCCAAAAATTATGATATTTATTGAGATGCTTATCTTTAGGAACTTCTAAAGAAGTTGGGCAGAGACTAAGCAGTGAAAATATTTTGACCTATTTAAATTCTAAGCATTAGAGCAGTATTTACCCATCTTCCTGGCAGTAACACCAAAGCTAATAAATAACCTCATTGCATCATCTTTCCTTGCTACCTTCAGGGAAATCCTGTTTACTTATACCCTTGCCTGCCAAATGAAACAATATTTGAGTTCTTGAATTACATATAAACTTTAATCCAGGTGGGCAATCACTGGGTATTCAGTGACTCAGGTGAGTTAATAAATGAATTAGACATTTTTATTCTTGATTGTTTTTTACTGTTTCTTCAGTGAATTCAACTAAAAAGAATGATGATGCTGTCTATATTGCCTATATTAATCACATTCAGAGTCCCTATAGTGAAACCATTACAGGAAATATACTACAGCCATTTCTATCTTCTGTCAACATTTTCCTTTCTTTTAGTGCATGAAGGTAGCCAGAAGACAACTATCCTTAGACTGAAATAGTCCTTCCCCGTGATGCCCTTTCAGCTGTCCAGGCAGGGGAACTTGGTATTGTATCAGTGAAACTAAATGAAAGGCATGAGCATAGAAGGACTGAAAAGGCAGTTTCATGATGTGGTTAACCCAAAAAGATGTCTGTGATTCCTAAAAGACATGTAAGATGAATAATATTACGTATGCATTGATGGTATTACTGCTATGGCTGATGTTACTGTATTACCTTGTTCTCTTAGGTTCTGTGCACACATAGAACAAGTTGGTCCCTGGCCTCGGGCAGCCTTCATCTACATATAAAAATGAAACAAAAAGACAGAGCTAGACAGAGGTTAAGAGAACAGCGAAACCATACTGGTCATAACAACAAACCTCAATTATTGCATGTCTGCAATCTAGGCCTTGAGAAGTGTGGAAATGTTCCAAACAAGAGCTTCAAGTAGGGTTTGCAAGAAAAAACCCTCCTTTTGTGGCGCTCTTCCCAGCAGTGAGGGCAAAAGAGGGCCTGCACCTAATTCTAGCTCACTGCTAAAGAAAAGCTAGTGCCATAGCTTAGATGGCAACAGTAAAAAGTGCTTTGATTTGAGGATAAGCATTTCCGGTTTGACATGACAGGGAAATTAGAGTGTAAGGATGCACACACACTTGTGCAGCCTCATGAGTATGTGTGAGCAGGAGAAGACCAGAAAAAGGTCTCAATAAAGGAGACAACCATAACATGAATGAGAACTTCAGGCCTTTCCGATTAGACAAAGAAAATTCTACCCTGGACACATTATGCAGAGGGAATTGCTAAAAAAAAAAAAAAGAGGTATGAACTAGGGATGAAGATACAGAGGAGCCTGATAGATGTTCAGGTATAGCCGAAATGACAGGCAGAGAGATGACATCTGCCATGATATCAAAGAAGAGGCAGAGAAGGGTTGAGCTGAGAGGATTGTTGGCTGATCATCCATGAGAGGAAGCCAGGCAGACATACTAATATTTTAGTTGCCATTGATAAATGTTTTGGAGGTGAGAAGTGGATGTGACAATCCCAAAAGGGTATGACCAATTGCATAGTAATAAATGGTATTTGATATGTATCGGAGAAGGCAATGTAACCAGAAAACAGAGCACATACTGTATTCTATCTCAGAATAGTTATTGGTCAACTCTATCTTGTTGCAAAGGGGTAAGGTATCTCATCTTTGAATTCTAACAGAGTTATTTCCATCTCATATTAGCTTATTTTTAGACTAAGTGGGTAAAAGGTTTTGCTTCCAAACAAAAATAATATGGTCTTAGTGCAGATCCCTGGGATGGCTGGTTACTAATCTCCTTCTGTCAGGAGAAACAGCCATTCTCTCTAGCTTTTTATTTGCTTGTTTTCCTTACACATTCAATGTTTAATTCATAGCAAAATCCATGATTATTCATCTTTAATAATCTTCATTCTGAGAGACAGTCTGTTGAAAAACTACAGAAACTATGCTTTTAGGACATCTTTACCTGCTATTTCAGTAGCTTTTAAAAAGCTAGCAAAGCAAAAGAAGTTTCTTCCCCTTGACACTGGCTGTGTTGGTTTGGCTTTCTGTCAAGGTATACTTCTGCAGTTGTCTCCTCAGACTGACTTCTATCTAAACTTTATACTTTCTGTCTCACAGATCATCCTAGAAGATGTTTCTAGAACACTGACATGGGTCAGTTGCGTGGAGTTACAACAAGAATTATTTTGGCCTATTTTAAAACTAATAGTAGTTTCAGAACATGACAGGGGAAAAAACTTCCTTATTTAACCTAAATATTTTTTAAGTGGGGTTGCACTGGAAAATTTACAAATTCACTGAAGAAAATACCACCTGTCTTACTTTATCATTAAACACCAAAAAAGCCATATTTTCTTGTTTTTGTCCTGAAGTTTAGTTGTTGCTTTTAGCTGTTTTTACAATAAACTATGGCAAACTAACTAAACCACTTGCTTAATCAAGTGAAAATTTACAAACCTTATGCCACTGAAATAGAAATTAACTCCTTTCTATTCCTAGCTGAGGTGCTGCCAAGGCAAATACAATCTGTTCTGTGCTTTTTCAGTTCTTGAACCTGAATTCTTCCTCTTCGAATCACGTTATAGGTGATAACAATAAGCGCGATGTTAAAGCTCAGAGATCAGAGTATGTTCCTTCTGCACATGGAGAGGGAAACACTCTATCCTGAGCCTGGCACAGGGAGCAGCTCCCTCCCTCTTTCTCGGCGCTCTGCTGAGATGCCCACCTGCAGCTCTGGCCCTGCCTCTGCAGCAGACTCACGTTGCTGACCAGTGGTTCTTCTGGTAGTTCTGCCACTGACATCATCTGAGCAAATTATCAGTCTCCTCTTTAGCCACGAAAATGAAACAGAAGTGGTAAAATACGAATTAGGCTGGTAGCCCCCTGCCCTATTTAATAAATATGTAGATAAAGAATAAACTCAACTAACCTGGTCAACCCAAATGTGACTTCTGGCTTTAAAAAAAGACTTTAATTTTTGGTAGTATACATACCAAAATATGAAGATACTTAGATACAAAACTGAAACTGGTGTTATGCTTTAGCAGCAACAACAAACTGAAGGAAGAAAACAGTACATATATAAAACTTGTGTATCCATTTCAGAATTACAATAACAAAGAAAAAGAGGAAGCCATTTAACTATCAACTTTATATTAATTGAGAGTTGCACTAACATTTTCTAATCTGCATATTTCAGATTACTGACATCAGCATTATTCCATGACGCACTGCAGATAATTAAGCATATTTTTTTCATGTCCTATAAATCATCTTTGCACAAAATGCTGAGTTTATGATTAATTTCTTCTCTATATCTTTCCAGTGAACCAAATCCTACTTTTTTTTTCTGTGAGATCAATATCCTTAGGCTGATTCTTCATAGACTATGTTTTAAATATGAAAAATACCTGACATGATGTAGGCACACTAAGAGTGAAATATTAGCTTCTCATGTACATCGCCCTAGTTTATATACCTTACTCTGCTTCCCACCTTTTGTGCTTTGGCCATAAGCAAACCAGAATTTTTGTTACACCTAAATGACACAACACATTTGACTGCAGTGCATTTATCAATAACTAGGTCTGAATTCTCTGGTTCAAATGTGCATGCTTCAAAGACTTTTATAATAGACTATCTAGAGTCTCTTCCCCTGGCAATTCACACATGCTTTTCCTTCATACACTGTCTCAACATCAATTTTGAACATTTTTTCTATGAATAACAGACGCCTGGCTTACTCTAAATTTTTACTGTCTCTTAAACTATTCCACTGTGCTTACTTCCAATTTCCTTCATGCCAACCCTCAACAGTCACTAGTGCAGCACCTCTGACTCCTCCTCAGTATGACCTTCACTTTCCCACTGGGCTCCACTACTTCAGCTATCCAGCTCCTTCACCCCAAAGCTGAAGCCCTTCTAGACCTGTCCTGGCAATCAGAGCCCTCCCTCTCATGGGTCTCACCTTCACTGGCCAACTTCTTGGGTAAGACTTACATCGGCTGTGTGTCAGCACTGAATGGATATGGCCCGGGCAGCTGCCTTCAGCCACCTGCCCACCAGCATGGGCAGGCAGAAAGGATGGAAACACGCTTATTGTATTTCCTCCATCTCCTTCTCCATCTATTCCCCGCTAACCATGTGGGTTACAGGAACTTGTTCTCCTGGGGTCTGCAACGAACACAGAAATGCCTTTTGAGGGACTCTTTCCTCAAAACCACATGCCAAGTGAAGCCCGGATCACCAGAATTTCACCATCAAGGCAGAAGGAGAGGAAATCAGAGTGGCCTGAGGGCTGAAGGTGTCACAGCTTCTCCTGGCAGCTGAAGGGGCTCTGAAGCTCCCACCAGAGCACTGAGCAGGTGTTTGACAGAACAAACACCATCTTTGACAGAGAAGAATGCCATGAACAAATAATTATGCCAGAAGGATTTACTGTCAGATTGAAAGGCAGGGGAATTATCAGGCAACAAATTGGTGCATGGTGCATTGGTGCGCTGACCACAGAGCAGCGACCCTGCTTTTTTTAAAACTCTGAAGAAGCCAGTTTACATTAAGAAGAGTGACTGCACAGCAAACGGCTAAAGAATAACCTGAGAAAACAAGCCTCAGTCTCCGCATAACTGGCCATACTGCTTTCCTGCCCCTTCCCGCAGCCACAGGCATCGACATCACAACAGTCTTCCTTCATTTCTTATTGGAAGTTAAACTTCTTTTAGGACGGATGAAGCAATAATGCCAAGGTTCATCGTTATTTCATATATTTAAATAACTACTTATCCAAATCACTTTGAGTCTGGAGATAAACTTGTTCTTCAAAAGTCAAAAATACTAATGGAAAATGATCTATTCTGAGACTACCAGATGAAGAAACACTGAAATTTGTAATGGAGAGCAGTTCATCTCCATAATGGTGAACACCTAGTTTTAGTCCTGAAACAGAAAATTCAATTTTGGAAAAGGAGAAAACCAACCACTTAGATAGCAAAACTATTCCTGTTGCCAAGAATATTCCTATTCGAGTTTTGACTACTGAATTACAGTTTAATACTTCACAGCCACAATAATTTCCAGTTGTCCATAGGTTTCTGAGAGTCACAGTAGGTAGCTTATTTCAAGCACCACCTAGTGGATCTCTTTAAAGAAAAAAAAAAAAAAAGCAAAAAAAAAAAGCAGCAATTAGCAAAATATTTTAGCTTTTGAAGGTAGGAATGGCAGGTGTCAGTATCCCCTCTTTAAATGTTGCTATTTGATTGCTCGTTAATAGCAAGTCACAACAACTCTGAAAAACACTAAATTAAGAAAAATGAAAAAATACGAGTCTGTTGGGCTGATCCATGTACAAAATTTGGCTCTTACTCAGTCTCAGCATAGGACATTCTCTTCCCAATTAATTAGGCCCAAAACATTGAGATATGTCCTTTGATGATCAGAATTCCCAGAGTAAAAGAAAAATTAACTTCTGCTTTTAAATGCAAAGAAGTGAGAAAGACTGAGATGTCATTATTTTAATAATGGCAAATACCTAACCAAAGAAAGAAGGTACTTATAATCTTATTCGCTGGTCAGTAAAATGTGGCTATATAATTCAGTAAGTAGTATATTATACCAAGAGATGCTTGATAGGCCTACTATCTGAACAATTTCCTAAAATAAAAATAATGTAACATGAAACAATACAATAAGATATATAAAGAATATAAAGAGTAGAGACCTACAAGTAGTCATAAAGAACAGACATTTGTCATTAATGAGGAAATGTAGTTACTTTTAGTTGACTGAATGGAAATGACCAACGTACTATGTACTAATCAACACAATTTTATATCTATTTTGAAATTACCTAAGTTATTTTGGTCTGTATGTAGTACAGAAATTAAGTTGCACTCTTCCTACAAATAACAATGGGGGAATCATATTTTTGTGCCTGTTCATGATATTATTTTGTAATTATTTGAATATTAAAAAATATAAATAACTTTTATTTTGTTCCTAATTATAGAAATAATACCTTTATACTGGGGACGCTGAGTGGCCATGCTGACAAAGTAGGTGTGAGGCTTACGTATTTCAAAGAAAACAAAACTTCCTCCTTCTCCAGATTTGTATTAAATATTTTAAAGTGACGCAAATACAAAATATCAAGTGTTCTTCTTCATAGGTCCCTTCTCCCACATACTGTGGTCAAGGAAATAGTGAAACAGTGAAATTAACTAAATTCTCTCAGCCCGTGGTGATTAATTCTTTTTATTATCATACTGATAAAAGGGTGGGTGGCCGGATTTTGTGCCTGCAAAGGTAAATTATAATGATGGTTTAGCAATGCAGAACTAATACATAATATAAATCATAAAGTGCCTTCTGCAGCTTCTTTATTTTTGAGGGTTGAAATCAGCCTGGTGTCAATGGGCACAATTCCACTGTCACCATACACTGATGTCAGGGTTGAATCTAACCTCTTGCAATACTCAGGGAGAATGGATGTACATATTTGTGGTGGTGGTTGTGGTGGTGGTGGTTGTTCAGTAAGAGACCCTGACACAGAGGAAAACAGCAGCCTGTCTGGTCAGTCAGAACCATGCTTCACTCTTGCTTGTATGCCGATCAGGATTTATTAACAAGATCGCAGCATCCCACAAGGTAGATGCTTTTCATAGAATCATTTCAGTTGGAAGAGACCCTCAGGATCATTGACTCCAACCATAACCTAAACTCTAGCACTAAACCATGTCCCTAAGAGCCTCGTCTAAATGCCTTTTAAACATTTCCAGGGATGGTGACTCCATCACTTCCCTGGCAGCCTGTTCCAGTGCCTGACAACCCTTTCCATGAAGAATTTTTTCCTAATATCCAATCTAAACCTCCACTGTCACAACTTGAGGCTATTTCCCCTTGTCCTGTCACTTGTTACTCAGGAGAAGAGACCAATACCCTCCATGCTACAACCTCCTTTTATGTAGCTGTAGACAGCAATAAGGTCTCCCCTCAGCCTCCTTTTCTCCAGGCTAAACAGCCCCAGTTCCCTCAGCTGCTCCTCATCAGACTTGTGCTCCAGACCCCTCACCAGCTTCGTTGCCCTTCTCTGAACTCTCTCCAGCACCTCAAAGTCTTTCCTGTAGTGAGGGGCCCAAAACTGAACAGAGGATTCGAGGTGGGGCCTCACCAGTGCTGAGTACAAGGAGATGATCACTTGTCTAGTCCTGCTGGCCACACCATTCTTGATACAAGCCAGGATGCTGTTGGCCTTTTTGGCCACCTGGGCACACTGCTGGCTCATGTTCAGCTGGTTGTCAATCAACACCCCCAGGCAGATTTCCAGCCACTCTTGCCTGAGCCTGTAGAGCTGCCTGGGGTTGTTATGACCCAAGTGCAGGACATGGCACTTGGCCTTGTTGAACCTCATATAAGGAGATATGTGCAATATGTTATCCGAGGACAAAGAAAGTTACCACAGTTCATTGTAAAAAAAGTTTTATTCTAAAAAGGTGATTCTGAATCTTCTGAATATTCTTAAATAAACAAAGATGACAACATAACTACATAATCATTAACAATGTGATGATATAAAGTGATATTTATAAAATTAGTGTATACTCTTAGATGACAGAGATGCAAAAATATAATTATTGTAGATATTTTTAAGACAAGTATCTTTCAGGAACACAATTCTTCACTTACTGTCTTATTGCACCCTCGCTTGGTGAGGGTTGGTTTGACTTTCTTGGGAAGAAGTGTGGAGAAATAACCCAAAATATAAAAGTATGGCATGAAAAATACTGCTTCTGATAGGAAGCATTCCATATCATTTTAAATTTCAGCAATTTTATGGAGCACAATAGAGATTTAGGTAGCTGTTGTAGATATTAAACACTCTCGCAAATAATGACTTTTGACAATATCCTATGATTGTATAAATGGTTTAAGAACATTAACAGAGGACTCACCTTGCATAGACACAAACCTATACATAGTAAGGTCTAGACATAAGTACAGGGTTTGGGGAGCAGGATTACTCTAAGTTTCCCAGGATCTGTCAGAGCAAGCTAGCTTGGAGCTAGCACTGGAGATGGCCTTCCAGATACTCTTCTTCTTGCTAGCAGGTAACATCTCCTTCAACATTATGCTATATGACTATTGAATCTAACCACTAACAATCTGCAGAGCAAAAAGTAATACTAATAGTAGGATTTTAGAAAGTATTGTAAGGTTATAAAATCGATTTAAAATGTTCTGAGTTTACAAATCAGATTAATGGACTGGGATGTGGAATGGATGCTGGGAACAGAGCCAAGTCCCTCGTTCTATCAAAGAGCAAACTTGCATGGCTTCTTGAGCAAGAATGGAAAACACAGAATCCTGTAAAAAGTATATTAACTTCTCCAATTTCTGAAAAGAATTAGTAAAAATTTTAGGGGGAAAAAGAAAGATAGGACACTCCTGTGACATGACAGGAGCCAGGCAGTAAATATATTTAACGCCATGTAAGAGTCAAAGAGTGCAAGAGTCAAAATGCTGCTGTCACATGCAGAATATGACTTCAGAAAGGTTTACACGTATTTTTTACCAGGCTGAACAGAAAAATATTAATAAGGTGGTAGAATCATGTATCCTTTCAATAATCTATTTCACCTATTTTTCCAAATAAGTGCCAAAGTAAATTTATGGAATGGGTGACTGTCTCAGCAAATGCACATCACATCTCTTTAATACAGTGAACTTTGGTTTAACTACAATGATATTCCTGAAACTGTCACAGGTGGGAATCACATAATTTGGATTTGAAATATTTATGGAACAGAGTTCATGACATTTTTTCTTAAACATCAGGAAAATTATAAACTTAATTTAAAATTAAGCCGCAGCATTCAGTGCATATTCTCAGGCAAGCAGGTTACCCTGTAAGGCTTAGCATCTAAAATGCTACCATTGTGCATATTTACTTACAGCTCATCAAAGCCAAACCTTGTAAGCAGTCCTGCTGGAGTACAAATGTCCATGGCTAAATGGAACTAGAGAACATTTTCTTTCTACAGGTCACCTAAAAATATCTGGACAAACAGTGCAGTGTAGGAGCACAGTCTGTACAACAGTTCCATGCTTTTTCTGGTCTATCAAATGAAATAACCTGAAACAGCATGGAAACAGGCCATGGGCTGCCATCTACAGTGCACTTCGAGAAGAGGGCTGCTACTTGCAAGAGTTTGTGTGTTTTAAAGCCACACGCCAGAATTTTTGCTTTTTTAAAAAATACAAAATTACTGTTTTTCCTAGCTGTTATATAGTTTGCTAATGAACGGGGAAAAGTATGGTCTTAAAAGTACTATGATGTGGGAAGAAGTACCCCAGCTATATGAACAATGGCCACTGGTAGTCTCCTCTGGCAGTGTTTGGTTGTCACCCTGACCCCAAGCTGTAGTCAGGATGATGGCATTGCTGATCGTCAAAGGTGCAGTTACAATTAGTATTGTTGTACACCAAAAGGGAGATTGCTCTGTGTGATTAGGAGCAAAGGCACCAAGAGACGCTCATTTTATACAAAATATGAGTGAAATTTAGATTAAAAAGACAGACCAATGGTTAGAAAGGGCTTCAGGGAGAGAATGTAAGAAATAAAGGGGATTTTTTTAAGACTGTCTTTCATAAGAATGACTCATGAAAGAAGATCCGTAAGCAACTAATAATTGTTGTGGACCCAGCCTATATATGACTATATGCTCCCTTAAGTCAAATAGTTAGCACAAACTGTTATCAAACACACTAATACTGTATGTTAGTACATATCTGGAAAAGAGCTTGCCATTGTGGAAAGCTCCTGTCTTACCTCATGCTACCAGATAGTGGAGCCCACCAAAAACACCACACTGGATGACAAAGAAAATAAAATCAAAGTATCTAGGAAGTGAAATCATCATTGTTCAAACACCAGAATCTCTTTTTTTAAGATATCATACACTAACTTAGCTGCTTAATTCTGTCATTATGTTAGCTATTAGCCGTTACATTCTATTTAATTTTCCATCAGTTATAATTTTGTTCTAAGATGATTGACAGTCCTTTTCTACATTTTCGTTCAAACTCTTTCGTAAGTACAAGCCTTTATTTCCTTATTCCCAAGAAATGTAGCAACAACATTACCATACTGTAGAACTTTATCACTCTTTTATGGTCAGTGTATTTTCCACAATGTCTGTTGCATATTTTGAAGCTCCCTGCACCATAGATGTTAAAGTACTATTCAGAACTATTCAAACCTTGGGAAATAATGCTTGCTGGAATCTGCATCCTGCCCTGGCCTTCAGCATAGGATTGAATTTCAGACAGAGTGCAGAGAATGTAGTTATTTAATTACCACTGACTAAATTAGATATCATAAAGTCTTCATATACACCTATTTTTAATAGCTCAGAACTATTAAATAGTTGAACTCTGTTTTTCACTCATTTGCAGCTGTGTCACGAGGACTTTCACCAACGCTGTGATCCTTCACGCTAGATGAAGTTGCGCAGCCCTGTCTCTTGACTTTGGAGCCAAGGACCTAAGGTGTAGCGCCAAGGTGCAGGTGGAGGTGTGCTAATAACTGGAACAATCTGGAAGGCAAGCCCCTCAGCAGTGACCTATATCTGAGCTTTGACTTTGTCTCATGAACCATCCAGACTCTCTCAATCCCAGATAATCATATCAATGTCAGTTGGTGAGGATATGTGGAGGCCACCAACATTAGATCATAATCCACTGATTTCTTTTGAGACAGTAGAAACATAAGAACAATAGTATAACATATTTTCCATTTATTTAACAAGCATTTTCATAATCTTTTTGAGTAGTTGGGCTACACTGACAAGCACAAGCACCATGCTATTTACAGTGTGTCTGTTCTCTGGTATTAGTTTGCATAAGTCTCGGGGCCACTTTCGATCTGTAGCCAAGAACTGGCCAAGCACCTGTTTTACAGTCCAGTGACAGCCTCTGAGACGTATGAGAAAATAATGGTTATTTGGACTTGGTCTTTTTTACATTATGCTGCTAAGAAAAGAATCCTCACTACATTTTCTGAGCACTTAAGAACTTGAGTTTACATCTCAACAATTTTCAAATAAATTACTCTAAAGTTTTCCTAATTTTAAAAATACATCTATTCTTCTGGTTTTGTCCAGTGAAGCTGAGGGGAAAAATGTATCTCAGAAGGATAAACACAGTCATCCTTCTGCCCTCTAAGTTTGCCATTAAGTTGACAAAATCACTATGCTGAAAGCAGTAATGGAAAAATCCAAAAGGTTTTATTGAATGGAACAGGGAAGACTTTGATAAGGACCTGCTGATTTCATGGTTAAACAAAGGGAATTGTCCTCCTCCTGAGCTCTGTTGTAGTCTAGAGCTAAATTTCTAGATGTTTTCAGGGTCATGAGCACACATCTGTCTGGTAGGTGTTTCAAATACCGACAAGGAACTGGAGTGCTGAAGAGAGTGTTACTGTTGGTTGGCACTCCGTGCCAATCAAGTTCAGTTGAAGAACAGCTGGCATCGTGGCTTAGACACAGCTCTGTCTGCACCAACTCTGCAAGTCACGCACATGGATGAGGCAAATCTTCAAGATGATAATCTGATGGCAAAGGGTGGTGGAATCAAACTATCTTAGTTCATACCAAAAACAACTTTCCTGAACGTAATTGTTAGATGATGGAAAATCAGAAGGGAAAAAAAAGAGGCCCAACAGCATTTTGAAAAACCAACCGTATATTTTTCCAAAGTCTCTAGAGACAAATAAGGCAGTAACTTGAACTATAATATTACAGACCTAATTGCCACAGAGCATTCCACCCAGTCCTCAGGGGCTTGCATTATTCTCCATCAAAAAGGTTCATTTGAGCCAAAGACTTTGTAGAGCTTGCAATGCAGACCGGAATACTGCTGAACTTGCACTCTCTGTAAGGATAATTTTCACTCTCCCACATTCCTAATGGTATAGATAAGGAGGAATAACACAATCACTTCCTAGCACAGACACCAACATTATCAAAAACTGAAAATATTTGCAGCACACTGGATTATTGTCACACAAATCACAGCAAGCATTATAAACTGAGTTCAAAATTCTAACTGCTTTTATTTATTCCACTATTACATTGCATATTCAACTGAATAGATACTATTAAGTCACTAGGGGCCAGCACTTTCTCAAAGGCAATACAGTACTTCTTTAAAAGGAGCAGTGTTTTAAACTCCAAACGTTCAAAACCAACTGTTAGCCTCACAAAATTAATGGCACTGGGTCAAAACCAATGAGATCCTGAACAAATGGTAAATTTGAGTTCTCCTTTCCTGATGACCATTTCCAAAGTTCTTGGCCGCTTACTTTCAAGACTTCTTTGTCTAATCAACAGGGGCAAAAAATTTAAAAACCTAGCACTTTAATGTCATTTTATGCTTCCAAAGATAGGGGGTTAAAAAATACAGTTCCTAGGTCTCAGGACAAAAACCTGAAAACAGGCAAGGTGCTATGAACCAGGTGGTTTAAAGCCTGTTATTTCATTTGCCTAGATTCCCTAGACTTGTGTGACAGATTCTTATTGAGTGTTCCTCATGTCAAATTTAGGTCTCCAAGATCAAAACTGGAATTTTCAATGGCATATTCAACATATAACTTTGTGGCACTTACCCATGGCTAGTAGTCCCTGTGATCTAAGAAATGTTGAGATTTGAATTCTCTCCTCAGTGGGAAGAGGAGAGATTTCCCATGGCAGTATTCTCCTCACTATACCACAAAGTATTCTGGAGTTGAAGCTATTTCACTATGATTAAGTAAGGATAGAAGATGCCAGGAAAACCAACCAACCAACCAACCAACCCACCCCTCAACAACCCAAAGGTAGAATCGAACTTTAGCTTTTTGGTAAGGAAATTATCTAACATGGACATTCTTTCCACCCAAGTTGCCTGGGCTCTGACTGTTACTTTTCCTCTGTGTAATCAGTCTTCATCTTTTGTATGTAAACTTGAAACAACTTCACCAAGAAGTGAGAATCCCCTCATGTCATAGCTGCCTACGGAGTAAGAAAACAGGGAAAAAAAATGAAAGAAGTATGATCTGAAAGACTGAACCTAAGGGTCCCATCTGCCTTGTAAGTGGGGTGCTACAGAAGCTGGGAACAGTTTTGCTTTGATGGTGTTTTAAAGGAGTTCCATCCAAAGTTAAGTCTGCAGAAGTAATAGTAAATTAGTTCATCCAGATGTCATAAGATGAACTTTATCTTTGCCAGCTGCAGTTTAAATCCATGATATTTTGTCCTGTTTGAAAGAGTGCAGACAGAAACGATCACTTTCTTTTGTGCATAAAAATATTTTATGGCTTTTTTCATATCAGCCCTCATTCTTCTTTTAGTCTATCTAAAGCCATTTCTTTAAATCTTTTCTCTTAGAGCCTGTTTTCCAGACCTTTCATCATCCTTGATGCTCCCTCTGGGCTCTAGCACACATTTCTTGATAGGTTATTGTTAAAATTACAGACAGCACTACAACAGAACATATGAGCACCCTGCAAGTCTTTCTTACACCAATTTTGGGTAACTTCCAGTATAATGTTCACTTCTTGGTAACAATGAGAAATTATTATCCACTACAGCCTGACTCTTTCAGCCAGAACTGCTACTTAACCAATTATTTCTCAGGATCACCTGGTGCAATTGCTAAAAAAAAAAAAAAAAAAAGACACTAGACACTCTTTGTGAAGAAAAACACTTGCACATGGAATGCAGACTGAAACTCTTGAGGTGTGCGCCTTCCCATTGCCCTGACAGGTATGTTTAAACGACAGATGGTATTGAATCTAAGACATTCTCAAAACTCTACATAGCATATTAACTACCACGCTGACTCTGGATTCAAGTTTACAAATGCTTAATTCTCCTCTGAGGCACAGTTGGAGTGGTCTTTGCTTTTACTGACGGCTGCTACAGGAAGCCTCTACGCAGTTGCTGAACTTGTGTTTACACTGATTTAAGGCTTGTACACTTAATTAACGATGGAGCTGAAAGCAGCTACGTACACAAAAATGCATTTGGCAAACCGTTAATCTTTCTTCCACCAAACCTGTATCAAAGCACAGATTCCCAACTGCAGGCTGGCGCCAGAGCGAAGCGGACGCGGGCTACACGATAAACGTTACCAGCAGGTAACGCCGCTGTCCCGGCTCCCGCCCCGGGCAGCGCCGTGCGGCAACGCTGGCTCCCCCGAAGCCGCCACGGACCGCCCCGAGCGGGGACGACGCGGAGAAAGCAGCAGGGCCACATCCGTCCGCAGCAAGACCCAACGAGGAGGCGGCGGGAGGCCTACCCGGGCCAGGCCCAGGCCCAGGCCCACACCCACACCCACCACAAGCGGTAACGGCAGCCGGGCGAAAAGCCCCTCACGCCGTTACCACTCCCGTAGCTGCCGCCAGCTGCCCCTCGCGCATGCGCACCGCACCCCCAGCCCCCCAGCACAGGCGCAGCGGAGCTCAGGCAATCAGCGTCACTGCTCGCACCCCCCCCCCCCCCCCCCCCCCCGCGCATTCCTTGGCGCTCCCCAGGAGCATGCGCACTCTATGCCTGACGGAGAGGGAGAGAGAAACAGACTCCTTCCTCCCGCGCCCCGCTGCGCGCATGCGCGCTCCCCGCCGGGCGCCGCAGGCCCCACCCCCGCGCCATCGGAGTCGCTGGCGGCGGGCGCGCGCGGGGCGGTTTTCCTCCCCACGTGACATGGAGGCGGGGACGGGAAGGGAAAGGTCAGTGGCGACGCCGGCGGAGGGGGAGCGGAAGGTCAGGGCGCCGCGGAGCGGAAGTGGGAGCCGGAGCCCGTCCGCCATTGTGGGGAAGCGGAGCCCAGAGCAGGGGGGGAAGTGGCGCTGCGTCCGGCCGGCCGGCTCCTTCCAGCGGGAACCCGATCGGCGGCGGCAGCGAGCCCAGGCGGCGACGACAATCAAGCGGCGGGGAGGAGGCGGCGAACGGCGCGGCGGGCGGGCGAGCGGCCCCGGCGTGCGGATTCACTCGAGGCCCAGGCGGAGCGGAGCGAGGGGATCGCGGCTCCCCGTGAAGAATGTCAGCCACCAGCGTCGACCAGGTACCAGCCGCGGAGCGGGGAAGCGGCCGTCCGGTCCCTGCCCTTTCCTTTTCCCAGGCCCGTCGCTAGCCCCGGCGGGGGGGGGCGGCGGCCACCTGCACCTTCCCTCGCCGCCGGGGCGGCGCGGTTCGCGGCCTCCTCCTTCCCTCCCTCTCTCCCGCCTTCCGTCCCCGCCGCCATGGGGAGCGGCGATCAATCGGAGCCGGCGGCGCCTGGGATGGCGGGCCCCTTTCCCGGCCCCGGCAGCCCCTATTTATAACCGCTGATCCGCGCCAGAGCCGCTCCGCCTCCCCGCCCGCAGGGCCCGACGGCGCTCAGCCCCGCGCCTCCCGGCCCGCCGCCCCGCCGCCCGGGCCCCGCTGCCCGGCCCGGCTCCTTTGTGTGTTCCCTCCTCGGCTGAGCTCCTCCGGCCTGCCGCTCCCTCTCTCCGCTCCCGGAGCGCCTTGGGGCCTGGCTCCCCGCGGCGCACAGCTCTGGCTCCTCTCCCTGGCGCTCCCCTGGCTTCTCGTAACCGCATCCTTTCTCTTCGTGCCCTTGCGTCTACTCACCCACTTACTCTCCCTTCGGGCCTCTGGTTTCTGCTCTTTCCCCACAGCCGCCGCTTCTCCTGGCTGTTCTCATCTGTCCTAAGTGCTGTTCTGCACTTTTTTAGTTGGCTCTTCACAGAGCTTAGGGTCGTTATTTTTTTTATCTTTGCTAGCCCTCTGCTGCCTTTTCACTCTGGTTGGAAGCTATTCTGTCTTCATCTCTGCTTCCTCCGTGGGCCTCTGCCACGCCCCAAAAGTTTTGGCCCTGCGGTCTTCTGCCCACTTGTATTTTCTCTCTGTGTCTTTAATGTTTTGTTTTTTCTGTCTCTGTGCATGCTCTCCATTTCCTTTTTATGCAATTATTTCTAGCTTGGTGATCTCTTAACTTTGCATTGCTCTGTTTTCCACGAAGACTGCTTCTTCCCAACTTTTTTAGTTCTGTGTCTGTTGTTGGTCTTTGCATGCCATTGTGTCTGGAGTAGATCCATCCCAGAAGATGAGTTGGGTTTTTTAAGGTTACAGAGATTTTTCTTTGGTTTTGGGAGAGGGAGGAGACCAACCAGTGCAGCTTTAGATTAAGCAGTGTTAAACAGTCTTATGGTAACTCAGACGCAGATGCACATAAAAGATGGAGGTGGTTGCTCCATGAACTCTCAAACCTCTGAATACTGAGTTTTTCAGGACTAAAAGTTGTTAGAGTGATGGATCCTGGAGACCCACTCATGATTAGTTGTACGTATGTGAGAAGATGAATTAGATTTTCATGGACTAGCATTTGTTTTTCTAACCTATTTTATTTTGCTATAGGGGAATTAAGGATACTGTAACTTGTACTGTAGCAGTGATTCTTAGTGCATGACAGATTAACGGTGTTTTGTAATGACTAATCCTAAAAAAAAAAAAAAAAATCCTCCTTAAGGTATTATTTCCTTGTGTGAAAGCTTCATACAGACTGTATCATTTTCTCACTGTTAATTGCCTAGGAAAAGAACCCACAACTGCTAGTTGAGCTTACAACATCACTGTATATTCCTTTGTATATCTGAAAAGCAAGGCATTGTATGTTATTCTCTGATAAGTACCCATCAGTCAACCTAAAAGATGACAGATGATAATGAAGTTCTAGTAGTGGCAGTATTCTTAGGCTACTAACTGTCTTTGTTCTTTTACTCTTTGCTTTGTTTATTGCTTGTATTTTGAGGGGGGGTAGGGAGGAGAAGGGCAATTGAAGTTAATTTGTTGTTCAGGTTTTCAACACCATTTAAGCTTCACGTGCTGTAAAAGACTAGATTATTTCAATGCTTTTTTGTGAAATTTTTCAATTTTTAAATTACTTTGATCAAGGTTTTATAATATTTTATACGATAGTATTCTATATAGTATCATAATATTTTATAATAACGTGTTTTTATAGTATTTAAAACTTATTTTTAAGTTGAAAAGAGCAGAATTGGCATAGAAATTGAATTATCCTGAAGTAAACATTAGAGGATTCTAACTGAACTTGTTTTGCTTTTTTTCCACTTTCCTATATACAGAGACCTAAAGGACAGGGAAACAAAGGTAAGTTGATTCTTGAATTTCTGTATAAATCTCTAATATTGCTGTTTATTGAGGTTAATATATCTTCAGACAAATGTGGGAAGAGAATGTAGTTATAGGATGTCTTTTATTTTAGAGCAAGACAACAGGAAATTGTGTGCCAAAATGTTACTTCCCAGAATTTTTACTGTGGCACAGTGGTATATCAGTTTAAAATGTTTTATTTCGCAAATGAAGATTAATATCAGAAGTTGGACAATAACATAGCTATTTCTTTTTAGCTGACTTTGTGATACGCTTGTTTTATATCTTTAACAGTACACCTTGAGCCTTTCTGTGCAGTGCATAGAGTCAGTGTGCTAGAATCATCATGAAGAATCTTTTGAACAGCTTCCTTTGCTTGCAAGACAACTACCATGTGACTCATATCTGTGAACAGAATGTATCACCTTCCTTATTCTCAGAAATTTTGTGAGCTTTTTTCATTTTTATGTCAGCATAGAGTATTTTCTTAATGCTTGTAGGCCTTCTGCTTTTCTATTTTTTTCATATTTCTGTCAGCATCTTAGTTTTTAAATACCATACTCAGTGGGGTTTCTTCTCTCCCACAGAAACAAAGAACTACCTACCTAATATTCTTCTCTCTAAAATTCTTGGCAAGTCTGCCGTAAACAATATCTCAGATTATGTCTTGCATTTTAGTTCTGGTCTGGAATTTGTTATCTTTGCTATAAAGGCTAATATTCTATTTGGGAATTCTTTTTGTCTAATCATTCATGCCCACTTAATTCTTAGGTGTACGGCAAGCTGAGCTATAGAATAGCATGTACACAGGTGCTACCTTCTTGTGTTAATATGCTTATTACTTCTTTATGCAGATAAGAAACTTTTTTTTTGAGCTCATGTACTCTTTGCTCCCCACTGTTCATTATGTGAGCTAATCTAATTGTTTTCTTTGAACTGTCATTTAATGTTATCTGCAGCGTACTTATTCTATTATTCTGTCAATGGGCAGATTATCTGCTTCCTATTACGTATATCACTTACAAGGTGGCACATAATTCCTGAATCTTGCTGTTCCTTTTAATTTCTTGGCCTGTTCCTTTTAATTTCTCCGCATTCAGAGAAAAGTGAACTTGTGTTTACCTTCCTAGACCTTCTCAGTTTGGTCATTCTGTAATACTCTTCTCTCACATTCTAATTGTTCCACCTTCCCCCCCCGCCACCCCCAACAAACTGGAACTTCTGTTTCTTTGTCTTTTGAAGTAGTTTGTGTTTATACTTTCCATGTTGCCCTTAAATGAGAAGTCTGATCAATTTTAGCAAGTAGTTTGTGGCTTCACATTCTTTGAATTACCATATCTCAGTTTTAGTGAGGTTATTCAGATGCATCTATTAGAGAATCATACAAGTAGTTTTTAAAGTATACTCCATATATATGAATTGGAGTGGAAGTACTAAGTATTTCTATTTGGGTATTATGTTGCAGCATGTTTAATAGTGAAAATGCAGGAGTCAGCTTTAATTTATAGCACACAAAAATATGCTAACATAAATAATTTGTAAATGCTGCAGAATGTTTGAATCAAAACACATGTCTAAGTTTGCTATGTGAGGAAGAGATTTTTGCATTTCTGAACTTGGATTTTTATGGAGTGCATCCTTTTAAATGATGGATACTTACAATTTGTTCTCTTGCTGAGAATATAACCAAAATGAAAACTATAGCGAAACAAAGCAATAATCTCCTGCATTCTGTTAAATCATTTGGTATAACGTCTATTTAAGGGAACTAAATGATGATTTAGCATTAGATTAAGGGGCTGGGAGATTGAAGATTGTGGTACAGTAGTTGGCTTTGGGTTAGAGACTTTTTCAGGAGGATAAATTAAGTCAGTATCAGCAATCCTTACTTGACCATCTGTTAGCAGACTGTAATTCTTTTCAGGTGTCATGATGGGTCCTAGCTTAAAGGACCTTGAAGGGAAGATATGATACTGAGTTCACAGACTAACCTGAAGTTGGTTCTGTGCATAAGAATCATAACGTTAAAGAGGATGGTAAAAAGATTACTGTCTACATGTCTTGTAGAGCAAATGAGATAATGTGAATGAGCAGTATAAGGGGTGAATGCATTAAAATAGAGTATTTTTCCATATTGAAACAAAATATATTAGAACTGTAAATTATATTGGGATGTAGCTGATTTGTATTGTCTAGTAAAATGTTTTTGAGGCTTTATTCTATTTGATTATAAATTAGTGCACTGTGTTGTTTCCCTTGACCAGAATTTGTGGGACTGAAGTTCTAGTGTGTAGAACAGTACTATTGATCTGTTGTGTTGCATATTTGTGTTGGTATTTTGGAGATTTGAATGACTAAATTGCCCTGTCTTTAAAGTTTTCTTATTCTAATTGTCAACTACTATACAGTTGGCAGAAAACATAGGAACTGATATAAATCAAGTTATGTCTTACAGTGTGTGGAAAAATTGTCATTCCCAAAACTCCCTCTTCCTTTTTTTTTTTCCACCCTGTTCTTTTGTTTGTTGTGCCAATGTATCACACCTGTGATAGGAAAGTGCTGACTTGTGTTTACACACACACACATATATATATAAATATGAAATTTTGGAATTTGTAGTAGGCGTAAATGTAAGCATTAGGTTTAAAACAAGAATGAAACGTTTGTGTTTCTTGTAGTATTTATTCATGTTAATTAAGGTGCAACAGCTTCTTGTAATGAAAATTTTATTCTTGTGTCTTTGGCCACAATTTGTGCATTTTGCAAGTGGTTATTCAGAGGATAGGAGCAGTTAAAACAACGTAAGCTTTAAATTCCTTAATTTGATGAGTTGTTTCTTGCCAGTGTCTAATTTCATTTTAAGTTTTCACAGTGTTTGCGGAAGTATGCAGTATTTTCAGGATCGGATTGATAGAGATATTTTTAGTAACTGTAGATTAGTTTCAATTAGTATTCTTCATCACTGCCATGTTCAGTTGGAACACTTAATGTGAGATTTTTTGGGAATGAGGCATGCATCTTAAATCTGTTTGCTCATTAAATGTGTGTGGGCTAGGTTCATCATTATTAACACATTATGTAAAGTTAGAATGAAAAACCAAAGAAACACGCTTCTACTGATTCTCTTTCATGGGGAATGTTTATATTTACTAGGAAAGTTGTTGGTATAGAACTATTTTGTGTCGCTGACTTAAGAGCTCAGTACAGAATAAATAAGAAAATACGTTTACAAGATTATTCTGTGTTCGTTGTAATGGCAGACCAAAAATAATTCTGTCTTAAGTGACCTTTAGATACCTCTGAAACAATAAACACAGCAGATGCATGTTAGAAATTAGCTGTCAGTATGAAGAGCTTAATTTTGATAGCAGCATGTCAAGACTAGAATGCTGTTTATTCCTTTATTTGTGGTTGAATGCTTTTAAGAAACTTCTATGCCTCCATCTACGTTTTTAATTATAACAGAATTGTATTTGAGAATTGTGCTCTCCACAGTATTTGGTTGAGTCTAAGCAATGGACGTGACATTGACAAAAGATTTTGAAGCTCATCCCATGTGTGACTAGGCCAGATATAAAGAGGAATATAGTGTTCCAGCTCATTAATGTGTTAGCATTGTATGTAAATTCAGGATGATTAATGACCTTAACTGAAACTCTGTATGGGGCAAAAAAAATCCCAACACCTAATGTTAATTTGAATTTGGTATTTAATTTAGAAATACTGTTCTGTCAAGTTTTAAAACCCATTGTGCTCACCTAGGCTGGTCATATTTGGCTGTAGCTAGTATACAAATGCACTGTGCCAATTTGTAATAAGTGAAATGTCAAGTGTTCTGACTTTTAAATCTCCAGGAAGATAATCAAAACACAAGTTAGTTTCTTCCTTCCCAGGTATTTGTTTTGAAAAGGAAAAACCTGGTTTTTTATGTTGTGAACTTTCGTCTCTTTTTACTGCTCTCTGAAATGAACCTTTTTTTTCCAGAATTTTGGTTGTGCTTTGTGATTATATCTATTACTTTGTCATTCTTTTCAGCTGAAACTGAAGACAGTTTGTTTTAGAGGTGTTAAAGTCAAATGTGGAAAAAAAAAAAAATGAAATGACTTGGTCCAGGCGCTACTTGGTTTGCAATGTGAACTTTGGGTGGCAAAAAACCTCTGGAATGAAACAGTCAAAATCCCACTCTTAAACACTACCTCCAACAAAGCTGAAGGTTTAGTTACATAGTTGTATATACTTTTCCAAAGCTTTTGCTAAGAGAGGGAAACCATGGAGTCAGTTCTTAACTCAGTGTCTCCAGCTGTCAGAAAATACGATGTTTTGTTGTAACTTCTGCAGTCATAGTTTCTCAGTGCACATTACTGCTGATCACTGTAAAACTATGTGGTTGTGTTTGCTGTGTGGTTTGTATTTTTTTTTTTTTCTTCATTGAACCCATTTGATAAATAACAAAAGTGTGTTTGGAAAAGCAGTAATATATTTTTGTGAAGAAGTCTTCACCTTCAAGTTGTGTAGTTGCAAATTGTTGGTTTAAGTTCCTGTTCTACTTTGTACTGTGGGAAACAATGGAACTTAGTAGAAGTTTGTGCAATTTGACTTTGTTTAAATAGTAGCCTGGGGGAGGGTAGAGAGACATTTCAAGTAATTTGGGCAGCTGGAAAATCCCAGGTAGGTGTAATGCTTTAGATGAAATGAAAGGTAATAGGAGGCCAAGAAGAGCAGGTAGGAAGAGATTCCAGCATATAGTGGCATATTTGTTGGGAAAGGATTGTAATTACCCTTGGGGACTTTAGCTCTTGTTTCTGTCTTGCTTTGTATGCTCTAATGTTCAGAGGTGCTGCTAATGCAGTACAGTATAATATTTATGTAGGAAATACAGAATTAAATAGGTGAATAGTGGTGCTCTTCATAGTTGTCTTGGGGGGTAACTGGCTTTCCTCCTGGCAGGATAAAGCTGTATGTTGCAGCTTTCCCTCAACCTTTTGAATATCTCTCATCCGGTTGGTCTGCACATTTGCACTTGGTCTGGTATTTCTGGAAACGCTCGATTTACTGCCTGTGCGAATAAGATGTGCTTTCCTCTGTCTGTGGAGCTGAGGAAAGAATAGTCAGGAGTAGTCTGCTCTGGTTGCCGTCTTTCCAGAAATCTCCTGAGATCTGATCGGGATCATCAATAGGATGAGCTATTTTCTTTAAATTTAACAAAGTGGTGTTTAACAATAATGTGTTCAGTCTCAACAAAGTACAGGTAGAAGTATTTCAATGTGCAGATGATTAAGAAATGTTACCTAAATTAAAAATGCAACATATATCTTTTAGAGAGTATACCTAATACAGATTTACTTTTAGTTTCAGTACAAAACGGTTCGATTCATCAAAAGGATGCAGTAAATGATGATGATTTTGAGCCATATCTAAGTAGTCAGACAAATCAGGTAAGTGCACACTGTTTACTATCTTGAAGTTAATTTTGGAGTTCAACTGACTTCCAGACTTAATTAATTTTTGGATGATATTTTTTAGCATTATTTATTTGCCTGAATATCTGCTGAAATATGATTTTATATCTTATCATGTCTTATGCAATATTTTAAACAGGAAAAGTCTTAATTCTGGAAAAGACTCAGTTAAAAAGCATGTTCTCGTATCTCCTGCTCTTGTGCTTCTGCTCTGACTTCAGAAAGATGCAGTTACAAGAAGCTTGAGGAGAAAAACCCAAACCCCAAAACCAAAACAAAAACCCCCAAACAAAACACCACACCTTAAATTTACAGTATCTATTGGACGCAGTTCAAAACAACAGTTTCTTTGGCTCTGAGAAAATATTAACTGCTTGGACATAGTTTCCTTTGAAGTTGGTAGAAGGAGCTGTCAGTTGATGGCATGATAGATTGAAGCTTAATATTACTACGACTTGATATAACTTATGCAAGGAAGCTAATGACTTTCAGAGCTGTGAATTGTCTCTGTAATCAAATGTTAGTATTAATTTAGTTAAGTTTGTAAGTTGTAGTGGTCTTGAGAGAGGGAGAAAGTACAAATTATTGAAAGGCTTAGGGAGTTTTGCTTACCTTCTCATTTTTTTTCAAATAATACAGTAAGGAGCCATCAGCTAGAGGATGATAATGTGCGGTTTTTCCTCAAAACATTATTAGAAATCATGTGGGGGTAGTCTTTCAAATGCCTTGGAGCTTTATCTTAAGTAGTAAATTCTGTGATTACCCAGGACTCTTGGGAGTGGAATTTGAATTTAGCTAGCAAACTTTGTTTTACTGGACCACAGATTGTACTTAATGCCCGTTCCCAGTAGTGTGCAAATGTTAGTTTGATTTGTGTTCCACCTGAAACAAACAGGCATCCTTTTCACTGTAGTATTCTGGCAGGTGTCTCCAATTAGAAGTGAGAAACTTGACAAAAAAAAGTAAGAATACTGAAACTTTAAATCATAGTGGCAGCTATTTTTCTGTATCTGTGAAACTACAGTCATTATGACTTATTTTTTTTTTTAAATAGCTTGTTATTTTCTTGATACTGTTGACATGGAGGTATTTTAACCTCAGCTCAGTAACTGAAAAGAAAGATAATATATTACAAAAAAATGAGCTCTTCAGTGTTTTGAAAAGGTCTATTGAAGAAAAAATGCCCATATCTAGCAGATACCTTGTTTACCTTTTATGTTGAAAGGAGTGGTGGAAGTTACAAATGCATTCATATAATACTTAAAATGTTTTAGATTGTATAATGCGGGGTTTTGCTTGTTTGCTTTTTTTCTCCCTGTGCATAATTGCCTGCATTGCTGATTTGTTTTATTTTCTTGCAGAGTAACAGCTATCCACCAATGTCAGACCCATATATGCCTAGTTATTATGCTCCATCCATTGGATTTCCATACTCTTTAGGTGAAGCAGCGTGGTCAACTGCAGGCGACCCTCCAATGCCATACTTGACAACTTATGGACAGATGAGTAATGGTGAACACCATTACATACCTGATGGTGTATTTAGTCAACCTGGGGCATTAGGAAATACCCCTCCATTTCTTGGGCAGCATGGATTTAATTTTTTTCCTGGGAATGCAGACTTCTCTACATGGGGGACAAGTGGATCTCAGGGACAATCAACGCAAAGCTCTGCTTACAGCAGCAGCTATGGTTATCCACCTAGTTCTCTTGGGAGGGCCATAGCAGATGGACAGGCTGGATTTGGCAGTGATACTCTGAGCAAGGTGCCTGGGATTAGCAGCATTGAGCAAGGCATGACTGGACTGAAAATTGGTGGAGATATGACGGCTGCTGTGACAAAAACCGTAGGTTCAGCTCTGAGCAGTACAGGTATGACAAGCATTGCAGCAAACAGCGTGCCCCCAGTTAGCAGTTCAGCACCTAAACCAACCTCCTGGGCTGCCATTGCAAGGAAGCCTGCTAAACCTCAGCCGAAACTCAAGCCTAAAGGTAATGTGGGCATTGGGGGCCCTGCTGTACCACCACCACCTATAAAACACAACATGAATATTGGAACTTGGGATGACAAAGGGTCTGTGGTAAAAGCACCCCCGGCCCAAACAGTACTGCCTCCTCAGACTATAATCCAGCAGCCTCAGCCATTAATTCAACCACCACCACTGGTGCAAAGCCAACTGCCTCAACAGCAGCCTCAGCCACAGCAACCACAACAGCAACAAGGACCTCAGCAGCAGGCCCAGCCTCACCAGTTACAGCAGCAACAGCTGCAAAACCGCTGGGTAGCTCCTCGTAATCGGGGTGTGGGCTTCAGCCAGAACAATGGAGCTGCTAGTGAGAACTTTGGTTTAGGTGTTGTATCTGTCAGCTCCTCACCTTCTGGTGTGGAAGTGCACCCAGTGCTGGAGAAACTAAAGGCCATAAACAACTACAATCCCAAAGACTTCGATTGGAATCTGAAGAACGGACGTGTGTTTATAATCAAAAGTTATTCAGAGGACGATATTCATCGCTCCATTAAGTACTCTATCTGGTGTAGTACTGAACATGGTAATAAGCGCTTGGATGCTGCATACCGTTCCCTGAATGGAAAAGGCCCACTCTATTTACTCTTCAGTGTGAATGGCAGTGGACACTTTTGTGGAGTGGCTGAGATGAAGTCTGTTGTGGACTACAATGCATATGCTGGTGTCTGGTCTCAGGATAAGTGGAAGGGGAAGTTTGATGTCAAATGGATCTTTGTCAAAGACGTTCCCAATAACCAACTGCGGCATATTCGCTTGGAAAACAATGACAACAAACCGGTTACCAATTCGAGGGACACTCAAGAGGTACCCCTAGAAAAAGCCAAGCAAGTGCTTAAAATAATTGCTACTTTCAAGCATACCACCTCAATCTTTGATGACTTTGCACATTACGAGAAGCGTCAAGAGGAGGAGGAAGCCATGCGTAGGGTAAGAAATCGATGTCATTGAAGTAGCTCTCCTGTTTTTTCTGGTTTTGGAATATTTGTTTTTCATACGACTGGGATTTCTGTGTGCGAGTGAGTCAGAAAGTGGTGCTTTTTACCTAAGGTGTCTGTACTTGATATAACTGGCTCTTGATGAAAAGGTTTAAGTTCTTGTAAATTGTTTTGTTAACACAGGCATGTGTTTAACCACAGTACTAACACAGGCCTGCTTAAGCAGAGTTCTGACATGTTTTACCCTTCGGAGTAAACAAAAACTGAATTGAGTGTATTACCTGTAACTAAAGTGTTCTAGTTTAGACTTTTATGGTTCTGGATGTCACAAAAAGGACTCGAAATTACAGGAGAAGCTTGCTTTATTTACCATAACATTTCAGTTCAAAATCTGCTTTAACATAATGTTAACAGCACGATTCAATTTGTTTTTTGTACAGTTGTGAAACACAGAAGTGATACAGTGATGACTTGTACAGTGTCAGAATCATTTTTTTTGGACATTTCTCATACTGCAATTCTTAAAAAAAAAAATGTGTAGTTAATTTCTGAAAAGTTTAGCTATGATAAATCTGGAGAGAAACCTTTAGTTTTGGAGGTGTTTCAGAAAACCAGACAAAAGAAAAAGGCATTTAATTTAAGCTCTTTCAGAGTACTTGTTTGCTTTTATTTTGTGTGTATTCTCCCTACTAAAACACTTGTGTTCACTATTTACCACAATATTTACTTCCAGTATATTTTTCTTTCCAGGCTTGCTAGTAACTGTAAATATATGATTTATCTCATGGTTAGACACGTTTCGGCAACTATTGTGCCAGTTAGATGATGTACTGATTCTGAAATAGGAGTTTGCATCAGTGCGGTTTGGTGGTAGTGCTGCTCCCCATTCATCCTGTCACATCACCTACTGAATAAAAAAACCCCACAAAAGTCTAGAGTTTATGCTAATTAGGGGCCTGTGGGATGTAGAGTCCTGAATTTGTTCACTTTTTGAAGGTGCCACAGTTCTGGCTGCATAAGAATTTCACTGCTTCATGGCCTCCTTCTCCTAGGTTTCTAGTACTGCAATGGTTCCACCCCTTTTGTACATTCCTAATCCTTCTACACATATTACATCTCCTATAGACCAGTGTCGTGCATACCTAAAATCAGTTTTGTAGTTTTATAGCACAGTTCTGCAATGAATTGACATGTTGGAAGTGTTTGCATTGTTTGGAGGCAAGATGCATATCTCAGTTGGGTGTGTAATGCCTTTTGAATTTTTTTTTTTAAAGAGAATACTGAATGTGCCCTAAATCAGTACTGTTACTTCTGTGACATCTTGATGATGGGAGGACAGACCACATTCTTAACTAATATTCAGTGTAAGAGGAAAACCACCCTTTTCAGGCTTTAGTACAACTTCACTGTGATTTTGGTAGTATTTCAGAAGGACTATGATTATCCTGTTTTTCTGCAGCCCTAATGTTTCATTATTTTCTTATTTTTTCATGTTAAAGACACTTCACAAATAAATTGTTTGCTTCAAAAATATCTAGTTTTGTGAAAAAAGTTATCAAAGGAGTCTAATTCAGACATGCCTTAGCAACTCAGGAAGATAGTGTGTTTTAATTGTGGTTTTGTTCCCACTATAATAGATAAAAGCCATGAAATGGAGATGGGGAGCACAGATTTTTTGCTAGTTGTTCTATGTATGCTAAACTTAAAATTCAAAGTGCTAAATTTAGCATTTAGTAGGTCTCAAACTAGATGACCATGATTATGTATATTTGTGTAATAAAGTCACGTTACTGTTTCCTTTAATGTCTTCAGGGAAACACAGTATCCGTATGACTCAAGTACTAAACTCTACCTTTCTCTGTTAGCGGTTACCTTTCCCAATGCTATTAGGAGAAAACATACTTGCATACTAGGCATTGATTCCTCTGCATCATACAAAAAATGACTAGAGAGCTGCATATCTAGTTGTGAGGTTTTCTCTTTGTAGATGGATCTGAGATATGCCTTAAGCAAACAAATACCTACTTAAAATGTAGGAAGTCCAAATTAAACTAACGACAGCTCCTGAGAGATCATCTTTAATATTCTTTTATCGAGTGTTGATTTTAAGCCTCTAGGTTTCTTCTTTTATCCCACAGTATACAAATAAGCTGTTTATAAATTGTAAACATACAACACTTTTATGATTAAATAACAGTTTGGGAATGCAACAATTAGTATTATAAACTCTGGTTTCTGGTTAATTGAGTAATCCTTTAATTCCTAGTGCTAAGTAGGCTTTTATGGAACTGTCTTTAAATTAGTGCACGTTCTGCTACCTGTAGCACTGTGTAAATTCAGTTCATGCCCCTTTGCTGTGGCAATCACATTGTTTCCAGTGTTTCTGTCATGAAAAATGTGTTCGTTGCTGTTAATAAAATATTAAATGCATCAAGCAGTCGTAGTCATGTACATGTTCCTTAAAGTTCAATAAATGTTTTATTGTTGCATAGGTGGTAACAAACTTTCAAACAGCCAATGATCTAAACATAGTAAACAGCATATGATTTACAGATTTAATTTACTTTGTAACTGTTCATCATTCCAGCTAACTTATTTTAAAGTAATTGGTTGTAAGAGTTTGATCTTAACAGCTCAGGGGGACCAATAATTAACTTCCAATATGACCTAGCAGTATATTTTATTAAAATATGTCAGTACACTTAATAAAATCAGAATGAATAGTCTGTGATTAACATGAAACTTCAGTCACTTTACTATATGGTAAAGGTTACTTGCAAATGATTATGAATACTCTCTTTAAGCGTAGATATTAGAACACTAGTGTCTACCACTGTTTGATATGACCCCAGTTTGGGTAAGGTAGCTACAGTTGGGGTTGGAAACAAATTTGTGCAGTAATTGCACTTTTACAGTGCAGGTTCCAGTGTTCTATTCTAAGTGTACAAGTGCTGTAATCTTTCACCAAAGGAGCAAAGAAATCAACAATGTTTTTCATGAGTTCTGTCACTAGTAGATTGAAATAATCTGAAATTGCATTAGTCCTTAGTATGAGCTACTGCTTTGTGGTGTGAATGTGCATATTTGTTTGCAGATTATTTAAAATTGTGTTTGATTGCCTTTCAACAGAAAGCAGTAGCACAAGTTATCTAAAAAAATGGAATGAAAATCTTAAAATATGCCATTTAAGAGCATGTAATTACATTAGGAAAATAAAGGGTATTGAAAGGAAAAAATCTGTATTAGTAGATATTCACTGAGAACCATTTACATACAAGGATCAAAATGAGATGTTGTTTTGATTAAATATGCAGTTATTGGTAGATTACAACTTCCTCACCCTCAGGCCATGGCTTGTTAACCTGCAATTACTTGTTGTCCCAGGACTTCTTTTGATGCTTTTTAGTGTAGAATTCTACTTTTGTGGCACAGAATGGAAAAAAAAAAAAAAAAGTTCCACATAATGGTAGAATGCTCTAGGTGGTTTTCTTAGTGAGATAGTTCAGAAAAATAATTACATTTTATCCATGGGAGAAGATAGATCAACACAAATATATACTGAATTCTTCTAGTTTGCATTTGGAATTTTTACTGTTCAGGAAGCCTTTAAATGGCAGGTAAATAAGAATTTAAAATGTTGGCTTTCTCCTGTTGTACTACAGATCTTGTAATAGGAGTGCTGATATAGCTAAAACTTTCTGACTCAAAAAGAGTAATTTCTTTTTTCCCTTTTTCTGGTACTACTGTAATTTCTGTTTCTCTGATAATTGGTTTACAATCAGACTGCAGTGTTAAGCAGTGTGACTGCTTTTCACTGCAGGACACTACTGACTTTATGCCTGATTTGATATTTCTTGAAAATATCTGAAAGGAAGGAGGGAAGTGAGAAAACCGAAGACGCTTCCTCCTCCCCTTACCTGCCAACCATCAGCTATTAGGTTATAATGTCAAAATCAGACAAAGATACATCCAGAGTCCTGGTACAAGTCAAGAAAAACACGTGGTTGACCAGCATTTTTAATGCAGTGAAATGATAGTTGTACCACACAGCTTCTTAAAGTTTGCCTATTCACATCTAAAAGAGGTTCAAAACAGTAAATGCAACAGGTTATGTTTTATTTTTTGAGGAACTTGAGCATTTCCTGTATGCTTTTGGTGTTGTTTCAAGGGCCATGATTTTGCAGTTTCCTTGAACTTGATGTGTTTATCCACAGTTTCCTTTTCATAAATGTAAATGATATTGCAGGTCTCATGTCTGCTTTAAGAAAACAAAACCAATATGGTCAGAAAGTAGAAACAGCAGGTAGAGTTCTTGCTCCCTTGGTAATCGTGAGATGAATATGTACCCCTGGTATTGGGAGAAGATGATTATTTGGAGCTGGAATAATTTTAAATATACTGATTCAGAATTTTCAGCCCATGATGCTGTGTTATTTATCATGTCTTCATTTGCTTTTGCATCTCTAGCCTTTTGGAAACACTTAAACGACCTGCAAGTTCTTTTCTTATCGACACATGGATTTCAAATGTGCCCATTTTCTGTGTTGTTGGTAGAGTTAAATGTTTCTGTTCACAAGTAGTGGTTAGAATTTATTACGGGATGAGGACAGCATGGAGAGGTCTGGCTGTTAAAATATGGTATTGTATAGAGTGGCTATGCAAGCACTGAGTAGTGGTGCCTTTCTCCTGTGAAGGGAAAAGGTGGTGCAACAGGGAAAGTGCAATATTGGACTGCTTAATGAAAGAAATGGAATGTAATTAAACTTGCAGGTGATCTTAGTTTATAGTGACACTTGCATGGGTCTTGTAATGTTTTTTCTTTTTGATTTGAAATTCCTACCTGAAAACCGAAGCCTACAGAGTCCTGTTTACAGTGTGGGTTAAATTCTCTGACTCTGGGACTTGCAAGACCAGTTTCTCCTGTAAAATAGAGACCCCTATTGGAAAAAGCTAGGAATATCAACCATAGGGTTTACCTTAATGCTCAAGAGATCAGTCATTTTTGAAATCTGATTCTTCAGTGCACTTAGATATGAAGATAGCTGTCTAAGAGAAGACTTCAATCTTGAATTGAGCTGGATCTGTGACAGCTCCAACTTTTCTAAATGTTATGTCTTAGAATTACTTCTTGACTTTAAAAAACACAATTTTAAATCTTATAGAGCAAAAGCAGAACCCTGAGCATACAGGTATAGGTATTAAAATTCCTGCTACATCTGCTACAAAGTCGCCTGAAAGATTCTTCTCTAGTATATTTTGTAGGCTGTACAGTGGATGTCATTTCCCTTCCAAGGTTACTATGGATTCCTTAGTAGGGCAATTAAATATTGTCTTGCAGTTGTTGTTCATGGGCATTTGAGAAAGATTAAAAATGGTGTCAGTCATCTTTCTGCTCCTTTTGCTGGGACAGTGATCATCACTCAATGTGGTTTCTATAGATGTACCTAGAAGCTATCTGTCAGTCTTCAAAAGCCAACGTTATACTGTGAGCATTGTTAACAAACAGTAACAAGGACCTAGATGCTTGATTTTTTTTTTTAATTTTTTTTTTAACTTGCTGAAATGGCTGCCTTGTACCTAATTAAAAACAGATATTTCAGTGTTTAACAATGTACAGAACTGAAAGGAAGCACTTGCTACCTGTAGTTAGAATTAAGTAATCCATCACTGAAAGTATCCACCTGGGAAAACAAGACTGGAAGGGCTTTTCTGGCTCATGAAACTCAAGCTTGGTTTTTGCAGAGCCTTTCCTTGTTGTGTGTTATCATCTGCTATTTTTAAAGTAGTTAGGTTTCTTTCCCTTCCTCTGTCTTCTGAATGTTTGTACCCTATTATTTAGTGTGCTGTGGAATTTCAGATGTGGATTAAGTTCTTATTGCTGTTATCATTACCACAATAAAATAATATGGTCTGTCCATGTTCCACTAACAATGCATCTGTCTGCTCCAATTTAAACTTAATTACCATTTTACAGTAATTTGTTCACATTTCTACTATTGCTAAGTATGTTTCAGAGGCTGAAATAATTAAAATACCCTCAAAACTAATAGGAAGAATAAATAAATTAGGAGTCTAGGTCTTGTAGCTTTTCAGAATTTCTTAATATTCATATGCTTGAAAGCCTCATTTCCTGTCTGGAGTTGAAATGATCTGCAGCAGCAGGGTCTTTGAGTATTAATTCATAAGGCTTACCGGAAGAAGGAACTGTTCTTGAGTTGTAAAACCTCATTTGACTTCCTGTGTTCACTTTTTTAATTTGTGCCTTGTAGTTTTCCTATTGGGATAGGGAATAGAAGAAAATGGTGGCTGGGGAGGGGTGGCATCTCCACAGGAAAAATTTCTATGTCCATGTAAGGCTTCTAGAGATCCTTCCTTCCCATCTTCCCAGTGTTTCCAGAAGTGCTTCTCAGAAAAATGTATTTAAATATTTTTATCTGATTTTGAGGTGCTCTCTATTTTCAGTAGGTTTACCTTCTCTAGTTTCGAATTCAAGAGTGAGAAGTGTTTATTTTACACTATCTTAGAGTTTCAGTAGTGTAGTTGGTGGTAACAGCCAATGAACTCCTTGTCGTAAATGGAGTAAACTATTTCTAGCATATTTCAGTTTTCTCAGTAATCTGTTTTTCATTGTGGTTCTCAAGCACTGAGGTCAATGTTTGTGCTGTCATAGCTGTAATGGTACACCGGGGTGCAATAAACTGCAGAGTATGGCTGATGCTATTAGTAAATGAGATTTCATGAACTTTGCTGTGGCTCCTTCTCAGCAGCTCTCCAGCTGTCTGTTCTGCCCCTGCCAGGTGTTTCTGCCCACACAGCGGAGTTGGCAGCAGAGATGTGTGCCTGTGCCTTGCTTTGCAGAATGCAGTCTGACATGTTAGCTTACTTTGCAGATGAGCAGAGTTTTTAAACGGAAGATTAAACTGCAGTTTGCAGTGAAGCAACTGCAACGTGCTACACATTGCCTTCTGAAGCTGGGGTGAGGATGCTACCTCTTGGGAGAGGGGCAAAGCAGACAGCTTCAGGCATAAACATTTTAACTATTGCATTAAAATGCAAAAGTTTGGCAAAATTCTAGGGTTTTTTTTGCAAGTAGAGCTTATTGTGCTGGAGGTGAGTGTGTGTGGGAACTATCTGCAATTTGTCTGTGCAACTTTACAATCCTGGGTAGCTTTCAAAATGGACACCTTGAAATGCTTGCACTTGCAACTGCTATTAAAACAAAACAAAAAACCCCAAACCAAAACAAAAAAAAACCCAAAAAACCCACAAAACCCCCCAAAAAACAAAAGAACCCCCAAAAAACAAAAGCCCTTTCATGTCTACCTTCCTCCACCTTGAGCTTCATTTTGTGGGATCTGAGAAGAAAATAGAGCTGAGGGCTGCAGTAGCTTCTTGTTGTTAGGCTATCATTTACATTTTTGCTGCTTGAAATGAGGCTTTTTCATTTCCCTCGTTTTTGAGAAAAGATTCCAGAAGTCAATGTTGTGTGCATCTCAGTAGTTTCTTTCAAATTGGATCAGGAAATGTTTTTGTTGCATTGAATTTTGAAATTTGATTAGCATAGAGATTTTGTTAAATCTGAGGATAAATTACATTGCAGCTACTTTTCAGCAGAGGATCATTCGATTAATGTGCTGAATTCAGAGAACTGAAGTTTGGAAATCAGTCAGCCTCACAGTTCAGAACAAGTTGTACTGTTGATTCCATAACTTTGCACTAGATCGATGCATGTTTTGGAGGCCCCAGTGTTTTTAGGTTCACCTTCACTCGGTTTTTGTCAGTTTGTATAAAAAGTTACCTGCATGGTCTGGCAGGTACTTTTAACCAGCTGATGCATTCCCATGTAGTTATAATTCAAATGGTACCTAATTTCCACGACCTGCTCTTAAGCTCCCCCTAAAGCTGGGGAATTTCACCTCAGCAAGTTCTGAAGTGAAGCTCACCTCTGGCAGGGAACTTAACTTGACTGTAGAAGCTTTTTATCTGAGAGCATTGCAAGAGCTGTGGAAAAGGCTTTGCTCATCTGAATATAAGAAATAAGAGATTTTTTTAATGAAAGGGAAATGTAGTGGAATCCAGTCAGTTACACTGTAAACTTCCTCTGCTCTGATGCAGGAAACCTGGTGGGGGTAAAATCTTCTGCTACTTTGTCTGTAATAACTTTTTAATACAAAACCAATCAAACAAAAGCTGTCCAATGTAAAGCTAGGAAGAAAGAAAAAAGGCAACTGCAAAACAGAGGAGGAAAGCTTTTTGAGATGGGTAAAGGCAGTGGTAGTGAGTGTGATCTGACTTAAAAGGAAGGGTTTAATTTACTTTTGAGTGTAATAGCACTACCTGTGTTTTGAATAAATCAGGATTTTTCTTTGTCCCTTTTGCTATATAGGGTGTCAGATGTCACTGATATCAATATCTAAAGAAAATACTGTGCACTTGCAAAATGTCAAGTTTGTATGTCTGCTTTAAGTATTTAAATATAGGTGTAGTGATATGTAACTTTGAGACTATAGGAAATGTGCGCTGGTGTGGTTTTAAAGCCTTTTCCTCTGTAGAATTCAAAATGCACATGAAATTTGTAACACTTCCTTTGTTCAATCAGCTGGAAGAAGGTGGTCAGGATATCATTACCTTTCTACTTTGAATTTTTATGAACTTAAATGCATTTTGAGTTCAGGAGCTACACAAAGCACAAGGTTGATTACTGTGCAGTAGTTTGCAATGCAGAGAGAGGCTTTCTGGACAGCTTGGCTCAGTGGTTACAGATGGAATACTTGCAAATGGGAAGGAACTGATGATTTTATTTGTATGTAGGTAGTATTTAAAATTGTGAACATATTATTTAACATCACATTTTCGTAGGCTCCTGCTTAATGCCGCAGTAGTGTTTTTCAGCACTTTGTGCAGTTCTTTCAGTTGAATTCTGCTAATAGTAGAGGAATAATCTGAGATGTGCCCAAGCAGGCTATTTTTGAATGCCTTACATGCATAGTGAGGCATGAGGCCAGGGATCATCTCTTGTCAGCTTGGGTGTGCTCTGTTAACATATCAGTTTGAATTAATGACTGTTACTATCAATCTCAAATTTTAAACCCAGTATCTTACTATGCAAATATTAGTTACGTTTCTTTGAATTAGGAAAAAAAGATTTCTAGCAGTATATTGCAATTATCACTCTTGTGTTAAATAGACCGAAGTTCTGCCATAGAGAATGACCAGTCTTAGATAAAGAGCTGCCAGGACTGTGAGCAAGAATTCTGTGTGAGATTTACTTTAGTGTTCGTCTTATAGCAACTCAGAGAGCTGCTTTGGAGAGGATTACACCAGCAGCTGTACTCTAATAACCACTATAAATTTTATGTAACCTCTTCTTTCATTATAGTGTCTTTTTGGCAGAATTTATTTGGGTCCATATGCCAATTAGGACTTTTCCTAAATAGTTTCTAGCATAATAAAGTTTCAGGGCGATATCAGAGTGGTTTTGAAATAATGGTTTAAATGACTCCTGGTTTATTTTGGTTTTACCTATTATGTTTATGTTCCACTTATACTGGAAATGAACCTACCCATCTTCTGTGAAGGTATTTTAAAACATTTATATAATGTGCTCAGTTTTACATATTCAAAAAGGGAATGCTATTGGAAGATAAATTCTTAGTTCCCAAACTACAGTGTCTTTTTACAGTCTAGAAGGTATATAGTGAAGGCAATGAGGTAGAGCTCATTATCTGCTTTTATTTTTTTCCTAGAGGTAGTCATAATGCCTAAGTGTATGTTTATCTTTGACAAATTAGAGAAAATGCAGGATGTTAAAGCACTGAAAATGTTATTTACTCTGTTAGACTTGTAATACAGAGAAGGATTTGTTAGTTGCTGATAGAGAGACAGCGCAGTTAGTATTTTAGCCCTTAACCATGCCAAGTTGTTTATCAGTGTTTGTATCACACAGACAACATCACACACTTTGTACCTTTACACCAAATGCAACATGTCGTGATGCTCTGAGGGCTTTGTAGTGAATATTGTCTTGACTGCAACTTAGGCTTGCATTCAAGTGGGCCTTTTCCCAGCCATTCCTACCTCACTGGTTTTGCATTTTGTGACTAAATGTAATTTCTAAAAAAAGTATGATGGTTTTTTTTCTAATTATTTTTCTTGCCATTCGAGCCATGTGTTTGTATGTGTGGAAGAGGTGGTACTGGGCGAGCTTGTTCCTTTACCTTTTGATCTTAAGCACATTGAAACATTTTATTATAGTAGGCTTTGAATGAGATACCTGGGAATATGATCTTCACTTTTTTGGGGATATAATAGGTGGAGAGTAGATTATTTAAATATTAATGCAGGACATTTTTGACAAATTAAGCAGAAGATTTAGGGTGCCTCTGTCTTGCCTTGTTTTGTAGGTCACTTGGTCTCCTTTTTCAGCTCACTTTGTGCAATACATTTTTTTGGAAGTGATTTAAAAGCAACATTGTAAAACCTTTTATTTTTGATAGGTGTTTTTGGAACATGTTTGCCTTTAAGTTTTATGTATACTTCTGTGTTTCTTTTAAAGAAGTTGACTTGAATTAGGTATTTCATATTCCTGAAAAAAGTGTATTTTTTTCCTTGGAAACTTGTTGCCTGATTTAGAGAAAATCCAAGCAATACAACCGCTCTGATGATAGGAAAGCAGATAATGTTGAACTGTATTAATATATTATTTTCCTTTCTTTTTTTTTTTTCTTTTTTTCAGGAGAGAAATAGAAACAAACAATAACTATACGGAGATGTCCAGCTAGAATTACAACACTAATGATGTAGACTCTGGAAATGCCTAATATGTCTAAGAAGACGTTATTAAAGCTTTTTTCTGCTTAAGGTGACATCTTTGAACACTTTAACACAAAATTGACTCTTCTTGTAATGGTTCTCATCAGTGCATCTGCCCTTATACTCTCTCACCAAACACACTTGAGAACTGTACCTTCGTCAAGCACTTTCTGTCCTGAAGCTTTTACCAGTATCTGCTGTCTTTTGTATTTATGCATCCTAGCTATAAGGCACAGGAGACTGAACGAATGCAAGGATTCATTAACTCTTTGAATTTGTTAAATACTAACATTTAACCATTAGAAGTGGTTCAATGATGTGAGATTCACATTGCTTCAACTTAATTTTTTCTTTGTTGTAGTTTTTTTAATTGTCAGTTTTTAGCTATTCAACAGATTAAAAGCAAATCATGCCATATTTAGTCCTGGAGTAAAACTCAAGTCTAAATGTTCATGTGAAAATTATTGTAGTAATCTTTTAATATGGCAAAGCAACTTTAAGCTGCAGTTTAGCCAAATGAAACGTAACATAAAATTATATTAGAATGACATTTCCCTTGTTTCAAACTGTTTGGTGTAAGAGAATATTAATATGCAGCTTGGTGGGCACCACCAGTTAATGCACATTTCTTTATTTTTTTTCTGTAACATGTATACTGAAAAAGTGCATTTGTCTGAGGAACTGTTTGTTTGCTACCACTCAATGAATCTCAGTTTTGAGTAAATGTACCTCAGTCTAAATCAGACTTTTTATGACCTTTATAACTACATTTAAAATAATCTTTAATTCCTATTTCTGGGTGTTTGCAAGCCTGACAGATTGCTATCATGAAAGTGAAAATTTACTCCTCTAGGTGAATCACTAGCTAAATAAACATAATTCTTGTTTAGCAAGCATATACTTTGTTTCTCAAATTTTTTGTTTCATTGTCCCAATATCCAGGTGTCCTTTCCCCTGTTTGAAAGTATTTTGAGAAAAATACTTTGATCTGTGGAGATGACGTATTCATGGTCAAGTTAAAATGATTTTTGTTAAAACCACGGAGCAAGAATTTCAGAATATATATTAAAATGTGTAATTCTATATTAGTTTTTAACTTCTAAAAAATTATATCTTTGTTTTCAGTTTATATAGCAACACATTCTATCTGCTGGAAGAGAATATTAAAAAAAAAAAAGTTAAGCGGGTATATTGACTGAAAAAAAAAAAAAAAAAAAAAATACTGAACAGCCTGTACCAAACTCCGGGGATAGCTTTCTCTTTTTAGAACAGCAGTGTAGAAGTCAGATGTGTTATACCTTAAAATAGCAATACCACATTTTATTTGAACATGTTTCATGTCTTATGGTCCAACACAGATGTTTATATTGTGTTTTGAGTCCTTCATTTACAGATTCTGGCAGTCAGAGTTCTGAAGCTTGAGTGGCAAAGGTTTGTTTTGAATACAGACTATTTTGCTATATTTTACTTTTCTCTCTTCCTAAGCCCCTTGCACTCTTCTAACCTTGCAAACACAAGAAGTTCAGTACATGCTCATTATTTAAAATGTTGAGACTGCAGGGTAGCAGATAGGAATCTTAATTTTTACTGCCAGTTTTTGGGAAACTCCAAAGGGAAGTCACTCCTGTATTTTGGATAAAAGAAGTGATCTCACTTAAATGTGATTGTGTAACAAGTAGCAAGGCAGATGAGGGAAGGACAAGTGAAGTGCGTATTGTAAGAGGAGACTTACATGAAAGCTTCAAGCCCAAACTATGAAATTTGGCTTGAGCCCAAAAATTGCTGCTTCCATGCATTTCTGTTTCTGGCTAACAGGTTTTATTGCTATTTGTTTCCCTCTGTTGGCTGATTTATGGATTACTGCCCATTTTTCCAGTTGTTAGTTTAAGTGGCAAAGGTCAGTGTTGTGAGTCTGAAGAATGTAGTCCTTCCGATCCTTCATGGAATGGATCAGCATGCTTCTGCTCCGTTACAAAAATATCTTATGAAAATGCACAGAAGTTTCCAGTTAAAAGAAAACTACTGGTAGAGTCAGGAATTCAGGAATTGATTTGCATGTGCAACCATAGTTTGCTTCCACTGCAGTATTCATATTTTTGCAGGCTTTGTTAGTATTTCCTGCTTTACCCCTTGCCTTTTTTATTCTAACAGCATGAGCATTACTCTTGGATTGAATCAAGCTTAGTATAAAATGGGATCATCACTCTGTTGCAGACTTTGAGAGCTTGGAAAATGAGGCAGGATTGTGAGAAAAGGAGGTGATCACATTTAGAGAGCTGTGACAGTTCTTATACTGTTCCAGGATTTTTAGCAAACCTACAAATAGAGTTTCATTCCTGATGGTGTTAGTCATGTTGTGACCGATTTGCTGACTGCTGGGAGTCTAGTTTGTGAGGCTGAAATTAAAAGGAATTTCATGTGCATATAAAGTGCTGTAAAAATAGTATATAATGTTGTAAAATCAGCTATGGAGTGCTGTACTAGTTAATGGACATGTGAAACTTTTAGCTTTCAGCTTCCTTATGCACGAGTTCTTTTCCTCCAGAAAGAAAAGGAATGGTGCTTAATATCTCAAATAAATGTAGAAATACATTTTTTGGTCTGATTTTTCCATACAGTGAAGTTGGTGTAATGACTGCTTGCTAATGGAGGAGTTCTGTTCCTGATGCCTCCTCCTTTGTGTCAGCATTTGTTTTCCCGTGATCCATACTGAGCCAGTTCAAGATGTTTTCTGCAGATTTAATGGTCTGGGTAGTTCTCTGTGAGGTCAGATGTTTAGAAGGGAGGTGGTGGGAGGTGAAGAAAGGAGACTTGTCCTTTCAGAAGCAGGTATCCACTGTAGAATAGGCTTAGGTGCACTACACACTTAATGGGTTGGTGAACCAGAGATGCAGCAGAATGGTTAAAACTGGGAAAGGCTCTCCAAGAAAAAAAAAAATCAATTCCATTTTCAGTGTAAGATTGTGGTGGTGTACAGTAAGATATAATGTTATCGCATATGTTTAGTGACAGCAGGAAGAGGGGAAAAAATATTGAGTATATATACTACTTTTTCCACTTCGAAGAGACCTGAGAATTCATATAGAAAAGTTATTGTTGGAAAGGCTTGTCCAACCAACACAAGTGGGACAAACTGAAGTTGTAGGAGCTTTGCTAACCTTTGAGTGTCTTTTGACTTTGTAACATCAGCATCATTAACATAGGTTTTTTTAGTATTTGACTTTGACAAGAAATGATTTGTGCCAGTTGAATGCTCAAGTTGCTGGCTTAAGGAAAAAATGGGCACTACTTTATTTTGAGGGACTTGGAATGGGGAAAAACTCCTTATCCACAACTAGACAAATTTCATTACTTCATGTCTCTTTCTGTTCCAGGCTTAATTTATCAAATACTTGCTTCTATACATCCTCTTGCTCTGTTCATCTTTTTGGATACTCTGGCAGTCTCATAATGCAGTGTCTGCAAAACTCAGATACAAAAGCTCCTTGCCAAAATGATTCTCATCCCAGACAAATCTGTGGCACCAAAAAAAAGATAATGTTAAGCTCTTGGTCAGGTGCTAATAACATAATATTTAGGAGGAAGCATCTCAAATATTTTTCATGGTTTAGTCAAAGTTCTATTTTGAAGTTGCTTTCTGTTTCATAGGAAAATTTTTACACACTTGAAATATGTTCCTTAAGAGAGAAGTTTTTAATAAACTGTTTTGATGTGCATCTTTTCTAGCTGAAACTGAGTTGAAGCAACAGTGTTTTGAACTGTGTTTTTTGAAGTTATTGGTGGCTCTTTCACCAGAAAGGTATTTATATACTTCAGCTGACTCTAGTGCAGCAAAAATCCAGTGTGGACAGTCTTTGAGTTTTCTGCAGCACTCATTTTTAAATCAATAATCCTAGGCATTCAAACACAAATCACCCTTTAGGATTTTATATTATTTTCAAAGCCATTTGAACTAATTTTTCCTACCATTTTGCTAAGGAAATACAGATTTTTTTGGTGTCTTGTTTATTCTTTTGCCAGGTGAAGAGCCATATAATATACTGATGAATTAAGAGAGATTAAGAGACCAGCTCTTTTCAATTGAAGCAAAACCTTTTTTAAAATTTTGTAGGTTTTTTGTGTACATTAAGTATGATAATTCAGATGAGAATTCTTTGGCATGAGAATTGACCATTTGATTTTATTTAATCTGCTTGAAAGTTTCTGTGAAAGTAACCTGTTTGCATTTTTATTCTTTATTTATTTTATTCTCAGCCTGACATATCCACCATAGTTTAGCATGGGAAGGGAGAGGAAAGAATTTCTCTATGGATCAAAGGAATTTTGAGCAAATGAGTTTGGCTTCATATAAAATTAGAATATTAGTGTACAGTTGGCATGTTGTCCTCAAAGCATCTGTCCTATACTGTCTGTTCTACTTTATATATTTTAATAAAGTGCATTTTAATATGGTGAATATGGACCTTTCAGTTCAAAAAGTTAAATTTGTATCCTCTTTAGGCTTTTGACAGTATTTCTCTTCCCATAATAATCCTGAAAACATTCTTATTAATACTTTCAGTGTCCAGGGATATCTAAACCAAATATTATTAATAAAACTTGCTGTTTATTAATATAAGGGGATGTACGTATAATGTTTGTTTGTTACCTGTTCCTTTCTGACCTTGTCCTCCTTCACAAGTGGAAATCCAACAAACAGAAGTCAAACACCAGTTAATTGACTCCTCCAAACAATTTCCCTATGTATTTCACAAGAAGCTGTTTTGCCACTTTGGAAGCAGAGTGCGAATGGTTGGTGGATCTTCAAGCATTTTCCTCCAGAAGTCTGTGTTTGGTCAGATGTTCAAGAGCCGATGAATTTGTTACTCCCGCCTATGTACCATTCCTTCCCGCTTCCCTGCCTTTTCTAGGAAGACTCCACTGTCCTGTCTTCTGTCTGCTGCTCCGTTTGGATGCTCATGGGGGAAGCCTGGTGTTGGATCCTGTTTTCACCATCTGCAAAAAAGCTTCTGACTTTATTTTCTCCTCTGGACAGAGGAAAACTTCTGGCTGAGTTTAGCTTGTCTCAGTTTGCCTCAGCCTGTTTGCCACAATGTAAATAGAGAAATAATTGCTTTAATAACCAGATGAATTCAGTCTCCCATGTAGTGTATGCCATTTTTTTTAAAGTTAATTCTGCAGCATTTTTGTTCAGAAGATGGAAAGGGACATTATTTCGTTAGAATTTTAAAGGGCATACAGATTTTTTTTAAATACAAGGGTCCACTCTAAGTGTTATTCTGAATATTAGTGGTGGTGGTAACTGATGTGTTAAGTGAGAGTTTATAAGGTGTTTGCACATCCTGTGTGCATTTGCACTTGTCATCTTAATACTGAATTAACTTCCTTTGCCTGTAAAATTAGTTTGTAACACTTGAGAAATTTTACTTTGTCATTTTGAATTTTATCTACTCAGAGGTACTATTACATTTAATCTGCCTGCACAAGTTTACATGCATCTTGAGAATGAAGTGGATGTTCATGTAAAATTAAACAAGGTACTCTAGAATGATGACTGTGTTTTAAGTTGAGCTTGTGGGCTTTCAGATGAACAAGCTGTCTTGATTTGTGCCCTCATATGTAAAGCATTACACTTCAATATTGAACTCTGAATTTATGCATCCTTTCTTTCCTGTTCTGCAAACATCTGAAAGAACCTCAGATGTTAAAAAAAAACCTAAATCCTTGCTTTATGCTTAGTCCAGGAATGAAAATTTCCAAACTAAGCATTTGAGCAAGCTACATGGAGGTTTAGCTTTAGTTTGAGCTAAGCTTATTGCATTTCATCAAAATGGTAAAATAAAAGGTTGCAGATCTTTCATTATCTACTGAAGTTGTATATCTACTATTTAAAAAAAAAAAAAAGCTGAAATTTTATTTTGCAAGCATCAATATGTGCAGCTGCTGTTCAACATTACCCAAGAATCTTAAAAGTACTTGCATCAGTTCAGATTAGCAGCCATGTAAAATAGAGGACAAAATGAGATCTCTTTTCTCCAGGAATACAGAATTGTTAAATTGGTTAAAATTCAGATGTTTGTGCTGTGTGATTGGAATACATTGGATGTTAAATCTATCCCTCTTCTGCTAGTTCTCTGGAAAACATTGCTACTATATTTTTTCTTTTTTTTTTTTTTTAATTTAAATTGGCTGACATTGTTTTCAGCTGCTTAACTGGTTTGCAGCTTAGTTCTCATGAGATGCTTCACTGGGTCTTGTGAGTGTGGTGCTTCATCAGAAAATGTGTAGAACTCTTTAATTTCTTCAAGTTAATGTAACTTAATCGCTATTAACTTGATCTGTATTCCATTCAACTTCATATTCTATGATAATGCTTGGTCTTTCAGTTGTATTTATCTTCTTTAATTTCAAGAATACCACATGCAGAACAATTCAGAGAAGTTTTTAGTTCCTGAAATTTATGCTTATTTTAAATGTTAATAAATAACTATTGTATCTGCTCTTTGGGTTGCTAGTGAGTATTGATGATTTTTTTGGAAAACTGAAAGTCAAAGGTGGAGACAGGAATACTTCTTCTGGGAAGCAGAAGATGAAATGCTGGAACGCCGGGAGAACTTACAGCTGTATGAGACAAAGGATGTTGGACACCCAAGAGAGTGTTGTGGGGTTGATTCTTCATTCACACTTCAGTGCAGCTTTTCAGGTGCTGAAGAATCTTTTGAGCAAAGAATTAAAATCAAGTATGTTCACATAGTCCAGTTGAACTCCTAATTTGGTCTCTAATTTTGTCTGCTTGGTTGCTGTTTGGGGGGTGGGGGACAAGAGAAAGACTTTTAAAATTTGTGTCATATGTATCTCTTCCACTTCTCTCTTAACGTTATGATTTTGCTCTTGACCTTACATCAGTTTACAGTCTTGGAGTTGTTATAACTTGTGCTGCTTCAGTACAAGGTTCCCTATTTCACATTTTCTGTAAGTAAGTCATATATTTCCCAAGGCTTTGAAGGTTGGTTGTGTTCAGTGCATAGGCCATTCCTCTGCCCCTAATTCATCGTTGCTGTTTACTAGACTTGCCCAGCTGATTTCATAGTCAGGGATTTTTCTGATCCTGCTTGTTTTAAATTGCTTTATCTGAAGAAGTTATTCAGTTACTAGTTTATTTCTGTGAATAATTGTTAGTCTTTGGAGCAGGCTATAGTTATAAATTGCATTTTTTATCATACTGATCAAATGACATGATAATGAAATACAATGAAGTTCTACATTAGATTAAAAAAAAATACTGTTTCCCACACAAGCTGTGTTTTGAACACTTTCACTGTTTAACTCTCTTGCAAGTTCTAGTTAGCTTTCTCTATGCTGAATCTGTCTTAACAGTGTTTGAGACATTTTTAGGTAGACTGAAAGAGTCTCTGTTTAAACACAGCTTTTCTGCAGTTTCTCACTTAGTGTCTTTCTTTAGATCTTGAATCTCATTCAGTGAGCCTACCTGCTTTATCTGCAGCAGAAGAGTCACTTGAAAGGACACTTTGACTTTCTATCTTCTTTTTTTGTTGATGTTTTCCTCCCATTCCATACAATTCAATTAATCACACCTATGGCACATAAAAGAACAATGAGCTGTTGGTTTATTTGGTTGGAACAAGTGGGAGGGGTGATGGGAAATCTTTAAAGAAAATGACAAATAGGTGGAATTGTGTGATATTTTCACCTGCAGGGAGCAAATACCTTAACAAACCGTAAGGTAAAGGAAATGGAAGAAATGCTGTCCAGATGTACTGTTTCACTATGGGTTTGTATGTTGGTTAAGTATGGAGATAGGGTGGTGGGGTTGTGATGTGGTTTTGTGTGGGGTTCCCCCCCCCCGCTCCAGTTGGGAGAAATTCAGAGTTTCAATTTTATTTTTTTAAGCTACAGGAAGTTCTACAAGTAGTGCACGAAAAAGTTTGAACAAATTGAAGTTTGGGAGCTTAGAGGCAATTGAGAGCCCACAAGGAGTGTGCAGAGAGAAACATCCGTCTGAGGTGCTGCTGCTTGGGTGACCCTGGAAAATAATGCAGCTGATGATGCAGAGACTTGAGATAGAGCTCACACCTGCATCAGATCTCTGATCAAAGGAGTTGCTCTTTTTTATAATTATGCTCCTCAAAAGGTACCCCTGAGGCAGAGACTTTAGACTAGAGACCTCAAATGAGTCCATCCCTGCTGCATAGTATTTGTCTTTTAAATGATGCATGAGCAACAGGGAAGGAAATAACCTGGTGGGTATGGATTAGAGTTAATGATTTAATGAAGCACTGGGATAACAGTGTGATGAGCTGTACAGAACGGAATAGCTACTTACTGTGCTGTACTTCTAAGTCGTTCAGTGTGGTAAGATTTATTTAAATAAGCTAGCTAATTTTTCTAAAATGCTGGTATCAAAATACTGCTGGAGAAAGAGAAACTGTTTTTTGTTTGGCAGCAAAAAGGTAATCTTGAATGTGATACTTCAAATGTTTATTTCTGTGAACATCAGTGCCTGCAAGTTTCTCCTGTTCATATTTTTAGAGAAACAGATTTTCAACTAGACTGTACAAATGGGATTCAATAATACTTACATTTATACGTAGTCAACCACCAGCAAGCATCAACTCATCTATATTTAATTGATAATGTCATAGCGCTATTGTAATAAGTCCCATTTTTCTAGAGGAGAGTTGAAGGACATGAAAAAGGTGACAGACTTGCATTAGAATCTTCACAAATGGATGTCCCTGGACTTGAAAGCTTGTAATTAAAGCAGACTGAGGAAATGGGGATAGTTAAAGGAAGCATGTTCTGGCAGCAAATATATATATAAATTTTTTTTTAGGAGAGTGAGAAAGGGTTAAGTAAAAATTGGCAGTGATGTGATACGTGAAAGCTGTAGGGAGAGGAACTGAAGGTGCAGGAGCATTAGGGACTGAGAAGGGTTTATTGGGAAAGGTACAGGACAAACTGCAGATGGGGGGGGTGTAGAAATTGATGCGAAGGGATCTTGAAATAAATCTGTTGATAGTAACTGGGAATTTTTCAGTCTTTGATTGAACTGGGAGAAAAGAGCTGTAGCACAGCTGTTTCATCACACAGGGAGGAGGAAAAGGTTGGAAGTGTGGGTGCTGCTCCCAGGATGGCTGCAGTTCTCTGGTGGCTGCAACTTTCTGCACAAAGGTAAGAGCTTGACCTTGAATCACTTCTGCCCAAGGATGGAAGTTGGGATGGAAACATCCCAGTTGGTAAGTAATTTATGCACTAATCTGCCAGCAAAATGTGAAAACAAATGAGTTCTGCAGCTTTTCAAATACAAGAACAGAAGTGCTGAGTCTTAAGGAAGATTATACCTCTGACAATGAAATTTTGTAAGTGAGTATGAAGAGTTTTAGCTTTCCCCTGTCATCTAGCTCACATCACTATATAATGAAATGCTCACTGTTGGCTGACTTGGATCCAGTTTTGTAGTTCTTGCGATCTGTGTGGGACACTGATATAGCAGAAAGTTCTGGGGCCATGTTCTTTTTAAGCACAAAGCTTCACAGACTAAACTCTAGCCCAAAGTCTTTGGCCAGTTATCACAGTATCACAGTATGTTTGGGATTAGAAGGGACCTCAAAAGATCATCTAGTCCAATCCCCCTGCTGGAGCAGGAACACCTAGGTGAGGTCGCACAGGAACATGTCCAGGCGGGTTTTGAATGTCTCCAGGGAAGGAGACTCCACAACCTCCCTGGGCAGCCTGTTCCAGTGCTCTGTCACCCTCACTGAGAAGAAGTTTCTTCTCAAATTTAAGTGGAACCTCTTGTGTTCCAGCTTGATCCCATTACCCCTTGTCCTATCATTGTTTGCCACCGAGAAGAGCCTGGCTCCATCCTCATGGCACTCACCCTTTATATATTTATAAACATTAATAAGGTCCCCCCTTAGTCTCCTCTTCTCCAAACTAAAGAGACCCAGCTCCCTCAGCCTTTCTTCATAAGGGAGATGCTCCACTCCCTTAATCATTTTCGTTGCCCTACGCTGGACCCTCTCCAGCAGGTCCCTGTCCTTCTTGAACTGAGGGGCCCAGAACTGGACACAATATTCCAGATGTGGTCTCACCAGGGCGGAGTAGAGGGGAAGGAGGACCTCTCTCGATCTACTAACCACCCCCCTTCTAATACACCCCAGGATGCCATTGGCCTTCCTGGCCACAAGGGCACAGTGCTGGCTCATGGTCATCCTGTTGTCCACCAGGACCCCCAGGTCCCTTTCCCCTACACTGCTCTCTAATAGGTCATTCCCCAGCCTATACTGGAACCTGGGGTTGTTCCTTCCCAGATGCAGGACTCTACACTTGCCCTTGTTAAATTTCATTAGGTTATTCCCCGCCCAACTCTCCAGCCTGTCCAGGTCCCGCTGGATGGCAGCACAGCCTTCTGGCGTGTCAGCCACTCCTCCCACCTTAGTGTCATCAGCAAACTTGCTGATAGTACACTCAATTCCCTCGTCCAAATTGTTAATGAATATATTGAATAATATTGGCCCCAGCACTGACCCCTGAGGCACTCCACTAGATACTGGCCTCCAACTAGACTCCGCACCATTGACTACCACTCTCTGGCTTCTCTCCCTAAGCCAGTTTGCAACCCACCTCACTACTCTATTGTCTAGACCACACCTCCTCAACTTAGCTGTGAGGATGCTGTGGGAGACTGTGTCAAAGGCTTTACTGAAGTCAAGGTAGACCACATCCACCGCTCTGCCATCATCCATCCACCTTGTTACATTCTCATAAAAGGCTATGAGGTTGGTCAAGCATGACCTACCCTTGGTAAAGCCATGCTGACTGCCCCTAATAACCCTCTTATCCTTGATATGCCTTGAGATGGCACCAAGGACAAGCTGTTCCATTACTTTCCCAGGGACAGTTGTGTCACCAAGACTAATACCCAATAGAGATATAATTAAAATCTTACTGTAATGTAAACCCCCCAAAAAACTTGTAGGAGTCTTCTACTCCACTAACTGAAGAAGTGAACCAAAATGTGGGATGTAAAAAAGTTGTATTAAATTGCACTGATCTTTTCTATATCAAAATAATTGAAACACTTTCATGTGTCTTAGTATTCATAACATAATGCTCAAAAAAGATTCTAGAAATGAATACATGAAATGTATAAGTAAAACTGTATTTTTTTTTTTTTTTTCTGAACTGAGATCCAGAGAGCATGGAGATAGTTCTGTCCTAAGTTTCAACAAGTTCCAGAAGTTTGTTACAAAAATACTTTGAAATTTTGACCCAGTCCTTTTTGCACGTATTTTACAATCGAAAGCTTCCCACAAATTGTAATCTAAGAAGGAATATGCCCGAACGAAGATGTGGCTAATCTGACATCCTGCCTCTGCCCACAACCAGTTGCGAACATTTCAAGAATGGTGTAAGAGCAAGGAAAGCATAAACTGCCTCTGGCGTGCTGTCCTAGCCTCCAGCTAGCTGGGGTCTTTCTGCATCTTTACTTAAATAAATTAGTTCAGTTGCTGTATGATTTATGAGTTATAGAAATAGCTCAGTGCAACTTGAACAGATTTGGAAAACCTTTAAAAGGAGGAAAATTCTATAGCAAAACATCATTTATTTTTTTTTTTAATAATGTATCTGCAGTAGAAATATGACTCACTTGACAGCTAAGAAAAGAGTCCGTTGAGACCTTTCTTAAAAGGACTAAGTTAAGCATGGAGTTTCTCCATTAAAAATATGAAAAATTATAAAGATGATAAATGGAATACTCTTCTACATGCAAAATTGCATTGACTTTGCAAAATTAAATCTATACATGACAGACATGTGGTTGGAAAGTTTCAGTTCATAGGTGTGTCAAGAAGGACTATCCACAGACTTTCCATACTTCTTCCCCCCCAAGAAAAACACCTCAGAGCTCCAGCAATTAGTTACCTTTGGGGAGTATTTGGTCAGAGTTTCCATCTTTAAAAGTGCTTGGTATTCCAGAGGAAGCATGCTAAAGCAACCTACAGGAGAACTAAATATAGGAGCTAGATGGGGGCAGGTGCTGCACTCCCACTGAATCAAGTGCTGCTATCCCTGTATTAAGACAAAATGTGCTTGGCATGGGGTGAGTTACTGGCTGGAGTTTGTTCTTTCCTATTGATTTCTTCCCTCGTGCTCATGTCAGAACCGGCAGGAATTAACAAAGGAAAATTTTTCACCTCTCCCAGGTGAAAGTTTCATCTTTTGGTTTTACGGAAATGTAATTGCTGGACGAATTACTTTCTGATATAAAGAAGTGGTGCTTAGGAATCCAGGTTTTCCTTCCAGGAGCTTCTGGTTCGAGAATAGGGGTGAGATCTGTTGGATATTACAGCCCTTTTGTAACAGATTACGTATTTCAAGTGTACCATAATTTACAGAGAGCTCATATTGTTCTAATGCTAATGTAAAGATGTCTTTACCCAAGTTACTTTAATACTTACGAGAGAGTGAGAGCTAGGGTGGAAAAAGTCATTTTTATACATTGTAGTTGTAGGTTGTTATCTCTGCAAGTGTTCATCTAGTTGTCAACTTTGTTATGCGTCTGTGCTGCCTGTGTGCCCACTTCTACATGGCCTGCTGCAGGCTTCTGACTTAAAACTGGCTTGTGTCTGGTGAGCTTGGGGCAGTATGAATTCAAATGTGCAGGAGTCTCCCTCCTAGTCCAACCCCTCTGCAATGAACAGGGACATCTTCAACTAGATCATGTTGCTCAGAGCCCCGTCCAGCCTGGCCTTGAATGTCTCCAGGGATGGGGCATCTACCACCTCTCTGGGCAACCTGTGCCAGTATTTTACCACCCTCATTGTAAAAAAATTCTTTGTCATGTCTACCCTGAATTTCCTCTCTTTTGATTTAAAACCATTACCCTCTGTCCTATTGCAACAGGCCCTGCTAAATGTCTGTCCCCATCTTTCTTATATATCCCTTTTAAGTACTGAAAGGCTGCAATAATGTCGTCCTGAGGCCTTCTTCAGGCTGAACAACCCCAACTCTCTGTCTGTCCTCATAGCAGAGGTGTTCTAGCCCTCTGACCATCTTTGTGGCCTCCTCTGGACCCTCTCCAACAGGTCCATGTCTTTCCTTGTGCTGAGGACCCCAGAAGTGGACACAGTACTGCAGGTGGGGTCTCATGAGAGCATATTAGAGAAGGAAAATCACCTCCCCTGACCTGCTGGTTGTGCTTCTTTTGATGCTTTCTGGTTTTTATACCTCAGACTTCCTGTTGAACACCTAACATCCTTTAATCTTTATGCCTTGGTTTCTTGTCAGTCATGCAGGCACTTCTTGACCTAGCAGAGGCTGGGGAACAAATTAAATGAGCATGAAAATACTGCAAAGATAAGTTTCATGAACTTCTTTTGTCTCAGACTTTCTGACACTTGGTTTGATCCCAATTCAGGATAATTATTCTAGCTCTGTAGGCAGAGTTTGGAATAGGTACAAGAGGAGCTCTGGGAGGCTGTGTTCTCTCTTCTGTCTAAAAAAGCACAGAGGATGGGCTTGCTAACTGCTTGTATTAACTAATTCTATTCCTCTTCTACCCCTTTGCTTTCCAGCATCACATATGTTGAAGGGATGGATGTAAGTGTAGATGGTTTGGTTTGTTGTTTTTTGACTTTGTAATATCAGCAATTCTTATATGAATGCTTATTCCAGCACTGCCACTCAGGAAAGTAATGCCAGTAAACCAGAAAGTGTGCAGCAGATAGACTAAGCTGGAGTGAATAAAGGTGTAACTTCTTAAAAATGAGAGTGTCAAAAGATTTAGTCTGAGGGGTAAGTATGTGTGTAAACCACTCTATTATGCCCACATATTTGGTAGCACTACGAGTTAACTTTTTGAAACATTCTAATTTATCTTTTGCTGCTGATGCCTGTATATAGTACCTACATCTTTAATAAACTGAAGAAGTCATTTGTACTTGCAATCTAGGTAAAGAAGATCTAGCTTAAATTCACTGGATATAGGTTTTAATATAATAGCAAAGAAATGAAGGCATTTAGGAGATATTGAATATGGAACTATCTTAATATTATTTGGGTATCTTTCATGTGAAATATTTCAAAAATTCTTTCAGATTTTTCTTGGTAGATTAGGATGGTCCACCGCAGTCTAAATCTGGGATATTAGAAGTATTATCTAAATTCAGATGGGTAGAATTTAATGCGTGAGCCTAGCCCTGTAAAACTACAGAACAAAACCATTTTATGCTAAGAAGTTGTTAGTAATAAATTTGAGTGCTTGTATAGCTTTGAAAGAGTAATAAATTATGGAGTTTGTATAGGTTTACAAAGAATAAACTAGATTTGCTTCCTGTAGGTTTATTAGCCTACCATAATGGTAAAAATGTACTGGGGAAAAAGTAAAAAGAAAAAAAAGGTGAAATTTTGCTCTGCCAAGGGTATGGGGAGAGTGGAAATATGACTGATTTTAGTGTGTTTCCTGGAGAAAGGTGACTGAGAGAAATACAACTGGGTATAAACTTTAGGCAAAATTAGACTTTAGCTGTTAGTGCTACCTGAGCAGTTTGGGGAGAGAGAGAAACACTCTTCCACCCGTTTAAATACATACCTAATAAAAAGTGGGGTAAGTACAGTATGGAACATCCAGTGATCTCAGTTTCACCATCAGATAAGTGAGATGACCACTGGCTATTTCAGTGTATGCTTCTAAGTATGCTTTAGGCGGGATGCCAGAAATGCACCAAGAAGTCTGATGTGGAGACCCGACCGAGAAGAATTACGGCTGGTCCTGGGCATGACAGAAGCTGCTTAATTTAGAACCGTGAGACCATCAAACATTGCAGTGTGTGAGCGGTAAACGTAGCTCCCGGTTTGGGAGGTATCGGGTTCGGGGTGCACAGAAGGCGGAAGCGGCTGGGGCAAATTCTGTGACTAGTATGGAAATACTTGCTGCAGCCGTTTCATTAACCTCAGGCACCAAATATACTTCAGGGATGCACGAGGGGAATGTGTCTCTTGGCAGCGTGTGCCTCAGCCAGGCGGCCAAGGTGGCAGGAGCCCTTGCTCAGCAAGTCCCCACTCGACTGCTGCCCTCCCACCTCCTCTGCCTGGGGAGGTGGTTCCCACAGACTGGAAGTACTCAAGTATTGCACTTCTGTGTTTTGCCCAAGTGTTGTTCTATGACTGTCTCTTTTTGTATGTTGCTGGGAACAAGTTACGTTCTCCAGACTTTCTTATTCTTTAAGTGTGGGAGGGCAGATTTTTGGGTCTGTTTCTGGGTCTTTTGAGAGACCTGTTGACTTCTATGGCTTGGAGTTAGGTCGCTGAAGGTGTGCTCATCACTAAGCTTCCTACCATTATGCTGAGAGGCAGACAAATCCTTGTCAGCTGTGTGGCATGACATCTTGGTATTGCTGCTTTGCTACTCACCTGTGCGAGGTAACTTCAATCTGTTCCATCACCTGTCTTCTGGGGCTGGCAAAGGCTGAGGCAAAGTGCTTGCCAGAGGTAATACAGCTCTCCAGCTTATTTCATTGGTTGTGGAATATTTTTTGGTTTAGGAGAAACGTTTTCTGTCTGTAGGGCAGTTCCTGTAGCTTTGAAATTTTCATTTCCCTTTGATACAGTTGGTTCATGCAAAGTGATTTGGCTTCATGAGAGGCAAATTATATATCTCTGTCTGCAGTTAAATCCAAAGCTGATGACAAAGATGATTAACTATTCATAAACATTTTTTCCTGATACTATCCATAACTGCTGTGCAAATGTGAAGGGATGATACTGTTCCAGCCATTATAAGCAAGTATTGAATTGCACTTTGAGGAAGCTACTTTTGGACAAAGGTGTCTTTGACTCTTCAGAGCTGGAACACTGTATGATGTGTGAAAATACTAGATATCCACTGACTGCGGCTGGGAAAAAACAAACAAACAAACAAACAAAAAACCACAAAACTTTACAAATATAGTGAAACTTCTAAGACATGACAGCAGAGGGAGCCATTGAGATTTGGTTTCTTTGCTTCTCTTTAAAGGAAAAAAACCCAACCCACCGGACTTCATACTGTACAGCACTTTCCCCCTTCACATTTAATGGAATAGACAGATGAGAATTTGGGGGAAATAAAATAATCCACGTTGGTTTGATACCTTTTACACTAATGTCACTTGTTGTATTGAGATGTGCCATATTTTGATTATATTAGTATTCTGGAGAGCTTTCTAAATAAATTCTGAGGACACAACTGTGGAGCAATCAATGACATCACTTTGTGATGTGTGCACACTCTCTACTAGAGTGGGCAATGTTGGTTCTTAAGATCTGTGCTATAAACCTGTGTTATTTTTAACCTGTATTTACTTCTGGCCCCATTTTTGTATCTACCAATATTTCTTTCTACTGTTTTGTATTTACTTCAGTCTATATATTCCCATATGTTTGCACAGTGCCTGGAGCTGTGTGGGCTTTGCAAGAGTGTTAACAGTTTCCAAAAGCAAGCTGTACGTGCACAAAATGTGTTCCCATGTTTTCAAAAAACATATTAACAGACTATGGCAAATGGGTGAGAAGAAAAAGGCATTTAAATTCTTATTATTGACTCTCCTTATTACCTGCTAGTAACCACAAGAAGAAATGCCAGCTCATAGTGCTATGTGCTGTCTCTGCAAACATATTGAGGCATGTGCTCCCTGAATCAAGCGGTGCAGCATAAACTGTGGCGTGGGAGGAGAAAGCGGAGGTGGGACAATGAAGTCAGCTGCCTCGAGCAGATCGATGCCAGTAGAGATTTTACTCCAGGCATCTTGGTTCCTGTAAACTAGAGCTAGATGATAATGTTTGCCCAAGAAGCAGGGTTTAACATGCTTACTGCATATTGTTTGCATCAATACTCTGCTCTCATGCAATGCCTCTTCCCTAGTTTTGAATAGCAGCAGTGAGAATTATGTATACTCTTCATCCTGATTCCTGTTTAGTTGCATCCTGAAGCACATCATTTTCAAAAAGCAGCCTTTCTTCTTCAGTTCACAGGGTTTTGTTTGTTTGTTTGTTTGTTTTTCTGTAAACATCTAAGATACAATGCTGATTTGATGTTTGAACACTACTCATGTCTTTGTAGGGGGAGACTTCTGTTTCATGCTTTTCTTGCCATCCCATTTTCACAATTGTTCTGATGTACTTTCTAGAACTAGAGAATGTTTGTCAACAAATGTTGATGTTGAAATGGGCCTTGACACCTTTTTTTTTTTCCTTTAACATTTTAACATTTGCATTTTTAACATTTGGGCAGACAGTGTGCAGACCTGTCTTGTTATCAAAGGTCACTGAAGGTTTTCAGTGTTTAGATATGAAGAGTGGAAACTTCAGGGTCCCTTAAGCGATGGTTCCCAGTCATTGTTCTGGCATGCATAAATCTGTATGGATCTGTCAGATCTTTGAAATCAGTGCAGAGTTCAGTGCTGATTATTAAATATTTCTTTGATAATAAAAGAAAAAAAAGATTTAACTGAAGATTCTTAGAGATCAGTAGAAAAATATTGAACTAAAGATAAAAACGCACTCAGGACCAAGACCTATGTTCTGAATTTAGAAAACCTACACTCATATACACACAAAAATGAGAGTCCAGCATTTGAATGCATATGTAAATGACACTTCATTTACATGCTAGAAGCCCTGCCTGCGGCCAGACAGCTAGCATTTCTGCTTCTATACCACCTATAGAGCTACATATATTGTAAAGAGAGACAGATTTGCTGACCCTATCACTTCTGTGCAGCAGCCAACCCCTGTAAGTCAGCTCTGGCAGTATTTTTAAAACATAGAAAGTTAGACGGGAAACTAATCTGCCAAATGTCTTATGCATAATATGAGCTCCTTGAAGTGCGTTGTATAACCAAATCTGGTGTCTGCAACTTCCAGATCCGTGGAAAGCTCGTGTGCAGTAGATGAGACATGGTATGTGCTCTTTTTCAAGAGCCGCAGCACAGAGGCAATGAGAAAAGAGGAGAATTTTTAAATAGCATTTGTGTTGTCCTGATCCTCTTCTGCTTTCTGGTGTCTGAGCTTCCTTAGACTACCCCTGCACCTGGATTGCTCTTATAGTAACCTGCATCTCTATGGGGTTGTGATGTTTTGCATTTGCGCCTGTGGCAGAGCCCGTGTTGGCAGTCAGGGTGCTGGTTATGCCAGCTCCTGAACCGCAGCAAACCTCCTCGCTAGCGGGGATAAGATTGACTTGTCTGGTTGCTGCTAATTGAGGTAAAAGGTCTGGAAGGTGATGGTAATCAGACTTATTTTTAAAGAGGTCTGCATCCTCTGTAAGCTTTGGATGTCATTAACTGTGGAGTAAACTGCTGCTCAAAGAGCATGTCCTTGAGGATAGATTTAGTTCAAAATTTCCTTTAGGAGGTTTTTCAGGAATAGGAAAATATCAAGAGGGATGAAGACAAACTTCAGGTATTCTTATACTGAAGAGCTAAGTCTTTTCTGGATCACCCTAGAGTGATCTTTACCAGGTGTTAAATGGGTAGTCAAGAGATCGTGGGGTTGTCTGGGTTCAGCTGTGTAGTACTATAATTGGAAGTAGCAGAGGAAGGGATTTCTGGACATAGTGTGAACTAAGGGGCTAAAGTAAGCATTAATAGAAGGTGACGGAGGAAGAGACCAAAATGGTTTCCAGTTGTAAATTATAAGCAATATAACCACACATCACCTGCATCTGGTAGGGCTGGTGGCCACCCAGCCCCAAGAAAAGTGGGTGAAGAGGTAATGTTTGAAATGTCTCAGCTGAGAAGCCCAAATGTGATATTGCACGTTGTAGTATCTGTTGTATTGAGTCTACCTACGCTAACTTTGCAGGCTCTCAAGTAGAGAGATCCTAAAGTAGATATGCAGAGAGTGGATAATCCAGAAGTCCAGCTCTGATGTCTATGCTAACAAATCACTGGGGAGAGGGAGAAATTCATACATCCTGACTAGATTCCAATAAAGTTAGTGAGATGTGTGTGTTAGGTATGATCCTGCATTACTTCTGTACCCACAAATGGTGATTGCTTTATTGAAACAGAAATTATAAACGATTCTTCTAGTTTTGATGAATCTATTAGTCTTTGTTCTAAACAAAAAAATGACACTTCCAGGAAGAAATCTGTACATGCAGAGCTCTGTAAAGAAAACACAATCAACTGAAATAAAGCTTTGGGCATTCAGAGATTTCTAGGTTACTGTAAGTACTTGCATTAACTTCAAAATAAAACAAAATCTTATGTTTTGCCTGGATTTGGATATTTACTTTGAAATTGAAGCATCAAAACGTGGACTTGTTCTTGCTTTTTAATTTTTTGAAAGATTGAATTAACCTCTAAACTCCTAAGATTTAGACTTATCAAAATCTAGAGCTGAGCAGAATGAACATTCTCTTAAAAAATTAATTCAGTAACTGCTACAGCTGAAAATTGGAATTTTGCATTGGGCAGCAAGGAAGGGGCAATAGGCTTCTGTCCTTTTAAAGACTACCGCTTCTGAAATCTAATAGCAGTAGTTTATCTGCCTTAACAGATTTTTTTACTGCTGTTCATTCAAAGGGGTGTGCAGAGGTCTTGGGATGTTAATTTTTTAGGTTAAAGAAATATTTTTTTTAACCGTGGTTTAAGACCCTGTTTAAATCAAAATTAAAATTTGCATTCTGTATAGTAATTATATTTAAAATCCTGTTAAACCAGCTAATATGTTAATTGAGATTATTGATGTTTTACTGATGTATAATGCCTGAACTTAAAATACACTTCTTAAATGATACTCTATTCTTCAGAAGGTCGCAAAGACTTTTTACAAGTCGAGTTGCAGGTATTCCCGATCTCCTTAATGTTTTTATTTTGAAAATTTTCTAGTGCTAGTAAAATGAGGTTTCCAAAAAGAGAAAAATATTTTTATTTTCTTTAATCTTCTTATTTTAATGTATGTTTACAGCATGAGAGGGTGCTTTCAACCAAGGCAACCTTCATACATTTTTAAGGTTTGTTTCCACTCTTGGTCCAACTCATTCATTTGAGTAACCCCTTTGCTGATGTCTGGCTGGCTGTGTTATCATCTTCCTCTTAGAAGAATTATGCCAATCATTTGTTGGCTATGGCTTGTTGCAGTTGATATGAAACAGCTCCTTTCTTGAAAGTGCAAAAATCTAATAGCTTGAAGTTCTAAGAGCTTGCAATTGATTTAAAACATGTAAGTTAAAAAAAAAATAAAATTAGAAGTAATTATAAATGAGGACAAAAGAAGGCTGAGGAATTATGATGGCTAATTTTAACAATATTTGGGTTAATACACAGATTTCTGGTATACAACTGTAGAATTAACCTTTCTTTTTACACTGTTAGTTTTGTTGATATAATTATATATATATATATCTTTTTTTTTTTTCCCCTGCAAACTAATCATGTCATTTTTAATTCCTATGCAGAGCATCAAATCAAAGCTGGGAAACTCTGGCATGTCTGTCCATTGTAATTACTTTCTTAAGACTTTTTTTTGTGTCAGGTTGACCTTGTTAGGTTCCAGCTGTCATGTAGTAATATACATGACAATATAGTATTATACACTACAAGGATGTTCATCTTTCCATATGTAATTGTTCTTCACTATTGCCTTTCACATGTCTAGCTAGTTTTCAGTTATGGCTGCTAAAATTATGAAGTTGATGCTGAAACTCTGTCACTTCTTGCAAATGTAGTGTGTGACCTTCATAGCTGTATTCTGCCTTTGGGGCCCAGAGATAAACAACTTATCTTGTTGGCATTTTTATTTGTGTGGGCAGATGTATGCTCATGAGATCATCAGGTTGGAAGTCACTCTACAAACTTTGACAAGTTAGTTGTTTATTAGCAAAGCACGAAAAAAAGAAAGGTGAAACCAATTAAAGAACTGAACAAACCAACTTGCAGCTTATATTCAGAGTAATATTGGTCTTAAGCACTGAAAGTGTCAGTCAACTCTGGGGTCTGGTCCCTCATGAAACTACATGGTTCCCCATTGTAGATATTAGGCTGGTGTGTACTCTTAGCTCTCTGAGCTAGATCTTCATGTCCAAAATAGAATGTTGCTCTGATGCCTGGAGACCTGTGTTGCTCCTTCAGAAAGACAGAGATCTCACCTGTGCCACTGGCATCAAGGTTGCTGATGCCTACCATTAGATTTCTCAGAGGCTTTGGACATGTGATCTTTAATATCCTTCAACTTTAATAACATTAAAGAAGGCTGCATGCTATCTCAATTCCATATGCAGTTGTGTGAAGTTTGGGTCTGTTTACCTCTCCCACAGGCTACTACTAGTTTCAGTATTGAAATATTTGGTTATAGTCAAGCTTGATTTAATTTGATTTGTTCTGTCTTCAAAGAATTCTGAGTTTTTTGGAACTGGATCATTTTATGAGCATTTGTACACACAAAACCAATGTTTTTCTCTTGTAAAAAATTAAGTTCTCATCTAAGTTAGAATATTATCCACTGACCAAGCACAGTATGAGAATTATTGATTTCAGAAATTTGTTTTCTTTCTCTGATTAAATACAGATAATAGGTCTTAAAGCAGTTATCATTGAAGAGTTTAACATGCATCTGATATTACTCATCTCTGTCATACTTGTTGGATAGATGTCTCATGTTACTTGAAAAAGGGTACTAATGATATGCAGTCAGGATAGTTGCTTTCTAAATGCTTGATCCAGGGACCTTTTACTAGAATAGTAAAGCACTACTTTTCGAAAAGTGGGATGGAAGAGCTGCAGTCAGTTGCATTGCATTGAGTGTCAGGTGATACACTTCAATGAGCAGGGTAGAAGACGAAGCATCATGAGATGCAGTTTCTATATTAGATTTGCTGTCACATCATTACTTAACCATTTTAGGCCTTGGATTAGCCACTTTCTGAATAAGAATGACAAAGCTTCACAGTTGGGGAATGAGCTAATCCCTCTGAATGAACATGTTAGAAATAAATAATCAAACAAAAATCTATACTTGCTCTGACACTGATAAGGGAAATATAAATAAACATTTGTAACATTTACTGTACTTTCAAAGTACAGATGTAGTTTTGTACTTGTTTTACTATTGGGCCTAAAACTTAGGGGCATGAGTGGACAACAAATGGCATACTTTCCATTATGTCCAAAACAGTCCCCCAAGATTACAAGAAGAAAAAAAAAAAAAAAAGAAGGACAAAAAAAAACAACTGCACGAAGGAGGTGAAAAAAAAGTGTTCCAACACTTTCAAGTTTACAATACTTGGAATATGGGAGATTATTTCTGAGTTCCAAAGCATGTTATTTACCACACTCAAACTGGGGCTTATGAGAACTTCAGGGGATGCACCACTTAAAATATTGTTCAAAAGAAAGTATAATAAAAAAAAAAAAATTAAAGATTAAAACTTAGTCACAAATTATCAAAAAACAAGACTTTCCCCAAAGCACCATATCTTTAAATAATTAACGGTACTCCTGTTTGATCTTGACACTTAATTCAAATTCAGGATAGACTCCAGACCCAAACTGAAAGCAAATGCTGGTATCTTTTTTCTCCCTCATTTGCAAGATCTCTGTGCAATGCCAGATTGCTTGTTTACTTCTCTATGATGCTCCATTTATCTAGTTATGTTCCATAACACACATGCTTTAATATTTGATCATGAAGGCTGGGCTCCTGGGCAAAGAGAAGGCTTGATCTCTTGAGGCTGCCTAGATCATAGGCCCAAAATCTAAGCCCTAGATATGTTTTCCTCTGACCTGAATGGGAATTAATACTTCAGATTAAATTTCAGTAACAAATACCCACTCTATATTAGCTTCATGCTTTCTTTCCCTAATGTTTTAGTTTGATCTCAAATCTTGTTTCAGACTTCTCTCAAGAGATCATTCACTGAACTTGTTCTTTAGCAAACTGTGCCCTCTGTCTCCACAGCTTCCTTCCCTATTTCCAGCCATCACAGTGTCTTCTCCAGCGCTGCTCATTGGGTCTGTCTCCCTTGGTCTCTCTCTCTGACTGTTGATCTGTCAGCGTTGATTTCAGCTCTTGGGTTTTTCCCTCCTATCCTCACTTTGGTGTCACACCGGAAGTCCTACCTACTATTCTTTTTCCCTTTCTTTTCCAATTCTATGCTAGGCCATTACCCATTCTGCTTCTTTCCCTTGTACTATCCATAAGCGACTCTCACACATCTCACCAAGATAATGTCTTTCTATTTCTTAGCAGTAGTAAGACATCCAGTCTGGTTTTGGTTTTTATTCCTGTTTCTTCTCTTTTATTTTTTGTCATTTTTCTTTTTCTGATGAATGCTGTCCTAGTTAAATTGTATTTGTCAGAGATTGACAAGAGAGAGTAATTTTGCAAGTGCACAAAAAAATAGCAAACCACCATCTCATCACCTGGAAAAAACCTTCATTCTGTCTTTGTGATATAGAATCATGAATTTCCAACCATTAATTCAAATCCCCAAAGGATCTATATTATAGCCTTTATGTTTGTATAAATGCAAACATGTTCTATTTTATACATACACATATATAGAAAGTGATATATAGAGAGATATATAAAAAGAAGACAAACTCTCTGTTGTGTATTCAAACATCCACATCCCATTTTTATCTCTGATAGAACTTTGCCTTCTTACTTCATTCAGAACTATAAAGGAAGATATATTTTTGGGTATCATCTTTGCCTCTCTTATATGCTACAACCATTGTTGCAGAATTTTCCTGGTATTTCCAAGAGAGATGGTCTTTTCAATTAAATTACACAGGTAAAATTTTTCTAATTTTCTATGTCATTTATAATAACATCCATCTGGGCATGGGAATTGTATCCTTTAGTCAAATTTGCAAGACATAGCTGAAAAGATGTGGTGTTTCACAACCTTCTCCCCACCTCCCCAGCCATTTCTTAGACTTTATCACTCCTTTAGCACACCACACCCAAGCTTCATTTTGCAGTTCCTTCCCAGCCTACCCACCTTCTTTCTTTCACCATGGATATGCCAAATTTTTATCTGAAGTGGTCTAAGTTGCCAATTTCTTTATAGCTTTTAATTTCTCATATAAATACCATCATTCTTTTTCGTGCCACTGACTTGTCTGTGTACCTTCCTTCAAAATCATCTTCTCTGTGCCTTTCTAAAGTATTAAGTGATGTGACCAAGAAGGCTGATGCTGACCAGCAGCAGCTCATTTCCTTGTACTTCTCCTGTGATGACCTGAGGTTCAGCTGGCTGGAACAAGCCAGGGAGGTGTCGTTGGCCCCAGGCCTGTCAGCATTCAAGAAGAGACTGAACAACACCCTCAGACACATGGTGTGAACTGTGGGGTTGTCATATGCAGGGACAGGAATTGGACTCGATGATCCTCGTGGGTCCCTTCCAACTCAAGACATTCTAAGATTCTATGAAGTCTACTGTCCATGCAAAGACATCTGGATGGCTTGCTGAATTCTGTGATGTGGACCCAAGGCACCTCAGAGAAACTTCTAGCCATCGCTACCAGGACAATTCCCTGGCTTGCTGATGGATACATTCCACCTTTTGTCACTTCACTGTATTTCTTCTTTTGTTACCTAAAAAACTCTGCATGGTGAGACAAGGATGCCTTCCCACTCTCCCTCTCGCCCACCTCTCTTGTGGGTTTATGTATTGTTCTACTGCTAGAAGGAGCTCCTGGTTCATGACCAAGACTCCTAGATCTTATCAGTATATGAATAGTGTAGGTTTGTCAATTTATAAATTAAAGTTTCAGTGTGATTTTTTTTTTTTTTTCTACGGCACAATCTTGTTCTATTGAAAAGTCCTGAAAGCTTATTAAATCACGAAATCTACTTTTTCCCAAAAGAGAGTCCCAGAGTTGGCCTTAAATTGTTTGATAATAAAGCTATTAGATATTTATAATTATTCAATGATAAAATTTAATTATATAATAAGAGTTATTATTTTTCTATCCTGTCTAGAAGTTTGGGGTTTTTTTAATTTAGAAGTTTTAACCAGTTCTAGAGCTGTGAAGGATACTCTGTTTTTGCTGATGACAACTGGGCTTTTTTTCAGAACAGAATGTTTTTCCTTCTTGTCAGTTAATCCCAAAGAAATGCATAGAAAAGCTCACTGCTGATGTTCCAGTCTGTATTGATCAGCTGACCCAACCTTTGGCCAGGGCAAATAAAGAACTCACACTGTAAGTGTTTGCTGTAAATTATTAGTGCTTTGACACTCAACAAGCTACCAGAAAAGTCTGTTGAGGTCTCTGTCAGGTGTTGCTGTGCCTGTCACAAGAGACTTCTCTGCATTTCATGGAAAACCTAAAGTGACTAGTGAGAGGAAGAAAATGTTGTCGTGTATTGACTTTGGATTATACTTTGTCTTTTTGTCTCTATTTTTGATCTCTTATCTTAACAGTTTTAAAAGTATTAACCAACAGGTCAGTGCTTTTTAAATGTCACCTGTAGCTTCTGTAATAGTCAATAGGAGTTCTGTCATTGTCTTTGATGAAGGAACATTTAAGACTTGATTTTTCTTGTGGGAAGGAGAATACTTTTAAAGAGGGAACAGCAATATTTCTCAGTGCTGCTGATGCTGCTGGTGGAAGGCGATGTCGTTTCCAAGCTTGGGGTGTCTCCAGTGGTGTGGTGAGGTTAGATTATCGTTGGACTTGATAATCTTGAGGGTCTCTTCCAATCTAAATAATTCTATGATTCTATGAAGACAGTTACTTTTCTGCAGCCCTAGACCTTGCAAATGCCTTATTTCCAGTCATGCTCCTTTTTCCAACCTTATAACTTCACGGTTAAACACTACTGATTTTTTTTTAAAAAGTGAAACTTGTATTTTCTGTTTGCCAGCAGATGGCAGTAGTGTAGGAGTGTTGATCAACCGTCAAAAATAAGGGTTTTGCTATAAGTGTTTTCCGGCTCCTGTGTACTCAGTCTCTTCCAGCTGTGAGGGGAGTATGAACATATTTCTCCTTGCTCTGCATAAATTGGATCATCTCATCAGCACTTTCTGATCAATTGATACATTTTTGAAAGTGTGTTTTTAGCAGTCACGTTTTGTAGTGATAATGATACCATCTTGAGTACTAATGAAAATGGATGCTAATTTAACAATCAGAAGTACTTTTTACACAGCCTTTCCCTAGTGACTCAGGATCTCTGAGCATTTTCAGGTCTTTTTACTTTTAGAAATGGCAAGGTGAACATTTTCTGATTTGTAACTTGGTCTTTTAAAATGTCTGTTTGTATCATGATGCAGAATTTGAAATCGACTTGTGTGGGTAACTTAAAATTTCTACGGATGCATCACTCTGCATTTATCAGGAGTGGCTTTATTGGAGGGGGCTATAACGAGCTCTTAACCCTTTGTGTGCATGAGTGGATATGGATCTTGCTTCCATCTCCTGGGTTGTGGTCCTGACTTCACAGCCTCCTACCACTCAGGTCAGGGCTGGAGGGGGATGCCTGTTGCCACAACATGCTCTCCTGATGCATCATGCCTGTCAACATATAGATGCCAGAAAGTATTTCAGCCTCACGCTGAAACACCCTACTCAACTGCTCTTTAAACCTCAATATAACTATGGTCTAAGAGTTAATTGATTTTTTAAAATGTTAATTAAAATTTTTAAAATTACATGCAATGCAAGACTAGAATTGTTTTAATTTTGGAAGTGACGAGCATTCAAGTGCCTTATTTGCACTTGAGCCTTTTCAGGCTTCAGAAAATTGAATGTTTCTCTGCTTATGTCCCTGACAGAGTAGGCAAGATGCGAGACTGACTAACATAGACTGACAGAATACAATGCCTCAAAAATTCTGTTGTTCCTTCTGCTCTTTCTTCAGTGCAGCTGAAGTCTGATGTAATGATGACTCTCTTTTATATAACAGGTTATTTCTTAAGTGCACCAGGCATTTCTCAAAAGCTCTTGAAGTCACCAGCTCAGCTTCACCACACCTGTGTCAGAAACTTGCTTCCTAGTCAATGAAGGCAAAGAAGCAGGTTATCTCCAGTCATGACTCAGGTCTTATGAATATAGGAACAGCTCCCAGGGGCTCTTTCATTTTTGTGACGTAAGGAAATTTTAAACTCCTAGGCTCTGGCCTACTGCGTCTAGACCTTCAATGCAGGCTTTTTGGTCAGTTGCTTCAACTTTGGTGACATCAGTCTACCACAGCTAGGAGTCTGAGTGAAGAAAACCAACATGTTGTTCTTTGTAGCCCTAGAGATAATTTGGAAAAAAAAAAACCAAACAAACACCCCTCATTTGAGAAGGAATTTAAGAGACAGGCAGTTGTAAAAGTAATTGGGTCAGGTGGGAGGTCTTGCACAGAATTATCCAGATTGATGAAAACATGAAAATATCTGAGAAATGGCTAAATGTAGATCAGCTGTTGAATTTAGCACTGGGAGTGCAGGAGGAGGCACAAGAAAAGACAAGACAATCTACATGAGAGGAGAAAGTATGGAACACATTTAAATAAGGGAACAAGAAGATCAGCAGAGGGTCAGTGAGGTAAGGGCTTAATTAGTATCATCTTTTTTGCAAGAATAGCTTAGGAATTGGAAAAATGATTTGCTACATAGGGAGGGAAGCAGTGAGTGATGTTATCAAGGAAGTCTAGTAGGAGGTAGCTGAGATGACTAGTGTTCTTTTTCCCTTCTGTAAAAGATGACATAGGTGATATATCCCTCCTTCACATGTCAAAAAAGCACCTAGACTCTATCTGCAAGGAAAAGTTGCTTGAAAATTTCATGCCCCATATTGCAAGTGCACATTTCTCCATAATAAATCCCACCCTACCCCTGTTATCTGACTGAATTGTAGTTAAGTATGCAAATATCATATACTTTTAAGTGTAATTAAATATGAGACAAAATACTTTTAAGAGAGTCCACATTAGATGTGACAGGCCTAATTTTACTGTCTTTTCTTTATCCTCGGGGTTTGCATCTCATGCCAATACAAATTATAGCCTTGCTGTGTGGCCAAAAGATTTAAACTGAGGGCAACCCACAGAAGGAATATATTGAATCACTTACTGCTTGCTGGCATCTGAAACTTAAGAAGCTGTGGTTACTTATGCTGTTGTTTTTGAGATTCTAGCCTGTTTAGAGAGGCAGTGATAAGTACCAGCTGCTACCAAAAAAAAATGCTTTGGTCTTAAATTAAGAATCTTTCTGGGGGGAAAGATTTTTCCATTACATTTTCACACTCATTTTCCTGGGGAGTGAAAGGCACCAAACAACCCTGTTGCCAAGTATCTCTTATCAGCTAAAGCCAAGCATATAATTGTTCATGTATTGTAAGATTTATGTAGGCTACTGGCCTTTCTGAAATATGCAATAGTTACGCACTTCAACTTATTTTAATGTTTCACACTGGAGCTGTGTAGAGGAATTCTGACTTCCACTTGGTAGCCTCCAGGTCATTTTGTTCTTCAAAATAACTGAAAATATGTAGAAAAATGAGTTGTCAGAGATGAAGTCAGTTCTTAAAGTAAAAAAAAAAAAACACACCATACTCAAATGCAGATCATGATTTGATAGTTGTTTGTACAGCACTGAGCAAACTAGGGTTCTGGGCTTGGGATACAGAATATTATTGCAATACAAATAAAGACTGCTCACACTTTAATGATTTAACATAGTGCTCACGGGGCCAGCGAACTGTATCAGTCAACGCTTTCTGTAAATACTGAAAATTGTTCACGTGTGTTATCAGCATGCTTATGTAGCTCCAATATTGTTTATCTTGTACTATGCCTTTTAATTTTTGATGGCACTGTCATTTTGAGAGAGAATTTAAGTAACTTATTACAGAGAAGGAGGTATGTTGTACTTAAGGTGAAAATGGGTTTGCTGCATCCAAGGAAAAATAAGAATTTGAACATTTCTCTATTTGCCATTAAAACCTATCTGTGAATAAAAAAGGAGGTATAAGTTTGCCCACAGAAGCATATGTGTGCGTCTCACAAATATGTAGGTACCATCACCTTCAATTAACAGGATAATGGGGAAAAAAGGTGCTTTCTAATCCTCGTTGGATGAAAATGATATGCAAGTTTCAAATCCAAAGGAGAGGGTTGACAGGCAGTTATTTCATCTCCTGCCTGTGAGGAGCACTGAGGGCTCACATGGTGAATGGACTCATGGGGAAGACAGGGAAGCAGGGAAGGGCAAAAATCTTTACTGCTGGTGGAAGCATTAGCAGACAGCCTGCCAAAAGGATTGTAAAAAGAAATGAGTGACATTGCAAATGATGACAGGTATGCTTGCAATGATAGGCAAAAGTTTCAGTGAAAAGAAATGCCCTTGCATCAGCAGGATGGGAGAAATGCTCTGCAAACCATGCAGGGACAGGGCAGCATACAGTGACCATTAGAAAGAGATGCGGATTTCCTTTCAAGGTGTTGAGTAAACACACAATGTCTGAAGATACCTGTTGGAATTGTGTGCTTGCAATTTTTACAGCTGCATCAGTCACCTACCCTTTTGCTGGTGATTTGTTAAGGAGAAGGAAGTTAAGCAGACAAGTAATGTTGCTGTGTACTTTGTGTCCTGTTGATGGAAACCAGATTTTTATGAATCCAGTGATGCAGTAAACTCTACTATAATATGCTTTTTATGATTACCAGAAATGCCATAACATTTCAAGGTACTAGCTTCTGAGGATAGATTTATATAATTGAAAAATCTTTGAGGAGAACAGATGTGAACAGTGGAACCAATTGAGAGCTTGTATTTCTCACATCTGTCCCTTTAATTTTCTGCATCTTTGTGACTCTGTCTGGAATTGTGGGATGCTATATCTGTCATATGCCAACAGATGGCAACATTATAAGTCCATTTTTAAAGATGGTTAGAAATAACCGACCTCTCAGCTGCTCCAAATTTAGTCAGAAAAAATGAGGAAAATTAATTACGTCTTTCCTTCAATGTAAAATGAATTTTTGTGCCATTTTAAAAATAAAATAACTACCCCCAAAAAACCTCACTAAAAAAACCCCATAATCACAGGTACAGTTGTTTCTTCCTTCTCTTTTAATATTTCTTCCAACATCTCCTGTATTTCTTTCTTTTACATACTTTACATTAAATTTAATATTCAGTGGTGTTTGACCTGGTTTTATTATGTTACTCTTTCACAAGTATGTATGAAACAATGTTCAGTGATGTTTCCTAAGCCTTTTGAGATCTCAGAAGTAATAAAACTTTAACATAGACAGACATCTTGGGTGTTTTCTACTGTTTTCCTTGATATGTTTGTATAATATTTTATCAGAAGCAGCAATAGCAACACAGAAGCCACAGGGTGAATTCCCATTGTTTCACATTATACAGAAGTCAGATGAGATGAGCCACTGACCCTGCTAGCTTAAACCATGATGCTTTATAATAATACTGAATGAAATTCAGACCGAACCTTTACAATTTATGAATAAAGCAATTTGCTTGGATTGATACAGCCAGCTCACTCGTATCACTGGGCTGTGCATGGTACATCAATGGGTTGGGAGGCTCATGGCAGCTTCTCCAGCCTGCTCAGCAATTCAGTGAGTGACTCCAGGGGGTAGCACAGCAGTACTGGGTGGTGAAATGGGGTGGAAAGTGAAGATATGTCAGGAGGGAGACCTAAAAGTATTGTGGTAGAGGTTCAGCCTAATTGGGCAAAACCTTTAGGGGATCACCATCTTGCTTGAAATTGTGTGTCTGCTTCAGAGTTTATTGATTTATTTTTTTTTCTTGTGCATGTGTGTGTAGTTTTAAAATGTACATTGTACACCCAACAGATCTGCTTTTTAGTGTCAATAACATTCTAATTTAAACATGAAATATTCAAACAAAATATGACATGTATACAGCCTTCACCTGTTTTCTAAAAATACTGTTCCTTGAAATAAAATTTGTGAGCAATTGGCCTTTAGGGACAGAAATTGGAGGTAAGGACATTTAGAGTTGCAGGCAATTCTGAGAGCAGGAATGGGCTGTGGGGGGTTGGAGTAGGAGTGCTGCTGGTAGATAGGCAGCCTCCAGCCTAAACTTTACATATTAGCCTAGGTGAAGTCCCTTTGCCTTCAGGTGTGTAGATGCCCAGGAGAGGTTTATTGATTTACAATTACGTTTTTATGAAGGGATTCTGAATATTTAAAGATGAAACATCATTTACAAGTATGGGGTGATTATTGCTGTCATTGCGCCTACTATTATGATGCATGTGTAAGTATCAGCACCTGTTTGGAATCCTACAGCACAGTATCATTGAGCTGAGGAGTTCAGAGAATATAATGCAGGCAGGACGCTTAATTTAGTTACAAAGCAGAGACTAATGACACCACTGTAATTTGGCTTTAGGCCAAAACCTGTTGCCTTCATAATTAATTGGCTTGTTAGCTTGCGAAAAAGAATGGGCATAGGTTGTTGTAAATGGTGTCAAGTTAATCTTAGAAGCAGGCAACACAGTGTACCTCAAGGGTCTGCTCTTGAACTTTTTCTTCATTGCTAGCAGGCAAGTTAGTGGAAAAAGCGCTGCATATTTTTGATTGTTAGGGCATCTTTGATAGGCAGCTGCTTTTCTTCCCACTGATTCTTAAATTCAGTTTGCTTCCAGTATGAACCACTGACAGAGATACTACCCAAACTGTGTAGCTGGCTTTGTAAATTTATTGTATTTGGTAATTAGCGGTTTCACCTACAAAACCTGAGCATGAGCTATGGGAAGAAGCTCTTTGTGGTGTGCCCCACACTGCTTCTGGGGTATATGTTTCTTCCATGTCTCAGAAATTAAGCTGAGGTGGTATTTTCCTGTTTTCTTCCTCTAGTCCAGGTAATTCCCACTGATGGACCACCTGTGTCACATTGTGCTTCCCTCCCTGCAAGCTAGGTTACCTTTAGAAAAAGGAAAAGTTATACCTGGAAGTGAAAAGGGATGGTTCCTCACCTGATCTACTCTGACTGCATGTTTGAGGGCCAAGATTAGAAGAGCACCCAGGCACCCAAGTTACCCAACCTCATAAAAATTGTCCTGCAAGTGCCCATTTCTGTGCATTGGCTTGTGTTTCTAGAAACCAGGGAAAAGATGCTGTGTTTCACCAAAGCACTCTCTACTTCCATTGTGTATTTGGTGAGCTGTGCCCTGGATTTTGTTTGAAAGCGTCAAATCAGAAGACAGGCTGTGGTCCCCCATGCAGGAACTGTCTGTGGCTATTGAGCATCAACAGGGCAACTTCTGCTGGACAGCCTGAGAACTGTGAGGCCGAAGCACGAGGAAACAGCCAGTACCTTGAAAAACCCTGAAAAGCTGCAGCTGCTCACACATATATTGACCTAAACCTTATGGAATCAGTTGTTCAGCTTCAAAAATAAGCCTGCTCCTGAACTATTTCAGGTGCAGTGCATGATTGGTTTTGCCTATGAAACCCTGTTCAGTGTGGGATTTGGCCTTTTCAGAAAATATCTTGAGCTATTTGCTCTCATACAGGGTTGAACTTGAGTAAGTTTGCAACCTGTGAAATGTATAGGACCAAAGGTTTATCCTGACAGGTGTCAAGTATGAGATCTGTTATATGTGGTGCCCTTTGAAAGGCAGAGATGTTCCGGGAGACTGTGGGGAAAGGTTGCCTTGGAGGGAGCAAACTGGGGTGAGAGCTGAGCTCTCTGGCATTTCATCTAGAAAATGCAGTGCCTAGTAATTCACTCTGCTCTGCATATTAGAGGGTGCTTTGCTAGCATCTTTTATCTGGTTGTTTTGATGGCTTTCTGGGGCTAAATACTGTGTGAACTGCAAGATAGAGAGATGTAACTGTGTGTCTGCTGCTGTGACACAGTACTTGCACATGAACTCTGCTATGAAGGAGCTACTGGTAAATCCATGATGAAGCTGCACCTGAACGTCTGAGTTATACCAAAGAGACCTTCAGGGACTGTATCTGGAACAGCTCAAGTCAACTAGCTGACCTTTGATTGAGGCCCTTTTTCTCACTAGCTTTCACAGCTGCTACTTCCTAGCCCTTTACCCTTGACAGAAGGAAGGTGTCTTATCTCATAAAGGTGTCCTGGTAAAATATATAAATAATACTGAAGTGCACCAATAGTCACGTGAGAAGACCCGTAAGCCACGAAAGCAATGTCACCTCAACTTGCAGGATACAGACTGTAGATTTATGCAAGTATTTAATAGTGGCTTGCCAAAAGAAGTAGTGCTCTTTTCAAAAGGAATCTTTCTTTGTGTCTTTTGATATTTAAAGAGCTGTAATTACAATGGCAAAGCTTTGAATCCCTTTTTTTTTTTTTTTTCCTGTCCTCTTTTACACATTAATTTATGGACCAATCCAACATTACAGACAAGCTAATGAAAGAACCACACACTCCCTTTATAATTTTTTCTTATTTTTACAATTTCACTTATGTGGATGAAGGCAAAGTAGTTAGTGCTATAAATAAGTTTAATGATGTATCTCCTCTCAGTTGCTGGATGTTGATGCTGCAGTCCTGCATAATAGAAAAAGAAAAGAATTGAATTTAAATCTTTGTCTCCCTCTTTGTCTCTCATGCTCCGAAAGGTTCTTACATCTACTAAATACAAGTATTGCTCTCTTAGTTCTATTCTATATATTTAAAGCTCTCAACATGATTCCCTCATCACCTTGCTTCCACTCCCATTTTTATATTTTTAGCTTTGTGAAAAGATCAAAATTGCATAAGCCAATTTTCTTCAGCAAAATCAGCAAAATTTGGCAACCTCCTATGAAATGATGTCTTTTCAGCTGGTCGGGGTTGATGGTGAATAGCAGCAGGTATAAAAAGGGAGGAAATTCCCTCTGTGAGGTTTTTACTGCTGCCTTGTGAAGCATCCACATGTTGTCATCTATATTGTGGGGAAACATGGGACTTGTACCCTTCAGGACTGAGAGTGATGTTCAGCCCTGAGCAGCTAAGATTGTTCTACACCAGGTCAAGGAGCTTAATAACAATCTGGCTGTAACTTAAATTGTGGAATATCTGGGTTGTCTTTTGGAGTTCGTTACAGTGCAATCCCCTGCTAACAGGACTATACATATTCCATATTTTTTGTTTGGGTAGTCTGGAGCATAGACAGAACAAACCTAAATTTGCCTTGAAACAAGATAAATTGGGCTTCTACAGCTCTTAAATGGTAATCTGGAAAGCTATAAAAATATTTCCATAAGCTTAAGTCAGCAAGACTAATTGTAAAACTGTTGATGGGACTGTGTGGCAGCTGCAGACACCCCGATAAGTTCCAGAGCTTGCAATACAGGTATTGCTGGCTTTTTCACACCTTTTGTGCCCCACCCCAGGGCATGGTGATTCCAGTCATGTACACCCCCATGGTTGGGGGAACAGGAGGGGTGAAACCCTTAGTCAATAGGCAGAGTCCTCAGCCAACGAGACACCCCAGGCCTCAAGAAGCTTCTGGACCATGCTTGTAATGACCGCAGCTCAAATCTGACCAGGCTATAAAATGGGGCCCCCACTGAAGGCCTCCTTGAGTAATATTATCTCTGACTGGTATACTGAACCTGCAGTTTAATTGTTGCCAGAGTGCTGTCTGATTTTGGATTATGCATCTCCATCCTGCTCCCCACACTTCGTGTTGATTTCTGTCATTTGGTTTTGGTCTGTCGATTTGGTTTTGGTTACAAATGAAAGTTCATTTAAACTTATTATTTGCTTGGAGTCATTTTGTGGTGCCTCCGTGACAGGGACATATTGTGCTCTGGGAAAGAAGTGCCTTGATCAGAAAGCCTATAAGGCTCACAAAGCAGTTCATCTCCTCATCCTCATAACAGGTTTGGGAACAATCTGCTTCTGACAGCCATAGCTATCTTGAGAACTGGGAGGTAGTTTCTACATAAGGGATATCTGCAGAATGAAAGGTCTAATTGTGCTCTTTTATCTAAGGAGGCAACAATAATGTAAAATGTATTCCAGGATATCTTTGAAAGCAACAAGCTCTTTTCCCAAAGGGTTGTAAATGATACAGATTGCCCAGGGACTCATCTGTCTGTCTGTAATGCTAATGCAGTGGTGTGACAATCTCTGTCTTGAAGGGTTCAGGAAGAGTATGAGCTTTGGGATTGTGGCTGCAAGATGCTATGGGACCAGCATTTTGCATCATGGCAAGTGCAACTTAACACGGTCCTTCAGCATTGCGTCAAGGGTCTGGGCCTGACAGAAATTATTTGTGTCGCTTTAGACAGGGATCAGATCCAGTTCCCTTGAGATGCAAGCAGATAGTTTGTGCTGATCTCAGAAGAGAGACTGAAAAACCCCAGGGTGCTTTGATTAAATAAGATTTTCTTTCAGAAAACTGAATAAAATGTTTAAAAAGGACCACTGAGTGAAATTTCACACTGTGCCCCTTGGAGAAGTCCAGGCGTGTCTTATGGACTATTCCATGTTGTTATTCCCACTCCCTCTTTCCCTAGTCCCATTGCTAATTAATTCTTCTTTTGTAGTGTAGGATAGCTTCTATAGCAAGGGTGAAGGGGGCCTCTCCACCTGTTGACAGGGAGGGTGGCACTCTGTATTTAACACCCAAACCTGAGAAATTAATACAACTAAACATCATTGAGCTGTGAACAGGATATTTAACGACTGAGCTGTTCCACAAAAAACGGGATGTCTTCTTTCCTGTTTTTTCACACTATAGTGCTTTAGAAATAGAGGTCTCCTCTGTAAGGAAAGAAGGCAGATGCCTGGTCTCAGAAGTGGATCCTAGGCTGTTGATCTTGGGTGAAGCATAGTACCAAAGACCAAGCAATGGGTGGAGCTAATTAAGACTTATCAGGATGTCCTTCTGGGTCCTTGTGTATGCATGTAAAGTTATTCAATTCAGGGTTCAAGAATAAGTCAGCTAAATCCTGCTTGCCTTTTGTGGGTTTGACTTGAAAGGATGAGGGATGAAACAGAAAAATGAGAAACCTGCCAAAAAAGCTGCTTGAATCTTGAACCAATGCCAGAAGAAATCCCAGAGTTCGTGACTTTCTCTGCATTTTGTTCAGAGCCAAGATACTAAATGTCCTTGGCCAAAAACACCCAAGTGTGTTGTTTGAGTCCTTCTGACACTGATGAAACTCTAACAGAAAAGAGTTAGAAAGACTTCAAGATGGGCAAGAAAGAAGACCCAGGAAGCTACAGGCCATACAGCCTCATTTTGATCCCTGGGAAGGTGATGGAACAGCTAATCCTAGAAACCATTTCCAGGCACGTTACAGATGAGAAAATCATCAGTAGTCAGCATGGTTGACTTCCATGATGAAGTGACTGGCCTGGTAGATGAAAGGAGGGCAGTTGTTGTGGTCTACCTGGATTTCACTAAGGTCTTTGACGCTGTTTCCTGTAAGATCCTCATAGAGAAGCTGTTGATGTATCGACTTGGTGAGCAGACAGTGAGGTGGATTGAAAAGTCACTGAATAACTGCACCTAGAGAGTGGCGATCAGCAGTGCAAAGTCTAGTTGGATGCCAGTGACTAGTGGTGTGTCCCAGGAATCAGTACTGGGTCCAGTCCTGTTCATTAACAATCTGGATGATGAGGCAGAGTGTACCCTCAGCATGTTTGCTGATGATACCAAACTGGCTGATATGCCAGAGGGTCATGCTGCCATCCAGATGGAAAAATGGGCTGACAGGAGCCTTGTGGAGTTCAGCAAGGGGAAGTATAAAGTCCTGCACATGTGGAAGAACAACCCCAGGCAACACTACTGCTGGGGCCACCCACCTGGAAAGCAGCTTGGCTGAGAGGGTTCTCTCCTGAAAGGAAGGTGCAAAGAGGACAGAGGCAGGTTCTTTTCACTGGTACCCAGTGACAGGACCAGAAGTGAGGAGGTTCCCTCTGAATATCAGGAAACACTTCTTCACTGTGAGAGTGACTGAGCACTGGCACAGGTTGCCCAGGGACGTTGTGGAGTCTTCCCTGGAGATATTCAAAAGACATCTAGACACAGTCCTGGACAACTGGCTCATGGTGGCCCTGCTTGAGTAGGGGGCTGGACCAGGTGCCCTCCAGACGTCTCTTCCGATTTCAACCGTGCTTTGATTCTGTGAAAACTTGAATGATCTCCTGAAATAAAACTTTGTTAAAAAAACAGTCTCCTCTGTTTTGGGAAAAAGAGCATGTATTTAAACTGTTCTCATGAGATGTAATTTTCCACATAGTATTTTTCCAGATATTTTATGGTCTGATGTTGATTATTGCAATAGTGATACTTAACTCTTTTTATAAGTCAGAAATGTTTTGAAATGAATGAAAATATTTAAACAGCTACTTCTGACAAAAAGCAACTTATGGTTTATTTGTGTGAGACTTTTAATACAAAATAGAAACTAGGGAAAGTTTTCATTTCATCTGCATAACCATTATGATAAATTGCACATTAATTTTTACATGGTAGTGTTCAAACTACTCCTGCTGCAGCGCGGGAACAATGGGAGAGCAGGTAATTAAACACCTGCAGATTTTCATAGATCTTAATGGAAAAGTGTGTAGTCTGGCAGATAATGTGTCTTTTAAGTTGCATAAGTAGAGTATTTGAAGTAATGTTAAAGGAGCACTTTTATTGACATTTTGAACACTTTTTCCATCAATGCCATTACAGATTAATTATTTTCAATTTTCTTAAGTGCCAAAAAACTGTGTTAATCTGCATCAGCTCACATAGTAGAAAAGGAAAGCTCTGAAACGTACAAACCTAGAAAGGTATATTATAATAATCATTAAATATTTAATCTTACCTTTAAATTCATTTAAGATCAAGTATCTGTTAATTTTTCATTAGCAGGTGAGAATTTTTAATCAAAAATGTGAAAATTGATAGCCTATATATATTCTACTAAACAAATGTTTCATGAATCATATTCAATAAAAACTTTTCCTAGCTCCATAGTATTTACTTTTTGAATTTAATCTTTTTTTTATGTGATGAAAAATGATGTAAATTTGAGAGAACTTTCTCAAGTGAAATGAGGGTAGTTTGGCAATTTTTTGGAGCAGTTTGGTTTTTTTTTTTTTTAGTTTTTTTTAGCAGCTTTAATATTTAGTCTTAAAGTCTGGAATCTTCTACATATTGAAAGGAGATAAGTGCCACAGTTCTATTGAAATTCAATTACATTCAGGAGCCTAGTCACTCTATAATCACTTAAACATATCAGTCAAAATTAAATTGATCAATTGCGTTAGCTGGTATGGTAATTCAGGAGAATTTACTACCAGTATATGCTATTTCAGGAACTGTCATCAAGTTGAAAAGAATATTCAGTAAATGAAGAAAATCTAGAGGTATGTGAAAATGCTTCCATTTAACCCAGATCTTGTTCTGTTGCAGATCAGAGCTGAATTTGATGAACGTTTTGTCCTGAATAGCATTTCACTTGTGATATTTAACAGCTGTTATTAGAATAAACTTTTCTGTGTTTTTTTTCCTCTGTAGCAGTGACAAACCAAGTGGTTAGTAAAGCAAAGCTGCTTGGGGTGGGGAGTGGAATAATGCTGTTAAACTTTGTGTATTGAGTGGCCAAACTGAAATAAGCTGGCTGTGCAGTGAAACTTGAAATACCTACCCATATTTAAAACTCCAGCCAAGCCTAAAGCAATGCTTTGAAGACAGAAGTGCATACTGTGAATCTGCAAGGCTTCCTACTCTCCCTCGCTTATTCTTCTGCATTTCGGTGCTTGTGTTGGTAATGTCAGCTAGGAGGTTTCACCCACCCTGCAGAAGGTTTTGTTTTGAATGTTGCCAGACTGATGCAAGTGTGGAAGCACTGGAAATTGCAGTGGACAATGAATGATGCTGTGAACTGCTCCCAGCCAGCTGTACAAGCCTTTGGATGATGTCCTGAGAACAGGCAGATCTTGGTCCCTCTGCTGACTCAAGCCAGATGTGAACTATTTCTTTGTCTCTCATGAATGTCCACGTGACAAACTTCCCACCTCACCTCAACATCCCTCTCTGCACACACCCAAGTTTTAAGGAAAGCTGAGCTTGACTGTGAGTTTGCATTCTGGTCTTGTACCTGCACCCTCCCCTCCAATCCTAGCACCACCAGCTTGTGGCTGGCTGTGTGGTAGGTATCACCTTTGTGAGCCTGGAGTGCAAGTGTTCTGGGTTGAGGTTATGCAAAACCTTTGTGCTGCTGCTCAAGCTCTGCAGGGTCTGCAGAGAGGTGGGCAAACTTTCCAGCCCCAGGCTTCAGGCTGGCACACCACACTAGAAATAAGCCTAAGGTAGCCTGTGTGTGCTCAAGGGCTTAAAAATGCAAAAGAAGAGATTTGATCAGAACTAAATCCCTTCACCTTCTGTTAAGAGAAATGCCAGAATTTTGGGAGAGAGTCAACAAATGTTGTTGTGACGCTGGCTTTCTTCTTTCTCTTTCAGATATGATACGCCACTGGAGCCTGAACGTGGGATTGTCTGGGTAGCGACTCACAAACTGGTGTCAGCTTCAACAGGCCCTGGGACCCAGCAGCCTCCCCCACATCTATAGCTGCTTGCCCTGTGTGGTGGGAACATGGCGGCGCTACCCTCCTGCTGTCCTCTGGGCTCCCCTCTCCAGCCTGCCAGCGCTCGGCAATGTCTGGACATGTGAGACCTCATCTCTGCTGCCTGGCTTTCTTTATGTTTCTTCTTGAATGCTGTGCTTTTTTTTTTTCTTTTTCTTCTTTTTTTTTTTTGTGTCCCTGTTTCATTGGCAAAGTGCTGAGAAAGAGTTAAATAAATTGGGCAGTGCATGTGTGGTGTGTGACCATGGAATTACGAAAAGCCCTGGCTCCTCCAGCTCGGCAGCCAACAAGGGATTCGGGGGGTGTGGGGCTGCAGATGGCAGCGCGTTATTACAGCCGCAGGATTGACGAATGTTTGCTGCGGAAATCTCTTGCCCTTGCCACGGAGACTGACCTTGAAATGCTGCAGAATTCCTGGGGTGGATTTCTGTGTGCTTGTAGCAAAAGCCTGAGCTGGCTGGAGGTGTTTGCTTGCTCTGCCCGGTAGCTGTGGAGATGACACTGTGAAAGGTTCTATTGCAGACTACGTGAGCACTCCCTGTGTTCCTGAGTTGTCTAAGGGAACGTATTTGATCGCATTAGTCCATTTTTAGCTGTGGCTGTTCATATGATATCTTTTCATTGCTGTGGTTAAACCTGCTTTTATGCCTCTCGGTTTCTGTTCCTTAACCATCTGAAAATGCAGGATGTCTGCCACGGCGGGTGAAGAGAGAGAGCAAATGAGGGTACTTGTTCCTGTCCACCAAAATGATCCCTCATTCCACTGTTTCCCTGCTCATAACCATTTCTGTTGAAAGCACTAAATTTAGGTTTTATATATCTCATTAGAAAGACTTAAAATCAAAACAAACCCCCAAGCCCCCAAAAAACAAACAAAACCAAAATCACCCAAACAACCAACCAAACAAAAAACCCACCAGAACCCCCCCCCCACAAAAAAATAAAACTACGAAACACTTATTTTTTGTCAGTTGATAGCATGCCAAACAAAAAAAACCCCTCTACATTTATCACTGGCAAAACATTATAACAAAGTCTTAAAAAAAACATAAGTCAGTATTTCTTGGTGATTTATGATGTGCTCCTGTACAAACAACCTGAAGCAACTACAGAGGTAAGGCAAGGAGAACACTGTCAGTTCAGAAAAACTAACTGATAAGATTTCATAGAAAATGAGTTTCAGGAAAATGTTGCTCAGGAGAGACAGCATACCTTTAAAGAACTTACTCTCGAGTCCCCAAGTGAAAGCTGCCCAGTGTAGGTGAAGGCCAGAAGTAGAGTACAAAAGCAAGTGTGGCCAACTCATGAGTACTTACATGGCTTTGAGCAAAAGAAGAACCTTGTGCAGAAATGGAATACAGATCAACTTGCTAAACGTAAGTATAAAACAATAAGATTTGCCTGTAAGGACAAAGTCGAAAGGGCAAGATCAATAAATCAAAATGCATATTACACAGGGTGTAAAGGATAACAAGGAATTGTCTTATGTTGCTAGTAAGAAGACAAGCAAGAAAAAAATTGTCCACTGCTCAATGTAGAGAGAAAGTCTCAAGTGTGATGGAGTCTTCAGTTCTGGAGTTCCTTGTTTTAGTTCTCACAAAAAAAAAGACTATGCTCAGTTTATTAGTAAAATTAACAAAAAAGTATGATAAATCAGAAGCACTTCGCAAACACAAAGAAAGTACAGGTTAGAGAGTATTCAGAAGGCTTAGATCCATCTGATTTGAACACATCTAACATTTATCCAAAGCTCCGTAAAAAGCAAGATGATACAATTTGCAAAACGTGGAAGGTTACCTTTGAAATCTCATAAATAGTAGTTGATGTTTTAGAAGTCTGGGAAAAGACAAATAAGATTTCTGTTTATAAAGGGGAAAGAAGGAGCTTGTGAATTAAAAACAAATGTAATTTCAATTCCTGTTAAAACAAGCAAACAAACAGAAAATTATTATAATATCTATTTGAAAGTACCTAGAAAATAATGAGATGCAATGTAGTTATCATGGAGGGTTGTTGGGAATAAAGTGCATCAAATCAGTCTAATATCTTTCTATTAAAGTGACAAACATTCTGGGGAGAAAGAAAACAATAGATATTCCAAGTGTTAACATTCAGAACTCCGTCTTCTGATGTTGACTTGCATGATATTTAGAAGTAAGGTAAAGATTCAAATTCTGGACAAATCTACTATAATGCAGGTGTAAACACTGAAAAATTGTGCTGAAAGTAGTTTGTTTTCAAGTTAGAACATTGTGTTTTGCATCGGTTTGGGAGGTTGTTTTGTTCCTGTCCTCACTTTCAACTTGCTGAATGTTTTGATTTGTTGTGTGGCTAATAGAATGAAAAGTATGTTTATTAAATCTATGGATGACATAGAGGTGGGAAGACCTGAAAATGTCCTGGAGGACAGAATTAGAATTTGAAATGAGCTGGGGGAATGTAAGACACAATTCTTCAGTTCTGAAAATTCTACTTTCAGGCATGTATAATCAGCTGCATAAATACAAGGGGAAGAACAAACTCATCTATAGAAAAGGATCCACGGGACACAGTGGATGCAAATTGCATGAGTCACCAAGCTACCTGGTGTTGCCAAAAACTGTAAATGTGCTGGAATGTATAAAACTTATCTGCTAGATGTGGTCTTGCAAGATGAAGAGTGTGGTGTTAGTTTTGGTCACTGTGTTTCAAAAAGGTGTTGACTGATAAGTTAGAGCATGGGCATCAAACTCATTTTCACCGGGGACTACATCAGCATTGCGTTTGCCTTCAAAGGGACAAATGTAATTTTAAGACTATATAAATGTAGGAGTACTTACATTTATACAGTCCTGAAATACATTTGTCCCTTTGAAGGCAACTGCAAGGCTGATGTGGCCCCTGGTGAAAATGAGTTTGACACACCTGAGGTAGAGTTCAAAGCAGAATGGGCTTTTCTCCAGAAAATGTCTATACTGATGTCAAGAAAATATGCCCTCCATAAAACAATTTGAGTTTCATTTGTGTCTTAAAAAACAAACACACAAACAAACATGGTTCTTGAGAGGTGTAAGGGTTCAAATTGTTTTTTTCTGTATGGATAAAGCAAGAAGTAATGATCTTAAATTACTGCAAGGGAGACTTCAATTAGGACTCAAGGGCAAAAGATAAGCATAGTCAAGCCTGGGAAGCAGCTTTTTTGAAAGCCCATAAGAACTTGTGAGAAGTCTGTGAGAGATTGGGAAGCCATCTGTCAGAAGCAGTGCAGGAGCAGTAGGCTAAGGGATGAACCAGATTGAAGCCTGGAGGCCTCTTCCAGGCTTTCCTTTCTAAGTTTTCACACTTGCTATTTGAAGGATGAAGTGTTTAGAGACAAATGAGAATCTTAGGGTCAGATCTTCCTTCCCACAATGAATGCTACACCCAGGCTTTTTCCAGGAACTGTCCTTATAGTCATCTCATTTGGTCAGACTCCAAGGAATTGGCTCAGTTTCTTCCTGTTAATGAAAATTAACAGTTTCAATAAACCCCCTTAACCTTGAGTTTTTATTCAGCAGTATATGTTAGAATGGGCCTAAACTTAGGCTAATATCAGAGACAAAAACTTCAGCATTGGGTCTTGAATGCTGATAAGATTAATAGATTTCTACTTTTTTTCTTCCTATAAAACAGGACTGAAGTTCCTCTCTGTGAGGCAGGTATTGATTGTTGCCTATTATATATATATGGTACAATATATTATAGCAGGAGTAAATAAATACCAGACCTTCTCCTCTATCATGCTACAGTAAGAATTTGGGAGAGGGAGGCAATGAACTACACTTTAATCCCACACCAGACATTTTGGTGATGCTTACAAGGAGGGAAATTTTCACTCACATGTCTAACATTTTCTCATGAACCGTTTAGATTTGTGATTTTATTAAAACAGTTAAGCATTTTTCACTGTTGTTGCTGTGCTATCTTTAAGTAATTTGTTATAGAATGAGCCCATTAACATGACTCTGCTTACAGCCTAGCAGTTCAGCTGTAAGATTTTGTAAAGATGTTGTGAGTTAGATGTTTCTTTGCCTTTTAGTTATAAATAATACATTATTTCTGTGAGAAGTGCATTGGTTCTAATTTAATAGAAAATACTTTGGTAATTGAACTGACTCTTTCAATGTTATATTGATAGGCTTGAGAAAGCTGTAGTAGACTGTTCAGATTAAATAAATAAAGGTACAAATATCCTGTATGATTATCATTTTTATTCTTATTAATAATACCACTACCCTCATGAAATAGTACAAGAAAGACATTTTTTGCCACGGTCTGATATGACTACTTTCTACAGCGTTTTTCATGTCTGGAAGAAATGTCATACAGAACAGCAGCCACACATCTTAAATTAGAGTCCAGTGGTTATGTGGAGGAGTTCTGAGAGACAGAGGTACTAATTTGTAGAAAGGTAATTAAAGAGAATCTGCATACTGAATGTCATCTCACATGTTTGGCTTTTGTGGTAAGGCATGTGGCTGGATATCAGAGCCCAGGCTCTTCCTTCTCTTCCATGTTGCTGCTTTTGTGATAGAGGGCTCCTAATTTGGGGTTTTAGATACCTGTAAGAATAGGTATCTCCCCTAGGTAAGATATAGATATCTTTCTTCAGGGGGAAGGATAGTGCCAATTGTTATTTTTAGGGATGATCACGCTAAAAGTCAGTATCCTCCCTTTGATTCATTCCAATGTAAATAGGCTTTTTCCAGCAGACAAAAAAGTTTGTGCTGTTCATCTTAAATGGACCCTGCTTTCACTTTTGTAAATATTTAGTAAGCATTTGGCTTGCACCTTTGCTCTCTCCTGTCCTCATCTGCATTTGATTCCCTCAGAGACTGTGAAGGGGAGGTGAGATGAGAATGATTTCTTGTTTCTGATTTCACAAAATGCCAAGCTTGCTGCAGCAGTACTGAGATGGTCACCAGAAATGTCTGCCATAGACAGTGTTCAGAAAATCAAATTATCATTTGTTTCTCAGTGCCAGTAGGAAGTATTAATACATATTTAAATTGTGCGTTTCTTGCCTTCACATTCATCTGCTGCTGTGACACAGGTCTTGCACTTAACTTTTATGGTAAGCAATTTAGAGAAAATAGGAAGAGGCATATACATCCTGAATGGTTATTGCCTTTCCTCTATTTAATAGTAAGGCCAGGAAACACTGCAGAGAGATACTTTCTCTCTGATACTCAGTTTTTAAATCATGGTCAGAAAGCAAGTTACTGAGAGATATCTCCCATGGCTTCCCTGTAGGTCAGCTCCTGTGTGGCTAATACCTGTCTATGAGCTGTTAGTGCCTCTTTCCCTGAGGGCCCTCTTTCCCTCACATGGTCCATATGTTAAAAGATGCACATTCTCAGTCAGTGACTGAGAAATAATTGTTGGAGTGGATTTACATAGTACTACTAACTTGTTCATAGTGTAGCGATACTCACAAGGTAGACTTTTTTTATCAACAGAGCAACCACTGCATTTTAAAGGCCAGCTGAAGTAGAAAATAAAGTCCGCAGGCCATAGAAACACTTAGGCTATGTTCATTGTCTTTCATTTTATTTGCAGTCCTAATAAGGTGTCAGAACCGGAGGTGGTTTTGCTGTATTTCTCTTTCTGTTGGCATCAAAAAGGCAAACATTAATTTCTTTACTGAACCTAGTCCAACATTTCTGACCTTCTCCACTATTTAAGCAGGACAGATACAAAATGCAAGGCTATTATGCTCCTCATATTTAGTGCTTGAACAAGAGCCAGGCTATGTCACTTAATTTCTCTAAGTGGTTGGATCCTTCATGTCACCCACTGCATGTGCTGTGTTAATAAAGCTGAAGTATCAGAACCTACTTCTTCAAGAGCATCGTTGTTGTCATATACTTAAGTCAGCAATTCAGACAACTCAAGGAAAAACATACACAAAGTTTTCTTTCCTAATAACCCACTGGTTACTAAAATCAGGATTGCCTTAGCTGCATGTGAAAATGGTGATAAAGCATGCACAGTAGCCTCCTGGCTAAAGTACCAGTCACATGTACCAATTTTCTCCATGGCTTAAGTGAGAGGTCCCAGGTGGGAAGGAGTGTAGTGGAAAGGGACCTGGGGGGTTCTGGTGGACAGCAGGGTGACCATGAGCCAGCACTGTGCCCTTGTGGCCAGGAAGGTCAATGGCATCCTGGGGTGTGTTAGAAGTGGGTGGTTAGTAGGTCAAGAGAAGTTCTCCTTCCCCTTTACTCTGCCCTGGTGAGACCACATCTGGAATATTGTGTCCAGTTCTGGGCCACTCAGTTCAAGAAGAACAGGGAACTGCTGGAGAGGGTCCAGCGTAGGGCAACAAAGATGATTAAGGGAGTGGAGCACCTCCCTTATGAGGAAAGGCTGAGGGAGCTGGGTCTCTTTAGCTTGGAGAAGAGGAGACTGAGGGGTGACCTCGTTAATGTTTACAGATATATAAAGGGTGAGTGTCAGGAGGATGGAGCCAGGCTCTTCTTGGTGACGACCAATGGTAGGACAAGGGGCAATGGGTACAAACTGGAACACAAAAGGTTCCACTTAAATTTGAGAAGAAACTTCCTCTCGGTGAGGGTGACAGAACACTGGAACAGGCTGTCCAGGGCAGTTGTGGAGTCTCCTACTCTGGAGGCATTCGAGACCTACCTGGACGCCTTCCTATGTAACCTCATCTAGGTGTTCCTGCTCCGGCAGGGGGATTGGACTAGGTGATCTTTCGAGGTCCGTTCCAATCTCTAACATTCTGTGATTCTGTGAGGTAGGATTCACCCCTTTCTTGCCCAACAGCATTTTCTATTACCTGTTCAGAAGTTCCTCTGCTCTATGTGCTGACTTTGGTCAATCCCAGTCCTAAAGCTGTGGCTGTAGTTTCCAGGCGATGTAATTGTGAACCATGCTGATTGTTATATCCATGTGTGACTATAAATGTTGTACACAGGGGTATACAGCCTCCTTGAAAAACATGATCATTTTTTGCTACTGTGTGGTAATAACATCTGTTCTAGAGCATCAGTTTTAAACCCCTGTGTAGTTCTGAAAAAGGAAAAATAATGTCCCCATGATGTTTCAGATTTTACTCCTGTTGTCACAAACTCCTTATTTAAAAAACAGTTTTCAGGTAAAAAATATAAAAAAAAAAAATCAAAATGAAGTGTAACACAATCCTTTCTCTCCTCCATCCTTAGAATCTGAAAGAAAAAAGATATTTTAAGGAAAGCTGTCTAGGTAGAAAAGCACTGTCATTTGCATTCTTCTGGGAAGATAGGACTTTCTATACTAAAACTGCAGGGATCAGAGAAAATAATTGACTTCTTTTCTTTAAGGGTTTTTAGTTGTATGCATCTGTCTTCATTATGTATACAATGTGATTTTATGTTTTATATCCACGTAGGAGTCTGGCCCTGGTCCTACAAAGTCATATCTTTCATGCCTTTCTTGAAACAATAGGCACTCAGCATTACTGACACAAGGACATTTATTTAGGAGCAGAACATTGCATATCTCCTGAAAATCTTGGTATTGATTCAAAGTGGAAAAAGAATGTGTCTGCATTAAGCAGTTTTAGTGGACTGGCTTTGCATTCTGTGACCATTTTCCTTCTCAGAAGTTGGCTAGTATATTTTACTTTAGCATTTTAAAGGAGCTAACTTTTTTGCCTTTGGTTAAGGTAACTGAATACTAGAGACTGGGAACTGAAATGTCAGGAAGGCTGAAAATAAGCATGGTATATCATTCTTTCTTCCCATATAGAATTTAATAATAAAGTATAATTTTATTTACAGTTGGATTTTTTCCTAATTTTTTTCATTACACTGTTATCAGGACATGAATGACAATACACCTTTTGAAATATTAAATTGAACATCCTAGTAAGACAACTGCTGAATCTAGTAATTTTCCATTTGCCTTTGAACAAACCTTACTTGCTGCTGTTGTTCTTTTTTCTTTTTCTTTTAATTTTCCTCAGACTTCTTGATATATTTAATGGTTATTACTGAAGGTCTCCCATGCTCGATCAGTTCACTGTTGTGCCTCTCTTTTGGGGATCTGATTATTGATGGTCCTTTTTTGCTGGACTTTCAGGTGACTTGACACCAGCTAGATAGTGGGATTGTCCCAATGCGTCACCGTGGGACGTGACGCTTTGGTGTCTCAAAGGAGAGAGAGGATTAATCTGGCTGCAGTTCAGCCTGAGGTTCTGCAATTACTGCAGACCTGCCTTAGGTAAAACATACAGGCTATGTCGCTGCAATGCTGATAACATTTCAATCCTTTCTACAGAAAATGTTTTGCTTTTATATTTCTAGTTGTTTTTGACTTGCCCCCCCCCCCCCCCCCCCAATTAACTATTGTTCTTTTAAATCTCTTATAAACATTGTTAATCTTCTGACTGCATCATAAAATAACAGGACTTGACTCTGTTTTAATATTGCTTTATTGCCATTAAGGAACTACTGTAAACAGACAGACTCTCTTTTATACTGGCATGGTTTATATTTATTAGAAGACAACTCTTTGCGGCAAATCCTCATCCTGTTAAGTGCTGATTAACTTGAATGGAGTAAGTCTTTGTCCATTTATCAGTTTTTATATTAATTAGTACCTTGAGGCCTTGTCTGAGATGGCACCATTTGAACAAATCAATTTATAAAGGGACTGCAAAAGAGGGTCTTTGCCCCTAAGAACGCCAAGGCTGGAGAGACCAGACCTGTGGTGGGAGACGCAGCAATGGGATGACCTGATGTACCCACAGCAGATCCCTGCTGCCAACAGGGACAGACCTTATCTCCTCCTCTTGACCCCAAACTCCACTGTCTTCCCTGCAGTTCCAGTGCAGTTTTCCAAACTGCAGGAAGGCTATGAGTAAGGCACCAGGTGTCCAAACAATTCTGGAGATCTCCAGTGTGCCTACACGTTCACACTTGCCAAAACCATGCGTTAACATTACTTCTGCAGAGGATTTCTAAAGGCCTCTGGTTATAGTCAACATTTTAAATATTGTCAATTCTCCTTTACAACTGTTAGATTCTGCACACAGTCCTGGAACTTCCATCTTTTACCTTATATTTTTCCCTGGAAAAATTAATTTCCTGGTGCTATTGTTTACTGGGTCTTAGATCTGGAGACTTCAACCACTATTCAGAATTGGAGCAGAGTGAAAGTTATCAATATCTACGTAAGAAATGTAGTGTGCTACTTTCGTTACTCTTTGTCATTATTTTGCCTGGTAATTAATACAGATATTCAAGGGCAAAGAGGTAAAATTAGGCCATGGGACAAAGAGGAGAGATTGTGCTGTGTGAAAGACAAAAGGAGAAAAAAAAAAAAACGCAGACCCCAAGGTTTGTGAAAACAGCTCTCAATATATGTGGCAAAAGTAACAAAATCTGTAATAAAATAAAGCTGACAGAAATGTGATTTTCTTTTTCCAGGTGGCCATGTGATTTTCTTTGTACAGCTTTGTCATGTATTTTATCTGGTACCACCAGATTTCTTAACACTCTCAGTTCACTTGTGAGACTAAACAGTTCCTTCACTAGACAATGCTGTACTTTTTGCAAGAATCACATCATTCTCATTAATTTTAATGAGCATTTAATGCATCTCAAGTGTGTTATTTTTACATCCTGAAATTTGTGACTGTTGAAGGATTAGAAGAGTGAATTTTTATTACTATTATTTGGCCTGCGTTGCACTGTAGAACTGGCTGTTCTCAACTAAGTACTGGAGAAGCACTGCATAAGGTATATCTTTATTCCTTCTGAGTGAAGAATTAAAGGTCTGGCACATCTGTGCCCTAACACAGATTCATGGAACATAGAATTTTAAGGCAGTCACAAAGCTTTTACAGCAGTGTCTTCTTTGGTTTAACTGAACATTAGAAATTCACAGGGAAACAAAGAGACTCAGGTTGTCAGCAGATAATCGCTGTCTAGTCAAAGCATCTGTTTCCATTGAAGTTGCCTTTCCATTATGCAATGTTTACCTGTGTTTAGTTATTGTTATTTATTTACGTTTCAGGAACATGGGCATCTTTCTCTTATCTCGTATGAAAGAGTTTTACTGATGATGTCAGTCTTTTTCCAGGTAGTTGACCACTTAATCAGAGAAAGCCACTTCCTTAAATTGTACAGCTGGACTTGGTACCTGCATATTAGGTTATACCAACTTGATTAAATTTTGCTTTTGGGCATTTTCAGTGGCAGAACTTTCTGTGAATAGAAAAGACCTTTTGAATCTGCCTCTTGCTTAATCAGGACTTGCTGTTCTCCCTTTGCATTCCCCATCTTTCCTATTCTAGATCAAACTTTAGTGGATCAAATTAGGAGTAGTAACCAGCTATCCAAAACTTAAATCCAATCAGCAATGCAGATATTAAAAGTAGGGACTAACACATCATGTGTGTGGGGAATCTTCCCGTATTATTACCATTTACAGCTTAGGTCAGGCTGAATAATTACTACAGCAAAGTAATTTTATACTGTTTTATTAACATTGACTTATATCTCAGATAGGAGTTTGGGGATCCAGAAGGATGTTCATTTTCCGTGAAATACTGTCCCATTTAAGGAAATTAAATAGTAATCTGCAGTGTAATTGAAACAACATAAAAGAATAAAGATGGACTAGCATTTGAGCAGGGAATAATTATCAGGTTTGTGGGGTTTTTTGGTCTTGTGACCATGCTAATTAAGCTGTACAGCACTTAGTTTTCATATCTCTTTGCTTTTCTGGCATTCTTCACTAGCCCATATACTTTGGGGGTTCCAAGTTGGTGAGACAGGTGGAGAAAGTTTCTCTGAGAGTTTATTACCACTGGGGTCCTTCTCTGTCAGTAGAGCTGACTATGGATGACCTCTGTAATAGAAGTCCAATGCTGCAGCTTGTGACCAGATATCCAGCCTATGCATGTGTTGAGTCTTATATCCAGACAGCTATGCTGCTGGCACAGCAGAGCATATTAAATGGTTCCAAAGCAGGGAAATGTAAGGATTTTTTTGTACGTGGATTTTCATTTTCCACTAGTAATGATGCATCACTGGCATTATGAGTATCTCTCTAGGTGGTAATGTTTCCCAGCTACTGCACTCTGCACATCTCTGTAGTTGCCATGGTTCAAGGCTGGGTTTAAATAGCTATTTGGATAAAATTAGTAGTCACAGGTGATTTCAAGGATATGTTTTTTAGGTAATTGAGAAGTATGTGTTTGTTCCTCTAGTGTTTTCCCGTGAATGTTCTGACAACCAATACACCCTTGCTTGCAAGGCTGACACTCAGGTGCAAGTGAGTACAGGAAAAGAGAATTCTCTGTGTACTGGAAGCAGCAGTCACAGGCAAAGACTATAAACAATCAATTGACTGAATTGCTGTTGCAGAAAACATTTGTTGAATAGTTTAAATTAGTGAGCAGTCTTGTGAGAATCAAAGTTGCTCAGCATTTGAGCAGTGGCTATATTAATTCAGCCTGGGCCAAGTGGCTACCTCTAGAGTATTTTTTCATTGGTATGAAACTAGATGTCTCCCCATCTCTAACTGCAATGTGGTTTGTGGGGCTGAAGGAAGGTTGGAAGGCTCACGTGAGCTTTGCTACTTAAGGGAAAGAAGAACATCAACTCCATGGCACAGTCAGGATCTCTAGGGTCTGTGCTGCTGCTGAAGAAAACAGGATGTTGTGCTTTGCAAAGGCCCGACCTGTGCTTACCAGGGCAGGACTGCTGCCAGGAGCGGGGTTCACATGTGCCCCCAGCAGCAGGCCCAGCCCTGGTGCTGGTGGTGTGAGTGCAGGCCCAGAGGGTGGAAGGGTCTGTTGGGGAGAGGGGGACTTGCCATACCCTCTCTTCCCAGCATGGACTAGCAAAAATTAGCTGCAGATTCTGGAATGGAAACTGTATTGTGCATTTAAACTGGGATTACAATCACAAAACCAAGGTCTTCCTAGCATAATATTCTGTCTCTATCAGGGGGTGAGAGCAGATGCTTGGGGAACACAAAGAGTAATCCTTCCCCTGCTAAACTTGCTCAGCAGTCAGCAATTTAGAGATTAGGCAGTTTGGCACTCTACTCAGCAAAAGAATAAATATCTAGGAAGATCCTGTGTTCTGGACTTCTATATAGTCTTTGTGGAAATGGAGTGATTAATTTTGTTCAATCAGATGTCAGTTTAGGCAGAGCAATAAGAGTTTGTCATTTTCAGGAGTGAGAGGACTTGACCGGGTAATAAACAACTCACTGCTGTCTAATATTTGCAATACAGCAATGTGTAGGTACTTCAAGGGAAAGGGGGCTGTTATTTTGGGCTGTATGTACACAGCTAATAGAGAAATCTGTTCCCATTTCTGGTGTGACGTAGTTTAACATTCACAGTGCGTACGTATCAGCAACTGATCAGTCTTCAGTCAATCACAACAAAAGATGCAGAAAATCAGAGGATGATCATTCAAATAAGTACCCATCATAAAACTGCCTTCTCTAGTGAAATGGCAGGAGAAAGATGAAGGGGAGAGATGCTTCTATCATTTGTGATAGTCATAGCCATTTGCGATTGCTTTAATGCTGTGCGCTATAGCTTCAAAAGTACAGAGAAAGCTTGGTGCAAAGCACGCTTGCAACCCTTGTTCTGTAAGGTGCAATTTATATAGGATGTTACAGAAGCCCCGTGGATATGTAGTTTCTGCTCTTTTGTTCTGTTTCCCTGCACAAGTGTGGAAAGTTAAGTATTTTTCAGGCTTAGGGAGAAATGGTTGTATTGCAGTCAAATAAGAGTTAAATCCTGGCTTTATTGAAGTCAGTGGTTAAATCCAACATGTAGGAGGTTGTTTTTTAAAAACAGAACAGAAATCCAATTTGAGATTTCTTATTACTAACCTTGTGCAAATATAATTCTTCTATATGAATTATCTTTATATCATGTCAAAAGTGAGAGAATATTGGGATAGTTTTCCCCCAGAGCTCTGTCAGAGGTTTTTCATCAGATGAATTTTATCATTGTCACTGATATATTTTTCATCCAGGATTTTTCTGCACTGGAGTCTGATAATTAAACTGACTGTTTTGGTGACTATTTCCATGGGGAACTAAACTAAGAGAACTGCTATTCTTCTCATTTGCAACTGCAGTATGTTTTGAACTTGTAATGGAAATGCTGGTGCATTGAACTAATACCTCTGCAGAGGGCTAGGAGGGGGAAACTGGACCAAGACATTAACTTTTTTCCAGGTTATTTGGGGTTCAGATTCATAAGAAAATTGGAGCAGTGCTTTGGGGCTTGCGATGATAGCATATTGGAAAGGACCTTGTAACATCCTGCCTTGCTGAGCTTGGATGATGTTAAAGCAAAATGAACTTGAAGGGGAAAAGAGAGTTACTTCTCTGCCCGGGATAGGACTTAGCAAATGTTTGCCAGCTTTGACTTCTGGAGGAAAGATACTGTCATCCCAGCTGACCTTCTAATGACATTGTGCAGTTTGGAAAGGAGAAGAATAGTGAATGTTATTAGGAAATAGCACTGCTGTGCTCAAACAAAATAAGAGATGATTTCAATATGAAGGTTCTGTGAAGTTTCTCCCCCTTCCAAGTTTACTGCCCTTATCCCTACTTAGTGATTTTGTTTTTCAACATTTTAAGCTCCTTTATGACTCTGTTTTTTTTCACCCAGGCATCTTATTTCTAAATAACTGAGTATTAAGGACCACTAATTATTAGAGGCAGGCAGTACCATAAAACAATAGGAAAATTAATTGTAAGAGCATATGAAGTAATTCAGTTAACCATAATAGCCTTAGGGTGGGTGAGCACTTAAGTGTTAGTGGACGTGCAGTGATTCATCTGCCTACTTTTAACAGCTACCATTCAAATTGAATTTAAATACTGTAAACAAAAGTCTTTTCGTGATGTGCTTGGAACAGTAATACAGCTGCAAAGTTCCAGAGGAAAATGCTGCATTGCAGCTCTCCTTCTGGTTCACAGCAAATCTCTGCTGGCATGTAACATGCAGAGGAGGAGCTTCAACACAAGCAGGCTGTTTTCAGCTTCATTATGCAGATCAGCTGTCTCTATCATCCACATTATAAAAACATCTTTAACTTCCTTGGGGATGGAGGAGAGAGAGAAAGGGAAGAGTGGGGGAAAAAAAAAAAAAAGAAAAAAAAGAAAAGAAAAAAAGAGGTCAGACAGCTTACACACTGATTTCCCCTGATATTACTGTTCCAGTGTCTCTCAAAGTGCAGCGTTTTTGCCTTTGTACAGATCTAACAGATTTTGACATCCACGTTGTTTAGTTTCAACTATCTCTTATCACTGGGGTTTAGTATTAGACTTTGTGATGGTGTTTTGGGTGAGTCTGAAAGGAGCATTCTGTAATGCTTTAGCCAACAAGCAGCCCTTACATTACTTAACCAGCATTCATGGCCGGTTGCTGACACTAGGGAAAGTGAAGACCTTCCAAATAACCTTGAAACAAAGCCGAGCAGCAGCCTCTTACAAGCTTTTAAGTATGGGGGAAGGAACGGGGGTAGGAAAGGAGGAGGGATTTAGGAGTCCCATATTTACAGCATTCATGTTCGGTAGTTTGCTTTCCAAAGAAAACTCCCTGGTTGTCTGTAGTTTCTTACAATTCTTTAAGAAAGGAAGGAAAAGCAAATGCTGCAGATAGCACCAGACTGAGAGGAGGGCAATCCTTGAATGGTCCCGGAGAACAGATTTGTGTAAATGAGATGATTTAGTGCTGTGTCATAGCAAGTGAACAACGGGATTTAGAGGAGAGTTCTGTGACCCTCTCAGCGGGACTAGGCAAAATGTCGGGGAGGACAACATCAGGAACCTGCAGGACTAGAAGTAATGTGGGAATGTCCTACCCAACAGAGACTAAGCAGATTATCCATTCTAGCAGGAGCAGATTGAAAATGAAAACAGGAGCACTACAATAAGGCTTTTTGCCACTGACACACTGTAGGTTAATAGGGAATATTCTGTTGCTGTCCAGAAAGCTTGGATACATGGCAGCCCTCCTCCCTGCATTTCAGCAAAGCAGGGAGTGCTAGATGGAAATTTTTTTAGAAAAAGGGAATCGGGAATGGAAAGCTTCTTAAAAAAAGACCCAACACAACAAATCCACAAACCAAACAACAAGCCATAACAAAATACAAAGGTAGTAATGTGTTATCACTGTTCCCCAGATAAATTTTCAACCTTGTCAAATGTCTTTCCTTCTCCCAAAAACACTTCTCACTTTTAAATAGAATTAGTAAGCCAACATATCCTGGAAAAGTTGGTTTTCTTGCAAAAAGGAAAAAAAAAAAAATCAGAAAATTGTTTCTAAAGGTAGGGGAAGGAGTTTGCATGCAGAGCTTTTGTTCTTGTCTGTTCTGCAACCCAGGCCTTTTGCGGGTCCATGTGAGTTCAACTCTTGCATTTGAAGCCTAATGCTGAATCCATTACAGGGCTCTGGTGAGCCTGCAATGAATTCTAGTCATTCCTAGGAGGATGCTCACGGCTCAGTTAACAAGGTTGAAGTTGCCTGGCCCCAGGCTACATCTCCTATTTTGGGGGGGCAGAATAGTACAAAGGTTGAAAACACTTTTTTTTCCTTTGCCTGTCTCTTAACTTTTCATCAGGGATACATCATTTTTGCTACACTATTAAAATATTTACAGAATTGTTGGGAAACAGAAGAACCATTCAGACAAAATATTCATAATCTTCCCCCATAGATTCTGCATCCAAACAGTTTCTAACAGTGCATTAATTAATTAAAGTACCTTTCCTATTGTTTTTTAAAGTATCTGTCATTGCTGGAGTGCATCTGCTGTTGAAACGGTAGCTCTGAAAAAAAAAAAAAGAGTACAATTATACAATATGAGTATTGTTTTAAAATTAAACATAGAGAAAGAAGCTGCACTTCAGCACTCTTGAGGATCAGTCTGAGTGCTATAATTTGGATACCCAGACTAGACATTGCCTCTTCCCATTTAAGATAAATTAAGATCTCAGATCCTTCTAGCTTTTTGCATTTACAGTACAGAAACAGTGTTTCTCATGCTTCATCATGAACACCAGTCCTTGTTTAGATAAAAACAAAGACGATTCATAGAATCATCATTTGATTTAGGTTGGAAGGGACATTAGAGATCATCTAGTTCCACTCCCTTGCCATGGGCAGGGACACCTTCCGCTAGACCAGGTTGCTCAAAGCCACATCCAACCTGGTCTTGAATACTTCCAAAGATGGGGCACCCACCGATTCTCTGGGCAACCTGTTCCAGTGCCTCACCACCCTCATGGCGAAGAATTTCTTCCTTATATCTAATCTAAATCTACCACCTTTCAGTTTAAAGACAATACCCATTGTCCTGTCACTACATGCCCTTGTAAATGGTCCCTCTCCAGCTTTCTTGCAGGCCCCCTTTAGGTACTTGGTGGAACTGGATAAGAATTGCAAAAAATATTTGTCTGTTGAATACTTTCATGTGGAAAATCTAGTCTGGCAAGCACACTGTGTTTGGTAATTGAATGCAGGAAGCAGCAAATATGGCTAATGGCTTACTAGTGTTCAGGGAAGCTGCGTGGAAAAAAAGATGTGCATTGTTCCCAGAGGAGATGAACGGCTTTTTCTTGAGTGATTTGTTCACTGCAAATGTAAGTGCAGGTCAGCTGAAACTATTCTTAAGTTTATGATAAGCTTGTTGAATTTGTTTGACAAAAAAAAAAAAAAAAAAAAAAAAAAAAGACAACAAATAAATAAATAAACTAATTCGGAAAATATTTTCACCTGTTTCAATAATTTTCCACGTCCCAAGAAAAAGCATGGCATCACCCAAAACAACTAATTTTTCCATTTGAGATTTAGCTAGGAAGACAAATAATCAGCTTTTTCACATTGCTTTAACCGATGCCTATCTGTTAGCACCTGATCTTTGCCAGGAGAGAAGACTGAGAAGATTGTAAATTCTGCAGTCTTCATTTTACAGCAGAAGACATTGTTACTTCAGACTTGGTTGTTTTCACAGTCAAAAACATTGGATTCCTGAATTGTCAAAGGTAAGAACAAAGTAATTATCTTTAATTTTCATGGGAATTTTAGGCATACTAAGGTTTTAAGAGAGATCCTTTTAAGACACCTTTAACTCTTCTCTGTTGAGAAAAGTTACATCTTGCCAAGCAAATATCTCTTCAGTATTTTGCAGATAGACAGATAAATCCAGTTCATGATGATTAGTTTCCGAATGTTTTGCAAAGACTCTCTGTATTGTCTGTTACTGAAGGTGCAACAGGCAGGACAGAAGGGAGGCACAACTGGGAATAACATCAGAGCTTGGAACAGAACTGATCTTCAAGATGTGCTTGACACCTTGTAGCATTATTTTCTGAGGAAATGTGGGTCTCAAAGTGCCACAACTTAAAGGTGTGGAAATGACAGGAGCAAAACTTAGAAGAGAAGAAATAGATATGATGAATAGACTGAATGCTTCTGTAAGCTGCCATAGAAAAATTACCAAGATCTTCTAGCCTGGTAAGTGGACGTGATGGACAATTAATGCCAGTTGGATACATTTTTTAGAAGATCTAGATTTGGGAAATCTTAACTCTAAATCTGCTCTGGTGAAAAAACTCTCAGCTGGCTGTTCTCAGTTGCTAAGGAAAGGTTAAGAAAACAAGGTACCGTATCTTCCAGTGAATCAACAATTCACCTTAGAATGGTTTTTCATGTTCACATTTGTATTTAAATATATCAAACCTGCATTTTCCTACTTCATACAGTCTATTCCACATTGCAGTTTTTGTCTTCAGTTCTCTAATTACTGCCAGTGCTGGAGTCTTTGATCAAGTGAACAGTTGTTACAGGTCTTGAACCCACTTGAAAGCCATCTGAATTGAAAGAAGAGTTTCAAGTGTACTCAACCTTCACCAGAAGCTGCTCATGTGGAAGTTGACAGTGAAATTCCCAGGAAAAGTCGGAGTCCATGAGACCAACCCAAAATAAGTGCTCTTTAAAAATCTGCCTTCCTGAAGACCAACCCCATAATAATAAACCTTGAAAGGAGGAGAACAGGGGAGGTCTGAGGTATACATAGCTAGAACCAGTATACAACACTCCCTTCTCTAGCAAACTATGTCCAGAAACACACAAAACTGAAAGATCAAGTGCTTTAGAAATCCATTATAGTCCTTCAAGAAAGAAAATGAATTTGACTTAGTCGAAACATATTCATGGAGTGAGCAAAAGGAAAGAAATGCCAGCTTATCACACTTGTGTAGTAGAAAGGCATTCACAGTGGTGAGACTGACCAGTCTGCAAGCTGACAGTGCAAACCCCCAAAATACATAAAACAGTTGCAAAATACTGAAAACATATTTTAAAAGTAACAACTTGAATAAAAAGTATCACCTGAATAAAGTGGTAGTGTGCTGTGTTTTTTGAAAGTAACATCTCAGATAAATTTATTAGGGATAGAGCTTTGCTTCAGTATTAAGTAAATAAAAATAAGTGTCTGAAACATTGACTAAGGGACTGAGAATAATATACTTGTATTTTTATTAGTGTAGCTAGCTCTGTTCTGGTCACTGTGGAATATTAAATATTGGAAATCAATAGAGTAGCTGTATATGAATAATATTCTTTAAGAGTAATTACTAATACCTAAGTGCTCTGCATGTCTACATTCACTTCAGCAAATAATGCTGTTTTTAATGTTGATAAATGTGTAGTATGAACCAGCTGGCTTAATTAAAACTATTGGGATGTAAAACCTTAATGCCGTGTGATGTATTATTCAGCCTTATGGCAGGTTTCATGAAAGTTTGTGCCTGGTCATTGTAAAGCCCTGAAACACATGCCACCACTCGAGGCAAGGCAAGGGATATGTCAGCATTTCAAGGACCCACACAACCCACCTTGAGACCAAAACATCCCATAGCCATAGAGGAAAGCAGAGACTGCAGGGAGCTGTGGGGATCAGGCCAGGGTGGGGGCTCCTGTCCCCAGATATCTGGGGAGGTGGCAGGCGACCCCTCCACCTGCTCGGTCCTTCCCTGGTCCAACATGTGCTCTAGGTCATTTAGGAAGGATGCTACGTGGAGGAGTTGTGTCGTTGCTACCCGTGAGCATGATGTAAGTTGAAGAATGAAAAATTCAACTTGTCCTGCTCTGCTGAAGAGCTTTGGGCCAGTCCTGATTTGCCCTTGTCCTCGTGTCTGTTCCCTGTTATCACAGCATGAGGGTGCTTCACAAGAACTAATACATTTTCCCTTCCAGGAAGATATTTTTAGGGAACTGAGGCACATCAGGATGCACTGAAATGGAGCACAGTGGATTGTCACTGATTTCAAAGTTATACACACTCAAGCAGATTCAGAGTCACTGTTAGAAGTCATCGCCTTGACCTAAAGCACTCACAAAACTGGTGACAGAGCCAGGAACCAAACCTTGAGCTCCTTAAATACAGACATATGGGCAAAACCACACTGCTGAAGTATCCATTGTCAACAGATGTATGGCCAATATTCATGCTGTGGTTTTTTTTGAGTATGACATTTTTGGTTGGGGAAAAATCATGTTATCTAGCCGATTTTAGTGTTACATTTTCAAAATGAAATATTTCAATGTTTTCTTGAAACGTCTTTCCAGTTTTTCATGTGGAAATATATTTCAGGTTAGTTTTTACAAACCTATGTAGCACAAAGTCAGTGAGCTATTTTCCTTATGCATTAAATGAAATATATTGAACTTAATAATGGACAGCATTTTGGACACCTTATACAGGGGAAAAAGTCAAGAAAAATCAAGGGAAGCTCAACCAATTGTTTTTCTTTTCTGTTGATGAAGTAATGTTTTCCAGATTATATTTTTAAATTATTCCTTACTTAGAGTGTTTCAGACTAACATAAACCTATATTAAATTTTGCAGCTCAGTCATTTACTTTGGTATCAGATGAGACACAGTTACTGTAAATTTTGGTATGATGTATTTTTGTAGCTGATCTATGTAGTCTTTCATTGTGCCAGAATGTAACGTACAATAAAATGGACTTCTACCAGGTTTCCTCAGGGTACTGTTTTAGAAGCTTTATGTCAAATAGCTCTCAATATCAATGTAAATTAAAAAATAAAATAAAAATATAAAAATAAAGGATGAGAAAGTAGTAGCTGTAGTTATGCTGAAGGAAAATCGTTCACTTACATTAGCTTAAAAAATTATTTAAAGGAATTCCCATGACAGTGGAAGAAAGAGGAAGTATGTGGGATTGAGGAACAGGGGAATGCTGGCAAAATGAGGTATCACAGACCTGGATGGAGTCCAAAGGCTTTTGTACTGAAGTCCTACAGTGGATGCCTGTGCTCTGAGTAGTAGACTCCAAACCAAGTAATGATCCAGTCTGACAGATTTAACACTCCTTCTGGTATTATCCTTTTGACAGGGACTCGAGGTATGGTACCATTTCTGCAAATGGGTCCTCAACATCCAATTTCCCGAAGCCAAGCTGCTGATTTCCTTCCACGGGAAGACAGTACTAGAGATCTACAGTATTGACTAAAAATTTCTCCCATAATTTGCATCACTATTTTTAAAGTACTTTGGAATTAAGCAATGATTTTCACAGTAAACCAAAATCACCACTCTCCTTATCCTCGTCTCCTCTTACAAAGGGACATCTGTTACAATGTCAGCTCATTGTTTCAGTCACATTCAAACTTTACCAGAAGATCAATTATTAATATATGGTTTCTACTGAGGAAAACAAGGAGATTTGCCTTATAGGCAGCTTTTGTCCAAAGCTGCTTGGATTTGAATAGCTGCTCATCAGCATTTGTGAAAGCTTCTTCATTGCTAACTGTCTGCTAAGAAAGTATTCTCTGGACACATTCATTTTGTTTCAGCTCTGCCTGAAGGCTATAAAACTTTAAAATGGTTTTCAGAAAGCAACGCGAAGGTTGTACTTAGATATGACATATACAGTTATACTAAATAGTCAGAGCTGACACAAAATAGCCAGTGGATCCGTCTTTGCAGAGCCTTTTTGGCAACTGCTTTGTCCTGGATCTCTGCAGAGGTGTCCAGCTCAAACCCCATTTATTGTTTCTTAGGAACTTGAGAAAAAGATTAATGCTTTTAGCAGAGATTTCCAAGGAAGAGCATGAAGCATCAGGATTTACTGCACTGCAAAACAAGGGCTCGCACATCTCCTTCCTTTCTGAACAATCACTGCGGTCTTTAAACAAAAGATTACAGTAAAATGCGGTATTTTATGGCGTTATTCCCCACAGCCACAAGAGGGGGTTTGAAGAACATGATCTGCTTTGCTCTTTCAGCCTAAGCCTTTCCTTCAGCTCATGATATGTTAGTTGTATCGTGAAACCAGTCATTTCCTGAAATGACTGAAATTTTCAGTCATTTTGCAAAATGACTCCCTCACTCACTCATTTGGTAAAATGACTAAAAGTTTCACGCTTTCTACGAAATGACTGACGTGCTGGGTATTCTGCTAGACTATTTGACTGTTTGTTTCACCCAGTAACAGGCATATTGTGAAAAGGGAGGTTATTGGATAAGGATCCTTTGCTTGTTCTGCACTGACTGCTGAAGATGGCTCTGGGTTTTAAAAGTAGCTTCAAAAAGAACTTTACAAAGGTATATGAAGTGCCCAAAGTGCATGATACCTGGGAAACACTATTGTAAAACTATTGTTGAGATCAAAAAGGCAAGTCAAGATACCAAATCAAAGTCATGACTTGAATACTACCTGCTTGCAGAATAAGTTTTAAAAGTTTTTCTTCTTTCTGCTCTCATCATCATTTGTCTCTTATTTGCTTGGGGAATTGCCAGTTAGTTCTTTTATATTTCCTTCACAGCTCATAGGTGTGAAATTCTATGGTGTGGTGACAATGAGAAACTAATCAAGAAACATTGGACTTAAGAGGCATCTCCCATATATCATGTGAGCATCCAAAACAGGTATGATATTATCAGAAAAGCACATGTTGCTACACATTCATGTAAAAAAACTTTTATCATCTAAATTTGTAACCATCACAATATAGGCTGCTGAGCTCTTCAAATCCTTCTGTTTTGGATGCCAGAAGAAGAGAAAGAGGCTCTTGACTAATGGTGTTGGTGTAAAACTGAATATAAGAAATTAATACTCATCACGAAGACAAGCTGACCTTATTGGCATGCAAACTTGGTCTCAAGGCAATTTCAAGGGGATAATGATGTACCAAGACCACCAAATTTTTTGTTCTCTGAGCCTTTACCTCAGAGGGGGCACCAGAAGTGGCTTTTCAGCTTTTCAATATTTTTCTCCTACTTAGTACCTGTGTTGTGTTGCAGAGTACAAAAGAACTGAATTTGCCAAAGTCATCCAAGAACTGAAGCTTCTGTGGTCTCCACATAGCTTGGTGCATGAAAAGCAAGATATCCATAAAGCCATGGGTCTCCCAAAGGGGATATTAAGCAAATGCTCTTAGCATGGATGGCAGACAATAATTCCTGAGACTGGACTGTGGGAATTCCTTTTGTCCAGTTCTCAAAAGCACCACCCATCAATCTGGAATGAACTGCACAGCGTATGCAGCTCGGTTCGCTACCAATCCCAAATGTGGGGTTAGCTAAAGCTTTCTACCATCAGGGATCATCAGCCAACTCTGCAGTCAACACAATCTGCTTTCAGTGTTCGGTGCTCCTTCTGATGACTCTGCTGCATCAACACATCCAGAAGACACACTGCCCCCACACCCGGCACAGCGGTAGGCTGTTCCAAACTGGAACTATGCTAAACCCAAGGTTAGACCTGTCCCTATATCTCAAGCTCTGACAGAAAGGACTCATCCAGACCCATCAAATTCTTCACCCACCCATATCCTTGAGCTGACTGGCCCTTCGCTTTTAGGGCACCATCCCAACCACCCCTTGCCAAATCCTGCCTCATGTGCTGCCCTCTGCCCCCATTGACACAGCCTCTCTGAGCAGCGAGGGCTTTTCAGCCAGAGCTCCAGGTAGAGCACAGTCTTCAGATGGAAGAAAACACTGAAAAGCGAAACAGATATAATACTGATGTCACAATTCAGTTATGGCAGGTGGTACATATATCTGGATGATTTCAGAAATAAATGTAGAAGTCCATATGGCTTTAGAGATAAATAAATTATGAAAATAATCTCATGTGTTGTCTTTTAAAGTGAATTCAAGGAACAAGGTATCAGGCATTTTGCATGGTGCCTTCCTACTAGTTTCACTAACTTCGTTAAAGGTGTGAAACTTTCTCTTGTTGCACAGAATGACTGTGAAATGGCTGAAAATGTTAATCATTTCCTGAAATGGCTGGTTTCAAAATATGACTGTAACATATACAACTCTGGAGTCATCCATTACATTTTCAGTAAGATACAGTTCCCAGGAAGGTACATGGAATGGAAATATTACCGATAGCTTCATTTCATGCCATGCTGAGAGAGAAGAAAAATGGAAAAGAGGCATGTGTTTTAAACCCATTAAGACATTTTGTGCTGTACCAAGCGAAAATTGTTCTCTAATGATACAATACAACATATCCTAAATTGGATTATAATATACAGCCTCCTTTGCAGTGTATAGTTAACTATAAGTTACCTTTCTGGAAGGCACTGCATGATTTCACTGCAGTGATATAGTTTAGAATAAAATAAATAATCCAAGTTGGAGAGAGTTTTTTCATGCAATCCTATGTCTTCTGAAATAATAGCTTTGGTGCATATTTTTGCTGTGCACTCCATCATAGAAGTGTAAATAACAGTTCTTTCAACTCTGTCTTTTCCCCGCAGACTCCCACCTTGTTGTTTTCTTGAAGCATCTTATGGGTCAGATGTGAATCTCATAGCTGCAGCCTGTTCAACCTTTTCATTAAACATCCCCATTTTGTGCCATTTACCTTCCTTCTGCACATTTTGTTTAGCTCCTTTGCTTTTGTATTAAATGACAATTCTGTAATTAAGAATACTGGCAGCTCACAGCCCCATTTTTTCTGGTTTTCTTGCTTCTTTTTAGAAAACTTAATTGCTGCCCTTTTAACTTCCAGGTTAGAGCAGCAGGGCACAGGAGTGCAGTTCATCAAAGCCATTGTATTGATGCTGATGCATAAGTTGCCTGGCACGGGATACCACAGAGTAACAAAGGTTCATTATTTCATTTGTATTTGACACATGACCTTGAAAAATGTAAATGTTGTATCTATGGCAATTTGAGAGTTCGCCCTGTCATTTTATATGCACAGCCCCCTTTCTCCTCCTCTTTTTCTTTTTACTGTAAATTTTCCATCCCCAAGGAAAAAAAGAAACAGATACAAGTTATCTGAATTTAATTACAACTGAAATATGATACCCTAAAATCTTACATTATAAAAATCCTGTAATCCAAGAGAACAAGTCTGAGGGAAAAGCATTCAAGTTCTGTTAGGGAAAAAAACCCCAAACAAAACCCAAAAAACAACACCACAGTGAACTAGAATTTTCAAAAATAGGGATGTCAAACACCTTCTTGGCTGTCCACCTCGAGACCTTCCCAAAGGACCTCATCCACAGTTATTGTGGATTCCCTTCAGTCTGTACACAGATCCCTTGCAGGTGTCTGTTTGCAAAGCACTGAATTTTTCGTACCCCAAATAGTTAGACCCTTCTGAAACTTTTGGCTTTAGGAAAACACTTCAAAAACAACTCGCCTGTCTCCATCAGTATTTGCTGAGCAGACCTGTGTTCAGAAGGGTGCTAGTGGGAAGTGAACATAGTATATGGCTTTGCATGGGTATTTGTATTAAAATGTTTGGTGGCCTTTTAAAGCTCTTTAGGAGTCATTCTAGGAGAAAACAGTTATAGTGGTAACAGCTACCAGGCAATAGGAGCAGTAAACAGATTGTGAGCCGCCCATTGGCTGCAGGATGCTTCCATGAACAATTTGCAGATTAATGTTTATTGACAAGTAAATCTGCAAAGCTTTGAGTCTTTCCGTGAATTATTTTCAAACAAAAGAAGCAGCTAAATATGTCCAACTATTTGGAAGAAATTTAACACCGTTAGTTGCTTAGTTGAGCATAAATTTCAAGTGTGAGAATGTATGACTGGCTTGCAATGGTCTCATTCTGAATTCCCTGTCTTGCTGAAGATCTGTCAGGAAAGTATGTCTTTTGCGTAGTGCATCTGAAAGATAGGTAAGTCAACTTACCCACAAAATTGTGGGAAGGAGAATTGTTGCTGAAAAAATTAGTTTGTGTATTCAACATGATAACTCATAAAATATCTTTAAATGTCATAAAATACAAAATATTTCAAAAAAAGCATATAGAATGTGAATTCAGAATTGTTTCCTTTTCCAGCCAGAAGACTGAGCAAGAAGAGATAGAAAAGGTAAAGAATGATTGACAGATTGTTTTAACTGAGACTTACCCATGTTTTAAAGTGGGCACTGAAAGACAAAAGCAGCAACACTTTATTCCCTACTCCTTGTAGTATATAAACTCTGCTATGAAGGAGCTGTAGCCCTGGCTATGTACCTTACTGATTTCCTGTCACAACACTCCTCTGTCACCTGTAAATCTTCTTTTCCAGGCTGAATCGGACCTGATGTCACACCAGCTATTGCACATATTCCTGGGCCTTTCTCCTCTTTGCAGATATTTAGCACATTAACACCCTAACTGTTGCTTCTGCAGTAGGTCCATCCTTGGAAAATACTATGATTCATTTCAACAGACGGCCATAAAGGACATGATGAAGAGAACATGCCAGATTACAGATAAATTTGAAAGGATGATAGCCAACAGTAAAGTAATTATTGTTGACGGAGTCCAAGCAATCTAGACATTTTAAGTATGACCTTGTCGTAAGGAACTAAATGGAACGGGGCTAAGGAAGTGTGTGTGTGTGTGTGATTGATTGATTTAATCCTGCTAAACTCTTAATTTTTGAATGGAGACTGAGAGGTTAGTGAGCAATCCGTTAATTTCATTAGCCAGGCACTTTGAACACTGAATAAACCCAGTTTATTTACTGCTTACATCTAAAACATTTTTATCTTCAGATACCTGGATATTTTTCCTTCCAATAGCAACGCTTTTTTCATTAGGACTTGCTATTTCATGCTGCTCATTACTTCTCTGCCTAAGATTAGGCTGCAGTGCAGTTTACATGTATAGCCCATACACTGGCTCAAAAAACTAAGGCTGTTCGTGTCTGAAGGGATAGGGCCTTCAGGTGATGTCATTTGTCACTTTTTTCTTTGTGTGTGTGTGTCCCCTAAAGCCCTAAACATTTGCAATAGTGTGGAATTAAATGTATAATACTTGCACTTATTACTTATAACACAGGAATGACCAGAAGTCATACGTTGCATTTTGTTGTTGTGCTGTAGAAACCTCTACATAAGCATGGGAAATACTCTGAAGACATTATTACTAGATCCAGTCAGAAGAGAGTGTTTTGTTCTCTGGAAAATTCTGTTCCATCAGGGTGAAAAAAGAGTTTGGTCAGCAGGTTTTCACTTGCGTAGTAAGAGCTAACATCTTATGGAGAAAATAGGATTTTTTCACACACAAAAATAGTCAGAACTTCACAATTTGACTGTTCTAATACAATTTTTATTCAGTGGTTCTCAGCTTTGTGTGAATTCTTTATAAACTGTGATCTCCCTATAAAATAATATGCATGTCTTTTCATGTATTTTTGCTCTCTCTCTCTTTTTTTTTTTTTTTTTTTTTTTTGGTATTCCTTGATTTTCTGTTTCTTATTGCCTTTCTTTCACTCTGAATCCACCTCCTACAAGCATTATTACAGCAACTGGCTCCATATCAGTGACTCACAGATTTATGTCTGTTCTCCACGCCTCAGTTATCCCTGTCTTGCTAGTGTCTTCCCAAAGTTATTGCCCCTCCTTACCCTTACACAGGTACCTTCCTTCCTACTCTTGTCACTGTGGAAAATACCGAAGTCCTCCTTGTTTCATAGGCCTGGTTTTGATCTGTGTCTGTCTACAGATCCATCTAGTCCAGCCTTATAACTGCATGGTAAAGGTTTCTTCTGCAGAATGTCTTCAGCCTGCAACCTTTCTTGTCCATCGCAAATGGGCACAGATGGTACTTTTGTCCAGACACTTGTATAGTAACTACTGCAAAATCTTTTGTTTCAGTACTGGCAGCTGTCAGCTTGGTCCTTCCATGTCCTTTCAGAGTCCTGCTGCAAAGGTAGTTTTCTTGTCACACGAGTTTGCCCTTCCCACCCCTCTCTCTCCACCCTCCTTGAATGGTCTGTTTTTCACGTTATGTATTAGCTTTTTCTTTCACTTTCACATTTATGCACTGCCAGCATGATTTAGGAAGGGTGAGGCCTAAAACATCAGTGAAGGCATGTCTGGGAAGCACCTATGCTTTTGATCTTTAGATTATTTTAAGACTTTTTGTATGATTTCCTGATATTGATATGTAAAATCCACCACCATCCTCTCCATCATGCATCCGTCACCCATACAGTTCATGTTCGTGTACCATTTTGTTTTTGGCTGTGTTGTCACTCACTCTGACATCTGGAAACCTTCCTCTTCCACTTAACCCACTCTGAGCTATGAGGAATAACACCTAACTACTTCCCACCATGAGTGGTGCCACCGAAACCTTCCCCTACCACACTACGCTGCCTCCACTCACCTGCCTTGTCAGCAGCCTGCCTACAGCCTCTGTTGTTGCTGTTAAGCTGGGAGGCCTTCAAGGAGACACATTTTGTCTTATGTTCCCCAATCCCCAAGAAGATCTTTTTTGTGGTTTGGAGTCTTAGATGCTGCTGCAAAACAAGCCGTGCTGAGCACCAAATAGCTGCCTCCACTCTGGTGGCAGGTTAAGGACGGATTGTCATCCTTGACAAAGGGCAAAGTATATAAATTTCTGCTTGCCTGGCTCTGCTTGGCCAGCTAGTAGTGCCTCTGTGTCTGGAGTTCCTCCGTTGAAGATTATTGATTTTATTTATTCACACAGAAAGGTAGCACAAACCCTGGGTAACTTGTGCAGACTCCAAAGGAGACCGAAGAAGAATACCTCAAGGCCCTTTTCAATAGGAGGAACCTACACACATACCTTTGCAGATAAGCCATGTTTTCTGAAAATTCAGCTAATAAATAAAAAAGGCATCCCTGGATCAAAATGGAGATCACACTGTCTCTGGAACATAGTGCTTTGCCACGGTTACACATGTCAACTACAGTCAGATGGTAACATGTTCTTCTCACCTAAGAACAACCCTGAGCTTCAAATGTGTTACAAAAAAAATGCCTGGGGCAGTCTGCCTGTCCAAGGACCCTACAGTTTCAGAGACTTTAGTTATCTTTCTTGGGACATTTTCTGCTCTTCTATCAGAGAGTAAAGTGGAGCAGATATGTGAATATGAGGTTATTGATTGTGCTTGTCTGGACTGAGGGAATGAAGCCCTGAAACTCCCCTGTATGTCCTGTAGGAAGGAACATGTAGGTGCTGGAGGGCTCCACGTGGAGCACAGCCCTTTTATGCTGCCTCCATGGCACAATCAATGACTGTACATTTTAAATGCCTTTCAGGCATTTACATTTTCAGGGCCTTGGATTATTATTTATTGCATTTACATGCCAGGCAAAGTAAAGAACAACACAGAAAAGCTAAAAAGCTGGGGAAGGCTGTTGTCTGCTAACAGTGTTTTCATAAAAACTACACCCATTTTTGCTTATAGACTGAAATCATCCTCATAGCCTTAGTGTTATGGATAGTTTTAGGCTCAGGTCATAGAGCATGCATAAAACCCTGGAGCCTGATTCTGCCTGTGTAGTCCTCAGTACCAAGGTTCATAATCTTGCCCCATAGGTACAGCTGATATTTAAACAAGCATGATTGTTAAGAAAAATCCCATTCTTCACCTTCCCTCCCACCCCCAAACTCACCATGGTGCTAGTTTAGGCTACAGCTACACAAAGACCTGTACCAGCACAACAAAGGACTGGAAACCTCTCACAGTAATGGGGACAGCAGTGACTAGCTGGAGAGAGAAATTAGAAATGTCTTACAGCAGATCTGTCACAACAGAGAAAGTTTCTAGACTGTCTGGTTTCCAGATTCACAGTCTCTTCCCCCTCAGCTGTTTGTTCCTCCCCCTTGGTCCCTTGTTGGGTGCTGAGAGGACTGTGCGCCGTCAGCTGCCTGCTCACTTTGAACTCTGGTGGCAGTTCCCTCCTGCAGAAGCTCTGTGCAAAATTATTTGCCTCCTGAGAATCTACTTGCTATAAATTACATTACAGCCTCAGAGTAATCTAAATTGTTTTAGAGATGCCAGTGTGGTTCTGGGTTTTAAAGCCATAGCAGCAGTTTGAGAGATGAATAATCACTTTTCTCCTTGGAGTATGCATTCAGCTCTGTGCCTTTTAGCATGTATATATAGCCTTAAGCCAACTAGGTGCAGCCTGACTTCTTGAGACCAGACTAGTTTAACTCCCATATTATTTTCATGCAAGTTGTGCGTTTAGGATAAGATGCAGAACTCTCCACAGTGGCATGCTCCAGCACTGTCAGCACCTCACTGTGCATCTTAATTCTCATGTATCCAATCTGGACTGAAAACACCAGGTACACTACTGCATAAAACACCAGTTGATATACATCCAGTGGCTAGACCTCTTCCACTTCAGTTTAAATACCTTGAGCATGGCCTTACTGCACCCAAACGTGCTGGAATAGACTGGAAACTACACAGATTATGAAAGTCAGCACTCATAAATCCTCTGATAGACCTGCTCTAAGCTCAGACTGTGGGTGCATCCTTAGAGCACGAGACAAGAATTAAGCTCACTTAACTGTTTTGAATTCCATCACATCCCTTCTTTGTGGAAAAGACACAATGTATCTGTTTCATTACATGAGCTGAATTTTTAATTTGTGATCCTACACTTTCTTCTGCTTTTCTTGAATTGTAGAGGCATATAATGCAGTGATTTCAAATGACAGATCTAATAAAAGTACAGTTTGTTGGAATCATATCTATTTATTTCTTTATTTAGGCAGTTTAGACTAACTTAAATTAGTGTTTACTTCTTTTCTCCTCTGTTGACAGGCAGGAGGATGACAAAACCTTGTGTTCAGGCTATTCATACTAGAACGCTTTTGCATCTGTCATGTTTTTCTTCTCTCTCTCTCCTGGCAAAACAGGTAACATGAAAAAATGCTAGTGATCCATTATTTGTTTTTTAATAGCAAATCCAGTCCAGTGCTTGTAGATGGAGATTTTACATGAATAACTGTCCAGTCAAGCAGTATTTTGTCACGGAGCCGAAATGTTGCAGACCTGTCTTGGATGCTGTGGTCAGTTTTTGACATGGGGAGCTCTTGGGCACACATTCATGATGATCCAGCACATTGTTTCATGTAATCTTTGCATACATTTGCAATTCTAAAAATTATTTTGATAGTAGCATTCATGTCCTTGCTTTCCCCTACTACCATGTTTATAGAAATGATTTATGGTGGTAATATTTAAGGTGTATTCTCCTGGCTCCTGTTGGCCTTGCAAAAACCAGCAAGAGTCTTATGGCAAATCTTCAGACTCCCGCCTGAGGAAACTCTGTGTAACTGGAGTCATCCTCTGTCTATATTCCTTGTTTCTTTACAGTCTATGAAAAAATAACATTTGAAAGCTAGTGCAGCTATCTGTGATTCAATAAACTTGCTAAAATGTTTAGTTCATCTTGAAGTATACTAAATCATACCACAAAAAAGAAAATCTCAGGCTAGTGCCCTGGGGTGTGATGTATCTGCTTATTCCGCCTGTTCTTATGCTGGAGCTTTTCTGGGTGAAGTTGGCTGTGGCAGTTTTCCGTTGAGGCAAAATGTCAGGCAGAGTACCCCCACCCTCCTCCCTCCTGAATTTGATAACAGTTTCTTTTTTTCCTCTTTTGTTTGTCTGCTTAGGTGATAATCATAGGAAACCATGTGATAGCCTATGACACCACAGCTGTTTGCAATTCCACTTTTCCTATTTATGCAAGTCCCCTGAGACTCTGGTGAGGGAGTATTTTGCAGCCAAGAATTTCCCTGTGTGCACTTGTTTTGCAAACCATTTTTTAGTTTTGTGTGTCTTTTCAGAAACTCTTTAGTCTTGGAGAGGTGGGGACAAGTGTTAGAAAATTACATGTTGGGGAGTAATTTATTATTATTTCTTACTAATGTTCCATGAAAAACACAGAAGTCTTTACATGCTTGGAGTAAAGCCAAAAGTCTCAATTTCTGTTTGAACATAAGTGACACGCTCTCTCATTAGCACCTATGCCATCTAAGGCGCTGGTCTTCAGCTGCTTTACCTCACTGCTAAAAGACATTTATATATCACAAACTTGAATCAAATTTAATTTCTCAGATTGGTTTCTTCTAGGAAAAGAGTAATTGAAGAGAAGAAAAACAATTAATATGAGGGAGAAAGTGTTACAAGAAGCAAAGTGTAAATTCTGGGTAACTTCGGAAGAGAAATGCTGACCCAGTCTATGTTCTGGATAGAAACTGCTCCTGTGATTCGGTTCTATTCTATTCTATTCTATCCTATCCTAGTCTAGTCTAGTCTAGTCTATCCTATCCTAGTCTAGTCTAGTCTAGTCTAGTCTATTAGTTTCTGAGTTTGAGTTTGTTTCATTTTGCTGGTGTGTTTTTGTGTTTTTTGTTTGTTTGTTGTTTGGTTGGTTTGGAATCTTTTCTGTTTAGGTTAAAAAATAATTCCTAGAGCTTAGAATCACAAAATGCCTTTTCCTCCCAAATTCCTCAGAAGTGCAATAAGCACAGCCTCTCAGTTCACAGTGGCTATTTTCTGGACCTAACTATTTTTGTAGCACAGGTATGGAGATGTATAGAGCCTGTATAATGACTCTAGCTGGCTGGAAAAAAAAAAAAAAAAGTAGTCTATAGTCTTAATCATCATTATTATTATTATTACTATTATTATTATTTTACAAAGAGTAGTACTTCCAGTGTAATCTGCTCTTACCCATACATGCATTTTGACTGAGGAAAGGAGATATACAGCCATTTTAAATATTCTATAGGAAATAGGGGCCTCAGCCAGTTACCATGCATGGGAGCATCAACTAAATACCTGAAACAGGTATATAGCTCTTCTCTGGCATTGTGGGCTCTAATGCTGAAGAGCAGAAACAGGCAACATTAGGAGTTATCTACCCTTGGATAAAGAAAATAACTCAATTTACTTGTAAGGAATGAAATTAGGATGACAGTTCAGGAGCTGAAAGCTGTCTTCTATGAGGAAGATGAATTAATATCTTGTAGTACTTTTGTAGGAGGAGAATCAGTTAAATTAATTAGACAAAATATCTGATAACTAGACTGGGAAGGCAGTACTTTACAGAGTTTTCTGTCCAAATTCTAATGCCTTATGCTTCCTAAAACATTGATTTTTTGTCCACAAAAGCAATGGTGCAAGAATTCAAGGTTAAAAATAGGATACCTTTTTTAGACATGTGGGTAGTAAAATTAATTTTCTGACTGGGCCTCTGCTGTGATCTGGCTGAGAGTTTGTATTTATTTTTTGCTCTAAGGAAATGGGTTTGAGTGTATAACCATATGTCAATTGTGCTCCTATGCAATAATACATGCAAGACAATATTTGTGGGAGAAGTAAGAACTTTTATTAGAGCAAGTCATACAGTTGGAAATAACAGGCAAGCTTTCAGGTCTATAAGCCTTTTTTCAGGTCTGAAATAGAAGTAATTATCTTCAAAGATAAACACAGGTGAAGAACAGTTATTCTGAGTTTGATTAGATTGTTAATCAGTTGGACCATCTTAGATGAATGAGTAGCTGGAACTGCAGTTCTTAATGTGAAATTTCTGATCACCATTTCTCATTAGATTATGAAATCTAAAATAGCAAAAAGTGTGATGAATTTCAGTATTGTTGTTAGGAAAAATATGCCTGACTTATCTCACCTGTTTGTTTCTCTACTTTGATCAAGATTAGGGGACCTTGGCCATCTAACTGAATTCCTTCTGGAGGCCAAGCAAACACACCGCAAATATTGAACACAAAAACATACGTTAGTGTAAATGAGATATTGAGCTATCAATGTATGAATAGAATTACACCAGTGACACCAAGAAAAGCAATGGTTGGGTGTTACCTTCTAACAGCTAAGAGGAAGAAGAAGATAAAATAGTGGTGAAGGCTCTGAGGCAATCAGAAATTCGGCATTCTCAATAGCAGAAAGTGTCATTCTTGAGGGTTGCAAGGTTTGTGAAAGACTGAAGAGAGGCTGGTCTTCATTAAGTCATTGTTTTATGAACTGAATTTAATGTAATATGTAAGGTATGTTTTCTCACATCAGTTGTGTCAGTTTTGTCCCCAGTTCACGGACAAAGAAATAAGGACCAAGATGGTTCTCCTCTGAGGCAAAACATTCCACTTTGTGATGTCTAAAAATGCAGAAATAGTAAAATACCTGTCCGTATCCTTTCATGTTTCAATATACAACTTCCTACACATGTTGCGAATAAGTGCTGTGCTTCTCTTTCCATCATTACTGCTCCTGGGAGACTTTCTGCAGCTCTGAGGAGGCAACAGCTTTGCTGTGCCTTCTGAAATCCATGCTGGATTTTTCAGGGATGCTAATGCATGTTCCCGCCCTGCAGTAAGTGCTCTCTGCTATTTTTTGCCCACAGCCTCTGGAATCTCAGTATCACTTAGGAAAGGAAATACGGCTGCCTTCTCCTTCTGCTGCCTCAGTATGTGTGATCTGTACTGAAGAAATTATGCTAGTATTCCAATGGCTTATTTTTAATGTAGCTAACATAAGTCATTATTATGGTCACTAAATAGGCAAAATCTTATAAATTCAAAATTTACAGAGTTCTTAAGAAGGTAAGTGACTTCCGAGGTGAAGGAAAGACACTGTTGCTTTAGCACCACTGTTCACATATTCTGTACTTGAGAATCTCTTTTCCATCTTTTAAGACAGACACTTAATTCAACACTTCTGCAGTGTTGCGATTTAATTTTAGCAGACAACAAGCAGGTAGTTTATTTTGTAGTTTCTTGTTATCAAAGGTTTATAAATAACTGGAGATAACCTAGAATTCTGTATCCTCAGGTTTCAGAAAAAAACCCCAACAAAACCAAACTCCATCATATTTTCTGTCCAGATCTGTGAGCTTGATAGCCTGTATGAGTGGCTATCCCTTAAACCTGAGGAAGGGAAATGGTTATATCTTAGAAGCTGCAGTTTTACATTAGACATTTTCTTAACATCCAGTGAGTATTCTTGGCTCTAGTATGTCTTCTCTTTGTTTTACGATCATGTGTACTTGCAATCCACAAAGCAAGTAAACATTCGATGGTGTCTTTAGAACAACTCAATTTGTCTGAATAGAATGTTTGACAAGAAATATGCTTGTGTATGCAGCAGCAAGCAGACTTAATCTTACCTCTCTCTGGCAAGATAACCTAACTCAGTTAACTGGAGATGACCATAAAGTGCTAATAAACCCTTATGCTGAGTTTGTTATTGTGTATTTAATTATAAGAGAAGTGTGACCCATTTTTGGAGGCAGATCTTGTTTGCCCAGTATCTGATCAGATCAATACCTACTGTGATTTTGCAAAGTACATCACTACAATTAGTAAAAATAAAATATAAACAATGTGTTAAATAGTGGACAAACATCTGTAAATATTATTTTAAAGAAGTAAAAATAAAATCAATATTGTAATTGGGATTAATTCTTTGAACAGTTGAGTCACAGAAGAGAATTCTTAGCTTTTGATAAAATTGAGGAATTTTATTGTGATTTCATTGGACCAATGATTTTTCAAGCAGGCTCTGTACATCACAAAAAGAAAAAAAAATCAGTAAGGAACTTGTTTTGATTTGAGACATTTTCAGAGGGCTATTTTAATTTAATTAATGAAAAATCATAGGTTAATTGCCTTCTGCTTTAATGTGAGGGTATTATGCATGCAGGCATATTTTATTTATATCTTGACTGTTTGATGTACACAATCAATTCAAAAAGGGATAATGAAGAAGTGTTCCACCCTGTGTAGAATAGTAATTAGGGACTCTACTGCAGGGTTTTTTTATTAATTGTGCAGTTCTGTAAACATGTTTGACATAATGTTGAGAAAAGCATTTGTCAAATTTTGCTATTCTCTTTTCTTCTTACTTTTCCCCATCCCTTCTACCCGCCCTTTCTCCCATTTAGTCAAAATACATGGTATAGCATTAACTCTCATTGCCTCAGCAGCACTCTGAGTTCATATGACAGATGTGTAATGGCCAACAAGACATCAAGAAAAAGCTGCCCCTTGAACAGGCTCTGTTATGAGAAGTACCTATGTTGATAATAGAAATGTTCGGGTCTGAGGGCTTTGGAAAATTCTGTGTGAGGTGCTGAGCTATAATAAGGTGGTGTATCTTATAAGAGCAACCGGGATGTATTGGGCAGAACGGTCACTGTGGCAACAGGAGTACAAATTCTGAGCTAAGTGCATGCTGAGTAAAAGCCACAAGGGTGAGAGAGATCATGTAAATGGAAAGTCTTTGTTTCTATTCTATCAGCTTCCATTGAAGTCAGCAATAGCAGAAGATGATACTACATGGTAAACAGGAGCATCTTCTGATGTATGACATTTCCTTAACCCAATTACTGACTTTTTTTTTTTAGAAATAGAAGATTCTTACATCTCATTTGGGCAGTTGTGCCATTGTGTCTCGTTTTCTGCTCTTTCCTTCTCCTTCTCTTCCCATCTTGATGGTATGTCATTTTGAACGCTCAGCAATGTCTTATGTTTTAGATAATTCAAAATTAGCATGTTGTAGAAGAAACATTTGTATGTGTATAAGGTCCTTTTTATAACAGGTCAGCATCTCACATAGAGAAAAGTCATCTTCAAGAGCCTCCTTTTGAAATACAACCTTAATTATTTTATCCTGGGTCATTTCATGGTATCGGCAGATTTTGCTGCCTTCAGCTGAGACATAGGTGGTAATCATTTACCCTAACAACCTCCTGTGTTCTGCAGTAGTCAAAGATTGTCTTTTTTGAGTTTCTTGCCTCAGAATTAATTTGGAAGTGGTATCCAGGGATTAAACCTTGTCTATCTGCTCCCCAGACTACTCCTGGAGTAATTTTTGACTATAAAAGTGTTCAAAGTAACCCTACTAATTTGCTTTCTTGGATGAAATTCCTCAGTTCCTGCTGTGATGAAACTCACACTAACAGTCATTATTCATGTAATCTGTAAAGACTGCCCAATACTGTCTCTGCACATGGTGGGAACAACTCCAAGTGGTAGAAATAACTCCTTAGAACAACACAGGCAGTAGACATGATGATGCAAGGAAATTGGACTGAGCATGTGCAACCAAATATAAATCATCTATGTCTAGAGTATTATAAATTTGAAATCACTTTTAAGTTCAATAACAGCCAATATTTGATCCACATGAAGCTACGCATGCATACACTCACCCTTGCCTTGGTAGCTGGGAACTGTAAGACCAGGAAATAGTGCCTGGTCTCAACAGCTCCTCAGTTGTCTTCTTCTGAAAGCATGCAGTAGAAGTATTACTTCAAATATCAAAACTGTAGTATAGCTGGATCCATTGAGAACTGATGAATCCTAGAAATGGTCTTCACTTGAAGACTTCTCTGCCTCCCTGGCATCCTCATTGTTTGAAGGCTGAATTCATTGACATCACCTTTGGGAAATGTTACCATGAAACAGAAGTCTTTGATGGTTTTGTGGTAACTGTGTTGTGTAATAACATGATGGCAAAGAGATGCCCGTGATTCCGATTTTAGTTATACTTACACAAATTCCTGTGGATACAGTCTCCTCTTATCTGGTAGGAGACAGAACATAAGTAATCTTGGGTTGTATCAGCTGCACTGCTCAATAGACCCTCTCCAGTGGGAGCAGGCAGTCAAAGTATCTTATACATACAGGCCATGGATGCTGAGATCACAGGCGACTTGCAAACTGCTGCTCTTTCTCCCAACAGAAAAAATATGCATTGTTTGATTCTTTCATTTTGTTTCAACATAGTATAATCAATTCTACATACATGATGAGATTCTTTTAAATACTCAGATCCCAGAGGAAGATCCTCTAGTTTCATTTGGCTTTTCTTGGAATAATCTTCATCTTCACAATAAAATAATAAAGACTTGTTAATTCATACTTACCAGGCTATTGTATTTGAAGGATTTCAGATGTCATAAATAAAGGCTTATCTTGGATTTCTAGCTTACCTTTATAAGGAAATACCTAAAGCTTTTTACAAACAAAGCCAAAGCTTGAAAAATCACTTGGAATACTGCAATTCAAGGGCAAGACAACTCTTTTGTCCTGTGGATAAACAAAAAAAGACCTGTTAAATAAACATTAATGGTGAGAAAGCCTTATGATCTATCAATGTTAAATTACCAACAATGATTATTTGAGAGGGACGTTTAGATGGAGCTTGGCCATCTGCTATTTTCCAAATATATTTCAGTGATATCTCCTAGAGAATGCAATAAACGATGGCTGTGCAACTGAATTAACACAATCAGAAAGACTTCATGAAGACTAGTGCTCATGCCTTCCTTCAGATGAAAAGAACCAACAGTTCATCTCAATGCACAGATAATAAAATAACATAATTTCTCTATTTATAGCTCTGTAATTAGAACTATAGGTTTCCTTAAAACTGCTATCAGATAAGTTAAAGGAGGCTGCATAGCCAGTGAACAATTATTTCAATAATTTACATTTGAGATTCTTGAATTCCTGACTGTGTATGGTTTACAACAACCTATTGACCTGTATTCTCATGATGTGAATATGAATTTCTAAGCCACCTCCTCCTAGGCCTAATAATTTCCTTTAATACCTTAGGCAAGACCCTAAAATTTTAATTATCCATTTTGCCATCAGTAAAATTTTCAGAGTTCAAGTGAGGCCCATTAGATGATATGAAGATAGATCACTGTTCAGCATGAAAAGACTAACCCCAAAGGACCTAAGTTTTACCTACTTTGATATAAAATCATCTAATCTAAAATTGTACCAAGCTATTTCTCTACCAAATACAATAACTTTTGGCTGAAATATGGCATCTGTTTTTGGAGGATTTGCTGTCTTGGTTTAAAACATGACAGAGAAACCAATGCAAACCTAGGTGACTTGTCTCAGTGTTTTTTCTCATTTACTTTAAAAATTATCTCAGATCTTATTCCAACACTACATTCATTCAGCATAAGCAACCAAACTCAAGTTCTTGCTATATTTTCATCTCCTTGGCTAAGTAAGTTTACTAACATGTGAAATTTACACCCCCTTTGAGTAACTACTTGATGATATTTCCTCCTGAATATTACACTAAACTGAGTATCCGTATCTTCTCACAGTAATCAGGTTACTGAAATAATTCTTGGAGCTTTCCCTTTTTACGTTCTCACCTTTGATAAATTTTGAGGCCATTACTGGTTAGAAGATTTTGCTAGTTATTTCACTGTGGTGTAAACAGCTCTCACTTTCTATCTGGTGTTCCCTTGATCACTTAATCAAGAATCATATTTACTTCATTTGCTGTGATGGGGCACTGTGTTGATTGTCCTGGCCCTAAAGTCCTTTTCCTAGCTGCTTTTGTCTCTCATAAATATAATCTACAATCTTAGATTCAGTTTTATTAAAATGCATATTACTAAAATGAACCAGTTTTCTCTTTGGAACTGATCTGTTCCTTTTAACTACTCTGTAGATTTTTATATCACTGGCAAAATCTACCTCCAAGATTTTCCTCTTGACTATTGAATATAGCACTGGATGAAGAAAATATTACTGCCTGGAAATATCCCTAGAAGATTACATTTATCCATTTAGGATTTGTAGATTTACCACTTTTTAATTAATTTAATGTGTTCTAGACGGAGCTGATAAAAAATTTCAGAAAATAAAGTATTTAACTGAGACTCAGAAGGAGAGCTATCATTAATACTTTCATCAGAATACAGCAAGACTGAATCAGAAGCTTTTTAGAAGCTGAAGTATATCTATCCATAGAGCTATCATCTTGGGCAGCCAAATTTGTAATATCATCAAGAAAAGATACCGAATTTGTCTGACAGCACCTTTTTCCACTGTAGATATGCATACATCAACTAACTAATTTTCACACAAAATTTATCGATCAAATGCTTTTGCTGTTTATGCATCATTACTGAAAATATTACCATACTGATGTAGAATTATGTTCTTTCTAGTATTATAATACAAAATTATACAATTGCAAGTGTGATAGACTCAAACCCCAATAACATGAAGGGTGATTGATTTTGGTAATTAGTGCAAAGTAGAGGGAAAAAATGTTAAGGTGGGCGGGCAGATGCAGATATGCATGGGAACAGATTATGTTGGAAATAATTCTGTCCGATAAATAGAATAAGAAAGGGGAGCACAGAGCTGGAGTTAAAAAATAAAGGAAAAGAAAATTACTCCTGAGTGGGTTTGTTGTTATTGCTGTGGAAGAAAAGAGGTACCAGGAACAACTCCAGGAAAACTTTAAAATGCTGCTTTCTGGGGACACTTTAGCAAGAGGACAGCTGAAAAAGTCTCTGAGCTTGCTGGGGTCTGTTTAGAGGGCTGTGGATTGATGGGGTTGTGAACCTCTCTGAGGGGTAGGTGTTGTGAGCTGTCCCAGCTCTAGTAATTAGATAGGTTCGGCAGTCTTTATGATTGGCTTACGCTTACTGATTAATGTTCCACTTGTGCACAGATGTGATTTAGCTTTCTGCTGAATAAACACAACGTGGGGATGGAAAGGTGATAACTGCCATACTCAGCAAAAAAAAGAAGGAGCCTATAAATATGCCAGTGGGTCAATAGAAGTGATTTCATTCTGCCTTCACAAGACTGCTGATGAAGTCTGACAGGGAGCTCTACTTCATTAATGCATCACAATGGTGAAGAAAGCCTGAAGGGCAAAAAGAGCCACCTGCAGCAGATTGGAGCCTGGGCTGCAGCTGTCAGAGAACAGCCAGGGAGAAATGAAAAGGGCTGCAACAAGGAAATAAATAGGATATCATAGGCGGATAGGGTGTGTTTTCACTCCCGCCTGAAATGGCTGATAGGGGAGGCGCAGTGCTCAGGGCACCGATTGCGAATGAAGCTGTACTGCCGATCAGAAAAAAATCTAGGAGGAAGGCCTGGCGGTATGAAAGTTGTTTAGTGCACTAAACAGAAAGTGCTAAGTCTAAGGATGGGTAAATGCAGACGAGTTTAATGATTCATTAAAAAAAGGAGTGTCTACTGAAGAAAAATTGCTTACAACACAATAAGGAAAAAAATACACTTGGGAGGAAGCAGTGGGAGGCATAACAGATAGTCAGTATATACTTAAGTGCTGTTACACTTGCTCTGTTTCTAAAGGTCTTTCCATAAGCATCTGCTAATGGCTGCTGTCTCTAATGGCTTCCCAGCCTCCTGAAACTGAAGTCAGTGCCCAGTTTGAGAGGGATATGTTGCTGAATAACCAAACTGCTGCAGAGAATGAATAAAGGAAATAAAGACAAGGATGTGACACCCATATACTAAAATAAGCTCTGTGAAAGCCAGTCATAGAGCTGGTTGAAATTGCACAGTGGTGATTTGTCCTACTGTGCAACAAAATAGGGAGCAGAAAACAGCCCCCACGGTCACCTGGAGCCATTTGGCTTCCACAGCCTAGAGCTGTAGGTCAGCATCCACAGGGAAGCCAATGAGAAGGATCCTCTTGTTTTGTGAGGCCCTGGGTGGGAAACATATAAACAAACAGACAAGGGCAGAAGTCCAGTCAGGACCTAGGCAGAAGCACCTGATCCATATCTCTGAACCTTTGATCTGACTCATTCATATCCACTCTTATGTTTTCACATGGGCACAAAGTCTGATCCCTGCATAACCCCAGAGAAGCCCTGAAACAGTCCAGTTCTTCTGAGATCAGGATTAGGTTCACATTGGCTCTGCTTCCTTACCCATCTCTTGTGCCTTGCAGCTGGACCCTGTCTCTAACCTCTGGCATTAGCTGGACGACAAAAGCACTGCTTGTTAGTTGCTTGCCTTGTTTTACTGAATTTTTTATTCATTTTCTGTCTGTGTTCCCATCCTGTATGCACAGTGGCAGGAAGGAGATCCAGACAGATTGCTTACTGATCCTTTTGAATGCTTTCAGAAAAATCCCAGGATTTCTCATTCTCCTTTTACCCTGCTGGGCTGTCTTTCTCCATCACTATGGTTTCTGTACTAATAATTGTTACTTACAGGCAGAAGTAAATGACTTACTTTCACTAACTGAAAAGATCAGAACTTTTAACAATGATGTGTTTCAAACTATTTTTTCCATCTCCAACACTTGTAACCAGACAGAGGCAAAAGCTGAATCTATCACCTGTGGTACTTCCAATTTTCTGCAGAAAATGCCACTGTTGTTATACTAGATTTTAAATGACATGGTCTGCCACAAAGCTGACTTCCTGAGGTGAAAGAGAAAATCCTTAATATAAAGATATTACACTAGAGAGGAGGCCATTGAATATATTTTTGTACAAACCACAGCTTGGAAGATTAAAATTAGAGGCACTTAGAAAAATGCTTATAATCTACAGAGGGCAGAGATCAGTATTATATAGTCCTGAATCCTCCCCAGCTGACTGTTCCTCTCTCGGCTATTCAGTGACTAATGATATATTCAGATGACACAGCTTGAGCTGCAAACACTTATGAGGGTGGTGAAGTCAAGAAAAGGACTTAGAGAAACTAAAAACAGACTGAGAGCAGTCACCAGGCATGAGGATCTGTCATTTCCTTATGGGAGGGAGGAATTAACTCTCTTTACAGGAATTGCACTCCCTGTTCTGCTGTTGGGTTGGGACTTTGTCACAGAGAGGGCTGAAATCTCCACCTGAGCATGGACTGTTAGTCATCACCTGTAAATGAAGCTAATGGGCCACTCAGGGTCACTGTGGAAGTTTTCAGTGATCTAAGACCCACCAGAGAAATTCACAGTGACTCCAGAATTGTCGCTGCCTTTCCTTAATGTCCCCCTGGGCTCAAGAGAGGGACTGGGTCTGTTCTTTGAGGAGTTCTTATCCCTGAACTCTCTTTCCTTTGGGATCTCACCAGGGCACTCTGGCCCAGGCACGTAACAGCACCAACAGCTGTGGAAGGTATATGATAAGGAGAACCAGTGATACAATGAGTGCCCATCCTCCTGTATGGCAGGGTAGTGATGTGGCAAACCATATGTGAATGGTGCCATTATGGGTTCTCTAGGTTCTTCCTCATCAGTCAGCAGGAGTGCTCAAAGGAAAGTGCTTTCCCTTAGAGGCCCTTTTGAGGAATATTTCTCACAAAGGAGTGTCCTGTGGCTGGGGTGAGTATAGCAATCCTTGGCAGGGTGAATGAGCATGGTTAAGATTCATATTGACATTAATAGACATCAACATCTGGCTGGCAGCTTCAGTCATCTTTAGCAGTCTTCAAAATAAATAATTTGGACCACACAACAACTAGATCAAAAAGCAGTAAACTCAGTTAAGTTACAGAAGCCATCAGTGGTCAAGTAATGTTGCAAGTCTGACGTCTGACTTAAGCATGTGCTCTATGAGAGCTACTGCCATGGAGCTGCAATCCATCCATCACTGTACTCCCAGCTTATACCCAGAAACCATAACTCAAATGCTGCATCCCACCAGCTGCCAAAGCAACCAGGCTTTCCAGCCAGGCAGATGCCTTGTGTGCAGCACAGGCAGCGACAATGCTGTTACTGTGCTTCTGAGGATGAGGTATTACTCAAGCTCATAGCTTTGTGAGAGCATTATGTATGCCTGTGCTTACAGAGCTGTGTGTTGCTGACCTTGAGATGCTGTATCTTCTCAGGTCCCCCTCACACCCAAGTAAGAGAATTCTACAGCCTTGCCTGGAGTAGGCATAAGGCACAATTGTTGCATCTGGAAACTGATGTCTCAAAACACAAACTGTACCCACTGACAAAAATCGGCCCCTTATGAGATGAGAAAAACCCCAAGACACTGTTCTGGAGACTGAGTGCAGTGTATCTGCATTCCCAGATGGGATTTGAACTCATGGGTCCCAGGAGAACCAAGCCAATACTCTAAAGTAGGCACATTAGAGCTAAGTGCCGTGTTGGCTGCTGCTGCAAAGCCTCGTATAAATATTACACCTCACTCTGTAAGGCACAAAATGTTTGGTTTCTAAGTCTATTAATATATAATGAGGATATGGTATAATTAATATAGTTTTGATTTTCCTATAAATCCACATTACTAATAAGAATGGAAAGTAATTACTCAAAAAACCTTTTCAACAAATGGCAGTTTTCACTGATTAAAAATGGAGTTTGTGTTTTAAGTGTTATTTATGGGTTTGCTGAAATGAATAATTATTAGCTTATTGAGCTACAAGATAATTAAGAAAAGTGTTTTTACTTAAACACACACATCAGAATCTACATTAGGGAACTTAGATGCATGCAGTGTCCTTTGAATTTTTTAAATACCTTCTAGAAATCCTGTATCCACTTGCAAACTGGCAAATGAAAATGTTTTTATTTCAATTAAAAAAATTTGAACATTCCAGATGATTATTCTGTGTGTTCAAGTCATGAAGTGGATACCTTTGTATTGTAAATTCTTTTGTAATCTGGAACAGCGTTGCAAAAGTATTTTCATTCACTGAGTAAAGAATTAGAAGTTGATGTATCTATAGAAAATGAGGATAAATTTCTTGGCCAAATTTTGCATATGAATATTGATACTAATCCACTCTGTGTTAAGTTAGAACTGTCTAAAATTTTTAATTTTAGCCTTCACAAGTGTATATGTAAATGGGTACATGGCAAAGCTGCATGTAATTTGGATGCATTCTTCATATTGCTGTATTTGTAGAGTACTCGATTCAGTTGCTCGTACCTGATTTTTTTTTTAATTGCATAATTAAAGATATTCTAGTCCTAAATCTGAAGTGGAAATTCCTCTCTAAGACTCTATCTTGTACAAGATTTTTCAGATTTCAGAACAGCAGGAGAAGATGTCCTAGAGTGACCAAGCACTGCTTTTGACCATTAAGCCCTCAAAGCGCATTTTGTGACTAATGTGGGAAAAGACAGGAGCATCGGAATATTATTTATTTAGGGTATGTGTCACTTATTACTCTACCCCATTTCATGATAGTTTTGAGTCCAGAGCTGGGTGCATTAAGAGGTATTTTGGTTTTGTGTCTCACATGTATCAGCTATACAATATCCAAAACTTACAGAACCTTCGCTATAGGGCAATTCAATCACATTGTTTAGATGAGATTTTCCACCATAAATATCTGGTGATAAAAATTTGCTTATGTGTTCCTTGAAAATTTGGAGTCCTTCAATGGCATACCTCAATTGGAGAGGATTAGTAGAGTGCCATGGAAACAATTTGTTTTTCTTGTATATTTCAATGGGAGGGAAAAGTGTCCCAGTGCAGAACACTGGAAGTGCATGAAGTTTTGTGGAAACACCTCTTAAGGGTAGTGCTTATCTCTCTGTCTCTCTCCCATTTAGGCCTGTGACATTTAAAGTCCAGCTATCAGGCTTACAAGTAAGGCAGTTTTTCATTCTATTCCCATAACCCTGGGCTCAGTGACTGCTTGGTGGTGATGCAGACAGGCTGGTGTCCATGGTAAGTCTCTTGAATCTCCCTCTTTATTTGATATTGAGGCAATGAAGCATCTTCCTCTGAATAGAGTTAATAAATGTGTCAGTGAGAAGTTGAAGACATCTCAAGTGAAACTGTTATTTATTTATCTCTTATCTCAGAACGTAGTCAATATGACATGATCACGTTTTCCTCATTAAGTGTTTCCTCATTTACAATGTATTGGTTTCCTATCCAATCTTGGAGCCAACCAGTATAAAATACCAAATGATCTTGAAGTTTGCAATTAGGAAGAGTGAAAATGCTGGAAATGGGAAGACCCTCAATAATTTCATGGCATCAGAAAATTAAATTTCTGCGATAACAAATTACGATATAATGAGGTCACATTAGAGGAACAAGAGGCCCAGATGCCTCAATGATTTAATCTGTCTCTTCCTGTAGGCCTGTACCTAATTTTAATGAATATTTTGATAGATAACATATTTGCTTCAAAATAGGTCTTTAAAGACAGTTGTGAGAGTATTATGTTTTAAAGATGCTGTGATAGAAATTCATTTCATTAACTGCCTGATAAGAAAAAATGACTCTACAAATGTACTGGTATCAGCCATACTATTATGACCCATCTGCTCTTATTGAGTAAAGTTACAGTAATGTATCTTTATTGGTCTGTTCCTTGAATGCTGTAGAGGCTCATTTTCCTTGTCTAATGAAAAGCCAAGTGACACTAATGAAACAGGTACTGTATATGCCTGAACTTCAGAAGAGGAAACAGAACATCAAGTAAAAATGTCTGTGAAGTGAATAGTCAAGTGTAAACATATATGTGAGCCCATAAAAGAGAAAAATAATTACCAAACCAAGAATGTTGTTGTTTTGTTTTGTTTTAATCAAATATTGGTTTTGTTCTAATGGCAAAGACCATAAGAACCTCTGAAACAGAGATTTGTTGCCCTTTTGAGGTGAGTTATACTTCAGCTAGAGGAAAACTGATCTTATTCACAGTTTATTTATTCATATCACAGCTCTGAAACCTTTCCATAAGTACTCTAAGTTATCTGAGGACCAAGCAGGAGGAGATCCATTCTGAGTGGTCTCAGGTGGGATGTGGTAGCACCTCTCATTCTTGTCTGATCTCTTCAGTCCTGGTCTATTGAGATAGTGCCCATCACTCTGGTATTCAGCTTGTTGCTGTGTAATTATCACGCCATTTCCAAAGTCCACAATTTTTCTCATAATGCAGTTTAGCTACCTACTTTCAAATATACTTGCTTTTAACAAAAAATGGTAATGATGCAGCAGTTTTACAGACACACCAAGTCCAGGTAGTTGCATAAAAAAGCAGAAGTTTACATCCCTTCTGAAGGCATGTACTTCAGATCTGTGTCTGCTGAGGCATCTGCTGAATCTCGGTTTCTATGCTTATGAACATGTCACTCCTTGCAAGAAAATTCAAAAGTGGCCAAGGGATCTCAACAATGAAGACTTCTTTTTAAGAATACATTTTGGTGCACTCTGTTGAGGACCTTGCAAATAAAAACTGAGACTTGACCTGACCTCAGGGAGGAGCAAGTAAAACAGAACAAATGGATGTTATAGTACCTGGACATCTTGTCTTCTTGGGAGCAAGTTGTTCTAAACTATAGAATGGTTGTACTTAGACCTTCAAGCTCTTGTGTCATGACCAGCATTTATTCAGCCTATAGGATATGGAAGACCAGAGAAGGGTACCATGAAGAAAGAAGATTATAATTTCCTAGAAAACTGTGGGTGCCCAGAGTACTTCTGTAGCTGACGTTCGAGAATCTAAAAGAATTTCTCCTCTGAATATCCTCTTAACCTGGACAATCTGGAAAACTGACTTACTGCAAAAGAATTTTAGAATTTTTTAAATTCTTTAGAACTATTTCTTAATTCTTTAGAACTTTTTCTCTATCTAGATTCATATGGCTTAGAATGAATTCCTTATTCGTCCAATGACAATTAATATAGCTGGCTCCTAGCTGTCCATGTAGAAACTTCAGAAATTTTCACATACATACATACATACATCTAAAAAAACCAGAAAACTTTACATGAAAAGGCCAGTGAAGCTCAACAGCCAGGAACTACCAGAGTTAAAATACCTTACAATCTCTTATCTGCAAACTGTCTACATGCATTATGATAAAGTCTTTAATCCACATGATTCACAACAGTTTTTCTTCATCTTCCTCTGGCAAGTGATCCCGTATGTCATTTAACACTTAACATCCAAAAGCTATACTGACCACAAATGTATTCATTTTTCATGGTTTTTTTTTTTCTCCGATTCTGATCTTTGTGTCTTCTTTGTGGATATTAATGAATTTATTTATCCAACACACTAGCAATGTAACAGGATGGTTTCTCAGTTTTACAAATTAGGAACAGAGGCACTGGCACTGAGACGAAAGCCAAAATTTCCCTATATCAACTCATTTTTGGAGGCTAATTTTCAAGACTAGAGTCTAGCTTTTCTGGGCGTTCTGCTGCCTTTTATATGTTCAGAGAACAGTTCATATCAAACTTTTGCAACTATGAGAGTTTAGTACTCCAGCTGTTTCAGATTCAGCACTCAGAAAATGAAACAGGAGTGATCACAGAGAACGGGTTTGCACAAATGCTATGATCAGTATCACACAGAAGCTCTATGATCTAGACAGAGAAAAAATTCAGAGATCAAGACAATAGTTAAGGGGCTTAATCAGGAAGACAGATTATCTTCTGGAAATTTTAAACCTGTTTCACCTCTTCTGTCCCTTTCTCAGCAATGAGATGGACATGGGAGTCCTTCATATAACTGTCCGCTTCGTTTTGATTCATCCTTACGACATGGTCTATCCAGTAAATTGCATGGGGTGGAAGCACTGCAGGTGGGCATGATATACCATGTTTATCACATAAAGTTGTACAAATAAATATACTCTGATAATATATATGTGGCTGTGTAGGTTGTAGGCTACCTATAGACATGTTTTGAGGCATTTAATATTTTTGAGTTCTTCACCTTGTAAACTTAGCATCGGAATAGTGGGGTGGATTTTTTTTTTTAAATAACACCTTTCCAGGTTAAAAAAAAAAAAAAATCCTCTTCTGCAATAACATCAAGCCTATTATTCCTTTTTCTCTCTTAGAATCAGCAGGAGCTTTAGATAGCAAAACACATTGATATATCAGTGTCATTAAGTAGCCCTAGACCATGAATTTAAGTGTTTCTTCCTCTTCCCCTCTTCTCATCTGTATGGGGTAGACCTCTTAGTCTGACTCAGTGCCCATTGGCAAGCTCCAAAATGTGCCAGCTGGCAGAATTAGATGCAAAATGTAGTTGAATAAAGGAGACAGTAGATGGAACATCCTTAAGGAACTGATTTTAAAAGTTGCTTCTGACAAGAAAGTTGCACCCACTTTGATCCTTTCATCACCTTGAACAGACACATGATTCTGCAATTTGTTGTGGCAGCAGAAGTATGGCAGCTTATGTCAAAGACTGCAAGCCTAGTTCTGTCATTATTAGTTTACAAAAGCTAATAAAAAATTCAATATCTGAACACTAATGGCAACACTGAAAACAAGTTTATGATCACACTCTTGTCTCCCTTTACTGCCAGTGCCTCAAATAATTTTCCTATTCATTAAGATGGAGACCACAGCTGAGGACATGCTTGTAGTGTGCTGGGAATTGCCACTCAGCATGTGAGCTTCTTGGACCCCAAAAGTGAAGGAAAAAACAGAAGTAACCGTTTTTAATTTGATATTCTGAGATTTTTGTACCTCTTTGATACAGATTTCAGTGTGTACATACATTATGTGTCAGCTAATCTTCTCATCAACATTGTTTCTGATAGCAATTCTTCCTTCATACTTCATTGTATCCCATGTTAGAAACTTAATTTGCTTTGAACATATAGTCTTTGATGCTCATGGGACTTGTCCTTCATATATTAATGCTGTAAAATGAAGTTGACAGAAGAATTATGCACATGAGTGTGCTGTTTACTTGCCCTGATAGCATGTTCTTGTTCAGTTAGTGAATTTGCCTTATTAGTTAGCTGTCTGGTACCTGTTCTTCAATTCTTGCCTTTGAGTTGTCTTGAAGGAAGAATCTTTCTGCCTATACACCCTCTCGATGACATATAATCTGTTCTGGAGCTTCCAACACCCATGGTCCCTGTCCCCTCTGCTTTCTGTTTCCTTGTTCAAGTATGCAGAAGAGATGTATCTGATCTGTTCAACAGCTTGTCTGCATTTTGGTGCATATATGACTCCATCTCCAAACTTCTACACAGACTGTGAGTACATCCCACTAACTCAAAGTTCAGGCAGAACATATTTTTATGTTTAAATACAGCCTGGAACTGTACTTTTCGAGGTAGAAGAGCCATCCTTTAATCTGATCTCTGAGCATTAGCTTTTTAGCTGTATTGTTCAGAAGAGGAAGAGACAGCAACAGTATGAACAGCCAAAATAATCAGTATCAGTCCAGTAATGTGTGACAGCTCCTCTCTGTGATCTCTCACTGCATTATGGGAATAGAACCACACATTTATTCCATGTGCATATTGTATATTAACTGAGGAGATACTTTTTGAACAAAAACATCATTCCCAGTGTGTGTTTGCAGCTCATTATTTCTAGGAATGAAGCCACATACCCTGTTAGAGCTGCATCTGCTACAAAATGCAACAGCTTGTCAGCTTTCTGATTGCTGTATGTACATCAGTCTGGTGCTTTTCTCTTTATGCTGGACTCAGACACTCAGCCTTGTCAATTCCACTGCAGGACAAACCAGAGCTGTGTGGGAATTTTCTCTCTCTGCCCCTCCAGCTGGGACTTCTGAGGAAATTATATTGGACTGGAGAAGAAAACCAAGATCCTCTAAAAAAGCTTCTTGATTTAGAAGGAGAATGAGATCACCAGTGCACAAGGCAAAATTTTTTTCACAGACCCCTGGCTGTGCTGCAGTGTGGCTTCTTTCCAGCAGAAATAAAGCAGAGGGTGCAGGACCATTCCCTGACCCGCACCATTGACATTGTGTTTACCCAGAACTGGGATCTTGGGATAAATCCTAGGTCTGTCAGTTTAGGTGTGACTACAGTACTGCTCCGGCTCCACTGACAATTCCTCTCAGAAGACAAAAAGTGATTACTTCTCACTAATGAATCACAGAATCACACTATCAGTGAAGCTAGAAGGTACCTCTGGAGACTTTCTGGTTCATCCCCCCTACTCAAAGCAAGGTCTGCTAGACCAGGTTGTTTAGGACATCATTGAGTTGGGTTTGAATATCTCCAGGGATGAAGACTCTACAATGTGTCTGGGCAATCTGTGTTATGGTTTTACCAGTCTTAAAAAAAAAGAGGGGTTTTGTTTTTTTCCTTTTAAATCTGTGTTTGTTGCCTCTTATTTTTTTCACTGCATACCACCAAGAGGAGCCTGGCTTCATCTTCTTTTCTCCTCCCACCAGACATTTACACATTGCTAGGATTTCCCTGCTGAGTCTTCCCTTCTTCACGTTCTTCTTGTATGTCAGATGCTGCAGTCCTTTATTCATTTTTTGGCCTTTCTTTAGAGTCTATTAGTATGTCTATGTCTCTTTGGTACTGGGTAGCCCAGAGCTGGACCCAGTACACCAGATGTGTCGCACCAGTGCTGAGCAGAAGGGAAGCATCACTTCCTTCAACCTGCTGGCAACCCTCTGTCTATTGCAAGCAAGGACATTGTTGACTGCCTTTGCTTGTGGGTTCCTTGCAGGCTCATGGTCAGCTTGTTCACCATCAGGATCCTGAGGCCTTTCTTTGGACACCTACTTTGCAGACCGTCGTGTTCTCAGTGTGTTCTGATACCTGGGGTCGTTCTTGCAGTATCCTGAACTCGTTCTTGCAGTATCCTGAACTCCACCATTCCATGCTTACTGCAACTAGGGCTGTCCCTGACCTTTACATCCCAAACCAGTTATTCCCAGTTCATAAGTATGAGGTTCAGCAAAGCACACCCCATCACTGGCTTCTTGATCACCTGTGAGAAGAAGTTATCATCAATGTACTCCAGAAACCTCCTGGATTGCTTATGCCCTGCTGTGTTGTCCCTCTAGCAGTTACTGAGTTGGTTAGTCTCCCATGAGGACCAAGGCCTGCAAATGTGAAGCCTCCTACTTTTCTGAAGAAAGCCCTGTGTAGTACGTCTTCATGGTTCTGTAGCAAACAGCCACAAGAACGTTGCCCATGTTGTTTTGCTCACTAATCCAGATCCATCAGCTCTCATGTGGCTCCTCACCCATCCCAAGGCAGAGTTTCGTGCGTCCTCGTTCCTCTGTCATGTGCAGGGAAACTCCACTCCTCACCTCACCACCTTCTTCTGTCCTTCCCAAAGAGCCTGCATCCAATCACTGCATTGTTTCAGTCATTTGATCTGTCCCACCACATCTCCATGATCCCAATGAGATTTATACAACCATGTATAGTCCCACACCTGCAATTCTTTCAGTTTGCTCCCTATGCTGCACGTGTTAATGTACAGGCATTTCAGAGAGGCACTCAGTCATGCTGATTTCCTAAAAAGGTACAAAAGCTTCCTCCGTATTGGTCTCTTGTAGATACTTCCTTATCTGTGTGCACATATTTGGGGCGGACCTGCTTCTGCCCTGTTTTGATGATTAGAAGTCTCTCTTTTCCACGTCACTCGGTATACTTTGATTACCAAACCAGTCCACCTCTTCCAGGGGAGGTCGTCCTCACAACCCCCATGACTCCCAGTTTAAAGCTCTCCTCTTCAGGTTGGCCAGCCTGTTGGCAAAGAGGCCATACTTGGTCAGGTGGATCCTATCTTTTCTTGGCAGTTCTCCATCTTCAAAGAAGAACCCAAGGTCCTAAAAGCCAAATCCCTATATTTCAACACCAGCTGTGCAAACGTTTGTTGATATGCAACACTGATGAATCTGTCCAGTCTTCCCTGAGCACTTCACCAGTGGGATGAAGGAGACAGCAATGGACCTCCGTATCCTTGGCCCTTGCCCCAGTGGCACATAATCACTCTTGACATGATCCAGACCTTCCTTGGCTGTGACATAGGTGCCCATGTAGAAAAGTAGTGGGGCTTCTAGCAAGAAGGACAGATGAGCCTCAGTAGTGCCTCCACAGTATCCCAGAACCAAGCCTCCAATAAGCAGCAAAACTCCCTGGGCAGCAGATCAGGCCAGCAAAGGGGCCTCTGTGCCCCACTGCTGCTCCTGGCACTTCCCCCAGTTCTGCCATGTGGCACTGTGCACCACCGGCTCTGGCCATAACATGGAGGTAGGGTTGGGGCTTTGTCTCCATGGGGACTCAGATAAGATCCAGGAGACCTCTTTCCCCATCTCTGATGCCACATAAACCCTCACCAGTGCCCATCAGCTGTGGGCAGGTAACCTATCTCCCTGGTCTCAGCCTTTGCAAGAGACCCAGGCATCCCGGCAGCCCAGCTTGGAGAGCTGTGTCTTACCCTTAGGACCAACAACTGAGCCCAGAAGTATGGAGTTCATGTTTTCATACATTTTTACACTGCTACAGACCCCAGTCATCTCATTGATACACACACACCCTGGAGGATGTCATTTAAAGCCATAAAGCCCTTTCTTCTACAGAGAGATAAGGAGGAAACATGCATGGTTTTTTGTTCCTTATTTGTAAGTACCAGAGGAGCTCAAACAATTTGGAATATGTAATTTATCTAAAAAGGCAAATTTGTTTTATCATTAGAGAATTACTCTATCAGCTAGCTTCAACTCCTGGTATGCAAAACTGCAGATAATACTGCGGATCACTGGTGTTTTCTGACAGATGTGTGTTTTTATTCAGTTCTGTTTATTGAAATGCTTAACTGTTCTTATTAGCCTAATAGAAAAGCAACATGGAAAGAAACTTTTCAAAATATTTCCACAAAGCAGGCTGTTATATAAAACTGTCAGAAAAATGGGTTGGTATTTTACTGATTTTGCAGAAAGGTAAGTACAAGTATTTGTTTTGAAGGGGACAAAATACAGCAGGATCAGATATGGGATTTGACCCTCCTCTGCAAGCCTCCTTCCAGATTTCTAAGTCTCTCACAAAGCAGATGTCATTTTGAAGATCCAAAATAGAAAAACACTAAAAATTACATTCTTCAGGAATACTGCTATGCTTTATTGCCATTTGCCAGTAGAAATCATGTGCCTTGACTACTAATTACGTATTATTTTAGGAAGGCAGAAGACTTAACACGGCAGCTATGAAGCAAACTCCCAAACAGCACCATGGGACAACCTCATTGGTTCCAGTGGCTGGTGCTTTCCTGTGATCTCTTCATATTACTGTAACTGTTATTTAACCCTCAAAAGCTCAAAAGACACAGGAAAACCCTAAGAATAAGGCTCAATTCAACAAAATTATATATTTAGTCTTACTGGTAAAACTACCAGTACAGTCATTAGGAGCACTGAGATTCTCAGTTTCTGAATCTCTGATTTTGCAGGATGAAGGCAAAGAAATCCAGTCTACTTGTTAAAGAAGATGCCTCTCAGCAGGGTTTTGGCCCGTGTCCACTGAAAAGTATTTTCCTTGACTTCATAAAGCTTTGATAGGAGCCTTCACTGGAAAGTGCAGGAGAACAACTGGATGGCTTCCCACAATTTGCCCTAGAACGATGGTGCTCTGGAGTCCTTTCTTTTAAAAACAATGGTTTTGTGTAATTGCTCTGAAAAAAGCAACATGGTGGCCAAATTTCACCAAGAGACCATACTAGTTCTTTGATAGTAAAGACTGAATTAACATCAGTGCCTACAAGTAAGCAAAGAACTGACTATACTTTCCAGTTTTAGGCTATTTTCTGTAAACTGTTGAATAAACAAGAAGCATAGATTCTTTAAAAATCCTGGGTATGTTCCTCTCAAAGTTGATACTTCTCTGATTATATCTCTGTGTTGGTTGGAATCACAAAGGTGATATATATCCTTCCAGCTGCAAAATCAATTAACCAGAAAGTGGTGTGACCTCTTGAGGCTGGGTGATAGTTAAGGTAAGCCTGAGGAGCTGTGTTTTCCTGCCTATAGTGCCAGCTGATTTGTGTTGCAGAGCTGCTTCTTTGTTTCCTGCACTCCTCTAGACAAAGAAGGTGAGCAAAACTCAGACCTCTGAGGACTGGGAAGTTGGCTGCTATTTCAATACTGCCATTTTTAAGCAATACCCAATGTACTTGCATCACAGGTGTCATTTTACAGAAGATGCCATTTAGCACTAGACTTCCCTCCATCCATCAAAAACCCACAGACATTCTGAGTGTTCAATTGCTACTAAAAATTCTCTTGGTAAGGAGAAACAGCAATTATTACAGCTCTAGATCTCATCAGTGAAACAGGTTTTGCTGAATTTCTTTCAATACATACCAAGTATGCACACAGGGAAGAGATGTGCAGACCTCTGGTGGAGCAGATTTTCTTTAACCTTATATCTCAATCACAGCCCTGCCAATCTTGTCTAGCTCCCCCCACTTGTCATGCTGCATGCAACTGGAATAAAAACTGATCATTCCCAGGGGCTGTTGCCCACAGTATACTTAAGGTGAAACAGCTCTCATCTTAATTTGGTTTTTGAAGGCTTTATGTTTCTCAAAGTCAGAACTATGCAAGAGTGAGATACATCACCAGGTGTACTTAATACTGCATTCATTAAGACTTTGTGTTCAATCCTGTTATAACATCTAGTATCTACTGACTGGGTGGTACAGTTTTTAGATCATTATTATTAATTTTTGTCTTTTCTCTTTGCAAAAGAAAATGCATAGGCTGAAAAGATATGCATGTAGAGTGGTTTCATCCCAGAGGAGTGATGAGTGAAACATGAGTACATGTTCTCAGGCCACCAATAGGTGTATTGTAATGCTTGATCTGGATTTTTTATTTGGTTTAGTGAAGAAACAAGCCAATAGTATGTTGAAACTTTTATCATTATGTTTACTGCACTGAAGTGTGTCAGGAAAATGAATAATGTTTGTTTCAAAGGAGATGTTCCTAAAGACAGTGTGGTGGCACACATTATTAAATCTGGCCTTTTTGATTTTGTAAATCATATCAAATATATCCCAAAACATGTTTAACTATGAGTGGCAGAAAAACTTCACATGATTATTTTTTCTGGCTGACCCAACACAGACTCTTGTTAAAAAATTATAAGCCTTGGAGTCAATTCCCTGGAGGGTCCCCAAAGCATTTCCTGGATAATAATGATGCAATAGTTTCCTATCCTATTGATGGTTGTCCCAGAGCACCTCAAAACAAATGCTCCCATTCCCTGAAAGCTGCTCAAGTACCAGGATGCTGCTATAAATGGTTGAAATGTGATGCAGTTTCCCCTCCAACTTCCTCCAGCTCAGCCTAATGGGGATTAAGAGCCATTAAAAGCTCTTTGCAGCATATGCAGTTGCTATTGATCACTTGTTTTAGCCAATGATCTGATTACAACTGTCTTCTCTTTCCAGTGCTTTACTGGCAGAAATGAACATACAAACATACAATAAAAAGTGCAGAACGAAGGTACCAGACCTTTCTGCATGTACTATGAATTTGTTTAGTTGCTAAAACGAAAGACTTCTGCTGTCTTTTTCCATGACTAAAAGTTTCTACCTGAAATCTAAAAAGCCAGTTTGGAGCAAAAAGAAATGTAACAGTGAAGGTCAGGGAGTTTGTCTTCCCAGAGCATGGCACATTGCATTTCGCATTCTTTGCTGAATGTTAGCAAACAAGATGAGTTTGAGAAATGCTTTCCCCCTTTTCATTGCTGTGAAGTTTAGGAAACATTCTGAGAAGTGAGAGTGCCAGCTCCTGTCCCCTTGGACTGGCAAAGTGGTTGAACTCTGCTTTTGCCTTTGCTGAGTCAGCATTCTAACCCCTGGGCTTTTCACAAAGGCAGGTGTTACCTTCTTCTACCACTTCTTCTTAAAATAGCCCAAAAGTAACTCTTCACCATACTGAGCCCAATTGTGTGCAAATTAGGTGAACTTGGAAAGCAGGTACCAGATTGAGCCCCAGGGAAGGATAGTCTGGGCAGCAGTGTGTTGACTTTACTATTCTTCCAGGTCTGTGGTCTGTGGAGGCTGTGGAGGATACACAGAGGCAGACCTGAAGAAGTCATTGTCAAATTCAAATGTACAGGCCTCCCATGAGGGAAGGTGAAACCAAGCAGAGCCTTCCTGGAGAGCAATTATTCAGTGTCAGCACTCAGTTTCACCCAAATTCTGTTTTTGATGCCTATGTTCTTATAATATCTTGAACATTTATCCTCCAAATGGCTTCTCTGGCAAGGTGAAGAAGCAAAAAAGGGCACTGAATTGAGAAGATTGCTATAAGAAGCCTGAGGCAAAAGAAATTCCCCAAAACTCTGATGGTCCTTTGTGGTCCCAGCATTTATTTTGTAGTATTAGATGGCTCTTGGGGAAGACATCAGGCTCCATTTGCCTGACTGTGACAGCCTTTTAAGAAACGGTGACAGAGCAGTGGTAGCACACTGGCTCTCCTGTTCAAAGCAACAGAACTGCTGATAATTCATTATTTCAAAGTGTGAGTAGGCATTAGGTTTAGGAGAATAGATTTTGCAGCTCACACCTATGATCCAAGATGTACAGGGTTAGTTTGCTATTTATGACTGGACAGGAAACAAATAGAGACATTGACTCCTTCCTCAGGATGTAAATAATTTTGGACAGTACTTCACCAGCAAAGCCACAAATTTGCTCAGCTAGCAGGATGTGTTACTACTTAGGTGGGCCTTAGAAATCCCTTAGGAGATGGTCCAGAGTGGGAAGATATGTAAATACCATCAATAAAGCACCAGTACTCTACTTAGGAAAATGCAGTATGGGTGGGTGTCAGGCCAGAAAAGAGATCTCTGCATGACAGTGAAAGGAAATGTTAGCAACTGAACAAGATTAAAGGAAAGAAGTGGGAGAGAGGTGTCCTTCCCTTTGACCGCTGCAATAATTTCATCTTGATTCCTAGAAAGGGCAGGATGTGTTTCATATTTCTCATTTCATGATGAAGGACACCCATACCAGAGCAGCCTGGCACTCCACAAAGGACTGCAGAGTCCTCCATGTGCAGAGGACAACAACTTGCTTCAGAAATGTAAGCATGAGCAGAAAATTATTCTTGCCTGCCTTTGGAAGTGTCAGCATTTATTGGCAGCTGAATGACTTCCTAGATCACTTTCTTACTCTTAGAAAAGACAAAAACTCAGAGCGCAAATAAGCTATCTAGTTGAGTGGTACCCTGGAGCAGGACCCTGTTCTGAGCCCTGATGATTCGAACACTTTTGTTTCCTGAATGCATGATGTAGAAATTCACAGAACACTTTGTTGAGCCTTTATCCGATCCTTGAGTGTTTTTCTTTTTGTGATACAGTTTCCAGCTGAATACTTCAGTTAAAATAGAGACCGCTGATTTGATAACTCTAAGAACACAATGCTTTAAACCCTCGACTTCAGCAGACACCACCAGATAGCATGCTTCCTATGAAATGTCCTCAGAGTTCAGTAGATCAAGGTATTGATTCTTTTCCTAGACCAGGAGAATTTCATGTAGGCTTGTGCTGTTGCAGGTGTTCCTGCAGTACACAGAGCTCCCAAAACAAAGAGCAGAGAGCATCAGTATCCTTGGTGGCTGCTACCTAGCCAGAGGTACAGCTCCTCAAGAGAAGTAATTTGTTTCTCTTGACTTCAGCATAGCAATCAGACGATAACTGTCAGCAGCCTCTGCTGACTGAGACATCAGTGGCATGAAAAGTTTCCTCCAGCTGATGCACAGTGAGAAGGATGGAGCTGTCCTGAGAATGAGAAGGGTCAGAGCAGACATGACCATTCTGAGAGAAACTGTGAAGAGCTGCTACAAACACCTCACCTTCAGGTGTTTGGAAAGGAAGCACACAGTTGTACACCTCTGTGTGGGAAAGGAAACAAGTCACCGCAGGATAACAAGTGGACACATGATGAGACACAAGCGGGGCATGTGATGCTTTCCACTAGGGCTTTCAGCATAGCTTGTGGGAACCAGGACAGTTGCAGTGACACAAAATATAACAGAAGCCTCCAGGAAGTGCCTCCTTCAGGGCAAATGTCCATCACTAGCATAAAGAATTAATGAAGTGTAAGTCACAGCTCGTCTCCAGTTAACTACGGGATCTCCTGCTTGCTTTTCCATCTTCATAGCCTTGAATTTAGGCACCTCAGCAGCATCTGGATATTTGTTATTTGCATCCCTGAATCTTATATATAGGACCATGATGAGCAAGCAATTCCGCCATATTGACTTACCTTACTTTGTGTAATTAGGTCATGTGCAAGGATGTCTTCCCTCCAGCAGCATAGACTGAGAAACTGGGTGCAGTGCAAATGCTGCCAGCAGTTACTTGCTATAAAAAGCTAATAGTCCTTTGTGGGCCATGAGAGAAATGACAGAAATACAGCTTAAATTCTGGACTGTTTACTCTACCCTTTGATGAAATGGTGCCCTGACACTGGGACAGTGAGATCAGTTTCTCCACATTGCAGTCATTGTTCACAGCAGTGGCAGGTCAGAATTTTCCATGTCAGTCAGTCAGTCATCTTACCCCTGACTTTGAAAATCCACAATGCTTCCAACTCTTTTGATAGCGAAAATTGTATGATTTTAATGACAGAGTTATTTTACTAATCTTTCAATAGTGCCTGGCAGGGTCTCTGTGCTGCTTTACTGTCTTAGGATCCCTGGTTCAGAATGGATGTCATTTTTCATGATTTTATACAGAAATAAGGTCTAAGTTGAAGCTGTCCACCATTTCCTCAGAGATGCTGTTTCTAGCTCAGGTGGCTACCCGCTCCCATGATTCCATTGGAACTCAATTATTCAGATTATGTTTATTTCTGTTGAAGATGATTAAAGAGGTATATTTTTTCATACATGACATTTCCACATGTTACAAGCCTGCCATTCCTGTCTTAACTTCATGCAAGCTAATTTCCAGTTCTGGAGTCTCTTGAGCTATCAACAAATTTATGTTTTTAAGACTTCTGACTCCTAGAAAGTGGGAATGCAAACACTTGAGTTCACCCTATATGAAGCATCTGGGGCAGTTATGTCTCATCTAATGCTTAATGGCCCAGTCGCTTGGTAGACCCAGTCATAATTCATCAGGCATCTGATTAAATGTAGTTTAGTCTGACTCATGATAGTGTTTGAGGCTAATTTAAAGGCAGAACATTACACTTGCACAACTTGCCAATATATGCTAAACATGTAGAATGAACTCTCTCCTTCTGATTAAAATATATGAGCCATTTTATATGGTTCCATATTCCAAAGAATACAGATTACTTTTTCTGGGATAGCAGAAATTTCTGTTTACATTGATAATTGCTTCTTTTCACTTCTTTTGACCTTTTTTTTTTCCATTGAAAACAGCAAGACGAGGCTATACTCTAAATCTTTCATTCATATCTATTTCATATGCAGTGATCCATGCCATAGGTGCATGGGTCCAAGGCTGGGCATGTAAAAGTGACTTGAGCAGGTGATAAAAAAAATTCTCTGTTCTTGAGCATATGAAAAATAGAACAGAACTACATTCTTCTACTCCTTGTTTGTTTTCCAGTTAGAGTTCAGTATTAGATATTATTTCCCTGACTCTTTATCAAGTTGATTGTAGCTTTCAGAAAATGTCAGTACAGCACAGTGTTACCATTTATATAATGATGATTTTATTTAATACTACAACACAGAAAGAATCTTACCCATTATACATATATCTTGAAAAGTCATACAAAATAGAGTCACTGAAAAAATATTGGAGCAAAACAACAAATAATCTCAGCTTCAGAAAAATAAAATCGAGAACAATTCTGGCAATTAATGTTATGAACATTTAATTGCTAAGTATAATATTAAATGAAAATGTAACAGATTTATATAACCTTACACAGACAATGGAACCATATATAGTTGAAAGCATGCATTTGTAAGGAAATAGGTCTTATAGGGAAACATGATATCCTGTTCATAGAAGCTTAAAAATTGGACACGTTGAGGGAACTCATTGTATGGTAACATGGAGCGATCAGATCAGGTCCTTTAGTAAAGTCTGACTTTTGCACTTAAAACAGGAAATAAGCGTGTTTTGTTTAAAAATTATTAGGTATTCTTCCTTTCTTAGTACAGAGTACTATTTCTGAGAATTCCTGAGTACATTCACTAATTAGAGTTAAAGAAACCTTTTAAAATTCCCTTTAAGGAAAGACATATCAAATCTTTTCTGTTGTCCTGAGGGATCTTGATAACACAGACTCTTTAAATTCTCCACAGAATTAAAAGTCACTGTAATATTATGCATATGGTACATTTGAAGATTTCCTTAGGAGTAATGATCTTTCTATATTCATAAATCATTTTCTCCTACTGTAAGGTTAACACATAAAATATTCAGAAAAACTAGCAAGAAATTACTGTCTTTCCAGCCACTGCTTTTTCCCATTGTTCACAGGCTTATGGCTGGAGTCTGAACTAAGCAGATGTGAGCATCTCCACCAGTCTTAGAGAGACTAACAAATCCTAACCAGGGGTAATTTGGCTTCTTTCTCATTGTACGTGCTAGGGAAAAGCAGTCATACTTGTTAAGGCTGCCATCAGTGGGTCCTAAAACACATCATTTTATGATCATTATTAAAGACCATACCAGTCTATTAAGATTCAGATGATGAAGGTATACTTCCCTATTACTCTGTCTTGAGCTAAAGCCAAGAATTTTTAAGACTAAGAACTGAAAAAACAAAAGGGAGTAGATGGGGCTGGGGACAGGGAAGGGGAGAGATGGAAAGACAGAGAACTGTGTACAATCCATATATTGATGATACTGCAGCACAAATGCTTCAGTCATCCTTAGCAGTTTGACATGCACGTTTACTGGGGAAATTAATGAAGAGAGTCCCATGCTGAGAGGAAAGTTCTCTTTGGGAGGAGCAGTAGTGGGTTAGCCTTATCCCATGATAAAGAGATGGGACAAGTGGTCCATGCATTCCCATTAGTCACTGAATACCAGTAGCTGTAGCTGTACACCAGACTGGGTAAAGGAGGAAAATGCTTAACAGGTATTTTTGTCATTTCAAAGCAGAACTCAGTTTCACATGTTTTTTTCCTCCCTTTCAGTAGCTCGTTGAGAACAGCTGTAAAACAATGGTTTGATCATGCAGCTGTTAATGGAAAATGAATTCTGGACGGCTAAATAACAAAAGGTGCTTGATTCAATGGCAACAAGACTTATTTAATTGTAAACCAGACTCCTCTGTGTGTGGCTTGGGAGGAAGACATTCTCCAGTGAGATAACAAAAAAGTTAGCATGTGACACTGGCATCCAGCTCTGCAAATGACCATCTCAACACATTCAGAAAAGCAATTCATAATCTGAAATGTGCTTGTACAACATATTCTACCTTTTCTAGCAGTGAACAAGCTTGTAAACATTTGATGATTGTTAATTCACTGTCAGAAGAAAAAATATAATCTTGCTTGGACTCACTTTTTAGATAGTCTGTCTCCTAACTGCAGTTTTTACCGTCCACTTTTTTCCACAGAAGTATTAATCTTTCAACCAGCTTCTTTTCCAACATCCTAGCCAATGTCTCTGGAAGGCTAGCTTTGTGCCTCTGCATGTGCTTCTTTGTGTGGAAAGAAAGTGATTTGCTTTTTTGTGCTATTTATAGAGAGCTTCTCCACAGAGATGGTGTCCCCTCCCCCCGACAGCTCTGAGCATCCTCGTACTGCAGCTACCCACCACCTGATGTCCTATTTTCTCATTGGCTCTGGCTGTTCCCAAACCTTGTGACTCCTGTGAGCTCACGCCCAGCTGTACTGGCTCGGAAACTCCTGCAGTGAGACATAATCTTCACTTTCACTTCTATCATTTGTCCCTAATATGCCAAAGCATTCAAACAAGGGCTTGCATTCATTCCCAGAGCCCCCTGTCCTAGGTTCAGCCCAGAGGTCACCGTGGAAATAGATATGTTCCTTGGCTCTGTTACGAGAACTCTGTTACTTGCAGGAGGACTGTAACCCATATCATCACATCTGAGACAGAGATTTTATATTCAGATGACCTTTTATTTCCTGGTATTGTAAGTACTGTCTCACCCTCCATCTGCTGTTCAACTAAAAGTCAGGCGACCGATTAACTTTCTCAATGGGATTTCCCTGTGATTATAAAGCCAGGTGACTGTGACAAGGTCATCAGGAAGAACAGTCTTGTGATTTTATGCTTGACAGAAATCTGGCAGGAAATGCAGATGAGAGAAATGTCACACTTTAGGTAATGATAACATTAAATATCAGAGACTGAGCTCAGAAATGTTTGGGGTTTTTTTTTTTCAGACCATCAGAAGGGTTCATGAAATATGTCTGTTTGTTCATTCCTCCAGGAGACCCTCTCTGTTCTTACATCTCAGTGTGTTATGATAAATAATGCATTGCCTTCCCAATAGCCTTGATAAAACTGCTTCCTTAACCATATGAGGAGTACATTTCAAAAAGAGAACAAGCAGAGCACAGAGATGGAAATTAACCCCAGGACCGCCAGCCTCCATTAGCAATAATGGTGTCTGACAATTCCGGGGTTAAATGAGAAGTAGGTGCCTTTTTACTGAGTTCTGCTCTTTGTTCTTGCTTTAGTGTGTGTCATTGTGGAGACTGTCATGTAAGGTTAATGACAGCCTCTCATTACCCTTGTCAAATATGTAATAATGTGGCCCAACAACAGGGCTGAATGGCTCCTGCTTGTCAGACCCCTATGTTTTGCCTAGCAGATGGTCACTGTGTTTGGAGAGGCCCTCAGATCCATCAGTGCTATCCTGAACACGTGTGTGAGGGAGACATTTTTCCCTGATGGGACAGTTCATGGATGGAATACTAATTGGGCACAGCAAGACAACTGAGGATTTATTTATTTTTGTTCCTGGTAGAAATACGTTGTGTTCCAGGGAGGGGAGGGGGAGAGGCAAAATCCCATTCCTGCCATTACCAGCTCCTTTTTTATTGTCTGACTCCTTATACTGGCAAAATCTCTGTGTGATATGCCTTATGCTGAAAATCTGGGCTCTTCAGATACAGTATCAATGGGCATGGAAATTCAGGATTTAGTCTACTATTTTGAAAGTCTGACTTCTATTCTCCCACCTTTTAAAAAGAAAACAAGGTTGTTGCTTATTCACTAGGAGCTTTTGAGTGCATCATGTTAACATATCCCCTTGATATTACCTCCCTAGTTATTAGGATTACATATTTAGCTGACCCTCCTGTGTTAGGCAGTAAACAAACAGAAAATATCTGTTCCTTCTAAAGGAAACATAAGCCCCTTTAGCGTTAGGTTGGCAATGTGGAAGGCAGTAGTTTGTATTGTCAGACCTATCGGTAGCCTGCTCTAAAAGTTAGTTTACTCAGACTTTGACCATGCACCCACATCTATTAAAGACAGCCCTTTGCAGCAGGAACTTATGCTCCTCAGAGGCTTGGGCTGGGGCTGCCCCAATCAGGTATGGAGATTTATGGGGTTTTAAAACTATTATGTCCCTTTCTTTAAAAAACATTTTAACTCATTATTGTTCAAAATACAATCTTTAAAATGCAAAGCTAGTGCAAAATGATGCACTATCATCTTTCTCTGCTTGGGAAACTTTGCACTAATGGAACTCCATTGTTCTTTGTTGAAAATGCCTAATATGAGCAGCCTGCACAGCCATAAAATAATGCTTTATCTCATGTGGTTAGGTACAATTCGTCTACATCAAGGAGTGGGATTGATGTGACTAAAATTAGGCTAGTTATAATGGTGCAAATGTTCCTAGTGTAGACAATGCCTCAGTCTGCAGAAGAAGAAATATTTGTTCTAAAAAGAATAATCAGACCTATTTGTTTCAGAGGGATGTTAACTCTGAAACTTAAATATAGCGGTGTAGAAATCAACATGGTTAACTACTTCACTACTAAGCCGCATAATGGAGATAATCCCTATCACAAAGTGCTTTTTTCTTTCTCTAAGAAGTAGATTCAAATAATGTAGTACAAAAATAACAGTGGGAAAGGGCACTGGTTGCTTTATTCCATTTTGTGTTACATTTATTAGAACATTGTTTACTCTAATGAAGCTGCCCTGGAGTTCCTGTTACCACCATCAAAGTGGTACACGTTGCAGCAGCAGGTCAGCTTGTTGTAGGATTCATACACCCAAGTCTGTTCTGGGTCAAGAAATAAAAATGAGAGTTAGGAAAAAATATTTTGTATAATCGTTCCCAGTGGAAAGACATGAAAAACTCACGTGGAAAATCCTCATCGCTCCAGGAGTGCAGGGAAAACAATTTACAATTTACAAAAAGCTACCCCTAAGAATGCCCCTGTCTCATCCCTATCTCATCTCTTTCAAACCCCATTGATTCTTCTTTTTTTTTTTTTTTTTTTTTTTTTTGGCAGTAATATGACTAATTTTCCATCTGTAAATAATTCTGGTAAAGGTCAGATCCAAAAGTGGAGGCTTAAAGTGCAGAAGCACATACGGCTTATTCACCTCATCTTTTTCATCTTTTGGGGCTGTTGGTGTGCATCTGAGAGAGCAAGAGGGACTTATCTCACTGCCAGCCTGGCAGCAGGCTTTTAAAAAAAAATTCTGCAGTCAGCAGACTTTGGTGATTTTTTTTAAAGACATTTACTGTGAATATTACTCAAGTTGGCATAGTTTCCTTTTTTTCTCTGCCACTTCTGTCTCACTGAAACAGCAAGAAATGGGACATTTGTGTTAAACAGCTAGTTCAGGAGATACATGCTCCTTGATATTGGTGTTTTTCCTCACTGAAAGGATCTAAGAATAGAAGAAAAGAAATAACAGGAAGTTACTAGGGCTTTCCAAGGGAAAACAAATGAGAAATAGAAAGGGTGCAGCACTGGGGGTGTTTGCTGATTAACAGCTCGACATGACCTGGCAATGTGCACTTGCAGCCCAGAAAGCCAAACATAACTTGAGCTGTAGCAAAAGAAGTGTGACCAGTAAGTCAAAGGAGGTGATTCTCCCCCTCTGCTCTTCTCTGGTGAGATCCCACCTGGAGTACTGCATCCAGCTCTGGGGCCTCAAACCTAAGAAGGACATGGACTTGTTGGAGTGAGTCCAAAGGAAAGCCACGAAGATGATCAAAGAGATGAAACACCTACAAAGACAGGCTGACAGAGCTGGGGTTGTTTGGCCTCGAGTAGAGAAGGCTCCAGGGACAGCTTAGAGCACCTTTCCGGTACCTAAATGGCGCCTACAAGAAAGCTGGAGAGAAGCTTTTTACAAAGGCATGTAGTGACAGGACAGGGACAATGGCTTCAAACTGAAAAACAGTAGATTTAGATTAGATATAAAGAAGAAATTCTTTACCATGAGACTGGTGAGGCACTGGAATAGGCTGCCCAGAGAAGTTGTGGATGCCCCATTCCTGGAAGTATCCACGGCCAGGCTGGATGAGGCTTTGAGCAACCTGGCATAGTGGAAGGAGTCCCTGCCCATGGCAGGGGAGTTAGAACTAGATGATCTTTAAGGTCCTTTCCAACCCAAACCCTTCTATGATTTTATGTTTCTATGATTTGAGTCAGCTTTCTACGGTGCTCATACACGTGATCATGTGCTGTGTCCTACAGGAATGAGGCACCAGGAAAAGTAATGGTTACCATGTAGTATGTCTACTTTCTTAAGAAGACTAGTGAAATAAAAAGGTGTAGGCCAAGGCTGCTAATTAGTATATGTAAAAGTGGCAAAGGAACAAAATTCTGTAAATCAAGATGGCAATTAAAACCAGGGATATTCTCAGCAAGTATCTCTGAAATTAGCAGACATAATGAAGTCAACTGCCATCTTTGCTGGTTTTCTCAGATAGCGCTTTCTGAGGCAATGCAAAACAATATGGATGTGGAACCTAAAACTCCCTCTTTTTTATAAACCCCTTTCTAATGCACATTGCAGATTAAACTTGTAATTTTTTTGTCTCTACAGTCATTTTGCTAGTGCATTGTAGCTCATGACTTCACAAAATACTGATAGACAACACTCCCACGTGACCCATATTTTAAAACAAAAACCTCCCGACTTACAGTGAACAGCACAAGCCTGGCAACACGCAGATTTTTGGCTGACCAGGAGGAGTGGGGAATCCAGAAGTATGTTAACAAAAACCTGAGAAAGTAACATGATTTTCCTGCCATTAAATATTAGTGAGAAAAATTAGTGAGAAACGTTACTTTCCACAGAGTATGGGAGAATATGGTAAGAAGGCAAAAGTGATGCAGAGGTGGTAAAAAGAAAGTGTAGAGGAAAGAAAGGTACCTCCTAAGCTCAGAGGTTGAAGGACAGGGTTGGAGGCAATGTCTGTTATGATCATTCCCCCGCAGAATGAGAGTGAGTCCAAAATGTAACTCCACAGATTAAGAAAAGACTAACTTCAGTATTGAGATGCACAGCTGATCACTCCAAGGCAATTAAAATGAATTGGCTGTATTTGTTTATTTGAAGGTTGTATGAGTGAAAGCTCTCCTGTTTAGGAATTCAGGTAAGGCTTTCCTCTGCCTGGGGAAGGTGTGGGCATTGATTTGACTGATAGAATATATTATAGCTTACTGTTTCAAGAGTATTGATATGCTGGAGTAGAGTACATAACCTGGAGCTACACAGAGTTGTGGGTTTTTTTGTTATTTTTGTTTGTTTGTTTATTTTTAAGCTGCCTGTCTTCTGAATATGATGTGAGGAAGGTATCAAGTTATTTGAGTGTCAATAAGCTAGACTACATATTTATGGGTAGTGAGCAAAATATGTTTTGAAGCATTAACTCCCTGAACCCTTACAAAGCACAATTCTTTTGGTATTTTCTGTATTTAACAATTCTCCTATTGCAGATTGTGATATAAACACAAAATAACAATGCCATAGGAAGGGTTTAAAGACTTGCAGATCTAAGGAAGACAGAAGGTCTTGGGCTACCAATGTGACTGGGTAAATGAATTTGAAAATAGGGTGGGAACAATGATATTTGGGTCAACTGCTTAACTGTTGTATTTGGGGCAGGACACATTATTTGGCAACATTTGACATACGGATCCTTGGGTTTTCTCAAGAGTGGTGGGATTTTATAGATGTCAGAAGCTGGACAACACTGTTATGGTTACACACTTCTGGAAACAAAGGAGGACAACAGAGAAAAATTAAAAAGTAATAAATCCAGACATGAGTCAAAACCATAGAACTTTCCTTTAAAAATAAAGGTAATTACAATTTGGAGCCTAGTTCCTTAATAAGCTTGTATTCTTGAACACTGGTAATAAAGGCACAGGTCCATAGAGAGATGCAAAAGGGATTTCTCCCAAACTGAGTTGTTCTCATCTTGGACTACATGTTCCACAGGGCTGCCCATCCCTGGATTTCTATGTCATCAAAGAGAGAGATAGCTATGACACTTACTATATATATTTAAATAAGGTGTAACAACTTCCTCTCTGCATTCACAGCATATAGAGACGGTTCAGTAGCTCTGGATATCAGGCAGTCTGAATAGGTGGATTTAGATGTCATAGAAGGTAAACAAATTTATCTTGGACATTGGTCTGAAAATGGTCCCTTGTAGGGCCATGCTTTAGATACAAGCCACCTTGGGGAAATATTATTGTAATGAGTATAAATTTTCACAAAAAAGAATTAATTTATAGACAATTTTTAATCTCTTGGTTCCTTTTGGCTAGTGTTTTCATATCATAGACTCCAATAAACATAGATTTGCTGTAAGTTTTTTGGATTCAGTAGAGTAGATGGGTCATTGCTTTAAATGTCAGCTTCCTCCACTCACTGAGCAGCCATGAGCCACAGATTTGATTTTCTTAATTGAAAATGTTTATCTCTTACAAAGTTACAAAGTTTGAAGTTTTCTCTCCTAATGATTTGCCTCCATGTGAAAACACTGAATAACAGAAGGAACTGGTTCTGAACATATTTAACTTCTCATTTGTGGGTGTCTAGTTATTTTGATATGGCCTTCTACTTTTTTTAAAGCAATGATGAAAACTTTTTCCTGGATAACAAAAAACTTGACCTTTTAAAAAAAGAAAAGTTTTCTTTGCTTCTTAACTGTCACTTAATTATGACTGTAAAAAGGAAAGCAATTTGAAATGACACAGAGCACTTTTTTTTGGGAAACTGGCAAATTTAAGACTCTACTGTGCAGCGGCACAGGAAAAAGAGCAAAGCAATCTTCGCTGTTTGGAATGCTCATGATTTAATTGGCTCCTTCTGATCCCTTATTAATTAAAAAATATTGTAGGCTCTTTGAAGCCGGCCTTTGCTTCCTGTCTAAAAACATGCTTGTCAGTCTTGCCCCCCTGATGCATTATCATATAACAAGTGTATGGATTTTAAGGATGCAGTGAGAAGTGTAGGTGTTTATTTCCTCTCATGTTTATCCCAGGACTAAAAGGGCAGCCAGGTCTTGAGAAGCAGTAGTGTTCCCCAGCTTGCACATGTCTATTCTAACAGTACAGAAGAGCTGGAAGCTTCCCCAGTGCCTCTTCTTGAGCATCAAACTCAATATTTTTATATATAACTTCAATTGGGATGATTTCACGAGCCAGAATTTAAAAGGCAATAAAGTCCTCTACAGTTCCTAATGAGACCCAATTAAACACAACATACGAATGCACAGTTCTGTTTCCTTGTGTGACGTTTGTGTCAGGCTGCTGCACGTGGACATGGTCCCCAGGAAAAATACAGCCTGAGGAAAGTGACTGAACAAAAGAGCCACATCTGCCTACTGTTGGTATGAAGAAGGCATGCAACCCATCCCCTGCTGATGGTCTCAATGGTGCACCACAGTTTGTCTCAGAGAAAAACAGGAGAAACGTAAACAAACCTGACTTCTCTGAACTGCTTCCTGAGCCAGGATGCCCCCTCCTCTGGGAGGAGCTCAGACATGGCTACATGCCAGCAAACCCATTTGGCTCACACAGTAATTTTGGAACTTCAGTACCAGGGTAATGATAGCAAGGTCTTTTTTATTTTGATGTCTTTAATATTCTTTTGAGTTTTCACAAAATCTGAAGTCTGCTATCAGTGTCCTTTTTCATGAAAATATGGATAAGCAAGATACATATCTGTGCAGACAGTTTTTACTTTAATTCCCCTGCTACTGGTAAATTTGATTAGGAGAAAAGAAAAGTGCTGAACAAATATTTTAAAAATCTGCCAGCAGATTAAATCACACTTTCTCCCTATCTTCTTGGCATATGAGGTTGACTTGGGCATCATTTTAAATCTTCTAGTTTAGATTATGATCTTTAAAATGACATTAAGCTTGCTTTGATGTTCTGTGTGAGTACAGGACAAAAGCGCAGGAATTAAATCATTGCTCACATTGCAGCATCATAATAATACAGACTCAGTCTCCAACAAAAAGGCAGAAAATGAATCTATCCCTGAAATGTTCATGCTTCTATATTGAATCATGTCACTAGTTCTACCAGAAAGATAGTAAAATTGCTCAAAGCCTCAAGCTAGATTTTTGTTTTGTTTTGCTTTTGTTGTTTTTCAGAACCAGGAGTGCTATCTGGGCTCTGCTTTTCTTAACAGTTTCTGGCACCATTTTAGCTGTCTGCTTTGAGATATGTGGAAAGGCTTTGGTTTCAGAAGCCGGAATTTTACCTTGTTTTTGTAAGGAGTCCTGTAGGAGAAAACTACAGGTGTGTAAACCATTAATGGTCCAGCTTTTCTCATTATACTTTTTTTCCATTGCAGATGTTTCCTTGGACTAGTGGAAGGTAGCTGCTGTGTGAAATTAGGATATTCATTGGGCCAAACAGAGTTGAGAACAAAATGAAATTACCAGCGTTTACTAAGTTGTTGCCCATCTACTGAGCTATATTAATAGTAATTTTCCTTTCTTGGCCTGTTCCAGTTGTGAGATAATATGGTTTAGCATTAACCTCTTTCAATTAACTTTAAATCAAAAGGCTTACATTAAGTTGCATTACTTCACACTCGAGTCATGTCCAGAGTCATCTACCAGTGATTACAGTAACTCAGTGAACAAACAATAGGTTGGTAAACTCTTCTAATGTGGCCATGCATCAGAGTCTTCAGGTACCCCAGGTCACTCTTGTAAATGACCTCAAAGACAGAGTTTCTTGTATGAAGTAGACACAGCATCTTATTTGGAACCAGGGATAAGGACAAGGCTTGAGGGTGAAGTGCCATTAGCAGTCACTGCTGCTGAGCTCCCAGGGACCAGCTTTCTGAACTGTCTGCAGGGTTACTTAAACCTGAATTACCTAATCCCTGACCATCTTGATGGCAGCTCTGATGATCACCAGGGCCTGGCTAAATTAATTCAAGGGAAGAGGCAAAACTCTCTGGTCAGCTCCATGAGCAGACTGAAGATTTTCATGGCCCCTTATGGAAACCCCCAGAGAATCCACACTTGTTTGTGGCTGCTCTAATCAGGCTTATCTAGAGGCTGTAGAAGTGTTACAGTTCAGGCCTTCTGGTTTTCTCTACCTTAAGATAAATTTACATGAAAAGTCTCATGCTTGTGAATCATTGATTGCAAGTTGATGAAACTGGCTGAATATAATCTATAAATGACATCTGCAAGATATTTTATCTTTTTTTTTTCCCTTTAAACACGTTTTCCTATAATTTCGAAAGGCTCTACTTATTGATTCATATCTTGACTGGAAGAAATTGCTTTGGATAGCATGAAGAATAGAACAAAACTGGTAATAGAGCAAAAGGAATATAAGAAAATCAGGGGACAAATCAGAGGTAGACATTTTAGAGAATCAGGATGCTTAAAGGAAGACTTTTAAGATAAAAGCAAATGACATGTCTTTACTAACTGCAGAATATGAATTTAATCCTTCAAAAAAGTATCCTTTTTTTTTTTTTTTTTCCCCATTGAGTTAGTAACAGAGAAGTCTTTACTTGAAGATTTTTTCCTGTTGACCACCAGAGTATGCTTTGAATATGACTGCAGTCCTGGCTAATATGAAGTACACAGTGATGAAATCTCTTGGATTAAAAACCTTGAGAATACAATTGACAATGCTAGACTTTGGTGCCCTAAAGTAACAGAAATATTATACAAAGAACCTGAACCCTTGTGAAACCAGTTTATAGTTCCTGTAAGCTTGTGCAGAGAGAGATTTCATTTTGAGTGATATATTAAAGCTGCTTTAAGCTATGCTGTATATAAACATAGGTTTGTGTTTCATTTGGTGTAAGTACAGTCAGCCTTGTTAATTGGGGATGGTCTCTGCAGTACCTGGAGACAGGGAGCCCACAAAAAATGCCTTAACAAGATCCATCCAGGGCAGAGCAGTGGGGCAGAGAAATGCTGGTGTGCACATCGCTGTGTGGTGTGCTGCAGTTTCCTGGCTGCTTGCTTGATAACTGGCAGGGAATCCAATCCAAAACTGACAAGATTCATGTCTTCTGCAAAGCCTGGACAGCAGGGTCCTGTCCGTTCCTTTCGCCTGCCAAGCAGCCTGGCACAGTGAGCGGAGTGCAGATGGAATGGCACAGCTCACCTGGGCACTTGAGGCACCTTTATCTGCAGTCTTACTGAACTCTATTTGTCTTTTTGCTGGTATTTTCCCAAACTAAAAACTGGAATTTAGAGCAGTGCTTTACTTAAGTCCCCTTGAAAGCATATAACAAGAAAAGATAAATATCACTTTGCAACTAAGCTGAATGTTGTAAGAATGTGATGTAAGTAGTGGCATATTAATAGCTTTAATTTATCACAACACTGTCTTAAGAATGCAATTTATTTACCGTAAACTAGTCTAAATTATTGAAACATTATACCTTTAGAAATATTCTCTATATTATTTGGATTTACCTTTTCATTGTTTCTTACTTCTTTCAGGTCTGGTCCTGTCTGTGTCCATAAAATTACCAACTAGCACCAAAGAGAGAAGCAAAGTTAGAGACAGCAAGAAGTTGGCACTGAACAATTTAGGGAATTGGCAATGGAATTTGGAGCCTTTTGGTCTGTCCAAACCCTGCTGATGAGAACTGCACAAACAACTAATGGGGATAAATAGTGTAAGCTCCTCATGAAGAAGTAGGAAAACTGCAAAATGCTGGAATATTTGGTGCTTTCTGAGGGATAGCTGTGAGCAAGAAGAAAGGACAGGTTTATAGAAATAAAAAAAGGAAAGAGGTGGCTTAGAATAAGATCATCAAAAATACTACAAAGAAAACATTGGTGTCTTTGCTAGGTTGTCTTTGTCTCAACTTCAGTGAACAAAAGATTATTTAAAATAAAATTGTTGCTATAAATGTCCATTTTCTCAGGATCAGTACACTTATTCTCAGCTCTGGGTGTGTTAATGGTTAAACACAAACAATTTCTATGGATAATTAGAAGATGAGAGAATCCAGAGTAATTTGTCCAAAATGCTTTGTGAGCAATAAAGTCGTGTGCAATAGTCTTGTTTAAACAGGGAATACAGGCTACTATACTTTCCAGGCTTCAAGGTAACTTCAGTTTGTATTTGCTGTAATCTCCAATTCAGGACTATCCTTTGTGATTGTCTTTCATTTGTCCTTTTTACTGAATAATTTGGCTTGTTGATAATTTGAATTTTAGGCTTCATGACATTCATATTGTAACCATGTCAGGTAAGGAACTTGTAATCTGTAATTATCAATACTGTGACTTATTTTAATGTTTTAGAGACATACACCTTCCAGAGGTTAAAGTAGAAAAAACAATGACATTGTTTTGTCGCGTATATTGATCACAAGTATGTAATAACATCTCTGGCTCTGAGGACATCACTGCTTACAGTCAAAACCACAGTTTGCTTTTAGCCTTATCCAAATAGGCTATTAAGCTGGCAGGTGAATTGGTTGTTGCCCTTCTCTTTCCTCCTCAGCTCCTTAGGGCAGTATATTAACTGCATGAGCATGTTAAAGCAAATGTTGATTTCAATCTAAACCAGTAAAAGCAGCAGGGAAAAATTGCCAGCTTGGTATCTTTTCACCTTAGCTGACAGGAAGGTTCCCTAAAATTTGAAAAGAAAATTATCCAGTCTGAGGAAAAAAACAAAACAAAACAAACCATTCCCAGGGCAGACTTTGCTCCTAGTGCCTAAAATCAGCTCTGCTTCCTGTGTGCCAGTTTCTGAGGGAAATAAAAAGCATGCAGTCGAGCACAAATGTGCCCTGAAATTTTAAGGAGAATGTGCATTGACCTTTAAGCATCATGCACACTGTTGAAGAACCTACCTACCAACAGACAATTATAAACCGCCTGCGGTCCATGGGGAATCCAGCTGTGGTTTCCTGCCTGCCCTGCTCCTCTCCTGGACGCAGCCATATTTTGCAGCATGACCCTGACAGGGAATGCTGTAGGGAGGTGCAGAGGGGCTGAGCCGAATTGCTGCTGCTGTGGTGTCACAAAGAAATCTGCAGCTCAGCCGCTGCCTCTGCCTGGTGCTCGCTCACTGTGCTTTGTAAAGAGAATTTTCTTTTACTCCCCAGCAAACTGCTTTCACTTAAGCTTTGAATCTTGCTGGATTTTGTTGACACTGACATGACTAATCCTTCTGAGGTTGGTTATACTCCTGGGCTGGGAGAAGAAAAGGTCTCAGCATGCCCGCGCCACCAGGTTCTGTGTGGAAGAGGAAGGCACCAGAGCAGCGCTGTAACACCTTGCGAACAAGTGGAGTGATGGCAGAGGTCAGGGCTTCCTTCGAAGGAGGTGTGGGCAGGCTCAGCTTTGAGGACCTTTGTGCCCATATCTCATGGGGGTTAGTGATGCATCTTCCCAGCCAGTACCTGTCCCTATCCCAGTTCTTGGCACGCTGCTGGTAATGTCTGAGCAAAAGGGTCATGGTTGCGGAAGCACGTGAGCCTTCCTTCACTCAGCAAGAGGTGAGATTTAACCATACAGTTCATCCAGGTGACTTTATTTAATCTTTCTTTGTTACACATTAGTTTTTGGAGGACCTGGTAACATTTTTTTTTTTTTTCACTTTATTCCTGCATGAGTAGATCTTGCAATATGTGTGTTGCCTTTCTTTTCCACAGGATAAAATAAATTTATCAATTAAATTCACAGTCTAAACATTTCAGAACAATTTTAGCATCTTCCTCATCCTACTTGTGTCCCACAAGCACTTTTAAATATTATTTTTCTTGTGCATGACAAATTTCAGATTATAGGCAGTGTTTTTATTATTTATTATTTATTATTATTATTATTAAAACCTGTAAGACTGGAGATATGAAGCTGTATTCCCCCTAATGTAATTGTTATTGCATTTCTTTAGCAGTCACACCCACACTGCATCCATCCAAATTTGTTACTTGTGCCACTCTGGGCAAAAAAGAAAGGAAGAGGTTTAACAAGGGCAGCTGTAATTTTTCTAAGAGGATAGAAATCAGCCAATGGGAAGCCCTTTCTCAGGAGACACTGACAAGAGGTCAGAATACTCACTTCTCAGGTGAACGTGGCAATCCCACCCCTCGCTGGCACTATGGCACGTCAGCACGGTGGAAGAAGGTGAGCTGTAGGCTGCCAGCCTCCACTATTTATAGCATCAAGAGCTTCAGGGTGTGAGGCAAGCTGTTTTTAACACAGTGGCAATTTCTTTTGTTTAATCATGGAGTAACATCATTTTTAATAAGCCATTACTTCTGCTCAAGAGAGTTAAAAATGATGCTTCTTTACCTAGTTAAATAAGAGGTGTTTGTGAAATAAAAGGCCTCACTTTTCTAAGACTTCAGATGGTTTGAGGGCCATTACATTGTCTGGCAAACGTGGAAAGGAAAATCAATAAACAGCATGTAAAAGAAAGAGGAAAAATGCAATGAGACACATCAGTCAGGCTCCTGTTCACTCTTTCCTGTTTTCATCCCATCCATTGTGCTGCCAAGTAGCGTGTGGAGATCCCATGCCCAAGGAAACATACAGAAACCTGCTTAGACTGAAACAGTGCTTGCAAGACCTGATAAGCAAATGAGTAGACTGATTTGCTGTAGCAGGTTCACTTACAGTTCACAAGGACCTATTCCTTCTCTACTTTTCCCCTCAGCACTGTCTCATGTAATGCCTACAGAGATATCCAAGTACTCAGACAGAAGTATGCCAGAGCCATGTCTTTCTGCAATAGAATTTATATTATTCCCAATAAGTTAAACAATTTTACAGAGATGTCTGGTATGCATAACATACCAGGATGTTCATAAATTGTTAGGGAACAAGGGAAGAAAATCTCCAGTGATGGTCTTTTTGTGTTTTGACAGTGCCACCTTTTCTGATAGACCCCAGGGACTCTCACAGACCTTCCAAAACTTCTTCATCTTTGTGTCACACAAAAAGGTAGTGGGAAGTAATCGGAAATGCAACAACCCTAATTTAACTTGAATGGAGGCATTATTTGTGCATGTTTTATTATACTGAACACCCACCACTATTTTAATTTTTGCAGTTCAATAGAATTCCTAAATTAAATAAAAAAAACAAACAAAAAACAAATGAAAACAAACAAGTAAAAGAAGTTTCTGCACCCTTTGAACTATTAAATGGATGTAGATAATTACATTTAGAAGCATACAATGTTTTTATCTTTTTTCCATTTTGCCCACAGAAAGCAAAGTAAAAACAACAGGCATGGAGAAAACAGGTGAGAGACCATGGTTTGGCCTTTAAGGTACACCAAATGTCTTCACAGATGTATGAGTGACATGAAAGGAGGAAGGAATGACCCATGCAGACATGAAGATGGATGAGTTTGCTGCTGGTTTAATAATTCCTGAGCATCCCCAGCTCAGGCCAGGATCTACCTCCATGAATCATATCAACTGCTAGAATAGCTGAAAAAACTGACGGTGACTTTTAGAAGGGTCCTGAAGTCAGTGAGAGCAAGACTAGAGCATGTGGGACTGGCAGAAGGAGACAGAGGCCATGTGGGCAGCCAAACAGTTGGATGCACCAGATTTCGTTGTCTGTTTTCAGGAACTGCATCAACTACAGACTTCCCTTGTGACCATGACCTTAGGCTATATCTCAGATGTGGAAAGCAGGAGGGCTCTGAGCTTTTCAGCTTCGGTGCTGGATCTGGTCATGCCCCATCTCCAGGTCTAGGTTAGTCTCCGATGTGCACCAGCCTCCTTCCACTAGATGCTCTAGGGAAGAACATGCCCTCCTACTAGGTCGCATTTGCAATTACCAGGGGACAGGTCTTGCCATGCTGTAGACTCACAGATTGCTTTGGTGGCAGCCTAAATCTGGTTCCTCATATACAAAACAGAAATGATAATTTTCTACCTTAGATAGGCCAATGCCTTTCCGTAATAATAAAACAATAAATACATCAACTTCATAATCAGAAAGGGCTAATCTTAATGAATCTATGTAAATACATAAATAGTTAAGAGTTGAAGTCAAAAAATGGGCAGTTACCTCATTCAAAAAAAAGACATGTATTACAGTCTTCCTGCGAAGTCACTTCCTGCCACCTGCCTGCTCCACGAATCACAGAATCACAGAGTCACAGAATGTTAGGGATTGGAAGGGACTTCAAAAGATCATCTAGTCCAATCCCCCTGCGAGAGCAGGAACACTTAGATGAGGTTATACAGGAATGCGTCCAGGCAGGTTTTGAATGTTTCCAGAGAAGGAGACTCCACAACCCCCCTGGGCAGCCTGTTCCAGTGTTCTGTCACCCTCACTGTGAAGAAGTTTCTTCTTAAATTTAAGTGGAACCTCTTGTGTTCCAGTTTGTAACCATTACCCCTTGTCCTATCATTGGTTTTCACCAAGAAGAGCCTGGCTCCATCCTTGTGACACTCACCCTGTATATATTTATAAACATTAATAAGGTCACCCCTCAGTGTCTTCTTCTCCAAACTAAAGAGACCCAGCTCCCTCAGCCTTTCCTCATAAGGGAGATACTCCACTCCCTTAATCATCTTTGTTGCCCTGCGCTGGACTCTGTCCAGCAGTTCCCTGTCCTTCTTGAACTGAGGGGCCCAGAACTGGACACAATATTCCAGATGTGGTCTCACCAGGGCAGAGTAGAGGGGAAGGAGAACCTCTCTTGACCTACTGACCACCCCCTTCTAATACACCCCAGGATGCCATTGACCTTCCTGGCCACAAGGGCACAGTGCTGGCTCATGGTCATCCTGCTGTCCACCGGGACCCCTAGGTCCCTTTCCCCTACACTGCTCTCTAATAGGTCATTCCCCAATTTATACGAAGGGCTCCATGAAGTCAACAGAGCCCTAGGTAACTGGAACCAGGTGGCTAAAAGCAGCTGTTCAGTCAGGAATCAAGTTGTGAGAGATAAATTCTGGGCCAAATCATAAGAACAAATCAATGTTGTTTTTAGCTTTGGTTGTCTGAACAGAGAAAAATAGTAATGAATTATGTAATGCCTTAGGCCCCTTAATTATAATGTACTTAAGACCTTAATTAATTTGTAGGACTGAATAGGAGATGATGTCCAAAATACCATCTGAGAGTCAGAGAATCATAGATTCATAAAATCATAGAATAGTTTGGTTTGGAAGAGATCTTCGAAGGTCATCTAGCCCAACCTCCCTACAAGGACCGGGGACATCTTCAACGAGATCAGGTTGCTCAGAGCCCCATACAGCCTGGTCTTGAATGTTTCCAGGGATGGGGCATCAACCACCTCTCTAGGTAACCTGTGCCACCCTAACTGTAAAAAAAGTCTTCCGTCTTCCTTATGTCTAGTTTAAATCTACCCTCTTTTTGTCTAAAACCATTACCGCTTGTCCTATCACAACAAGCTCTACTAAAAAGTCTTTCCCCATATTTCTTATAAGCCCCCTATAAGGATTCAAAAGCTGCAATAAGGTCTCCCTTGAGCCTTCTCTTCTCCAGGCTGAACAACCCCAACTCTCTCAGCCTGTCTTTACAGGAAAGATGTTCCAGCCCTCTGATCATTTTTGTGGCCTCCTCTGAACCCTCTCCAACAGGTCCATGTCTTTCCTGCACTGAGGGTTCCAGAGCTGGACACAGGAGTCCAGGTGAGATCTCACCAGAGCAGGGGGGCAGAGTCACCTCCTTCCACCTGCTGGCCATGCTACTTCTGATGCAGAGCAGGATACAGCTGGCTGTCTGAGTCCAGTCAAAAATAGTGTACTTATCAAAGCAAAAATACTGAATCAGGGCCAGGTGTAATATTTTTGCATTCTTTCCAGAAATTGAAATGCTTCTGAAGGGAAAAAATTGCTTTTAGATGTATCACAGGTTTATGTGGTGATGTGCTCAAGTTTCACAATAACCACTTTTACAGGGCTGTTGCATTAAGAAAAAAATAAAAAATAAAATTTCATGGCTGGGAAATAAGGCAGACCATATCTCTCAGAGCCCTTTGCTAATTATGTCTAAGTTCAAAAATATCTGTCATTGACCTCAGCTGGAGCAGGAAGGCACAGGCTACGACAAGCGTTGCCTCCCTATTCCACAGGAGAAACATCTGTAGCTGTCTGAAGCTTTACCAATAGAGGGCTCTATTGGTTTGAGTTAAGTCCCAGAGAAGGGGGAACTAGACTTTGGGGGGAGGTGGCGGGATTAGGTTGCTATAGTAAATCCTATAACCTATATAAAAGTGGAGTCAGCCGAAGTGAGTTGAAAGAAATGCTTAAAGGGACGTCATTTAAGTGTTACTCTATCTGTTTTGTTGTTGCTTTGTCTTGGTATTTTGGAATACTGATGCGTGCTGACTTGCTTATCTGCTTCTGGAAAGGCGCAGCCCAGAATGTTATATTTTAGGAATAGGATGATATTAGCAGTATGATAATTTTAAATGAACTGCAGTGTTTAAAGCCTACCAAAAATAAATTGACATGTCTATATATGCTTTACCAATTTTTTTTTTTCATGTTTGCTCTCATGATGTATGTTGTTAAGCATAACACACAAAGATAGATATACATATTAATGAAAAAGAAAATTCATGTTAATAAACATGAAAATGACTTAAGGAAAATATTTGCTTTCCTAGCTAGTTAGGGTTTTTATTATATCCCACTTACGATGGAACATATTATTGGTTCAGCTGTAGGAGTACATAGAATAAACTGAAAAATAACCTACAGCCTTTCTGAGGTGTTTGACTGCTACACAGTGCCTGACCTCCCTCACTAAACACTCTCTTGATGCCCTAACTCTGCTCTTCACTGCTACAATAGGCCTTCCTACTCTACTTTATAATTCTTTTTATGCCTTTCTCAATGACTGGAAAGATGCGAGTCTCATAGCGTATTCATGCTTTCACAGGTTGGCTAGACTGCAGTGTATATGTTCTATAATGCACAGCAAATGAAATTCAGTTATTTTAATGTGGACAGCACTGAAATGAAAAAAATTAAAACAGTATTAACAAACGTGCTTGTACATGCATAATGGCTAACATACACATTTGCATATAAATATAATATGTACGTCTTCTTAATGGAAGACTGTGATTTTTAGGTGTGCTTGCCTTCTTAAGAAAAAAACTCTATAGCTAACCAAGCAAAAACCTTCCATACATAAATGTGTGTTTACATTGATACATACATAAGAAAAATATATATCCAGTGTATAATTTCAGCATGCATGACTGCAGTGCATGGAAATTGATTTTATTGTGCACCCACTTTTATGCAATGGTGCAGTGACAAGCTTCCTATAAAATAAATATGGACCACAAATGAAAATACTTTAGCTTGCTGTTCTTACATTTTTTCCTAGTAATGAATTCAGACTTCAACTGGGGAAAATATAAAATGATCATGCTCTCAGTATAAATGTCCCTCCAAAAATCAATTCCAATTTCATCATTGTTTTAGTAAAAAAATAAAAGAAAGATCAGGACTATAAATAATGACTACCTGTGATTTTCATAAATAAATATCTCCAAAGCAGTGGAAAGCTGTAGAAACACATGGATATTTTGTTTTCTCTTCCCTCATGAATTTACTGTGTTGCAGGAATGTATATGAATAGATGGCTAGATATGGTGTGGATTCAGATTCGGCCATTTTCTCCAAATAAAAACATATGTTTCCCTGTTGATGTTGCTTTTTGTCCTCTGGAATGCATTAACACATTAATAATGGAAAGACTGCAGTAATGTATGGCCTACCTATGACGTTTAAAAAAATCTCATATATATGAATCTATAGGTACAAGAAAGCTGTATATGCTTATGCCCATGTCGTAAATCATCCACCCTTTGTTTAAAAAAAAAAAAAAAAAAAAAGCTGGAGGAGGAGGGAGTGAGGGTTTTCTCACTGGAACCTTTTCTTCTTGTCTAGAGAGGACCAAGAAATACAGCCATTGACACTTACTTAGATATTTTTACAAAGTCATGTTCCATTCATTGTTCCCCTGTAGGAAGGATGTTTTCCTTCTATTTAATTTTCAGGAAGGGCGAATTTTGTTTTGGTTACTAGCCATGTGAGAAAGAACTGCCTTTCCCCACCCCCAGGTTACAAATTTAACTCATAATTCCCTCCTCCCAGGGAATAAATAGATAACATGATGCTATGTACAATGTGAACTGATTTGGGAGACTTTCTAGTTTAGTCTTCACAGTCAGAAGTAGTGGATGCAGCTTGATTCTTTCAATAACTATACATGCATTTTTATTCTGGGGCCCATGCTATGTTTGTCTAGAGAAAGACAAATATACTAAGCAACCTTGCATGTGCACCTCTGAACAGACTGGGAACTATATTATTGTATTAATTACATCTCATGTAGTTAACATTATCAAGAAGAAAAACAAAAGAAAAACAACCTAGAAACCAATAGCTTAGCTGATGGTGCTTATCTTAAGTGTCTGGCTTCTAATAACACCACACTGGAAATACTGGTGTGCTATAGCATTTTATCCTTCTTTTTCATCAGGGAAGATTGGTTCAGCCATCACTTTATTTCTGAAACAATGTTCATACAAAATGGAGTGCTAGATTCAAATGTACTACCCAGTGTTGCTGACTAATATAATGTTATTCTGTCCCTCCCTCACCCCTCTGTAATCAACAAAGCATGCATAACAGTGGAGTGTTTTGCAGTAATTTTGGTGATGTTTTGCCTTGCTTGATTGGAAAGTATTTCTGAGGAGGATAAATATTCTCTCCCCCAAACTCTCCCCTTTATTTCCATTGCTGATACTGCAGAGACTACTTCACTGCAAGATGTGAAACAAGAAATAGAGTAGTCTGGAATGCTTCAAAGGGAACAAAATCTGTGGCTCACTGGCTTCTTCTCCCATCTGTATTATTAGCACTGTATAGATTTAATAATTAGGTGATTGTAGACATTTTGATGATGGAGCAGTTTCTATGATCTGCAAAAGAAAGCATCTGTTTTCCTCATGTACCAATTAATTATTTATGCAGCAGAAAATACAGTATACTACCTTGAGGATGAGCAGGTTGGGTGTTTGTATAACAACAGCAAGGCTTGACCCGGACATTATGTCATTCTGACCTTCAAAGTCCCTAAAACAATTATTTTTCAGACAAGCAGTAAACAAACAGTACTCTCCCCTGTCTTCACTTCCACCTCATTCTTGGCCCTCCTGTCCTCACAGAGACCCTGTCAGCTTAAACATCATCTTTCCTTTTATTTTAACATTTCCTGTCCATGTATTTTATTAGCACCTTTTCAGTTTTACAGTCCTACACACTGATTCAACTTCAGCTTCATCCCTTGCAAGCTCTACTGTTCAGACTAGGCACTGTTTTATTCAACATGGGAAATATGCAAAAGCACCCAAACTTTTTTTTTTTCTTTTTTTTTCCAGTCAGTCTATTGTCAGGCATAGATTCATTTTGGGAAGTATATATATCCAGAGGCTAGGACTTACTAAAGTTTGCAAATGAAAGAAGAGCAGATCCTTGGATCCCACAAAATGTGTTGCTTTATATTATGACAATGGTGTTCACATGCCTGACATCCTCATAATAATATTAAGCTCTTTTTTTCTAGCATTATGTACTTTATACATTTGTATAAATGTCACAGCTTGTAATCACTTCCTTTGTCATCGACGATTAATCTAAAAAAATCGAATAATTCACTGCCCCTTGCCATTTACATATCGCCTGCTACCATCTGTTCTTCTCAGCAGCAGTAAATGATGGGTAATTAACTCAGTGCCTTTGTCTTTCCCTTGCTGAATGTCTGACACATATAGATTTTCCTCTGTGTGTGTGCATGAGTGCGCGTGTGTGTCTGCATGTGTGCGCGTGCGTGTGTGTAGGGAAAAAAAGAGGGGGATAGGAACAACAGACAGAAAAAACAAACAAAAAAAAGATGCTGTAAGCCTGACCCAAGGAAAAAAAGGTCAGTACAAGAATATTTGCAAAGGAGAAAGCAGGACAGAAATGTTGGGGCTGGGAAGGGACCTTATCTTGTGACCTTTTACTCCCTTAATGTCAAAAGAAAGGAGGACGTGGTTGTGGTCAATAGCTGCCCTGTGCAGGCAAGTAGCCTTTTCTAAAGCAGTAAGGTCAAAGTCAAGATGCAAGAGTGAGAAAAAGCTTCATAAGCTCCTCTTGTCAGCCTGAGTGCAAAGGGCGAACATGAAAATGAAACCAAATGGAGGGAATACACAATGCCATTTGGCTCCTGGACTAGAAGCCAGAAGGTTTGCATCGTGTCATATTGAAACTATGATATAGTAGCTCTGCATATTGCATCCTTAGACAAGTGAGCATGAAGCAAGATGCAGTGTAAAATTTAAAAACAACAAAAAAAGGAAAATAATATCCAAAGAGCTTTTTGCCCTTCCTGCTAAGTCTTACAAGCCACCTTGCCACAGAATGGCAGGAAAAGAAGGCATTCTCTTGCCATTACAGAAATTCGACATGATAACCTATGCAGCATTTCCTGGCATTGCTTATTAAGAAAGTAAGAAATAAAAACCTGAAAATGGTTCAAAATACTTTTTAGTAAAGGTTTTTAAGATGGAGAAAGCAGAACAATGTGTTTCAACTACCGTTAAATGACTTTATTCACATGTATTTATTATAATTTATTTGTCCTTAGGTAGTAGGTAGAAGCCTCCTTCAGGGTTGAGGGCCACATTGTGCTAGGCACTGTAAAAGCATGTAATACGACACAGTATTGTCACTCACAACATCCTCAGGGGTTGGCCAATGCTGTGAGTGATGTGCACTGTATCTTTCATTTAAAACAAAAACAAAACCAAGCAGATAAAAATAACAAAACAAAAAGAAAAAAAAAAGGGGGGGGGGGGAAGATTAAAAAAAAATTTAAAAAATCACAAAAAAAACAGAAAATAAGTTTGTTTTTTCTAATGTGATCCTGCTAATCTCAGGAGAGATACATTGCCCAGACAGTGCTTCATGCCAACTTAGTTATTCTACTTATGTTATCTCTATGCCACATGGTACTGTGTATGAAGCTTTGCTTTTTTGAGTATGGGAGAAATAACAATTGTAGATAATTTCCCTATGTTTCAAGACTTTCTCTTGCCAGTACTCTGCTCAAAAGCACTGATTCTGTGATTCTCTCAGGGCTTTTTTCAAGCCTTTCTAATCAAGGCTGTGCTGTGGGTAACATGCCTTGCTGCTTTTACGGAAGATTTCTTAATGGTTGTACATCTCTCCAGAATTCCCTTTGTTTCACATACCTATATATCCTTACTCAAATCTGACTCCCACGTTACGCTGTACTTCTTGACTGCAACTCCCTGTGTGTGTAGTGAGCTTGGGAAGTGACTTGATCTGGCTTGGATATCTAAGTTCATGGAATAATTTAAATTATGTTTAACCTGTACGAAAGATGGTTATTTGATCTATCAGCTTCAAAGCTGAATGGTGTAAACTGATGTGATGGCACCTAAATGTAGCATTTGTGGGAAGTCCAAGCACTACTTACACTGTTAAGACAGTTAGTGTTTCTATCATGAAATTTTCCCTGGCCTAATAAAAAATGTCCTCTTACATCTGTCACTACACTGGTCATTTCCAGCACCTCTGAGAGAAGCAGTGGTGCTGCTATTAATGCCTCTCATTACATTTCCTTTCAGGCTGGGAAGAGAGAAGATTTCCTGCTGCAACAAACTGCTGATAATTTCTTTATAATATTTAATCTCTGGGGTTTTCTCTAGCTAAGCAAAGGGATACTCAGGTTAGAAGACTACGTTAATACAGGATCACAAGTGATTGGAAATTGCCTCAAATTGTCTAGAGGAATAGACAGAAGGGTAACAAAAGTAAAAGAAGCTGACTAATGAGGGTTTACCTCATTAGAATAGGTATGGAAGCTACAAGTTAGGATGATTAGAATTATCCCAATGGTATCAATGGGGTGAGATGTTTTGTCTTGTATATAGTGCATAGTAAGTGTGACTTGAACTCATGAATAAGTACCTGTTTATATGAGGGAAATTAATATTAATAATTAGTATTTCTATTTTTGTATTCACATAGTGCCTAGGAGTCCTGGTTTCAGACCAGGAAACCAATGAAGGGAACAACAAAAACCTTGACCTTGCCCCAAAAGGCTTAGTGGCTAACAGGTAACAGGGGCCACAGGTTATCAAAAAGGCAGAGGTGGAAAGAGAGACATGGGAACAGAAGATAATAAAGACAGTAATAGCACACTAGGCAATGATATCAGTCACCCATAGCCCATCTCCCAGGTACCATTTTTTTTAGTCTGGTAGTAAAAGAATGCTTAAAGGAGAGAAATTATGAGGATTTTCTGGTATTTGTGGGAAACACTTTCCAAATGAGTCAAAAAGAGGGAAGAGAGAAAGCAGGAAAACCTTTGAAAAATTTAGTAATTTGGTGAAGAAGCCATCACCATGTGTTGATTAGAAGAGGTGGTGTATCCATTTTTATTGGATGAGAAATGTCAGGGTGGCCAGGGGACAGGGTATTAAAGACTTGAAAGTGAATCCAAGAAAGTAATCAATCACGTGGTAGAGAAAGCAGAGAAAGGGGACCTAGTTCAGGGATGAGGAAAAAAAAAAGGAAAAAATGGACACAGACTCTCTCTCAGTTAAGACAGGAGGAGACTGAGTGGCACAAAGGAATAAAGTGGGAGATGAGGATGACTTAAAGAAAGGGAAATGTCTGGCTATAATGGAAAAACTTGAGTGACAGACATTAGGGAGTGTAATAACTTGTAGCATGTGGTGGAAGGATATTTAGCTAGACTTAGAGAAACGAGAAAATGTGATACAGGCAATAATCTTGTATCATCTGGCAGATGGACTGGATGGCTGAGATCTTTTCTACCTCTTAAAATCTCCAATAGGTGTACAATCTCTGTACTTTATGGGAGTGCAATTGTACTGTGAAAATACGGAAGTGCACACTGGCTTGTCAGATGACAGTGTGTCAGGGAGAAACACTTTAAAAATCTTTGCATATGAGGAGAATTTCCAAAATGTTTGTGTATACACACATATGCATATAATTGAATCCCTCTGTACTCTTAGTAGTAAATGTTTCCAATGTATTCAAACAAGGCTTCATTTGCAATATTGATGTAAAACTTTAGATAAATCTATTTTTTTAAATGTAGTGAGTCATTAAAAGGCAATGATGGTAAAAATCTCACCTGAAAACCACATTTACTAGCATGTATCTTCACAGCTGTGTACTCATCAGACGGAAATCTCAGTTCCAAAGCCTATATCAGGTGAAAGCATTTAGTATGTTTATGTTTTTAAATAAAATATATATAGAACTAACAAGAACAGCTTTTCTTCTTCCATCTGTACTGCAGATCCTTTATCTGCAGTGCAGATTTCTAATGCATATCCTGTGCTTGTTCCACTAGCAACAGAGATTCTGCTTTTTAGTGCATAAAAAGAAATTTCGACCACAGTCTCGTGTTTTGTTCAAACTTTAGGTGGGCTTACTTCCTGAGGGTGTACAACCACCTTTGATGTAAATGCACTTGTATACATACAGAAAAATGAATGGTCAGCTGAGCACAGACACTTGGACATATGCACATCCTTGGTATTGCCTGAGTTAGGCAGAGCGTGACTTCATTAAGCTGATGTCTGATTTTTGTTAAGTACTAAACCAGAAAATTTTTTTATTTGTATCACTCACACCATACAGTATCACCACACTGGGAACTCCATCTATAATGACTTTCTAAATCTGGTGTATTCATAGTGATGTAAGATTAAATGAATTACTATTCAAGCACATTTGTGAACTTTGTATTTTTTATGGAGGATGGGGAAAATATCATTGAATCATAGAACTGTATTGGTTGGAAAGACCTTTAAGATCATGGAGTCTAACTGTTAAACTAGCACTGTCAAGTCCTCCTCTAAACCATGTCCCTAGGAACCTCATTTATGTGTCTTTTAAACATCTCCAGGGATGTTTAGACTCAAACCTCTTCCCTGGGCAGCCTGTTCCAGTGCCGGGCAACCCTTTCCATGAAGAAGTTTTTCCTAATATCCAATCTGAACCTCCCCTGGTGCAACTTGAGGACATTTCCTCTAATCCTGTTACTTGTTACTTGGGAGAAGAGACTGACACCCACCTTGCTACAACCTCCTTTCAGGTAGTTGTAGCATAAGGTCTCCCTTATAAGGTCTCCCCCATAAGGTCTCCCTTATAAGGTCTCCCGCTCCGCCTCCTTTTCTCCAGGCTAAACAAACCCAGTTGTCCTAGCTGCTACTCATAAGACTCGTGCTCAGACCCTTCACCAGCTTCTTTGCCCTTTTTCACATTAAAGCGGGTAACTGTTGAAGCTTCCCAAGATGAGAAATGAACTGCAGAAAGAGATCAATAATTCCTTCAGAGGGAAAAATGCACTACACTACGTAGTACATCACTAAAGAAGTTTTTTGGTTGCCTGGAGCTTTTGATTGAAAGAAAGGGTTGATGACCAAGACCAATGGGCTTCAGCAAGACTGAGTGGTTCAGGTGTCTCCTAGTTTCTCTGTACATCAACAGATAACATAGCCCTAGTGTGCACAGTTTGGGCCATTATACAAAAGTCGGGTAGTTTTAGTGAAGCATTTTACTCCCCCCAGCCAAAATATTTCTTGGTTCACTTGTGACTTGTGAGGAGGCTTTCACAGTGTACCGATCCTGCATTCTCTGGAATATGGAAAGATGTTTTAATGCTGCTTGATTTTCAAGAGTGTTTCTTAAGATCTCTCATTAGAAAACAAATACAGGGTACATCCGGTAAAAAAATAACACAAATCAAGCATGTATAGTGAAAGAATAGAAAGACTACAGAAGTCTTGCCACTACTTGATAAAATCAAAGCATTTTAATTGATACATTCACTATATCGTTAGCTCTTGTGGAGCTCCTTGATATTTTGAGCACAAATATTTGAACCTCAAGCATTTAACGGACCTGGCCTACTCTTTTGTATTGGTTCACCTCACTCTGTATCAATGGTGATGTTATTTACTCCCTCCTCCCTGTAAAATGAAAAGAAATCAAATCAGAGGATCCTGAATTTGTTGATTCAAAGCCATTTTCTCTATCAGTATAGAAAAATAGGTTAAGAATCTTTTTCACAGTCTTTCTTCTGCAAACTGAATTGAAGTAACCTCGCCTAAAGTAACCTGGATCTCAGTCATAAAAACAATATGCTGCCACAGTGGCAAGACCAGAATTTATGGCTCATGTTCATCTCATCTTCACTTGTTTTTATTACTCTTTACTGCTTAAGTATAAAAGCTCGTGACACTGCTAGAATCTCTGATGATAACTCCTTGGCCAGTAAACTTGTGACAAGGCAAATTCAGGATTTAGGAACCTAATTCCCAACACCCTCTAATGTTCAAAAAATGTGGCATCTGAAAAAAAAGAAATATTACCCTTTTGTATACTGTATTTCCTTTTGCTGCTTGGTTTTGAGCTTTATCTTTACTCCTTCACCATTAATTCTCGATGAAAATTGAGAAAAAATGTGTTTTTCAGTCTGAAGGAGAATCTTTAGAAACTCTGAAGTCACTTAGGTCTTCCACACCTATGGAGACATATTGAGATAGTAAGATGAAGCCTGTCCAGGCTCTGAACTCCCATGAAAGATTGTTTGTCTGATCTGTTCTTGCCTAGGACAGTGAGTTAATAAAAAGTCTCGATCCTTATCTAATTCAGGATTGTAATCTCTATTCTCATTTAACTTTATAATCCTACTATTCTGTTTGAGATATTGTTTAGACTTTAATTTCAATAGGAGAAAAAAAAAAGAATAGTAATATTCCAATATCAGTTATTTTTTAAAGATCTATAGGTTGCTACAAAATCAAGGTGAAACATCTATAAACATTTGGGGAGAAACATTACCCACAAATAATTCAGATGCAAATACAAAACTGAATCTAGCTGGACAGAATGAGAAGTCTGACGAAAACTCTGATCCTTGTAAGAGAAAGGAAGTTAAGGACAAGAGTTAAGCTTTGCCTAAGATTACTTATTTCTACTTATGTTTTTCTTATTATGGCAATAATTTAAAAATATTTTAAAATTATGTATGTAGTTTATTTAACATGCAATAAGGAGAAAATCTGGAATTGGAGTAGTGTACTAGCAAATTACAAAACTCTTCTAAGAAGTCAAAATAAGCTGAAAGAATAAAGAAAAAAATCAGAGCACACTGCAGTAAAAGTTGGACCCCAGTCAGTGCCAGACTGCCAACTGTTAATAAATTATGTCTTTGGTCTGTCATATTTGAGATGTTGAACTAAAATGTCAGTAGGAGTGTTCATATGCTGCTATTTGATGCTGAAAAGTCATTATTAGAGACAGGTTGTCTATGAAAAAATTTCTTCCTTTCTTGTCTTATTTCATGCTTAACCAAATGGGCATATATCTCTATCACAATTGTCCTGGACCATTAGCATGAATAAAACCAGGTCTCCATAAACTTGTGGTGTGTCTGTGGATACTTGCTGAATGTTATTTGTGGGGAACATGGATCAGAAGTTTGGGAAGTAACTGGAAGACACAATGAAACTTATTTTAACACCTATTGAAATAATAGTTTGCCTTGTATAACCCACATGTAGCTGCATTATTAAATTTTTTATATTTTCATAAGAATTCAGAGATAAATCTCCTGACTTAATCAAAAGGTAGCAAATATGTAGAAGATAATTGCAAAATAACTTCTGCACTTGTTGATGCAGAGAAAATCTTTGCTTCCATGATCTTAACTGAACATATTGTCATGAAATTTTTGCTAGGCAGACAGTGTGAAAATAGAGAAGACAGCGATTATTGTCAGTGTAGTTTTCAGCACCATAAAACACAAGGAAAATAGTCAAGAAATAAATCAGTGCCTTAACAGACCTCAAGTAGCCTTTCCATATAGTTGGCAGAGAGGACCACAACAAGTCATTAGTCAGAAAAGACTGAGCCACAAAGTCAACCTGAAAGTTGAATACAAACTGGACCAGAAGAAGTACCTATAGAAGTTTGCAGATGTTATGGTTAGAGTCACTGCACATGGTGGTATTCCTAAACTGCTTCTGTTTCCAGTAACAAATTGCAAGCTCTAAGTTTTCGGTTCCTCCATATAGCACTATGCTTACATATAAGCCCTGGGGAACTTCAGGAAATTAATGTGTGTATATTTTAGGTTGTTCCATGACTGTAGTTTGGTACCAAGTCTCCTAGAGGCTTCACCTGGCCTCTGTTGAGTACTGATGACTCTTCCAACACAACAGAGTTTCCTCCTCTCCCTCTATGTCTTTCAGCAGCAGTTTGGTCCACTAGTATTCGATTTTAGGCATCAGCCTCTTCCCAGTAAGCATTATCTGCTGTGTAACATAACCCACTAATGGTTGTTCATCACTTCTAGAAGGTGAAACCTCCACGTCATGTCATTGTTCTAGATGAGAAAATAAACATCAGACTGTCTAAAGTGAGCAGTGTATCTGCCAGGGTCTGGGTTAGATTCTGAAGTAAAAAAGGGAGCGTTTTACTAGTAAAAATATTTTAATCTAGTTTTGTAAAGCAATAAGACAAGGATCAAAACATCACTACAATATGTTTGCAGTAATAGCTGGCTTAAGAAGAAAATGCAGTGGGCTTAAAGGAGTGGTTTGAAAGTTGCAGTAGGTGAGCCTCATGATTCAGAAAAACATTCTACAATAAAATGAAATGTAGTGAATATTCTTATAGTGTCAGTGTAAGGGACTGCTTATGTCTAAGTCAAAGTGGGAAAAAACATATCTACTGACTTATAGGAGCTGTATTATCTCTGGAACTATTGCAACACAGTCTATGATATGACATGCTTCTTTCAGCATTGGCTGAATATAAGGAGTAGATTGCCCTTCATGTTTGTGTATAATGATCTGTTTTATGTGAACAGATCGGTCCTGCTCCAGTGGGGGGATTGGACTGGATGATGTTTCGAGGTCCCTTCCAGTCCCTAACATTCTGTGATTCTGTGATTCTGTGATCAACCCTTATTTCTCAGTTTGAAAAGACCTTGACAATAAGGGTTTTTATTGGCGGGCATTCTTTGCCAAAATGCCTTTCAGTAAATTTTTTTCTAGGAGTATGAGTAAGGGTTATTACTTTGAGACCCAGACCACTCTTGGTGATTTTGTGGATCCCAAGGAGACGGGGACAGGGTGTGTGGGTCTTGCTTTCGTGTTCAGAATCAACATTCTTTGAAAGACACACAGATATCCAAGTGAGTCTTTATCTTTTCTGGAGATTTCAACATTTTGTTTTGAGAATAAGCTAACATGTCTGTTAAGACTTGTACTTGAAATACCAGTTAAACCCTGCACACATGTCAAACCATAGCTTTTTGCTTGTCCTCAACTATGGGAAGACTTTCAGCTGTGGATGAGGAATTTTTAAAACTTCCCTGGAACTGAATTAAAAGAAATCCAGTTTTTTAGGGTGAGTACACTGAAGTAAATAAACTCCAGCAACATTCAGGATACCTTTAGACTTGCTTTACTGAAATTAGGCTATCTGTATCTTTTGCAATTTATGGTTGATATTATCCATAAGCCTACAGTGTTACGTTGCAAGGCATATCTTGGATCTCCTATCATTCTGACGTAGTATCCACTTTTTATTCTTCCAACAGTACTGTCATCTTAAAAGCGATGAAAAAGAAACATACCCATGTGTGACAATCTCTGGTGTAAACTACAGCGTGTTTTATACTGCAGCCACATCCTTAAAAATTTGTAATATACTGTCCCACCAGGAGATGCTTGCTTACTGGGACAATAGCTTCATTTGTAAGCATCCCCTTTGGCAGGCCAGGAAAAGATAGCCAACTAACTGACAGCAGCATAGCATTTAAGTCCTGTTTCTGGCTCAGAATTGAATATAGAAGAGAAGGAATTACTAGCTATTGAACTGCAGTGAAGAAATTATTTGTGCTGCCTGCTGGTATATGAAGTATATTATGCACAATAAGAGCTGTTTAGTTCCCCTAGCTTTTAGGTTTACAACTCTCCACAATGTTGGTGGAACATAATGAACGGGGAAAGCTTATTCTTTCTTATGGCTTGGGCAATTATTTGGCATTGATTTTCTTAAAGTTTTGTCTTGCATGTCAGCTTTTTGTTGGCAAACTTTGCAGAAGAGTTTGATCAAGTCAGTAAAGATGTGAGAATATGGATGAGATCAGTACTTGGCTCATGCTTTCCTTTTACAAGACAGAAATATCAAAAATAGAGTTTTCAACCCTCCTCTCCAGACACACACCCACAGATGGAGGGATGGACCTGTATTTGATTTGTTTGATTTTATTTTGTTCTCTGATAAATCTCACACTTCTTAACATTTCTATCTACTCTGCTTATAATAATCAAAATAATCTGAATTGGCTCCACATGATGGGACTGCTTTTTCATTTGCATTTTTTAAGCAGTGACTCTGCATTGATTCAAAATCAGTTGACCAGTTATGCTGAGGTGTTACAGCAACACTTGTTATGCTGAATTAAAACAACAGAGCCTAATTATCCACTGTTTAACTGAGTATTTATGAGATCTTTTTGACCATACCAAAAAAAAAAAAAAAAAGTGTAAATTACCATTTTCTGATTTGGTAGCAGTTTTCACCTTCTTTGCACAGGTGAGAGTGAACACAAAATGTGCAAAGCTGTGATGAATCTTAAGCTACTGCCTGCACACTGTTTATTTTCTGATGACTGTAATTGAAGCCATTTGCTGGTTATCCTGTTCTCTAACATGAACAGCCCAGGAAGCGCTATTTGTGGTATTATGTAAATCAAGAAGCTACTTTTGCTAAATTAGCCTAAGAAGAAAATAAGTTCACCCCCTTAAATTCTGATTATTTTATTCTTACCATATACTTATTCATAGGCAGGTAGGAAGAATACTTCCATGCTTTGAAAAATATTGTTAAGAAGTCAGAAGTACTCTAAGTGAGCATTTTTGTCTTCTCTTAGATATGTATTGTCATCTTTATAAGTTCATCTTTAAAACTAGGGTGGCTAAATTTAGACACATGACACATAAAGCTATGTTTAATGTAGTATTTAAAGTTCACAGACATACAGACACCTGAATTTTAGGCACTGCATTTGGAAATTCTTCCTTCTATCTATAGATACAATAGCTCCTGAGGACATTATCAGAGCTGTACCTGGGCCTATCAAGAGAACTGCACTGCCCTTCTTTATTATGCTCTAGTCTTAGCTTCTCAGGTGAATTCAGAAAGCCGTAGGTTTCAACTTACTTTTTGTAACGAGCCTAGTAGGCAAAGTAATATGAATTGAACTCACAGGGGGCATTCCTGACAGAGTTCAAACCTCTTACAGTGTCTTTAATAAGACCTTTCTTTTAAAGTCAATTGGAAAACTGAATAGACCACATGAAAGGTGGGCTTTACAGTTCAGTATATATGTGTGTTACTCCAAACAGAAGCCCTGGGAGAAGAAGAGAGAAGCTGAAGTGATGCACATACTGTCCTGGGGAGAGAGTTTCAAACACTTACTTGTGAATATAGTCCATTCCTGTAACGACACTACCTCAGTGCATAACGATTGCTCACATGAATATGACTGCAGGAATGACCCAGTTTCTTATTTTAAAACAATTGTCATAGGACATTTGGGTTTGTGTCACACTAACAGTCCTTTCAGCTTGGTCTGCCTCTGAGCTGACGTGTGGTGTAGGTGAATACCCTGTAGAAAGAGCCATTTTGTGAATCAGCTTATGGAAAACTTCCAGCAGGACAACCAGGTAAGATGGCACCAACAGCTCTCAAAGCAGCTTGCAGTAAGAGATCATGTAAGTGGCTACTGTTTTCTAATTGCCCTGGTTTGGTCATGACCTCCATGTGAATCCCCTTGTACAGGTACACCTGTCTCCTTCTATGCTTCTGGCATGCCCTTAAAAGCTCTGTTAGTGTGCAGTCTTGTGATCACACAAGATTAATCCAGTGAGAAACTGGAGACATCCAGAATCATCAGGATGAGACATCTTGGTCCATTAGGAATTGAACTCTGGACCAGTTTTAAGCACAGAGGCAGTCCAACAAACACCCAGATGGCCTCCTTCAAGTTAATAAGTCAGGGCCAAATCTCAAAGCTGAGGCTACTTGACCTCCCTCTGCAGCTTATGCCAAAGTCAGGCACAAGGGGCTCATGACCTATTTACATGACACAGAAAGAATTAAGAGTGTAGCAAGTTCTTTCAGAATTCAAAAACAGGACCAGAAGATGGTGACAGGTAGTTTCGCCTCTTTTCCAAAGTATTTCCCCTTGTGGAAACTTCTGTGGATTTTTCCTTACCTCTCCCCTTCTCTATGTATATGAGATTCCTCAGAGAGATAGTGAAGAGAAGGTACATCCTTAGAGGGATGAAGAAAATTTTCAGAGTTTTCAGAGCATAAAGAAAGTACTAAAATCCCACAGCTTATTGGTAGAATACAGTTGTGTAATTCTCTTGGTAGATTTGGAAAACCTGTCTGCTTTTAACAATAGACTCCTAGCTTTCCAGTGTAAATTTTCTTTTAAGAAGTCTAATTTATAGTCTTATCTCAGTGTTTCAAAAAAAACAAAACCAAAAAACAACAACACCGCAATTTCTGACTGAAAAGCATGATTCAAAAGCCGACTGAACACTCATTTATCATTAATAAATTTAGATTAGAAGCGAAAAAAGGATTCTAGTGGTCTTCCAAATAGCATACCCCAAGCAAGAAAGTAAATTGTTTTAATATATTTTGGGAAGTTTGTGAAAGAAATTATATAACCATGCAGGATAATTCTTGACAACAGCAAATACTTTTTATGGCATGAATCACTGACTTTCCAATACTTTGGACTATCAAAGGTGAGAGGTGACAGGCTCACTTTTACCATATCTGAATTATAGTGTTGCCAAGGTTCAGGACTTCTGTTGGATGTGTGTGGAACCCAGGAAGGGAGTGTTATATGCAAATGCATAATTAAGCATTTCTCCTTTTTTTCTGATATATTAGATGTTGGCCAGAGTTGGATTCAGGATAAAGCAGGTTGCAGTGGTGCTTTTATTGATGCTGAATTCTGTCAGGAGGCTTTCTGGTATATCTTGATAATTGTTGAGCCAAATCTGGTGACGGATTTAAGAAGGATTATTTTCTCCTTAGTTACATTTATAGAGACCACTGTGGCATAATTTTTCACACTATAAAGTGAAGATTCAACCCCTAGAATCTGAGAACTTTATCCAACAACTTCCTTTATTGTTGTAGGGATTTGAGACACTGGCAAAATTCTCAGTGTCTTTTACTGTCTTCCTATAGAATATTATAGTTGTAGTTCTTGTCTAATTGTACAGATCAGAAATAAACAGCTTGGAGCTGTTCTGTGGTGAGAATTCTCACCAGCCACTTTGTGACTCCTTCCAAATCTCTTGTATGATAGTTGATGTGCTAATAAGGCAAATGGGACTTAGGACCCATGAGGTCATTTCCTGTTCTTTGTTCCTATAGGATCTCCTTCCACAGACACTACCACTCCTTTGTTTGTGAGAATAGAAAGTCAAATGCAAACTCGGAAAACAGGAAAAAATTTATGGGGAAACCACTGTGCTCTTCACACTGGCGAGGGATGTTCTTGCTGTTTATAAGTGATCCAGATTTTGATGCGGACACGTCACATCAAAATTAAGGCAGCTACAGTTACTTCTGAAATCTAGGAAGTTATTTAATAAATGCAGAGTATTGACTGGCTGAATAAGAGTGTTAACACAGAAGCAGGATAATTTTCAAACTTCTGTTTTTGAATTATTAAAGAGGCTATGCCAGAAAACAAAACAAAATAAAACAAAACAAAACAAAAATGCAACACAACAATGATAATAATCTCATTTATATGCCTCAGCAGCAATCCTTTATCCAACATGAAGAGACTGGTGATCGGTTGGGCCAGTGATAGCAGCTCACTTGCTCTGGAGAGGTTTTAGGTACTACTGTTTCACTGCAGCACTGCAGTCTCAAGAACAATATAAAGTTCAGCTGCACAGTTAAAAGGGCATATGTACGACAGGTTCCCCTTTGAGACATTAAAAACAAACAAGCTATGAATAAAATCTTCAGTGACCTATCTGCTGTTTAATTAACAATACCTGTCTCCTATGCAAGACATACATAAATGTACATTTGTGTACACTGTGCTTGAATACATTTGCGTGCCAACTACCAGACCCTTCAGTCCTTTCTGACTGGTGTGTAATGTCTCATGTTTCTGTTAAGCTCTCTAGTCCTGGGCTTCTGGTTGAAAATCAAATAAGAAAGCACTAGAGAAAGGGACATAGGTTGTATTTCATTCAGCTCATGGACTTCTACAAGGTAGTAAATTCTTGTGTCTGACCAACATTTTTTTCCTGTATAAATACATTTCATCGTACGAGCACAGTGTCTCACTTAAATAGAGACAAAAAACTAACAGTGAGCACTGGGATTTTGCTATGCTGTCTTGCTGCAGGTGTTCTTCTGATGCATGACTGCACAAGCACAACACATCGGGATCATCTGCTGCCTAAACCACATATCAGCAGTGCAGGCTTGGTCCCAGCTTGAGCTGCCGAAGTCCTGCTGGAGAGAGGAAGGAGTCTGGTGGTCCCTGCTCTCATTGTCGGTGTTTGGTTGGGGCCTGCCCTGACTCTCCCACATGTTTGATGGCAGAGGAGGGCAGGCAGGGTGCAGCAATGTGGGAGCCTGAGAAATGGAGGCAGCCCATCAATAGGGCTCTTCTCCACTGGCTGCCTCCAAGGCAGAGAGGGAGGATAGTTAACCTCAGTCTGATCAGAGGGGCAGCCCTGTATCCAACTCTGAACACTCATGAGGCCACACCTCAAATACTGTGTTCAGTTTTGGGCCCCTCATTACAAGAAAGACATTGAGCTGCTGGAGAGGGTTCAGAGAAGAGCAACAAAGCTGGTGAGGGGCCTGGAGCACAAGTCTGATGAGGAGCAGCTGAGGGAACTGGGGTTGTTTAGCCTAGAAAAAAGGAGGTTGAGGGGAGACCCTATTTCTCTCTACAGCTACCTGAAAGGAAGTTGTAGCATGGAAGGTCTCGGTTTCTCTTCCCAAGTAGCAAGTGATAAGATGAGAGGTAACAGCCTCAGTTGTAGACACTGTGAGCTCCCTGTGGAGTGGTGGAGTAGCCAGTCCCATCTCACCCCAGCCAGGAGGAGGGCAGTCAGGGGCACTGGGCCAGCCCCATCCCTGGACATTGGCCACCTCCCTGGAGAAGGGCTGAGGAGGGGAGGGGATATTGGCCTGTGAGTGGTGGTCAGGATCAGGCCCACTGAGGGTAGCCGGGATCAGACGTGCCCAGGATGTGCGGGCAGGGCCATGGGAATGAGGAAGGTACACACAAGCTGTGGTCCCCATGGCTGCACCCCTGCCATGCTGGTCAGGGATAGTCGTGGGAAATCAGGCTCAGCAAAGCTCTTCACAAAACTGCCTTGAAGGGTGCAGGGCTGGGATTTCTCAAAAGGTGTTGGTAGGTGAAGTTTTGACCCTGAACTCTGTTGCAGAGGGTTGACTGGCTGTCAAGAGCTCCAGCAGCATCTGCGTCCTGCTTCAGGAGTCATACGTGACACTCGAAGCTCTCGGACCTCTCAGATATCTCCTGCCTTGATATTGGGTGTGATATAAATGATATGTGGAGAATAAAGATACACCTACCATAAAAAACATTTTCTTCGGTATTCCCACTTGCCAATACCTGAATTCCTGTGTTTCTATTTAAATCATTTTTGCAGATGAGGAGAAATAGATAAAATATTTTCCTTTTGTTTGCAATGACATGTATGTCATTGTAATGTAAGAAAGGACAGTGTAACAGTTATAGGAATAACAAATAGAGTAATACAAGAGTAAACATACATATTTTTAAGAAAAAAGGTCAGTATAGATTTTTTTTCCAAGAAAAAAAATTCAACTTATTTCTCATTTCCTTCAAACCACTGTGACCCCTTTATTGCTCTCACTGAATTTTAGCCCTTTATAGATCTACTTTGATTGTCCTTTGTGGCTATACTGCATTAATCCAAGCTATTAATTTTATTATTTGTCAGGCAAGATAGAAACAGAGTTTTCATATCCTTCTGGTGTTCTTAAACTCAGTCATATTTAAGATGCATAATTATGTTGTTTTAGGAACTTCGTGTTCCACTGTTCCCCACATTATGAGCTCTACCTCTGCCGAAGTCTCAGCGTATGAAAATATAGACATCTTTAAGAAGTTGCTGAAGTTCCAGAAAACAAACAGAAGTGAGAAATGTGAGTTTTCACAGCAAAGCAAAATATAGAAAAATCCAAGAAGAACAGGGAGACAAACCTGAGTCATTACATGGAAGCATTTTGTCATAACTTTAGTTTAAGTGTCTTTGTAACAATGAAATTGTGACATTACCAGGAGGAAAAAAAAGAAGAATACCCTCATGGTAAGGCGCAGCCTATAAGCCTTTCATTTGCTTAGGGTCAGAAAAGCTATTTATATTTTTTCCTTTTTATGTGCTTTTTTCTTTAACACTTTTTTTCTTGCTTTTCTTTTTATTTTTTCTTTTTATTTCTGGAAACAAACAAACGATCTCTATCTCTGTTCTTATCTAAGCTAATAATTTGAAATGAATAATTTATTCCAAGAATTAGCAGAGTCTTTACAAGCAAACTGCTATTTCCTTAAACTAATCTTTTGCATAAATTTATTACACTGAAGTAATACTGAACTTTTTGGTCTCTGATGTCATGGTGGACACTTGATGCCTGCTGTGCATTGCTTAACTGTTGGTGTTCAGCTCCATCTCACAATACTCTTTCTTTGCCCTGGCTGAATGTAGGAAACGATTCCAACCCAAATACTTGCCTGAGCAAATTTAAAGATTAAGAGAACGTATAATATATATTTGCCCCTGCAGTGCTGAAATTTTCTGTGAGCAGCTGTACCAGCAAAGACCTTAAGTGCTTTATCAAGCAGTGCCGATAAAGCCCACCATACAAGGAGTAAATGTGCAGAAGGTGTGAAGGATGAACAGAATAAACCAAGCCAGCCTGACAATAAATAACCTGTATAATGTCTACATGTTTAATTCAGCTTTGCTTTCTCACGCATGCCCAAAGGAGAAGCTGGGAAATTCACTGTCATCATTTCTGCAAGCCAGGCCTTGCCTGAGAAGGAAAAACACCAGAGCTGCTTAGCAAGCCTTCCTCATTATTTTTTTTTTTTAAAGCATTCTTTAATGAAATGCAATTTGAAGGAAAAAGAGTCCTTATATCCCTGAAGTGAACAGCAGAGCACAGTTAGAAATGCCTGTGCAAATCCCGATTTCCTCAAAATCAATGAGCACTTGTCACCTCAAACAGTCAAAAAGGAAATCCTGGCAGTGTGGGCTGGTCGGTGGACAAGAGCTCAGTGGGCTGTAATTTCACTCCAGTTTGTCTAGCTGGAGCCCTAAATATTTGGTTTGGTAGTGACTTGTGTATTTGTGCTTAAAATCAGAGAGTAGTCACAGCTCTTTTAAAATTTCAGCCCCAGCTTGCTTTCATCTGACATAAATCATTTGCTGAAGGCAGCAGGGACAGGGTGTCCTGAGCTGGGGGCACAGTCCCCGAGACGCTGGCTCCAGGGGAAGACAGGCAGAGTCCTCTTGACTTTGTTGTGTTTTGGATGTGGCTGGTCATCTATTGAATCAAATCATTTCTTGTGGCACAGCTAATCAAATTATTGGTGATCAGCAATCAGGCTGTGTGAGGTGAACTAAGGACACGTTCTGGCCTGACCCATTTAAGGCAGTGGCAACATTGTCATACAAGATTGATTTATTAAAACAGAGTAAAAAATATAATCTCTTTAAAACTAAAACTGATAGGACTTTTTCTAAATTCTTAGCAGCAGTACAGCAAGCTGCAAGAGATGGCAGGATTGTTACTGTAGAATTTTTAAGCATCAATAAAAAGTACACACCAAGTAATTTCACAAAGTAGATGAGATCATTCAGTGTATAAACTGTATTTTTGAAAGCCAGTTTAAACTGCATGTAAATAAAAGAGTGAAGAAATCACCATTATCTCCCTAGAAAAATATGTGTTTGAGCAAATAGTGAATGTGCACTTAAATCCTTTTTTTTTGTACAAGCCTTAATTATCGTAGACTTGTGCTTTTCTATAGAAATGGTAGAATGCATTTTTCCTCACACACCCTGCCTGCTCATCTTTTCACTTATTTTTCTTAGCTAAGGAAATCCCCTTCAATATAAAGATATTAAAGATTGACATCCAGGCTTTCTTGATGACACAAATGTCAATGTCATACAAATTCAGAATTGTCTCGCCTATTTGAAGTCATATATGGAAGTAAGTCTGTCTGTCTTCCTCCAAATGATCAATACAGCAAAATAATTATGTAATATATTTAAAAATACTTATTCCTACGTGTTTCCTGTTATTCTTTTTTTTCTGTATCAGCATTCCATTATTTATCTCTGTCCTGGGGTGGGGGGGGGGGATGGTAATACTAATTCATAAAATGAATTAAGAAAAATAATGCTGTGATAATGCTAAACTGCCAAGTGAAAGAGCCACAGTCTGCAACAATCAAGAAGGAATTTGGAAAATATACTGCAACTCCCTTAGAAACAATACAGTATTGATGTTATATACTAAGGAACTGGTATAACCATTTACTTTACAGAGTACATAGTGGGTATTTTTAACAATGTCTGAGCAGCATAAAGACCAGCATAAAGACCAGAAAGAGAAATATCTTGACCAAAGCAATTTCATACCCATCACTAGCAATAATTGTAAATAAACACATACATACACGTTCTGCTTTGAAAGAATGCTCCTTGCGTAGGGACCTGAGTTTTGAAATGCCTTTTAAACTAAATTTGGGGATTTGAATTGTTCAAGTTCTTCTTGCTCTTTACATTTTACAAAATAAAAATATTTTTTTTCCCCCCTGAGTACTCCCAGTTAAATTTAGCAACATTTTGACAGCTTGACAGCATCTCAGGGATAATGCTGTCGGGTCCTTTTTGGGAACATGGAGTTCTCTGCATTTCAGTTGAAACAGGAACATTTCCAGTCCATTTTATGTGAGGCTCATTGTAGGAATTCTGCACTCACACTGCCCCCAGGAACTAACAGCAGCTTTGTAGCTCATTGCAGATCCTGTTCTTTTGGTGGGGCTTGTCACTGTATCAGTTGAAATGAAAAGGAAGGACAGTTATATTCTGAATCTTCTTGCCTGTTTCCTTGTTGTTGGTCTTCTTCACACAAGAAGAAGCAAACATTGTCTTTGTCAAATGATAAATGAGGCACAATTGGTGACTTGCATGTTTGTCAACATAAGCAAGATCAAATGATTGCTCAGCAGGAAGAAGCCACAGGAAATCCAATGATTTTTTACTAATTAGCAAAATAATAATAATGTCTGCCTAATGATTGCCTTGTACTGGGTTGTGGCCTTTTATCAGGCAGCTGCAGACTACTGCTTTGAAGGGTACCAGTGGTTTTCTTTGAAACTGGTGTCACAGACTTGGAGGATTTGTGACAAATCTTCTGAGACTTATTGCTCCTTTGTGTAGTTGCTATAATTGAGAAGAAAAATAAGCCCATTTCTAAATATTTAAAGAAGAAAGTACCTTCTCTCCAGATTTTATTTAGAAATATTTTTAAACTAGTTGGCATGTGTGTGTGTGTGTGCATGAGTGTGTATAATCATTTTCAAAAGGATGAATGAATCTTAAGGTCAGTTAAAACCTAAAAAAATGATTTATCTGTGCTGTTTTCACATAGCAACAGCAACAATAAAAAAGGCAGAGCCTCACCTGCAATACAGTTTCACCACAAAAATAAAGATCAGGAAAACATTATGAGTTAAGCCAGGAAGAAGGGCAACAGTTCAGAGCTCGTGGTTTGTATTCTGCATCCCCCTCCCATGGATTTTCAGAGTGAAGCTCAGCAAATTGCACATATTTGCCTGCAGGATTAATCATGAGCGCAAGCCTGAGAACCAAAGGTATGAAAGGACCAATCTGAGCTTGCAGTCAAGTGCTAAATTCAGCAATTCTTCCAGAGCTGCAAACACCAGAGGCAGGCTATGCATTGGGAAATGTGGGCCACCATCTTTCCTCACGTTATTTGGTTCACTGGCAAAGCAATACTGACACTGATTCAACACTGTGCAGGTGCCAGACCCTTATTACTCTCCTTGCCCTAATTGCCATCAGCATGGCACATCGCATTCAGCAAATGGCAGGCACCGCCTCAGTGCACCATGGATTGAATCTGGTTCTCTTTGAAAAACACGTTCATCACAGAGACAGTGGAAATGAGCTTGAATCTGGCTGTGTTAAGTAAGTCCAAAGACTAAGACAACTGTGGAGCGCTACAGGACAGACCTGACCATGATTAGCAGAAGCCTGTGGAGCCAGGGGCAAAATGCCTGCCTAAATTACTGCCACCAGTTTGACTCTCAACGTGTAGAAAGTCCAATGCCTAAAGCCCAGGTACTGACTCCTATTTTCTAGGCTTCCAAATAAAATTGCCCAGTTTGAGAGTTGTTGAATAGCTGCAGCTCCCACTGAAGTCTTTTGGCCTCATAAACAAAGCTCAGAAATCTGGAAGTTGATGCTAATTGACCTGTGTGCTGGAGCCAGAATTCATGGACAATCCCTATGTCGAGACCGACTACAGCTATGGGTATCTGTCTCTCATTGTCAGGAGCCCTAAAACTCTCTCCCGTTAGTTAAATACAGCCCTGAGGGTGAATAATAGAAAAGGTATTGTCATAGATAGTGAGTGGAAGTAGATGGGTCAGTACACTTCAGAAATAATGTCAGCTATGAGGTGAGCTCAGCAAAGAATGTCATTGTAAGGTCTAAGCTGAAGGGTCCTTGTGTTCCTTTTATTCCTTCCATTTTGTTTACCATTAATTGGCCAAATTCAGGTCTTCCAGTAAAGAGAGGGGACAAATCTCATCTACAAAGCTCTGAGAGTGTTTGCCCATCTCTGAGGAGGTACAACCTTGTGGCATTGGCTGTCATGACATTGCTGTTTAGACGGTATTCGCTGCTTCCTTCACCAAAGGAGAATTGGATATGTACAGTGACAAGTGGTATGTATGTGTTTCAATATTCAGCTCATGCCATTGTTGTTGCAATGCTGGCAAGATGCCTGCTCTAGCTGAAGAGTTTGGATTAATTTGGGTTAGACGAAAATTACAATATTGTTTGCCATATAGTTATCTGATCTCTTTGCAGACCAAAGGTACCTCACTGACTTTGATGGTGCCATGGCACAAAGAGTCACATTGATTTCCATCCTGCTGGGGCATTCTGTCCTCAGGCTGAGAGGGGGACATGACAGTTCAGGTGCCACCAGTGGAAGCAATGGACAACACAGTGTTCTTGACACCGTGGAGTGCTAGATATGGTCTTTTCAGATAGTTGCAAGGTAACAGAAGAAATTACCTAAAAGCATAAAATCCAGTCACCAGTTCCACACAGACTTCTGATAATGTGACAGAAATAATTGACATTAGAAAGAGTTCCCCTCCAACCCTCATCCCATCCCACCATTCCTGCAACAGGAGCACTGCATAATGTGGTGACCTGGACCTCTCCTTCCCTTCCTGGAAGCCTCTTTACTTGGCTCTGTTTGCTGTTGTAAAAGCTATTAAAGCTCAAGGGGAAAGGCAGTGTCAAATCCCACTGCTATGCCAGCTTGAGCAGCCTCTGAATTATCAAGGTGGCTGTAGAGGTCTTTTACATGAGAGCAAGATTTGGTTCATTAGCCATTGTCCATAAAGTAGTGAAAACTTTAGCAGCCAAGAGTGTCCTTCTGACTATGGTCACAAAGAGAAGCATAGAGGTAAAGGCACATGGGTGACACCCTCAACGTGCTGCCTCTTTCACCACAGCCAGTGAAATTTTTCCCCTGCAGAGAGTAGGAAGGGCCAGCCAGTGTGTGTGGAGCATGCAGAGACAAGTCAGAGGTGCCCAGTGAGCTGGGTCTTTGCACAAGTTTCTTGTTGGTGCCAGATGAGTTGAATCCTGCCAAACTATCAAGCACATCTCTGCAGAGAGGTTCCTGAGGAAGCAATGCATCTCAGAGGGACAACAACTTGAGTAAAAGTGATGTGCAGGACATTTTATACTTGATTATTGTTAGATTAAAAAGGACATTAAAAAGTTTATCTTATTGAATTGTGTTGTAGCTGTGGATAGGTGCAGGGTCATTCCTCAGTTACAGACAGAAAATGTATTGTGTTCATATAAGAAATAAATAGAACAAACTTAAATAAAATGTTGAATTCTGCTGGGCCTTGAACTGTTTTTTCTCTTTCTTGTGTTTCTCTAATCTTATTCCACAAGATACAAACGTGTGATAGATGTCCTGCAAATGAGCTACGACTGGGCATTACTTATTTAAAATTTTTATTAAGTTTAATAATCCTACTGAGGTCACAGTCTTGCTTCTGAGGAGACCTGGATGGAACCGGAGTGAAAATTTCACACAGACCTCCATAAATTCCAATACTTACAAACACCAGCATTAAATTTTAACAATTGTGTATCCACAGGCTTTTAAAATGCTTCTAGCATTTCCTTTAAAATAATTAGGTCGTGTTGCATGAATTACAGTTCTGCATTGCTGTTACATATTTTTCTTCTGTCAAAGATAATTTGAATCCTGCCTGGTATATGATTTCCTGTGTAAGCTGCACTTGCTTCTTTCTGATCCAGATGCGCAACCAGGTATTCAGGTATAACACGTCAAATCACAGACTGTGCAGCAATAGGCATGTGTTGATTTTTTAAGACTCTTGGTCCCATGTGTCTGATGGCTTTGGGATTTTATAAAACACTTGATATGCACCTACTGTGGCTGCAACATCTTCCTGTTAGAGATCTGGTCTGTTCTTAACTCTTACCCTTATCACTGAAGCACTCACCTTTTTATTGTCCATAAAAATGGGCCCTTATCTGTCAAAGACGGAGGCAGGTATGTCTTTCTTTCCAATGGGACTATTCAAGTCCATAAAAAAACATGTGAATAAGGATTGAAGCTGTAAATCATCAGCTTTTCAAGGCACAGAATTTTTATGCATTGTATTTGCACAGTAAACAGCCTATCTCTTCTTTGTTGTTGAATATAATGCAATAATATGAACACATGGAATCCGAATTACAGCCTGATTTACTAACTTAAACTCTTGTTAAAAAAGGAAGGCTCACATTTTCAGATCTGAATGACAGTGTGAAGCTTCTAAATCAATATTTAACCTCACCTGATTATTTTTATGTTTACCTTAAACAAAAGAAAAGTTTTTTTTTTCTTTTTTTTTCTTTAAGCAGCAACACAGAAAACATTTAGTCAATGTCTTTCACTGGGGCTGTTTCCATCCAATAGCTTTTACTATTGTGACTTTACTGTTGCTCTGCAACTTTGGCAGCTAGTGGTAACTCAGTTCACAATGTTCTTAGAAAGGCCTGCTTTGATTCTGAAATTGCCTTTCATCTTTTTCCCAGGTGCTCATGACAGATAGCATGGGGTTAAGGCAAGCTTGAAAACTGCACACTTTTCAAGAAAAGAACAGTGTCTCAGCTAGCTTTCTGCTCTCTATTTCACTACCTGTATCTGGAGGTGCTGCATTGGTTTTGACAGCATTCACACCAGTCTGTCTGAGACAAGACTCTGGTTCACTGCCTTGCATATTCACTGGGAAAAAAAAAAAAACGCACGGGTCCTTGTATTCAATAAAATATTGATAGCATTTTTGCTGCTTTCACAAGGCAGGAACAAAATGGTGGCACAGAAGAATTCCCCAGCCAACATATTCTGTGCTTAAAATGCATTATTCAAAACCCCAGAAACTGAATGACCGCAGGATGTTTTAGTTCAAGAGGGATGCCCACAAGTGTTTAACAAAAAAGGAAGATTACTGAATTCAGCTTACAGTCACAAGAAAAAAATTAAAATCAATACTGCATGATGTAATGCAAACCAGAGTCTCTGTCATTAAGGGAAATAGCCTCCTTTGAAAAGTAAAAATAGTTTCTGAAAGATTGGATGCGGTAAAAAGCCACTATGTATTGTGAATATCAACTTTTTGGATTACAGATTTTGTCTGTTGCCTGGAAAGCTAATCCTTTAATGGAAACTTTGGTTTCACTTTTACAATGGAAACTTATTAAACAAATTAAGGTTTTATTAGCATTTAGAAGTGAAGGTTGTATTATATTTTATGAGTTTGAATGGTTTATAGCGTTCCTTCTGATATATTGTTTCATTATTGTTTATGTACTTTGATTAGCATAAGTAAAGCTTTATAGCCTTGCAGCGTGAGTCTTTCTCTTCTGTCTGGCAGACCAAACTTTGACCCAAATTTCTCTCTGTCTTTTCATCTTTGCAAAGGTAAAGTCTGATCTGAATGGAGGTATCTGGGGTAGAAGTCACAACAGCCTTTACATTTCTGGCTTACAAGACAAAAAGGTGTTACATAATTTCTGGGCCCCAAAATACCCTTGAAATTTCCTGGTACTTTCAATATTGCTTTCTCACTAAGGCATGTTCTTGTGCACTGTCTTATGGAAAATCTCCTCCTAGTACAATCCAGCTAGTGCCATGGTTGCCATGTCCCCTTCCACCCCTCCAAAAGAAGTCCTTGGCTTGCTGATGCCGTCAGTCTTCTAGAACTGGCTAAAGCCTATGATTTACAACCTAAGAGGTGCTTGATTGAAATTTGTGCCAGTGTTTAAAAATAAAGCCGTATGCTCCTCACCATTATTTAGATGGATGCATGCAGTGTAAGGAAGAAGAGATTGCAAATCTATGGAAAGACACATGATACCTCTACAAATCAATGAGAGTCTGTGGCAGACTCCCAAAAACTTACTTTTTGGTACCTTCTCTGTAATAATTTGTTTCCTTGAATATTGGTAATACGGATACCAGGGACTTGTGGTTGATTCAAAATACCAAATGTATACAACAGACAAATTCCAGCTAGCAATAAGATTCATGTGGTTCTTTAGGACACCATTAATTAAACCTCACAGCATCCCAGGGACGTAGATGGCAGTATCTTCATTTAGCACATGGTAAAGAGCCAGCAGAAGGTCAATGGCTCTCCACTGCATGAGTCAACAAACAGCACTGGCATTTGAGCTTTTCTGTGAGTGCAAAGTTGGTAGACTTGCTGCTCTCTTAAAGGATAACCTCTGCTTGCTTACCTCTTTTTTTTTTTTTTTTTTTCTGAACAGACTCCAAAACATCTGATAAAAGGCTACACAGTACCAACTGTATGGCCCCACATGGAGCCAGATTCACTTTTGCAGATGCAAGTCTGGAGTAACTTTCCTGCTATTAATACAACTGCAACAACTCACCATGGTATAAATAAGAGCTGTGTACAGGCCAGTTTATTAACATAAAACAAGTTAAAAGTAGACACTGATCAATGGGTTACATTTCTTTCAAATCCCTTCTGCTTCATGGTTTGCTAAGGACACACATGCCAATTCACACTGATATAGTCTTATACCAAAAGAAAAGGCAGTCTTTTCAAAGACAACTGCCTCTGTTCTCTTCTCAGTGTATAAAGGCATAACCAGACATTTCCTATTAAGAGTAAAAGGAATTATGCAGACTGAATGTCCTATGCACCAACATTAAAATTGCTAACTGATAAGAAGAACGATGGGTGTGCTACTATTTGTAACGCAAAATGATCAGAACAAAAGTCAAAGCTGTAATGCATTCACTTACTTAAAAATGTGTATTGTTATACAAGGCAATTAAAGAGCTTCAGACTATTCTCTGTGTAATCTGCCTTTCAGATGAGACCTAAAATTGAAGCATTTGATTATTAAAGCTCAAGTGGCAGTTTTCATTAAAGGTTTTAACCCTAATGTGCTCTCCAAATTCTAAATCAGTTCATCATATTCTTCATTCCTAAGCTCTCCATGGCTTTTAAGTGATATTCTTCTCTTCCATTCCTAAAAACTGTTCTAAAAGTATTACTCATACCATATGGCTACATTGCATATCCATTTGAGTAGTGAATGAAGTGAGTAACCTTTTTATACAGCCTATAAATTATTTAAAAAAAACCCTGACCATTTGATACACATAATATGTTCTTCCCATCTACCTAGAAAGAGAAGTAATTAAACAAGAAACCTTTTATCTGTATACTGATAGTCACAAAGCTCTAACTTCTGACTAGGAGAGTATCTCAGCATTTCAAATAATAACAATAAATAATAATGATGCTAATAATAACACAATAATAATAATAATAATAATAATAACAACAACAACAACAACAATACAGTTACCATAACCTGCTCAAATATCAAAGTTCAGTTGGCTCTGAACATCTAATAGAGTCATCAAAATTTTTAAAAATATTTTAGCCAGATAACTTCTTCTTGAGGGAAGGGTTTCCATCAAGTGCACCAAAAGCCCACCACAGTCTCTTCAGGTCTCACAAAACTCAGCTGCATTGAGTCTGAGAAATAAGATAAATGATGTAGTCTTGAGGGGTAGATAAGGACTCTTGGAACTCTTGGCAATTTAAACATTTTGTGAGTGTGTAGTAATCATGTACCAGTAATCTTCTCAAGCTTTCAATTAAGTATTATTTGTATTCTTTGAAACTGCACGGCAGCTGAGATGGGACCTGGTTTTGCATGTTTATACTGTATCTGGCATATCCAAGTAAAATCTATATTTGTAAGATAGGTAAAGAGGTTAATATAATAACAGAAACAATATCTTTTTAGCCTCGTTAGCTAATATTATCTTCAAGGAGTTCAAGAAGTAACAGATAACTAGCACATCTTCACAACATAGGTTTTCATTTTCTTGTGATTTAAAAATGAACATAGTTTGAATTACTGTATATTCTGTTATGCATACAAACATAATCATTGATACAGTCCTCACTAGTGGCAGAGAACGAGGTGCTTATATTGTGTTACAAATGTACAGAATTTAGTCGTGACTACTGGCATTTATAAAACTGCTTTTTTTTGCCTAATACTGTGTTCACTCTTTCTTTTCGATCACAGCAAGTAACTCAGTAATAAATGCTTTTATATATAAAGTGCACTTGGAATAGCTTCACTACGGAAAACCTGAATGGGGGAAAAAGCACACGGTAAAACAAAAAGAATTTTACTAAACATGTATTCCCAGGAGGACATGGGTATACTGTAAATATACCACAGTGGTATCAAAGCAACATTTCTTTTGAACTGAAGAATGCAAATAAGGTTTACCTTACTTCCATATCATTTGCAGGTTTTAATCCTAATAATATATTATTTTTGAAGGAAAGCTAGATATAGTCTGCCCTTGTTTTCTACCTGAAAACTGGGTCTTGCTAATGACTCCAAACTTCCTACCTGTCAACATTTTTACAGGGTCTGGAAAGCATTTTCAAGTTTATTAATAAGTTAGGCTGGAAAATAATCTTCTGTGAATAAGGTAAACTTTTGAACATTTGCGACTGATGATATTTTTCAACAGCTGGTGCCACGTTCTGCCCTATAATAATATATACAAGTAGTTCTCCTTGTAGTCAGGGGAGATGAATTTGGGTACCTTAGTACTGAACTTGGCTAAGAGTTCAAATTGTTTAAATGTTCACAGTGTGCAACTTAAGCAATATTCTGATGCCATGGTGACAGCAGTATTTAGAAACTCATCCAGATCTGCTCCTTCTGATGTCAGTAAGATCATTTTAATTATTGCTGTCTGTAGCAGGGTCAAGCCCTTGTTACATATGGAATCATGTTCCTCCCCAGGAGAAAGCTTGCCTGCCTAGGTTATATTTATTGTCACCTTGGTACTTCCCCTTAGAGGTACTTAACTACTCCTTATATCTATTGATCCTTCAATCCATAGATCCTTTGATTTTCAGTTTCATCATTTTGCACTACGATGGATATGATTACTTGTGGGTCACTCCAAGTTATTTTTGCCTTTTTTGTTGATGTTGTTAGTTTGCTATTCTAGTTTCTGATGGTTGTATAAGATGTTTATACTGTAGAAAAATTGTGTTCAAAGTTGGTAATTTTTCAACTTTTCACACTAGGAAAAATTTAGAATTACTTATGCCTCTGCTCTGTGAATTTGTGCAAAATGCGGTCCATGAAAGAAGAGCTCTTGAAAGGTAAATTTATGCATGGTTTCAGAGAGGAAGAGCTATGACACATCTTTTCTGTCAGTGCAAGATATGAAGCAAATGGAAGAATTGAGTAGTAGTTAGTAAAAGACCCTTAAATATGAGGATTCAGAGGAAATTACTCTGAGCATTCATGTGTATCTACCACATCATAAGGCCAGCTCTTGGCTCCCATCTCCAGGAAGAAAAGAATTACTCCTTTCTTTTCAGGGTAGTCATAAGTTCCCTTCTCCTGGCTTTACTGATCAAATATGTCCACTGAGTGTTTGCATGCACTTGCATTTTCCCAGGGGATATGCTGTGTGTAACCCTCAGCATCTCTTCACGTGTACCTGTACACTATTTGTGTGTAGTGCTGTCCATACACATTTGCAGCAGACAGAAAGTGACTATAAAGAAATATCTAGTCAAGCTGCTGAGTATTATTTACTCCTCCCCTTTAACACATTGTATAAAGCTAGTCTGGGATTTATTTCACCTCATTTTACCACTATAGAAGTTAAGTTAGCTAATTGCCCAGGCTTCATCTATTGTCAGTGAAGAAAAAAGTAGGTATCTCCTGAGCACAGTTCATCAGCTGTCTCTAACTGCTATTTTGGGACAGGGTGATTCATCCTCTTTCATTGACCGTAGAAGAAGACTAGGTGTCTAACTCTTAGATGGCTGAGATGACTAATGACAGAAGAGATAAATGACACTCTCGTGAAGTATTTTATACTTGTCTTATGCAAAGAAGGCATGTGGTCAAGAGTCTGGTGTACAGCTACCAACTTCCAGGTCAGCTAGCGTCTCAGGAAAAAGGACTTTTGCTCTTATCTGAATGACCCCATCACTTGGCCATGTGCCTTATTTGCTCTGAACTTCATTTTTCTTTTCTGGGAAATGCATGAAGACTTATCTTCAAGGTCTTACAAGGCTAAGTTGAAGTTGTTAAAGGGCTTAGACAGTCCTAAAACAATGGATGTATGTAAAGGGAACATACAGTATTTAATGGCTGTGATGGGAAGGTCTCTTCTGTGAATAGCAGTGTACATGTAGAATGTTGTTTCATTGTAGTTAAAACAGCTTAAGGGATCCATATACCTCTTATGTTATTTTACACGACCTATGGTTTAGAACAGGGGTGTCAAACTCATTTTCAGTGGGGGCCACATCAGCCTTGCAGTTGCCTTCAAAGGGCTGAAGTTAATTTTAGGACTGTATAAACGCAGGAGTTGAGATGTGGCCCCCACTGAAAATAAGTTTGACACCCCAATCTAGAAGACAAATCCTTTAAATCAAGCTTACTTTCAGCCCTTTATCTCAGGCAAATACTTGAGGCAGTTATGAGGCAGGTAAGCAGGTAGTAGGAATTGAGAACTCTGGATTTTTTATGGAAGTTGTAAGTGGATAAAACTTTATAGGCATTACTTCAAAAAGATTACCCCCAGACAATCTCTCCTACCACTGTCAACAGAGAAAACAAGTTAAAAGCTTGAGTTAAATGGTTTGTGTATAATACATTGTCCTTTTGAATAACTGAGTTTGAATCCATTTGAATCAACAATATTACCTGTCATAAGGAACTACAGTTTTCAATATCAAACTATCTTGAATAAAAGCCATTACTCTTTTTTAAGTAAAAAGTTATTTCATTTGTGCTCTTAGCAGCAGAAGTCCTACTGTTAACTTTACCTTTACTTAATGTGCCTTTTCTGTGGATACTTTTTTGCAACACTGCTACCAGTAGCTGTGGCTGAGCAGCATCACTTATTTGACAATTCAGTATGACTAGAGGAGAGACAGCCCTGGTTATTGCATACATTTCCAGTTTTGCCCCATGTGCAGGTCAGTTCAGATATGACATCCTGTTTTTTTCTTGTTGGGATATTTTTCTTTCATTTAGCTTATTTTGTATGTATGAATTAAAGAGGGAAGAGTCTGGGAATGAAAAAAAATCCTGTGAATTCCAGTAAATGCAAAAGAAGTATTACTGCTAAATCAGAAGTAACTGCTGCTGCTGTGTGACTGTGACTATTTACCTTTGTCTCCCCATGTGTTTTGGTCTGCAGCCATTAATAGCTTGGACTCCACGAAGCAGTAGCAAAGGGGAGCGTGTCAGAGCAGCAGGCCAAAATTAAATTACAGCGCTTTGCATTAAAATCTCCACTAAGCAATGGAGGCTTGTAATCGTCTGGATTTTCCTTAAAGACAATGGCCCTCCATGCAACTGGCTACACTCGGTTAATTCATGCTGTCAGCTTCCTTTATTGGCTGTGGGGAATGCAGTATTGATTCTTGAACTCAACAGCAGCACAAAGAGCCACTAGTGCATGGTCAAAATGCAGCAATAAAGGGCTGGCAGCTTGAGAAAAGCAGCCATTCCATTGCACAAACAAGGTCAATTAGAGGACAGTGCAGCATAATATAAATAGCATTAGCAGCCCTCTTCAACCATGGTGAGACCATGCTGGGAAGATGACGATAAATAAAATAGGGTTTAATGCAGAGTAAATACAAAAATATTTAAGGTAATTTAATTTAAAACCTTGTATCCCTTTAAAAGTACCATAAATAAAAAATGTTTATCTTTTTAAAAAAATAGACTATTCAGGTAAATCTTGGTATAAATTAATTACGTACATATGTAGAACTGAATGGGAATGTATTGTTTAATAAATGGTTAATTCTTAAATTACAGCTGTGGGATATTATGTCTGTCTGTGTAATCTCTTTTTATTAATACAAATCATTCAGTGTCATTTGAGTGTAATAATAGGACAAAAGCGTATCTGCATTTTTAGTTCAGAAGTTAAAAAAAGTTGCAAAGAATATTTATGTCCTCCTTTAAGATCATGTAATTATTATCTTTCCTATGAGAGACTTATTATTATGCCAGCTCAGAATTAATTACAAATGTAATATACATCATTCTGCTAATACATAGAGTATGCTAAACGAATTAGGTTCTTAAAATAGATAATGGGCCTAGGATAGGGAACTAGACTGTGTAAGGAAGCTGAAAAGATTTCAAAGCTATACAATTGTTTAGATTGCGAAATAAACATTTGTTTCAAAGCCCTGTTATATAATGAATGTGCTGAAAGCTACACAGAAGAATTAGTTTTAGAGTTCCAGTTTGCCTGTGGAGTCTTACAATTTTTTTGGCAGCACGAGCATACTCCTGGACTCCTCCTCACTTTCTTGAGCATTTAGAAGTATTCATATCAACTTTGAGCATACTTCAAGTCCACTAAAGCTGAAAGTAATTGAACTGAGACCCGTGATGATTATGAAGTCATCATTGTTTGTCAAATCTTACCTATGTTGTAGAGCTGTATCTGCCAAACTGCAATAATAACTGTATCATTCTACGCGTAGTGTGTGTAAGACCTTTGAAGAGGGATAGAAATATCAAGGTTTTCCTTGTAAAACAAATGGGTCTTTCAAATTATTCTATAAGAAATTCCTTCCTACACTGTCAGTGGCATCAGTAGGGGCTCCTTGCCTCAGAGAGCAACAGAAATGCCTTCTGGACTGACTGGAAGTATGGGAACTCTATTAAGCTGTTAGGTAGAGTAACAAGTAGAATGTTGCTTCTATTTTTATGAGCTTGAAATATCAATACAACTTGAAGGTAGTGAGGAAAAAAGAATCAAATTAGCTTATCATGATTCCTGACAGCTAAGAAGCACAAGGTAAAGGATGCATGTCTTAGTATATCAGTTTCTTGGGAAGTGCAGCTGTCATTAATTAATTTTTTGAGGTTGCTGATTTTTGTCAGACAAGGTAAAACCAGAGAATGAACACAATAGAAACAAGGTGAAGATCAATGAAATAAGGGGAGTAAGTATAAGAAGTTTTAATTTTTTTGTCACAAGGAAAACTTTATTTTCTTGATTTTTTAATGCCCTTCATTCTGGAGTTGTGGCAGATTACAGAGGAAAAATCCTTATTAGGCACATAAATGCATCCAGTGACTTGTGACCAATTAACTTTTGTGCATATTTTTGCTTCTTTTTAGCCCCTCTTCCTCTTCAAGTATGTAAGCAATTTGACTTGTTTGGGATTTGGTATTTTTCTGCAAGACAAAATTGAATAATAGCATAATTAAAATAATAGTCTTTAATAATAGTTTTTGAAGAGAATATCAATGAAGCAAATGCCTTTGAGTGGCTGGCTGGAAAGTTTTTTGCATCTTTTAGAGCACAACTTTAAGTGGAATCAATGTGTTCAGAAGGAAAATCAGATAACCTATGTGCATATCTCCTAAGCCAAAGCAGAATAATAATTGTAGCAAGATTTGTAGGAAGAAGTAGCATTTGTAGTTTTGTTTTGCATTCTATGTACTTTTCATTGATTTCTTTTAGTGTTACTCAAGAATTATGGACAACAAATGAATTTTACTTGGGGCGATTCAGTAATTTTATAAAGAGTTTTCTTCTTTGTTTATTGACTTTGAACCTGTAAAACAATTTATCCCAAGGGTGCAGGGAAGCAGACTGTTTCTATGGCGTCCTTGGTATTTAGGAGAAGTGTGGGAGACAATGTGTCTTGCTTCCTCATACATGACCATCATGTTTCAATGACAGCAAAATATATCTTTCTTCCTTCATCTACTTTTTACTCAGCACTTTTAAACACAATGTCCTATAAGGATCTCTAAATCTATCATGCACTGTAATTACCTCTGGAACATGTACTAGATGACTTCTTCTGACTTCTAGTGAGATGCTTGCAGAGGTTTACTTTTAACCCACTGTAAGGGTCAGGGACACAACTATGTTAAGAAATCAGTTCAGATACCTGTATTCACAAACATTATGCTACTAATGAAACAAATGTTTTCAAACACTTTATTTTCTTCTCAGTACCACCTGCAACTCCCTTTGGGAATGAATTTCCCACCTTCATCTTTTGGAGAAGTGAGAGATGATCCTGTCACTCCAAAGGTGCCACTCTGTATTCCACTGCTGCTTCTCTCTGACACCTTGTTAGCTCATTCTGAAGAGAGAGAAGTATTTTTAAACTTTACTTTTATCTTCAAATTAGGCCCCATGAATACATTTTAAGATTGTAAAAAGTAGGCCTTCTCTGAATAAGGTAGGTAAGAGTAGAGAGAGAAATTCAAAGACATTGCAAATGAAGAATTATGACTACAAATTTTGCACCTCCCAGCAGATATATGTAAAGGAGAGGAGGATGCTGAGTAGTCCAAATAAGAGCCAGGAGGCAATTTGGAGAAAGGCAAGTGCCAAGGCAATGTGTTCCTCAGAAATCTGGAAAGCTGCAAGTTGTGACTGCAGCTCAAACTAGAAAAGTCTTTTTCCAAGTCCCTAAAGGGAAGCATATGATTTGACAACATACCCCAGAGGAAGCAGAGAGAAGAAAATAGACTGGATATAAAGATGACAGATCTGAGCTTCTTCTTCATTCCTGAAAGTGTAAAGAAACTTTCTAGGAAGCAGAGAAGGACTGTGGCTCTAGATCCAAGTCATTCTCCAACATCACTGTCAGGAGATCAAGAAGCAAGAATATAGATGGTTCTCATTCTTTTGGGCCATGCGAGAGAAATAAAAGACCACATAGGTTCTTTTTGTCTAAGTCTGAAAAGGAAATAAAATAGGAAGCAGAATTTGCAAAATGTTGGTCCTATATCTTACTGAAAGAGACCAGCTTCTGAGATGTACAGAAGTGTAACATGCATAACACTTGGGAATGGAGTTGATTGTTTTATTTCTTATGAAAGGTAGGACTGTCACGGTTGAGACTGTGAGGGGTTTAGATGTTGGGAATTGAGAAGATAGCAAGACTAACCCCCATAATGATGTATTTAGAAATGCAGAGGATATCACTAATCTAAAGAAAAACATCATAGTGTAAACAGTGCTTATAAGCATATTCAAAACTGGGGAATTTGCAAAAAATGTTTTCTCATGAGCCAACAAACTTTAAAAGATGTAAGAATCATAGAATCTCATAATTTTGCCTTGAAGATGTTGAGTAAAAAAAAAAAATAAATCAGAGGAATAATGAGAAATTTTGTGTCAGTAGTCTAGTATCTCTTAATACCATTCCTCTCCCTCCTCTTCATTAGACAATCCATCTTCCAGCGTGGTAAAAGAAGCAGCAACTGTGTCTCAGTTTACTTAATCCTTTCAAGTGCCTCATCAGAGAGTCACCCAAGACATGCTCTACTGTCATGCATCTTTGTCATGCCTGTATTCATGAGGGTGAAATGAGTAAGACACATGCAACACTGATAGGTTAGTCAGTCTTAGGTTCAATTTGGTTATGGGAACAGAGCTTCTGATGGTATCTTTGGAAGAACTGGTTTTGGATCCCCTTTAGAATGTGATTTTCATGCACAAAAATGGCCTCTGGAAAGGGCAGTTTCAGAGGAGATTTTCACCTTGGGTTTTTTCTTGTCCTGGCTGTACTCATAGCCAAGAGAGAGAGCCGAATGGTGGTAAAGGAGGAGAAACAGGAGCCTTCTTTTTTCTTGTGATGACCGGACAGTCTCCAGAGCTGAATTCATAAGTCTTAATGGGTAATTATGCTTACAGGATAGCTGTATTCCTAGCATAAAATAACCCCCAAAACAAGTTCCCATTTAAAAGGAACATGGGATTTCACAAATGGATTTTGTGCTTGCGAGGAAAGGAAAGACTTGACACTTTATGAACCAAATTCCTTTTTGCTTTAGTAACCTCTTCACCCTTACAGGATAGAAGAATAAGAGGATACTGCAATGAGTTGTACAGCATCCGTTCGCTAAATTATGTGAACCATGGAGAGAAAACATTTAAGTGTCTCTTGCATATGAGTCTGTAAAGCCTACTGTCTTCATTGTTTAAATACATTTTGCATCATTTTTTTTTTCTCCTGTATCCTGATTAGGTTCCCAATGGTACTCTTGTAAAACATCTCTTAATTCGTCTTTTCTTCCTGTGGGCTATCCCTGAAAAAAGTCTGCAGTAGGTAAAAATTTTTCATTATAGAAAGAAATCTAGTGATAAAATATGCCTATGAGATGATTTAAAAAGGCATATCTTTTTAATTTACATACTGATTCATTAGGAATTTTTAATACAATTAGCTAAATAATACACACAAAAAAATTGTGAAATGTGTTGATACCTGTTCAAAAGTGAATGAAAAAAGGAAATTATTTACTTGTTGTTGTTGTTGTTTTGGAGTTTTTGTTTGTTTTTGTTTGTTTGTTTGTTTGTTTTTAAGAATATTTGAATGACAGCTCATTCCAAGTGACCAGTTTTGGTACTCTCTTGTGTTTAAATGATGTGCTCTGAAAATGTAAGTCATAGCAACTTTCAGTGTCCTTTAAACAGCTTATTTCTATCTCTTTTCCCTGCCAAGAACAAATGCTTCCTTTCTGGAAATGGTAGAACTTAAAAAGTGGTTTATGAAAGAAAAAGGAGAAAGCACCACAATCTACTATTTTAGCCAAATACCTCATACAGTAATCTGTATTTTAGATATACAGAGCCATTTTTACATCCATGGCACCTTCCCACCTCTTCAGAAAAAAAATGTGAAGACCAATTTCCTTGACATCTTTTCAGACACTGAAGTTCCAAGAATTCTTTTCAAGTTCCATTGTTCTTTTTTAGAAGAAAATCTAAATATTTAAAATCACAACATCTTGAAATCAGGAAAGAGTCAAGTCAATAATTTTCCATGAGTCACAATCGCTGATAAGGTCTACACTCCACCCTGAGACAGCATAAGCTTCAAGACATTACCCTTGAACATATAAGTGATCAGGTGATGTATACAGTTTATCTAAAGCTGGTCAAACAACGTGGTATTAAAGAGGAGTGTATGCTATACTTTAGTATAATGACACACCTCAATAGCTGGATAGGAATTGAAAGAAACAGTGCTGCTAAACTGCAAAGCGTACCATTATTGGACAATACTAGGTAAGTGAAATGCATAATTATGATTATAAATAGGTAATTTCTAAAGGAAATATACTAGATGCAGATGGCAATAACAAATCATGTGTAAGAAGAAATGACCTTTAATGGAACAAAGAGCAGTAAATAGAAGACACTACTTGAGACTTCTCTCTGTTAAAAGGAGGAACAGTCCCTGTTCGTTAGGGAGGTACCAGGGAAGTCGCACCTCTCCTGCCTGTTGGTTTGACTGCATCCGGTGGGCTGCAATTTGCAATGCGTGCATGTGTGGGTTAGCAAGGGCATGTGAAAGGACTGAATATCCAATTATTGCCTCTGGCTGTTTATCACTGATGAGTCTAAACAGAGAATAGAAGGGATTTGAAACAAAATGCAAGAAACCAAGGCACCCTCGACCCCATTAGTAGAGATAATAAAGATGATTCATTAATGAAGCCGTGCACATCATCCTTCAGAGAGATGTCTAAGCAGTTGTTTTGGGGATATTTGGCCTCAGGAAGTAAAAGAAAGATGATTTTACTTCACCTGAGCATCTGGAATTATAAAATAGGGGAATATTCTGGGCTATAGATCTAAATTTCATTATTTTATTTTTCTGTGACATTTACAATCAAAACTCATATTCTTATATACAAGGAAAGATCGGTAGCTTCCAGTATCACCAAGAATGAAGACCTAAGGGCCTTTTCCATTGAACAGAAAATTGCAAAATTCTGTACAGAAATGTTTTAAAACAAACAGCCATAAAGCCCCGGGAAGAATTTGGTAGGAAATGCAGGATGTGAATATAGAATAAGAATCAGAGTAAACTTATGAAGATTTTTAATTTTCTTTCAAATGACTCTTTCATTTAACACTCAGTGAGTCAGTGTATGAATGTTGCCTGGCACACCGTATTTAAACAAAAATTTGGTTTAATGCAGAAATTAGCACTGTCACCAGCCACAAAATGAATGTTCACTGATCAATCCACCACTGAATACATCTTCCAAAAGAGCTTATCTGCACATGTTTTATCTCAAAAGTTGCACAAAAGACATCCTTCTCAAAATAGGGCCAGTATGAAATCAGCACATCAAAAATTCAGTGTCATGTAGCCACTGCAAATTCTAGTCTTGGAGCTGCAATTGCAGTGCCAGTAAAGAGACTAGAAAGTATTTGGCAAGAGTTTTCCACTTTTGGCTCATATGTAAAAACTGTATTACATTCTCTGAGTTTAAATGTTTAGAGAAAATGTCACATTTTTCTACAGTGGAAATTATTCTATTTTTTTTAATATTCTCTTCACATGAGATCACATGTAAAATACTGCATTTATTCAATTATATATATTCTTCTCTAAAGGGATCCAAAGGATTAATCTTTCATATTTTTCTAATACTCTTCCCCTTCAAAAATAGTGTATTGTAACTATGGTATTAATTCAATACATTCCATTTTTATTTTCAATTTCAAATCATTATTAAAAAAAAAAAATCATTAATAAATATCGAACACATGAAAGCCTGGGTTTATTGTCCTGGAAACTGATGTCCACTAGATTGAAAACAAGCCTTGAGTTAGTAATGGTGGACCGAGGATTCATTATGGTTGTGAACATCCTTTAGCCACATTGTAAGCATTTGTGGTTTATATCCACGCTAATCTTTCAGGCTGTGACCAAGAAAAAGGATGCCAATGTTATTAATTGTTTCTGACCTGACAGTGTTACTGCAGGGAAGTGGCCTGTTTATATGAACCACAAAGTAGCGGGTGAAACAGGGTATGAGTTATCTTCAACCTCGGAACTTCAACATCAGTTTTGATTATCTGCATAAATTCAGTCCACAGTTAAATGCTCCAGTAGTTTTATTTTTGTTTCTGCTTATGTTGTGTAGCTTTTCTGTATTCTAGTTTCTAGAACTGAAAACAGCAGCAGTTTGAGGCTTCTTTGTGGTCAGAAACTTGACTCTTTCTGTGGAAATGGATTACAAAGGGTTCTTAAAGACAAAATGAGGAGACATATGTACATACATTCACAGACTATACTGCTCAACATACATGCTCTCGTTTTGGTTCATGGAAATTAATGCCATGGGAAAAGATATCGCAATTTCAGACCTGAAGTTTCCCATGGCATCGATCACCCAGAGATGTTGATACATGGGTTTGTAAACCTGCAAGACACAAGAAAAGTGTGTAAAATATCAGTTACAGGAGGTACTATGCAATTTCATTACTTCTAATACATGAAAGAACATTCAATAAGGTTAAAATTAAAGAAAGTTACAACAGTTTTTCATAGTCTGAATTATACTGTGAAACCCATTGCTACAAGAAGTTACAAAGATAAGAATTCAACAACGTTAAGAAAGGAATTAGACTTCATAAGTAGAGCAGTCCAGTTCAGTGTCAGCCTAATTAGCCATAAGTATGTGATGTAATGAGTGTTAAACTTTTTGCTTTGGGATAAAAGCAGTCTTGATTCTGTTATTAATTAGGAAGACACTTAGGATGAGAGGCAGACAACTTTTATGAGCCTGCTGCAGGTTTTTTAAATCTCTCTCTGGAGCACTGTTTCCAAATAGTATATGATAACAAGTGGATGTTATTCTGACCCAGGATGGTAATTCACCTGTTTCTATCTACCTAAATAAATGTTTTCGATTAAAGAAATTGTCCACAATATTACTACATTTGGCCTTTAAGTCTAAATGCAATTAATGAATTCTTCTGAAGAATGGCCCCATTGTAGAAAATAGAACAATCTGTTTTTTATGAAGTTCCAATTTTATCAACTTAAAGAAAAATAAGTATATATCTGCAGATATGTTCAGAAATTTCTAAGTGGGTCCAAACAGAACTCCCATTTATTCATGAAAATAAAATTAAACAAAGCCCGAACATGTAATTGCTGATTTTCTTATTATTCCTTTGATTTTAACTCTATGTATCTTTTAAGTAGGTTATTAAGATAATGGCAATAATAGTACTCGTATGAATATGGGTTGTCCTTGATGTGCCTAGTAATATGTTGGTCCGTATGAAATTAAATAGTAACACCAACACCCACAGTAAGAAGAAAAAAGTGAGTGGATGAGAAATATTTCCTTAATAGCTGTGACTGTTTCTGAAGCCTAAAATGACCCCGGTAAATTACAAAAAGGTCACAGATGCCCTCATTTATTTAAAGCTATGAAAACAGCCCATAATTCAGGAGTTTGCCTGCAGTCAAAGCTAACTATTACCACCACGTTATATAATTTTTGCTATATGATATGTAGATGAGCAAAAGTGTTGTAAACAACCATCAAGCTCCAGGATGATGATAGTATGAATGAGGAAATGGGCAGCCACCTTTCAAATCTCATTTCCAGGAGCTGCTGTAAATTAAGATCAGGAGACATAATGCTTCTGAATCTTTGAACTCAGCTATTAGACATTTATTGTCCTTACTAATTTCAAAAGTAAACCTGACTCATGGTTCTTATTACAGATGTATAATTGCAAGATTGAAGGTTAATGACTTCACGAGTATATTTCAGGGACTCAGGACTCATCCAAGGTCTTGCTAATGGCAGGATTCAAAATTTCTGTCCATGGGCCCACCAGACAAAACAAGGGAGAGCAGAAACCTCTGGTAACTGATTTGCAAACATTAGTTTTGATCTCCAAACCCACTATTTTTATAACTGCAGGATGGTGCTTTAGAAATACTCTTCCAGTTGTAATATAAAGGCTTTATTCTTCATAGATCTGAGCACCATGGTTCTACCCACCAATTCACATTAATAGTTGCTTACCTTTAAGCACTTAAACCCTGGGTTCATATTGATTTCAGTAGTTTTTCTCACATGCTTCAGGTTAAGCTCCAGCTTAAGTACTTTTACAGATAAGAAAAAATTTGCTCAGTGTCTTGCATGACTGAACAATAAATTTTAGGCAAGGAAATAGCCAGATAATATATTTTTTTTTTTCTCTCTAGTCTGCAAAATATGGCTTTTTAAGGAACCATTGTGGTTTCTCATACATTTCAAAGAATGCAGTTTTATTTCCTGTTTCTTTGTTAAATGTTATGGCCCTATTTTTTTTTATCAAATTCTTTCACTAATATTATATTATAATTGATGTTGTGTGCTGCTGAAACCTTTCTCAGTTGCATGGTCCCTCCACATGCCTCTATGGTTCAAGCAGATGCTTGTATTTTTTGCTTTAACCGAGAATTAAAATAGACAGTTTCATAGTCCTGAATTACACCCCCCATCCTTGATAAGATAAAGAATAGTGTAACTTCACAAATAAATCTGATAATTATTTTATAAGTTAAAATTAAAAGCTGGATATTCTGCCAGATTTGTCATTTGTGTCAGCTTTTCACTGTTTTTGTCCCATGTGACAATAAAATCTTCAGAGTTTCTGTATAAATCAAAATAGTTTTTTTTTTTTTTATTCTTTTTTTTCCCATGGGCTTGATTTAGGAACAGAGGTTGCAATTAAGAGAATTAATGATTGTTCTATCAAGCTGTCATGCTCATACAGGCTACTAGCAACCTTAGGTAACCTGTAAATGGGGAAGGGTAATTCAGGACAGCTTTTCTTCAGAATCCGAGTATAGCGACTTTATTAGTTGCTACAACTGTGGTTTGAAGGAATCTGAAAGAATATCAGAAAATATCAGAAGAATATCTGTTAATATCAGAACAAAATCTGTTATTAATTCTCTCTGGTAGGTAAGCTGGCACTTGAGACATGGAACTAGAGCACTGTTACCAGGCTGGTGGTGTGAGCTCCATGGGTACCCAAAATATTCAAAGGAGCGGAGGATCTCCAAGATGATGTCCTATGCAGAAAACAGCTGGTGGTCTAAGCTATTGAACTAAGCTCCCTCTCTTCTTCCATATAAATGTCATGGTCTCTGAAACACAACATTTAAAATCATGTAGACTGGTTCCACACTGAGAACCAGATTAGTCAATTAATTTGTCTTCTTTATTCTGCCTGATACCTTGGTAGATGGGAAATGCATTCTGGCTGTCCTGCATCCTTTACAGTAGGTCTGTGAAGGTCCAAAACCACCCTTAGGAAAAATTCAGGAAAAATATTTGTAGTGGTTGCTTGCCATTCTTGCCTCTCATCCTTTGCAACCTATTAGTAAAGTAAAATTAGAAATCTGGGGAGGAAAATTCAAAAAAAATACGGAAGTTATTCTGCCTTGGAGGGAACGTGTGCTTTTAAGGTAATGATTGAATTAGTGATAATGATATTGCTCTTCAGTCCTTTGAAATGTTTTCTAAAACTATTGAAAATTTCAGTCAAAGTTGTTTTGTTTCAGAACCACAAAATCAGATGATTACAAGTCCTTTATACAATCTTCTTTACTGTTAGTTTTTAGTAGCATACTGTAGTAAGTGCGTTTTACTGAATGTGTAAGGAACCCCATTAGTTTTCCAAGCCTTTTCCTCTAAAACAAGACTTTCTTCTGTATCTACATTTTAATAATAGTTCTGTGTTTGTGCATTGTTACTAGCCCTTCTGACTGACTATATGGTAATATTTATAATTTTTATTTTTTCTCTAATTTTAGTAGTAGATCATAAATGTTTTAGTCAATAACTTGTGTGGTAACTAAGTGATACCTTACATATTTTCCAATCTTAAGTTGAATTTTAGTAAACAATTACTGTATATATTTTTATCATTAACTGCAAAATTGTGGGGATTTTTTTGTGAAACTCTTCCCTTCTGAAGTACAAGATTTCTCAGAATTTTACATCTCATATCAGTGGATCTGCTGCTAATGTTAGTTAAACTGTAAACAGTGTATTACTGGTAGTACAAATAACTAGAAATATGATATTTTTACATTTTCAAATGAGTTTTTTCAGTAGTTATATTAAAAATGTAATAAGTTTTGAACAAATGGAGTTCCCAGTAGAAAGATCATACCACCATGGAGGCAAGACTGAGTATATTTATATGTAATTTAAAGAGAAATAAATATACTGTGTTTATGTTTAGATCTGGCATTATACATTTAAGAAATTCAAGACCAAGATGAGATGGTGAGACAAATCAAGAACTGGATGGGTAGCAGAACTCAGAGGTTTGTGGTCAATGATGTAGAATCTGCTGGAGGCCTGTAGTTAGTGGGGTTCCCCAGAAGTCAGGGGATTCAATCTGTTCAATCTGTTCATCAGTGACCTGGATGAAGAGACTGAGTGCACCCTCAGCAAGTTTGCTGATGATACAAAACTGAGCGGAAGGGCTGACACACCAGAAGCTGCCATTCAGTGAGACCTGGACAGGCTGAACAGAGGAGAACCTGAGGAAATTAAACAAAAGCAAGTGCAGGGTCTTGCACCTCGGGAGGAATAACCCCAGGCACCAGTACAGGTTGGGGGTTGACCTGCTGGAAAGTAGCATTGCGGAGAAGGACCTGGCAGTTCTGGTCAACAATAGGTTGACCATAAGTCAGCAATGTGTCCTTGTGGTCAAGAAGGCCAACAATACCCTGAGGTACACTAGGAAAAGTGTGACCAGCAGGTTGAAGTAGGTTATCCTCCCCCTCTACTCTGCCCTGGTGAGGCTACATCTGGAGCACTGCATCCAGTTCTGGGCTCCCCAGTTTAAGAAGGACAAGAAATTACTGGAGGGAGTCCAGCAGTGGGCTATGGAGATGATTAGGGGTCTGGAGCATCTTCCTGAGGAAAGACTCAGAGAGCTGGGTCTGTTCAGCCTGGAGAAGAGAAGGCTGAAAGGGGATCTCATCAATGCTTATAAATATCTCAAGGGTGAGTGTCAAGAGAATGGGACCAGAATCTTTTCAGTGGTGCCCAATGATAGGATGAGGAGCAACGGGCACAGACTGAAACACAGGAGGTTCCATCTGAATATGAGGAGAAACTTCTTTACTTTGAGGTTGACAGAGCACTGCAACAGGCTGCCCAGAGAGATTGTGGAGTCTTCTTCCCTGGAGATATTCAAAGCTCACTTGGATGCATTCGTGTGTGATCTGTTGCAGGTGAACCTGCTTTAGTAGGTGGGTTGGATTACATCATGGAATCATAGAATATCCCGAGTTGGAAAGGGCCCGCAAGGATCACTGAGTCCAACTCCTGTCCCTGCACAGGACAAACCCATAGTTCACACCATGTGTCTGAGGGTGTTGTTCAGTCTCTTGAACACTGTCAGGCTTGGGGCCATGACACCTCCCTGGGGAGCCTGTTCCAGTGCTCCACCACCCTCTGGGTGAAGAACCTTTCCTAACGTCCAGCCTAAGCCTCCTGTGGCACATTTTCCTGACATTCCATGGTATGACCTCCGGAGGTCCCTTCCAACACCAACCATTTTGTGATTATACTTAAAGAAAACCGCAAATTTAATTAGGTAGTAAACTATTAAGGTAAGGAACTAGAAAAGACTTGCACTAGCTCCTGGTGGAGCCTCTGGTGCAGGGTTTATTCCACTCACTCTGATGGTGGAGTGTCTGTTCCACATTTCCTCATTCCATTTGCTCCTATGTCTGCCCCAGTCACTACTACAGATGTGGAAATACTGCTCTAAACAGTGTCCATTCTATGTGTACAAAATGCCTTTGCCCTGTGGTAGTTCTGTGTTAAAGGCAACATAAACATTATTTCACATAGACAAAGAAGCTTCTTTGTAAGTCAGATCATTTAAATTAAGATGACAAATACTAAAACCTTTAAACACATTTTTATGCTTGTGGTTTGTTATTAGTTCACAAATTTACTAGAATGGATAAAAAACAATTCTGATGCAGTACACTTGAAAATCATAACAGTAGTGAGGGTATTGATGTAAGTGTGGAAAATGCAATGGTTCTTTTGCATTTTGTTTGTCAATTTAAATATACTTTTAAATTTATCCACTCACTGTATCTGTTAATAGAAAATTACCTAGAGCTTTATAGCTTAACTGCGTGGATGAAAACAGATCAGAATTGGCAACCATCAGTAAGCATCCAACATCCCAAACCTGTTAGAAAATGCCCACTCTGTCCCATCTTTAGAGACTTATAGTCTTGTACTTGTTTATGTGGTGCTTCTAGGTGCTGTGTCCATGCATATGTTCCTAATATGTCTGCAAATGAAAATCAAGTTGAAAAGTACCTACAGAAGTATAAAATTCTTGCAGCTTTCTGACATGGATGTAAGCTTGACAAAGACGGGCGTTCCTGTGTTAATTCCATTTAAAACCTTTGTGCTTAGATACACACTGGGTTAATAAAACAATATTTAGGACTTGAGCCTTAAAAGTTACCACATTGTGTTCTGTAGAAACAAAACTTAAAAGCAACCAATGTCTATAATGCAGCTATGAAGGGGGAAAAAAATTTCACTGTTATTTGCCTGTAATTGGCTTTGAGCATCACAACGCGACGTGTAATTGGGTCTGTACTTGTATTCTTCAAGGGTTCTGTGCTATTTCTACTTGAACCCATTTTGATATGGTTCAGCTCAGCAGTGCCAGCTACCTCTTGTTATGCAGTTGAAAAACTGTGGCCATTAAAAATAGGATACGGTGTGATTTTGTTTTGCAGCACTGCATGGAAAATCAGTTGCTGTTCATAACAGCTCTGTGGTTGGTTGATTTAAAGCAGGAGGGCGACTTAGAATTGACAAGCGGACAGTTCATGAAAAAGGATATTGTATCTTTAAGGCTTTCTGACTGATGGTGTTTAACTGCTGTACTCAGCAGGCAGTAATTAAGCGGTAGCTTTGCTGAAAAACTTAAAAAGCAGGGGCTGTGTTGCTTCGTGCTCTTGAATTAAAAGAAAAATAAGAAACCAAACAACAAACAAACAAACAAATAAACAAAATACAAAAAAAAAAAAAAATCTGGTTTTGAACAAATGAGATTTTTACTGTTTTTTAACCAGTATGGGAGCAAACAGAAAGCAGACCCCTAGAGGCTCCTAAAGTTATCTTCCCATGCAGATAGTCTCTAGGGAGCTGCAGTGCTTGCAAAAGGAGGCAATGAGAGCCATTATAGAAACACATGACACTATTGCTGAAGGTCAGAGTGGAATTGGAATAAAAGAGAAGCTGCTGATACAAAATGACACGGCTGCTGCATCTTCTGGGCCAGTTCACAATTTTGATTGGAATGTAACTCAAATGCATCGTGAATGTGATTAATAAATAAGAGTAAGTAATAATGATGATGTCTGAACTGGTACTTCCCCAGACTGCTGCAAAGCAGAAGTGGAATCTCAGATAAAAGGCAACAAACAAAATATGCAGTTAATGCTACCGCCTGAGGAAGAGTTTGATTTGAAAATACTATTGTAGTTTTGTGAAGTGGACACTGCAGTGCACCATTGCAAACAATGAATGCAGGAACGGGTTGTTAACCTTCTTCTTTTGAGAGTTACAATAATGTAACAAATCGTGGAGGGTAGTACCACAAAGTTAAGATATTATTTTGTCATTAATAACATAGGAGCTTCACAAAAGCACTCTTCTTCCCCCTCACACCTCTGCTTTCTATTGCTGCTGTTTTGATGTTTGTACTTGGACATGTCATCAGTTAATGGCAATTAGGCATTGAAAGGAGTCAAGATTTTATTCCATTTATTTATACTACAGCCTCTTTAATGATGCTTTTAAAAATAAGCTAGTTCATTTGTTTACTTGATGTCATTATACTGCTGGAAAATTAAGCTATCCATTAACAGCATAAATTAAGCCTATGTTTTGATTTGGTGTCAGGTATTAGATATAGCCAAAGGGTCAAATTTTAAATACGATGAGCATTATTTTTACTGCATAGCCTAAGCTCCTTTGTGAGGTCCAGTAAAACTCTTTTGATGACTACTGCTCTCATTCTGAATAGGACTGCTCTCTATAGTTCTGACACCGGTTCTGATAACTTTGAGATAAAGTTATCAGAAGTCAGCCTCCTTCAGTAAGCTTTGTTGTTTGTAAATCTTTTTATTTTATCTCCTCTATTCACATATTAACAAGAAAGTAAATTAGTGTGTAAATTGTCAGGAACAGTGCACTGAGTAACATGCTTTTTCACAGGACCATTGTCTTGTGTTTTGTAGTTTTCAAAAAGGTTTGATCTGAGTAAATTATGAAAGCTTATAAGAATTTTCCAACCCAACATTTATAAGAACCAAAACTGCTTTCCAATTACAGCTGGGCTTGCAACAACGAGATGGATTCAATACCACAGCCTAAAGTTTACCATCTTTATTTCCTGTTTCAAGGTCGATCCTTTTCGTGTGCTTCATAGATGCTCTTTGAAAGTGGGATATACAGAACATCAAGGATTAAATTGCCGAAGTATTTTTTTTCTAAGTGACAATGAGCCTAATTCACTGTCAGTTAGTACCAGGTGTTTTTCCCCCTAGTATTAAGTTCTTCAGAACTGTAGCTGTATAGGAGACTATTCACAAGGGCTTAACATGTGGAGAAAAATTATTACATTAAGTCAAATAAAATGGATAATTCATGTCATCATGTTTTGTAATCATGGTGTTATGCATAAAACCAATGGTTTGTTTTTCAGCAAAATGTTTTTGTATCTTTTCACATAGCAAGTAATACAAAACAATAGCTGCATATATAATGTGAAAAGCCTACAGGCAAAGAGGATCCTGCCTGGTGCTTCTGGTTTCATTTGGCTGTCACAGTATCCACGCTTTAAGGCAATGTCTATGAGTGCCCATCTTCCCTTGGAATCTTCTGGGGCCAATGGAATGTCTGTCTTTTAATTTGATTGTAAGATATTGCCTCAGCTCTTTACCACAAATTTGAAAATCAATTTTTATATCTTGCTACAACTATGCACCTCTCATTTATTTCTATAGTTATGCTACTGAGAATAAAAAACCCAAAGTGAAAAGTCTTTCTCTCTCATGCATACTTAAGCATGTCTGGACACAGACACACACTATAAGCATATAAACTCACACATGTATATACATGTATAATTATTATGCAATACTTACATAGGTGAGAATACAACAGTTCTAAGTTGTATAAAAGATAACATAAATGAAATTTACCCTTTTTTCCAAAGTCAATACATTTCTTTCTAACATTCATCCATTTCTTCTCTGATTTTTCTAATCTTGCTTTGGGTTTGGGGTTTTTTTTGGTGATATGTGTGGAACCCAGGATTATTTGTTGTTTAATTTTGTCATCTAGTAAAGCCTCTCTCTTTTTAGATGGGAACCTTCACTGGTGGAAAGATGTTTTGCATCCTCAGTGTCACGGTTTCTAAATCAGATCTACTTTAACAATGTCCTTACACAGACTGATCATTGTAGTATATTCCAGGCTGAAGTAATTGTGTACCTGGACCATCTGCTTCTGTCTTTTCCAGCACCTTCCCGTGGTCAGCTCCAGGGCACTCAATCAGGGCTGGGGCAGACTCCTACTGAGATGTCCATGCATTTATCTTGTGGGAAAGGACAGACTCGTGTCAGTGTTCAAAACTGTTTAACAAAGCGCTTCCCCTTTCTAAGAATAATAACATTTAATAGCCGAAATTTGCAACAACAGCAAACATATCATCCCTGTAATGTAAGAAAAGTATCTGTTCATCATAATGCAAAGCCTACAAGGACATTCTAACCAGTTTTTAAATTTAAAACAACAAACTGCTGATTAGTTGTAATGGTTGGCCATATTCAAACTAGATTAAGAAACTTAAATACACTGAGAATAATAGATGGGTACTAATGTCAAAGGAGAGTACAAGTATATTCATTTTGGATTAATGTATATTTCTCAAGATGTAGCAGGATGAATCTAATTCATTTTGTGGTGTTCATGCCATTTAAAATTATTTTAGTGAATTAATATAGAAAGCACATTTTATTCTTTTAATTAATCTTGTATTTGAATAAATGTTTTCACCCAAGATACTAAGGAAGAACATTACAAACATGCTTAGGCAAAAGGTAATAGATTTAGAGTTTAATTATAATGTTCTGTTAAGCATTTTTAGTGGAAAACCTGATGACCCAATTATACAGCAAAAGTGGAAAATCAGAACACAGTATCTGGATTTGAATATAAAAATGTTGAGATGCATAATACATAGGAGTTTGATATCTATTCTACTTCTTGTCAAGGAGGTATGAAATTATGAAGAATTAACAGAAAGTAGAAATCAGACCCTGGAAAAGAGCTGAGCATTCTGGAGAGGAATATGAATTATGTTTTTACTGAGAATAGTAGCCAGCCTCTCCACAAAGTGAAGAATCAGTATTTTTAAAAATTTTCCTACACTGACACCACATTCTTTCTGTACTATTACTGTTCATAGCGGTACAGCAAGACCTTCTTCCCAGGGCAAATCCTTCCCACTACTGAAAATCAACTATGAAATTTGCTAGTTTCAAAAGAGATTTTCCAGGCTATCTGACATCACTGAACTCAAGTCAGGAGCTGGATGGCTTTTTTACCATGAAATCTCTCCTTTCCATCTAAGCTGTGGTTCCCAAACTGAGGTCCTAGCAGGCTACTAGTGAGGCTGTGAAGACTAAGAGAATGGCTTACAGGACCATGACATCTTAATAGTATTTTCAATTTTAAAAAGTTATGCTAATAATGTATTGGTATCCACTAGAACCTATGGTGACGTGCAGGGAAGTCTGACTGTTCATGGTACTGCACTAGTACAAAAGGTTGAGAATGACTGCAATGTTCAGTTATTCCAACTTCTGTTCCTAAAAGAGATATATAGTTAAAGTCTCTGAGGATCCAACATCAGGTGCAAATAAAATATTCTATATTCAGTGTGTCACAGACAACAGAGGAGCATGGTGTTTCACTCAGTAAGTGGTACTTTGGGTCTTTAATGGTGAAGGAAAAAGTAGTGTGAATGTGACTGTGCAGATGCCGTCATTGAGGGGAAATGAAGTTGTTATGCACAGTCCTCAAGAAAAGGTCCTAAGAAAAATGTACAAAAGTGGGAGCACGAAATTATCAGCTTCACTCAATGTCTTGAGGGAGAAGAATTTGAGGGTATCTCAGCTGGGCCACAGATCTTTGTTAGCTTCTTACTATTAATTACTTTTAGTCATCCAAGCCTTGCTTTGTTCTCTACCTATACACCTAAAAATGTTAGCCACTGAGTAAAAGATAATGCCAAATATACCACAACTATAGCTAGCCTCTGGAGCACCATTTGGTTATATTATTTTACTGAAATTGTGTAGAAATTCTGTCTCGTCTTGACCCAGTAATTTCATAGTTGAGATTTCAGAAAACTAGAGAAGGGCAAATGCAAAGACAATGAAAAGAAGCACAAAAGAGAGCCAAGAAACTGTACACCATTCAGCTTTACCTCATTTCTCTGTGAGTGATGGTCTCAGAGAATGAAAGAGATTATTTATAGGCACCTCAGATAACACATGAAGGTACTGAGCCAGCATGGTTCAAAGACAAATCATGGCGCATCCATTCACTTGTGAGACAGTGTACCAGACAGTGTACTGGATAAAAAGAGAAACAGTAGATGTTACTGTCTTGGACTTAAATAAATGGTAAGCTGCAGTCTCATATGACCATCTCATGAAGAACCGAGATGAAACTCTTTGAATCCAGGCATGTGCAAAACTGATCAAAAAAAGTACATTGAGTACTTACCAGTTTGGTACTACCCTACATTTTCATTATTAATCTGGAAGATGTATTAGACAACATTTTCCTTATTAAATTTATGGGAAATACTACTGTGGGAGGGACTACAAGCATGCCAGAGGATGGGATTAGAACTTAAAATGATCTGGAGAAATCATCTGGAAAAAAATCGAACACAATTCAACAAGCAGAAACACACAAGTCTGTTCTCAGACATGATGAACCATATGAATATGAGATAGGAAAAAATGGGCTAGGTTTCAAATGAGTAGAAAAAGGCCGGGACACAAAATGGATCACAAACTGATTATGAGTCACCAGTGGCATGAGACAGTGAAAAAAAAGCAAACACTGCAAGAGAATATGTGTATAATATATCCCTCTAATCTATTCAGTATTACTAAAACTTACCTGAGTTATTATGCTTCCAGGAGAGTAAACAAAAATTTAGAAAACAAAACCTACTAAAAATATCGAAATAACTTATTTAATACATAGAAGAGAAGAAGGAGGAAGAGACATAGAAATTAAAGAAATTTTGAGGGGTTTGCTGTAGTAATTCCACCACTCAAAATTTTTACAGATATGTTAGATGAACTTCACTAAGAAATCATATAATTCTAGTTGATACTGCTTTGTGGTGGGCAGGTGAAGTGGATGACCTCTTATGATTCCTTCCAACTCTTTTATACAAATCTTCTGTTGAGTATAGGATGAAATTTAATTTTTGACAAGGACACTAAGCTTTTTCAAGATTCCACTGAAATTTCTTGTATCTGCGTGAGAAAAAAATCTGAGCTGTTCTCACTAAGCAGTGAATTAAGATTGATAAAAGACAGCCTTTTGCTGATTCATGGAGTGTGCTATTGTTTTGTCTTTGGTAGAACCTCTTTAAGAAGGATCTAATATTTTCAAACTTGCAAACTAGAAGGCAATGAGATGCAAATGTGGTAGACCAACCTCACTGTTGCCTCTTGGTCTTTCAAGTGGGCATTATCAACTTCTAGATATTTGATTTTCTGAAGACAGAGATGTACAGTGTTTGCTAGAGGGCTTTGCTATGAATTAGGTTATTGCAGCAAATCAGGTAGGATTAATAAAAAACTTAAAGTAGCCATTTCAAGGTGTAGGTCTCTTTAGACAGAAGTAGCCTGTCCTGGACTCAGCAGGTTATGACAGGCAGGAATGACCAGGTGTTGAATGAGTCTGCTCCAGCAGTAGGTGGCACTGCTATTCTGTAGGCACTGGAATTGAGTAGATGAAGATGACAGCCATTCAGGATTGTAGATGTGCATTCACAACAGCAAGATAGACTGCCTATAGGTATTTTTGTGTTGTGCTGCTTATGAAAAATGTCTGAGAACTTGCCTATGTTGAGTTCTCTGGCCATCCTTGCTCTTAACTGTCATTCAAAAATGGAGCTTAGATGTGTACATCTTACAGCTACTACCTGCAGTTTACTCTTAGAGCATCTGTCTCTGTCAATGCACCACAATTCTTTCTGGGAAGTGATGTATATCCTCACCTTCAACTGTAACAGCTGACCAGAGAGGAAATTGATGGAATCACACAATCCTTGAGGCTGGAAGTGACCTCAGGACATCAACCCCTCCAGCCTCCTGCTCAATGCAAGGTCAACTAGACTAGCAAGGTTAACCAGGACTCTGTCCAATCAGGTTTTGAATGCCTCTGGGGATAGAGATTCCACAGCTTCACAGGCAATCTGTTCCACTATTCAGTCACCCTCACTGTAAAAAGGTTTTTTGTTATGTTCAAATTGAACTTTTATATTTCAGTTTATGCCTATTGCCTCTTGTCTGTACATGGGGAACTACTGAGAATTGTCTGACTTTGCATTCTTTGCTGCCTCCCATCAGGTATTCAAACACACTGACAAAGTTCCCCATGAGCCTTTTCTTCTCCAAGCTGAACAGTCTCAGCTCCCTCAGCTTCTCCTCATACAAGAGGTGTTCCAGGCCCTTCATCATCTTTGTGGCCCTCTGCTGGGATCCCTCCAATATGCCCATCTCTCTCTTGTTCTGAGAAGACCAGCACTCCAGATACAGTCTCAAACTGCAGATCAGCATTAGCTGTTTGAGAGAGGCTCACACCTTACCTTTACCTTTTACTTTCAGTCCCATGAAAGACAACCCATAAGTCATATAGAAGCAATAGAGCTGTAATCATCTGAGATCTTTAACAAAAAGGACACCTGTTGGGCCATAACAAAAAAAAAAAAATAGAAGTTTTTGAGATTCCTCTGAAGGAAAGAAAAAATAATTGTTTTCTTCCAGATGGCAAACAAGGATTTTCAAACACCATAGACATGGGAATTTCTGTTAATTTATCTTAAGAAAAGGTGTTTAATGCGGTTTAGGAAAAAAAAAAAAGTCGAAATACATCCCAAATAAAATATCCAAATTGAATGGGTTCAGCTGGATTTTAAGGTACGTTTCAATATATTATCAAAGTAATCTGCAGTAAACTCTTCTCCCTGAAGCTGCAAGTTACACAAACAGCAACACATGTCCCTTAGTCATCAGCGGGTTGGTGATTCAGTCATATACTGACCCCTCTACCTTTGCTCCTCCCACTGATGCCTTTTGTGATTCAGTGAGAAGAAAAGGAAACAATTTTTGTTTAACTTTTCTCTCATTGCCATGTTCAGACATATGCATATAGAGATGCACACACACACACACACATATATATATATATATATGTATATATCTATTCTGATATAAATATCTGAAACTCATTGCCCTGGTTGGAATTGCCCAAGCACCTCAAACAATTTCTTTTAGTCAGTTGAACAACATAGGAATATCAGGGGCACAACAAAGACGGTTAAGTGGAAAACATACTCAATAATTAATCAGCTGAATAAGAGCATTCATTTTTAATAAATATTTAGAAAGATTTATGGAGTATCATGCTGCATTACTGTAGATCCAAGAATTTGCTAAATATGAAATTCAAAGCACCTTAAATGATAACTTCAAATAGTACAATGTGTCAAACAAGCACAGCATCATATGCTGGTTTATTTCTAATTCTGCTTGGTGCTGAATGCTTCTGAAAAATGTTTGACTCCCTCAGTTCTTACTGACTTAGCATTTAGCATATTGAAATGGATTGGTTTTTACCTCATACACAGTAGGGGTATACAATGCTGTCTTTTGTTCAATGCCTTGGCTACTAGCACAGAATAGAGTTCTTCACTCTTTGTTGGTTCAAAAGGCCAAATTAAGAAAAATAGAGTTAACTAGGTAGACCATCATGTGCTGAGAAAAAGAACAATATGTATGTTTATATGTTCTGAAAGATTTGTTTGCTTTTTCCTTTGACAATGTTAATTTATTAAATATTAAAAATCAATGTCTCATGGGAAAATTTTAACAAAACTTTTTTTTTGAAAAGTAGAGAATTTTCTCTAAACAAAATGTTTTACTGGAATAACCTGAACAAAAATCTCCTAACCAGGCCAGCTCTCATGCTTGAAGACAAGTATGTGCTCAAGTGCCACACTGAATAGGAAGACAATTGCTGAAAGAAGAGCAGTAAAATCTTAAACTGAACTTCATGAATGGAAGTCCTGTAGAAGAATGCTAAATTTACCAATGTAAATACAATGTCATGTGACTTTAAAGAAAATTGTTGGGTTCTGTGACTGGCTCTGGCACAGATTTACATAACAATGTATAAGTCACTTAATCTCCTTTAGTTTCTCCATCTGTACAATAACATCACCTCCGGGGCAGTGTTGTGAGACTTAGTTAATTGCATAGAAATTATTTAAAGATCTTTCTGTGAAAAGTTGTATTGATGCTTTCAGAAACACAATCCTTTTTAAGCTAACGATTGTCTTTTATCTTCCCTTAGAAATGACAGGAGCCAAAGAAGTAATTCTCTTTTGAACGGCACTCATTGCATAACTACATTTTTAAACAGCCTAAAGAATTTTCACAATCCAAATACTCTGGATCCTGGGGACAGAGGAAAAGAAGGAAAGTGAGGGAAAGAGGGAGAGATCTTTTCCCCTTCATTCTTCCTGGGACAGCAGAATTTGGCACAAGTACATAGAAGGGAAGGATGTGCAGATGTCAGCTTCCCCCTCTCCTTGACTTTAGCTGCTGATTCAATGGATCAGCCCTAATGATATCTCCAGAGTGGTCAAATGTCCAGCCTTCAGTAGGGGCAAAGAGTTGCCATGGTTGCAGAGAAAAAAGGAAGAATCAAGGGAGGGAGGGCAAGTGTATGGGTACAGAAGAAGTAAATCCACGTGAGAAGCAATAATAATAATCTGAGGAAAAGTGGCACTCCTGTAGAGTGTTTTATCAAAACAACAAAGACCAAATTTTTCAACAAAAAATATTTTAAATATTTTGCTTGAGCCCCTTTATTAATTATGCTGCCATTATGCCTGCTGATATAATTAACAGTTTTACAATTCCTTCATTTTATAATGCACTCTCTCTCTTAACTCCTGGCTGAGGACAGATGAATGTTGATGACAAGAAGAACAGAAATCGAAGAAATTACATTAATGAAGATGCAAAATGCAGAATGCAATTAATGCAAAATGGTAGAGGCTTATCTCTACAACCGCAAGAAACTGAGGAGGGTCTAGAAGAGCAAATATTCCAAGAAAAACCATCTTGCTTGTTTGTACTAAATATTATAGTAAGCACATATGCATGAATATACAAAAAATACCAGGTGGACACAGTTGTGAGAATACACTAAGACACCATGGTGACAGGAGACCTTATAAAAACCCAAACAGATAGCAAAGGGCTCCTGAATGTAATGAGCAGCACGGTTGATTAAGCAGAGAGACCACACTGTGCAAGAATGAGACCTAAAGCAAAGAACAGCCTGAAAGAAAGCCATGAGAGAGAGGGAGAGAGAGAGACTTGGAGGAATGAGATAAGTAGACTTACAGCTAGAAACAAAGGCAGAAAGAGATCTGTAGGGCTTAGAAAGGAGCAGTTAGCCTTGGGCCCTCAAAGAGTGCCAAGAGCTCAGAGAAAAAGAGACTTAAACAGGGAAATGTGCATTTGGTAAAGACCCATGCAATAGAGAGATGAGGGGCAATGGGGCAGCTGCAGGTGACCCCTGTAAAAGAGGGCAATGCGTATTGAATCATGAATCTATGTGCACAGTTTAGAGCTACCAAAGGCTTCTGCCAGTGAGGTGCAGTCCACATCTTTGGTATGTCTGAAAAAAAAAAAAAAAAAAAAAAAGAGCAAGGGTTTCTATAATAGTTTCTATCTTGTCCTTAAGAATATAGCCAGTGTTTTTTTGTGAGCACATTTTTCTTCCTCTCAGGTATCTGTCCCTTAGCCTTAGATTCACAACAGGAGTTTTGGATTTGGATCTTATTTGGATGTTTGACATGAAGTTAGGATGAGAATGATCATAACTCTTATCAACATTAGTAAATGCTGTACAAACCCTTGTTCATACTCTCTTACAGTTTTAATACATTTTTAGTTTTTCAGGCTCAGAGGTGACATCCAATCTGGAGCGCAAAGGCCATATGACATACATGTCTCACTCTTTTGATTCATGGTGGTTGTCAGTGGGTGAATGTTATCCAACAGCTCTAAAACTGAAAATTGCACTCATCACATGAGCTCATGTACACTTGCACACACTCCTTCACCCTCCTATACACATACAGACAGGTGAGACATTTGAGCATCCCGAACTCTCATCTCCCCTTTGCTTCCCTCACACAGTTACTCCTTGCTTGTACCAGCAACAGGAGACATGGTTCAGAGTTGCACATCTTTTTTTAACATGTTGCACAAAAGGAGAGGATGATATTAGCCTCATGCAAACATCTCCATGCACAGAGGTCTTCACATGCACAAACAAATCTGCCACAAAACGAACTATGACCCTTGCCATTACAACTTGAGTTAATTGCCAGTTATAGTGGGATGTAAAACTCATGCGTAAATCATCTGTCTTTATTTAGTTACTGTAATAACAATTAAATCTTGGAATTCAATTTTATTCCCATTTCCTTGAATCTCATTATAAAACTGCAGCAACTGATGAATTTTCACACTTTTATCCAACCATCAATTTTAGTCCAAGTGCCGTACACTTCATCAGCAAAAAAGCATTGGGAAATTCCACATAAATAATTACACGTTTTTCAGGAAAATTGTTAACATAAACTTATATAAATACTGATGTTTCTATAATTGATGTGTTGAGAATATTCTCAGTGTTTATGGGTTTATCCCGTTTACAGTCTAAGTAGTTCACGGATTAATTTCTTTTGCTTTGTGTTGCGATAACACAAATTTGAAGAGGAGCTCAGAGTTACCAAAAAACTGGAAGAACTCATGAATTTGTTGACAAAGACACTGAGGCTGCAGTTAGCTGTTCAACCAAACTCTAAGAGATCAATAGTATGAAAACTTTTGTATTCTCAGACTTCAGGTCAAGACAACAGCTGCCCAGAGAAAATAGAAATGAATAATACCTTAATCAATGACATATCAGAAGGTTTAGAGAAGGTGAAATTTTGAACTTTAATTTCAAATCCAAATGTCTTTTTGTGGGAGAGGACTTCACAGTTTAACTGGACTTTTTCCTCCTTTGATTATGAAATACTTTCAAATAATGAATACTGTAAAATGACAGCTGAACTGAATCCATAGAAAAAAAAAATCATTCTTTGAACTCTAGCTTCTCTAAATCAATTTTTTGAATAACACCCCAGACAAAAACCCTAGGTCTGTATCATCTTTAGAGCTCTATTCAATGCAACTGATGAGGGAGGAGAGGGAAAGTCATGTCATGGGCTTTATTGGCATCCCAGCAGACAAGGCTCCTGCCCTGAGGAGTTTACAGTACAAATCCAATTCAAACAGCAATTGAAGCTAAGAACTTGAATTGATGGCAGTATGCTCATACTAATATTCCTGCAGCTGGTAAAGTACTTTGTAAAAAACAACATACATATTCATAAGCAAAAAATCTTTGCTAAAGCAATTTCAGATGAGTAGGTCTAGGCAGCATCAGCTAACTTCTATAAACAACTTCAAACTTTGTGTCTGTAAACTCAACACCTTTGAATTAAGTATTCTCTTGAGTGGTTCTGTGTAATTCTCAATGGTTGTGATAATCTAACATTTATGACCTACCTGTCTAATTTTTTTCTACCCTTGAATTTTTCCCTTACTTACTTGTTGTAGGTGTATACACCTGATTTTATGTTGGTTTTATTTTTTAATTAAGTATGTAGGAAATATTTTGCAGTTAAGACAGTCTCATAAAACAGAAGTTCTTATGTAGATTCTAGGCATTTTCTTTTCATTTAGGATGGCACAAAAATACCACTTTAAGCAGCAATGACATCAACAGCCTTTTTGGTGCCACAGATACATTGGTTATTAAGTATTCTTCATTCATGTAAATGTGAGAAAAGCTTTCATGTTTCTAAGAAGAATCTGGTATTTAGATGGAACAGGAATAACTAGGTAAGGTGTTTTATCAAGTTATGAGATAAAATCTAGCATTATGTTAAAAAGTTATACATCAGCTAGAAAATTTATTAATATAATCCTGTAGCACAGGCCACTGTGTTTGACAAATGCTGAATGAAATTTTCTTGAACGATGAATTACCTTATACCTAATCATTAATTAGATCATTAATTAATTGATTAATTCATTAATTTATATTAATTTTGAAGGATTCATTTACAGCATGCTCTGAAAATAAAGACAGGTAAGAATTCACTCAGTGTCCAGAGCAATATTGTGACACAAAGTAAATGTCACTGGGAACACCACAGAAGGTCCAATTTCACCTGCAAGGTGGAACCTGATTCTTCTGTACATTCCTCTGAAGGACTGTTATTCACCTAAAGCAAAGGGGAAAGGAATGCTCAAGTCTGCTAACAAATACTGGACTGTTAGGGGGTGTGTGACTGGCCCAAACTGCCAGCCACGTTCATTCCCCATATCAGCACACTGTTGGATATGCTGTCATGCTACCTGTAGTACATGAAAATTATACAACATAACCATTAGCAACTGAATTGGAAAGGTAGATACTATGCAAGACATTCAGCTTGTGTAAATTGCCCTAGCTCCATTTAACTTAGCTGAGGATCTGGCTCTGTACGTTGTCATATTGTTTGGAAATGCTAACTTGTGTAAATATTCATATTCTCTACTGCGTGATTTTTATTTTAATCAAGCTGTGCATATTCTGTATTATAAATTACATATTAATATATGAATTAATGTTTTTTTTAATTATCTGATTAAATTTTGTCTTTAGTTGCTTAAGATCTTGTTTAGCAGCAAATCTGGTTTCTCCATTGCAATAATAACAATTGAACAGAATAGTCCTTGAACATATAGCATAAATCTGAGAACTTTATATAGAATGACACTGTTCACTTTCTTTGATAATAGTTCTTACATATAAATGCAAATGTACTTCTCTTTCATTGTTGTATGCAATATAATTTAGCTCTAATTGACTGGAAGTTGTGGAAGTCTGATTTAGAACTGACTACATAGATTATAGCCATATACATGATGCAGCAGTTTTAAAATAAGGGAATATATATTTTAAATTCCCAGCTTTGTCCTCTCACTCAGAAAAAAAAAGGTATATAACTTTGATCTGAAGACTGCTATACCATGGCTGTTGCACAAAGACATGAACATGCAGGGTTATTGTTTCTCTGCAATGGCAGTTTCTCTGAGAAGGCAAAAACTTGCAAGGTAGAATTTCAGCTAGAGAAGCAAAAGTATGAATGTCCGCCCTCTCTTTTCTTATTCACTTTATGAATTAGTCCTAGTTTACTTGTTTCAATTGGTGTCGACATATTTTTGAATACTATTAGCATAGCAATCAGGCCTGTTCTCGGGTTATTGAATGGTGTGTTGACTTCCAAAATAAATAGATATGCAGTGTGAAGGATGAGCTGTCACTTTGGGAGAGCTTTGCTGATCTAAATTAAAAAGCACTTCTAATTGAAAACTGTAATAGAAGGAGGGTTAGGGAAACAGTGAAACCACTCAGTCCTTTTCAGGTTTCACCGAGCTGATAGGAGATACAGGAAGAGGAGGAAAATGGGTATATTATATGACAAAGTAAGTAATAGCATTAACTTATACTAAAATAACCATATCACAAGAAAGTGTTGTCATTACTTTCACTGTAACTCTTTTTTCCTGGCTTATTCCTACTTTATGGAAGTGACCCGAGGAAATGTTGAGTTTCTGTGAATTCCCATTGAAGTCAGTTGTAATTCCAGCACCTAAAACGAGCCTCCGCTCAATCACCCAGTTGTGCTTCAGTCCAGGTTTGGGCTGAAAGCCAGTGAGAAGAGTGTAAATATTCCTGTTGAGTTTAACAGGCTTTGTATTGATTTCTAATAACCTAACATCATGGTGCTTTGCATAGTCTGCTAATGACACTCGTGTCTTTCAAGGAAATCATGTAATCTTCCTGAAGGGCATTTGCAGGGCTCTAATATAACATACCATGTCCAAGACACTGTGTCAAGCAGCTGGGCTTTTTTCTCTGTTTTCTTGCCTGGATTTTTTTTCTTTCAAACAAATGAGTAAGTTCAGTGAAGCAATTACAGAAAGTTAAGACCGTAGGTTAAAATAGTTTATGATTTATTGTGTCTGAACAGCTACCCTCTAGCCAGGGCTGTGTGTCTTCTTTTTTTCATTCCTGTCCTGTAAGGGTTAACAATTGAGGCCTGTCTATAGCTCATTTCTATAGTAACAGCAAGACTGAGACTTTTTTATGGGCACCTAATAATTAGAAAGTGCTAGAAGGTATAACAATATAATGAATCAAAACTGATAGACTTGTGGGTTTCCATAGAAACATGTATAATTATGATAATCGGTCCCTGGCGTACCCTCAGAATCGTATACATTCAGTTAAATGCAATAAACATTAGGCACTATTTAGTGAGCTGTGATGCAGATTAACAGTGTGAGATACAGGGAGGCTATGAATAAAATTGCTGTACAGTTTATCTCAAACTAATTTCCCAGATTGCTTTAATAGACATGCTATGTGGATGTGAAGAATTGAAAGTGTATTTTTGTTAGTGGTAAATCTAACAAAGATAATATTTCATGAAGTGGCTGACTGTTAATTTTGAGGTGGATCAGAATGTACTGTGGCATGTTATTGCATGGGAGATCACAAAATCCACTGAGAAAATGCCATAGTGGGGCTCAACTGAATTATTTATTTTTTGAATATAATATAGGGAAATTTGGTTTTCCTGTGTTTTGCTTGCCGTGAGGCTTATTTCTCTCTTTGCTTGACTCACATTTTGGAAATATGCTCATGAGTGCTCCTGGTCTGATCCTAACTCTGGCTTTTCCAAAGCAAAGCAAATTTCTGGTCACTTCATGTGCAGCTGCTCAGTATTACAGGATTTGTATTCTTAGTGTCATGTTGTTTTTGTCGGTTATTTGATTTATGGGTAAAAAGGGAATTACTATTTGTGGTAGTCATTTCAGGGGCATTTAGAACTGTGCGTAGCCTTGCATTGGTTAAGAAAAAATCAGATGCCCAGCTTTACTTTTAAGAATAAGCCATTTATAGATGAAAGAGACCTACAGGTATGTTTGAGACAAAGCTTTGAGGTTGATGTTAGAACATGTATTGTGGATCAGGGGACTCATCTGACTGTTCTCATGCATGCCAGAAAAGCTGTGCAGAAGCATTTAACTATGCTTAAATGTTTCCTAATACTCTTCTTTGAAAGCCCAAGTTTTACTAGAAGGGTGAATTTAGCTCGATGCAGTCCCTTTGTAGAAGTCAAGTTTTGCCATGAGTGCTTTGTTTAAAAACATTCATTTCCAAAGGGGAGAAAATGGGTTGTGATACAACTGTTGAATATTAAGACCCTGGACATATGATTGCTAGACATTAGAATTGAACTTAGTATCCACTTAAAAGTGCATTTACCTTAAATGCACTCCATTGCCTATGTAAGTTCAGGGAAAACTGTTTTTACTAATAAATCTCTCTGCTTTCAAAATGAATCAGGTTAGCCTGATGTATTTGTGTTTTTTTCATCGTTGCACTTACTTGCAACTCAGTTACAATAATGGTTGTGCATTGTTGGTTGATTCAGTCGAAATCTTGGCTTCTCAGGGACCCAGTGCAGTGGCTTGGAATTCATGGGCAGCTCAAAAAGTGTTAAGTTCAAAACTCTTGTTCTGTACATGCTGCTGTCTGTCTTTGTTATTCAGTCTCCAGGTTCTTGTCTCTGCTAAAAAGAGATGCCTTTTATCAAAATGTTTTTTCCATCTGGTTTCCCCTTCACTCTTACTGCTGTGCTGGTACTAAAATGCCAGAAGCTGACAGGGGTTCAGAAAGCTATTAGACAAATTCATGGAAGAAAATCTATCAAAGGCTACTAAACATAGAGATAATACCTCTGGGTCAGGATGTCCCTGAGCTGTGGATTTCTGGTCGCTGAAAGCATATACCCAGGGAGCATCACTATGTGTCTTGCTCTTATATTCTTCCCTAGGCATTTGCTATTGGCCACTGTTAAAGACAAGATACTTGAGTCAGATAAAGCCTTCATCTAACCCAGAACAGCCGTTGTTACATTCTCATGTAAAAAGACTTGGCTGCTAACACTGATGTGATAAAACATTTTCAAAAGCTTTCTAGAAAATATGATACCCAGTCTGCATGGTAAAACTTCTCTTTTTTCTGTTTTTTAGGAAAGAGAAATGTGATTTATTGCTGATATTCTGTCATTCTGAAGCTGGAAAATTGGTTTCTTCCTTCATCCTGCTGCCTGTGCAGAGGGTCACTGGCTCTCCTCTGTCTCTCAAGACTCCCCAGGAATGGGAACATGAGCCTGGGGCTGGAGTAGCACTAACAGAAATACTCAAGAGGAATTTCCAGTTATCCCAGGTTTTTATTTTTCCTTTTTTTCCTTGACATTCTTCATGCAAAATTGAGTGTTCTCTTTTTAATATGTACAGTAAACTAACAGGTAAATGAAGGCCCTTCATATTTAGTTCAACATGCTTTTCAGAGACCTAGTGCAGAGTGGCTACTATTTTATAAACTAGACACTGCCTTACTGCACACTAACCTACCTGTGTATAAGACCTTCCCCAAATTCAGAAAGGAGGACTGAAGTACACAGAATGAGTGTCTTTGCACAACAGCACGGGTAGGTATTAACACCATTAAACAGTGTTTTTTACTCTGCTGGAAGGCCAGTGCCATGGTACAGCCATTCCACCACCTGCTTTTTGGGTGTGCAAGGATATACATTGCAGCCCTCAGGGTTTCCTCACGCATTGCCATTTTAGCAAGGAACAACTTCCAGCTCAGACTAGTTAACACTGCTGGCATGGGCAGAGGCTGCGTATTTTTGACTCACTTAGAGGAATAATAGGCTGTTCCTGTGCTCCAAGAGTACCAGGTGTCAAACTCCGATCCCACGTGCAGCTGCAGGTGTGGAAGGGAAATAAAAAACACAGAAGGCAACAAACTCCTGCTTGTCTAGCACAGTGGAGGGCAGCTGCTCATTCTGCCATCTTTTAACAGATCTGGTTTTACAAAGCTGCATCTGATCTCTGGTTTTCTGCCTGCACTTTTGTATCTGTCCTGTGAACTAGCGAACCCTGATGATTAGTGACCTGGTCAGAGGATTTTCTCTTTTTGGATGTGTGGTCCTCAGGGCCAACCCTGAGTCCTTGTGTGCTTCTAGAGGCTTGTGCAGAAAGGAACTTCTGTCTACATGGAGGTTTACAGCCGTTACTGCTATCTACTTTAAAAGTAAGTCATCTTCATCCTAATACTATCCCATGCAGCTGGCTGATCCTGCAGAACTGCGCCGTTGGTTGAATACACTCACAAAATCAGAAGTGGTTTTTGAGAATTTGGTCCATCAGAGCCTGCCAATTGGTGGAGGATCCTGTTTAATGAATCAGTCTGCTCCAGTGACTGGCCTCCAGTTGGCAGACACAACAATAATCCCCTTCGGTTGTGTTTCTGCTTGTTCTGTGATAACGTAAAACAAGGGTCTCCTCCTGGGGGAAGTTTCCTGTCACTTTCTGAATTAAATTTGTTTTAGAGCCCCTGTACACATCAGTTCTTGACTTTCACCTCCTGCCTGTTGCTGGATTTCTTTGTGCTGGTAAGCATCATGTTCCCCTGTGATTTCTTTTGTCATGGCAGAGTGAACTCTTTCTCGTAGGCTCACTCAGACTGTTCATAGCCATATTTTCATCTTCTTTGTGAGTCAGAACTCTCTACAGCTCAACTTCTTGTTCTTCTTTCCCATGATGCTGAAATTGATTACCTTTGTATTATATGAGCTGTTTATCACTTATGTATAAGTACTGGGTAAAATTCCCATAATTTGATAAATAGAAACTTCAAAATATCCCCTGTAAAGTGCTTTTTCTGTGCTAAGTAAAAAAATCCAAGTCAATATTTAAGCTAGGAGAACTTGTGTGACAGATAAATCAGGATACGAACACATCAGATTTCAATTTTTTGTTAAATATATTTATCAGTTCAGATTATTTTATTCATTATTTTCCCATGTTTACAAATAATTTCAGACACCCACAAAATTGAGAGCTGCAAAAATGTTTCCTGTTTAGCAAATTATGCATTTTCTTTCTCATTAAAATACAGAAAAATACTTTTCTCTTTCATGGGTAAGTTATCCTCACACAGATAAGTACATTTGAGGCTTGTGGAAGATGTTCTGAAACTTATTTTTACTACATTTTGCTAAACTGCAGATATCATCTTCCTAACTGCATGAGATGAATTCAGGTACTTTAGTTTCAATCAGATTTAGGCTCTCTGGAAATGATTACAATTGCATGTGACCAAGCATACAATCTCATTGCTAGTCTAGCTTAAAATCTAAATCCTGAATGAATATGGTGACCGGTTAACCTTAACATTCTTGTTTTCCTGTGGTGGCTAAGCTTAAACTGTTTTCCCGCTTTACACTAAGAAAGGCTATCAGGCTACCTATGTAGAGTGACATAGTAATTTATGTATGTGGAAGAGACAGAAAACTTTAACAAATACCCGATTCTTCCTGATTTAACTGCAACATTCAAGTAAAATAGGTTTCTGTCTGACTTGTGTCCCACGTCAAAAAAGGGCCTTGCTTTTATCCCATAGGATATGAAATGGTCCATGCTCAGGCAATTGTGTGATATAGAAACTCCACTTCTGCTTTCTTTATTTGCTTGTTTTCCCCATCCATCTTCAGAAGAAAGAGCTCATAGGTAGTGTGATACTAGCCCAGGAATTTTAAATGCTTTCTTGCTTATATCACGTTAAATTTAAACTTATATCAGTTTAAAGCTCCAATGGGGAAATACCTAGATAGGTCTGCTAGCTTAACCACTGGGCCTGGGAGAGATAGGTCGTGGGTGGGCACTCTCATGAATCATACTTAGTGACATGGCAAAGAACTAACTATTTTCCAAATCGCCAGCTGGAATAGCTGTTCCTGAAACTCTCAAGAGCTATTCAAAGACTGAGAGCTCATTTTTGTCTGATGAGAGAGCAGGTCATTATGGATGACTTCAGCATGTTCTGTACCTGTAATGGGTGACCTGCAGGAAATACTGTAGGAAGAAGTGGGATATACAAAAATAGTGGCAGTGGGCTTTTGGCAAAAACTGTAAGAATATGCACATTAAATATGAGAAAAGTGAATGGCCTTACAGAGAGACATGAGAATCTGAATGTGTGAAAATGGAATGGCCAACACAGAGACACATCCAACTTTCAAGATAAATTGCTCTCTTACATCCCCATTAAAGCACCGGAACTGCAATTTTCTTGTACTATTGTACAATCTCATGCATACTGGCACAAGGACACATGCAGAACCTATCCAGTCTTCTTTCTTCAAGATTATACCAAAGCAGCATAATTTCACTGTTTGCAACTTCTATATTACTATCATGAGAGAGTATATTAAAAGAGTACTGTTTTGCTTGCCTGCCACTTAATAAACATATGGATAATTTTTAGGAAAATGAATCTGTCGAATGTTTTTAAACATATCATTTACTTTCCCTTTCAGGCTCACAAATTAGTTTCACCATGTTGCAAAAATTCCATGTACCACAGCAAAAAGGAATTTTTTTTTCATTCAAAAAGGTCTCAAATTTATTTGTTTAAAAATATTTTCTCTAACTATTAATCCTTTTGATGACAGTTTTTTAAAAAAAGATATGAAACTTTTACACTTCAAACCTGAAGTTATATTTATTGTATTCTAGGAATTATGCAAAGGAAGAAACTAGAATAAAATTACCATAGTAAATTTCAACTTTGTATTAAATAAAACCCTATAGTTGAACTGTAATTATTATAATAGTATAGTAAATATACAGATAATAACTTGCAGCTATTATTCAGTATGATTACTGTAGTCTTACTATTACTAGGACTGATTTACTATAGTTTTAATAAAGTATAGAATAATTATAGTGGTTTCAACATAATAACTATAGTTCAGCTGAAATTTTATGCTGAGGTCTGGAGCTTTATTGTAAAGTAATCTTTCTTGAGAGGAAAATATAAAGAGAGCAACCATTAAAAATAAAACTTAAAGTGTGATTTAAAATAAGTTTTTATCATTTATTGTGTTGTATAGCTATATAAAGCAAGAATAAATAACAAAAATGAATCATATTTCCAATAAAAAAGAAATAGATCTGTTGATGTACTTTCTTTTGAAACTGACTACAAATACAGGAACAAAAATCTTTTTTCCTTGAAGGTAAAGGGGCCCAAGATAGTTGGTTAGTGTTCAGGGACTGCTTCTACCAGGCTCAAGATCAGAGCATCCCGACATGTAGGAAGTCAAGGAAGGGAGACAGGAGACCTCTGTGGCTAAACAGGGAGCTGGTGGGTAAGCGCAAGTGGAAGAGGAGAGTTTATAGATCATGGAAGGAGGGGCTGGCCACCTGGGAAGAATATAAGGCTGTTGTCAGAGGGTGTAGGGAGGCAACTAGGAAAGCTAAGGCCTCCTTAGAATTACACCTGGCGACAGGGGTCAAGGACAACAGAAAGAGCTTTTTCAAATACATGGCAGATAAAACTAACACCAGAGGCAATGTAGGCCCACTGATAACAAGGTGGGTGCCCTGGTGACAGAAGATACAGAGAAGGTGGAGTTACTGAATGCTTTCTTTGTCTCTGTCTACTCTGATGGAGGCTGTCCTGAGGAGCCCCTACCGCTGAGGCCCCAGAGGAAGTCAGAAAAATGGAGGAGTTTGCCTCAGTTGATGAGGACTGGGTTAGGGACCAATTAGGCAATCTGGACATCCATAAATCCAAGGATCTGGATGGGATGCACCTGCGGATGCTGAGGGAGCTGGCTGAGGTCATTGCTTGACCACTCTCCATCATCTTTGCCAAGGCTTGGGAAACGGGAGAGGTGCCTGAGGACGAGAGGAAAGCAAATGTCACTCCAGTCTTCAAAAAGGGCAAAAAGGAGGACCTGGGTATCTATAGACCAGTCAGCCTCACCTCCATCTCTGGGAAAGTGATGGAACAACTTATCCTTGGTGCCATCTCAAGGCATATCAAGGATAAGAGGGTCATTAGGGGCAGTCAACATGGCTTCACCAAGTGGAAGTTGTGCTTGACCTACCTCATAGCCTTTTATGAGGACATAACAAGGTGGATAGATGATGGCAGAGCAGTGGATGTGATCTACCTTGACTTGAGTAAAGCATTTGACACAGTCTTACAGCATTCTTACAGCTAAACTGAGGGAGTGCAGTCTGGACAATCAGGTAGCGAGGTGGACTGCGAACTGGCTGAAGGGAAGAAGTCAGAGAGTCGTGGTCAATGGAGCAGAGTCTAGTTGGAGGCCTGTATCTAGTGGGGTGCCTCAGGGGTCAGTACTGGGGCCGGTATTGTTCAATATATTCATCAATGATTTGGATGAGGGAATAGAGCGTACTATCAGCAAGTTTGCTGTTGACACCAAGCTGGGAGGAGTGGCTGACATGCCAGAAGGCTGTGCTGCCATCCAGCGAGACCTGGACAGGCTGGAGAGTTGGGTGGGGAAAAATTTAATGAAATATAACAAGGGCAAATGGAGAGTCTTGCATCTGGGCAGGAACAACCCCAGGTTCCAGTATAAGTTGGGGAATGACCTATTAGAGAGCAGTGTAGGGGAAAGGGACCTGGGGGTCCTGGTGGACAGCAGGATGACCATGAGCCAGCACTGTGCCCCTGTGGCCAAGAAGGCCAAGGGCATCCTGGGGTGTATTAGAAGGGGGGTGGTTAGTAGGTCGAAAGAGGTTCTCCTTCCCCTCTACTCTGCCCTGGTGAGACCACATCTGGAATATTGTGTCCAGTTCTGGGCCCCTCAGCTCAAGGACAAGGAACTGCTGGAAAGAGTGCAGCACAGGGCAACAAAGACTACTAAGGGAGTGGAACATCTCCCTTATGAGGAAAGGCTGAGGGAGCTGGGACTCTTTAGTTTGGAGAAGAGGAGACTGAGGGGTGACCTTATTAATGATATGACCTTATTAATAATATAAAGGGTGAGTGTCATGAGGATGGCGCCAGGCTCTTCTCGGTGACAGCCAATGGTAGGACAAGGTGTAATGGGTTCAAACTGGAACACAAGAGGTTCCACTTAAATTTCAGAAGAAACTTCTTCTCAGTGAGGGTAACAGAACACTGGAACAGGCTGCCCAGGAGGTTGTGGAGTATCCTACTCTGGAGACATTCAAAACCCGCCTGGACACATTCCTGCGTAAGCCTCATCTAAATGTTCCTGCTCTGGCAGGGGGATTGGACTGGATGATCTTTTGAGGTTCCTTCCAATCCCTAACATTCTGTGAATCTGTGATTCTGTGATTCCTTGTTGAAAAGCTACTAACATTTTCTTTACCATTCTCTTACATATACTAAATTCTCAAAATTTTATTAAAAACACATATGGTACATTACTTAGTTCAAATGGAAGCTTCTTGGGATAGTAATTTATTTTCCAACATGTCTGCAAAATGCTGCATGTATTTATAGCTCTCTCTAAGTAACTTAATGGCCAAAGGCGAGATATCTTCAACCTCCTCTTGGGCCTCCCCTTCCGAGGGTAGTACCAAAAGGAGTCCATATGTTATCTTCCGCACATCATTGTTCCATAAACATGGTGGTACAAATAGATAACACTGATATTCTTATCTAGTTCGGTCCTTTGTTCTCATATTGCCCCACTCTTAACCAGGTACTACAGTCAGGAATTTTCCCAGTTACATTGAGAAGGGGTGATCATGTCTTTGATATTTATGCTCAGATTAGAGTTTATAGGGGATCAGATCTAGGGAAGGAAACCTTCTGCAGCTTGGACATACACTGTTGAAATCCCAAGTGTGGGTCCCTGTTTCTAGTCCTGTATTTGAAAATCTGTTGCTGCCTGGGGATCAGCAACTCAGTTAAGGGTTTTACACTAAACTCAATATATAATTAACATGGGTTAGTTGATCGTTACTCTGCTCTTACTCTAAATTGTTGCATGGCATTATTCCTCTGAATTTTCTCTACTTTCCCATCTTTACCTCTAGGTAAAACCTAACTCTCAATCTCACAATTAGCTATTTGTCACTTGATAAATTATTAAAGGAAAACTCAGGTACTAAAATAAATAATTTCATGGTAAAACCCAGAATTTTCTATGAAGAGTTTATATGAACTGAATATGCCAATCCTAGCTATGCATTAAAAAAAGGCAATTGAAATCTAAATGAGTGCTACAAAAGGCTACCAGGACATCCACCTCCTGCTTTCCATCACTCATCATGCCCACTGTTGAAATTTCCACCTTTTGGTATGTAATCATTGATGCTTTCTTTACAGTCAACAATTAATTAACATGACAATTAGCAATTAGACAAAGACTGGAGGCCTGCAACCTCTGGTTGGTTTATAACCATAAAGTGTTACCATGCACTTGATAATAATTACCAGCATCAATAATGACCATATGCTTGTATTTCTGTATTTGAATGCACATAACTCCAACTACCAAAGAAATTTTAGCTGCAAAACATTCTGTTCAGTGTAGTGGTTCCCAAACTGTACATTCAGTGTGAACATACTGGAGAACATGAGAGGTGCCTGAGGACTGGAAGAAAGTCAATGCCACTCCAGTCTTCAAAAAGGGCAAGAAGCAGGACCCAGGAAACTATAGTCCAGTCAGCCTCACCTTCATCCCTGAAAGATGGTGGAACAACTCATTCTGTATGTCATCTCGAATCACGTGGAGGAAAGGAAGGTTACCAGAAGTAGTCAGCATTTATTCACCAGGGGGAAATCATGCTTTACCAATCTGATAGCCTTTTATGGTGGCATAACTGGTTGAGTAGATGAGGAGAAAGAAGAGGATATTGTCTACCTTGGCTTCAGTAAGGCTTTTGAGGCTGTGTCTCATAACATCCTCGTAGATAATCTCAGGAAGTGTGGGCAAAATGAGTGAACAGTGAGATTGATTGAGAGCTGGATGGATGGCAGAGCTTAGGGGGTTGTGATCAGTGCTGCGGAGTCTAGTTGGAGGCCTGTAGCTAGTGGTGTTCCCTGGGGGTCAGTACTAAGTCCAGTCTTTTTCAACCTGTTCATCAATGACCTGGATGAAGAGAATGAGTGCACTCTCAGCAAGTTTCCAGATGATAGGAAACTGGGAGAGGTGGTTGATATACCAGAAGGCTGTGCTGCCATTCAGGCAGGACAGGCTGGACAGTTGAGAGGAGAGGAATATAATGAAGTTCAACAAGGGCAAGTGTAGGGTCCTTCACCTGGGGAGTAATAATGTCATACACCAGCACAGGTTAGGGGTTGACCTGCTGGAAAGCAGCAGCTCTGTGGAGAAGGAGCTGGAAATCCTGGTGGACAAGAGGTTCACCATGAGTCAGCAATGTGCCCTTGTGGCCAAGAAGGCAAATGGTATCCTAGGGTGTGTTAGGAAGAGTGTGGACAGCAGGTCAAGGGAGGTTATCCTCCCCCTCTAGTCTGCCCTGGTAAAGCTGCATCTGGAGTTCTGTGTCCAGTTCTGGGCTTTGCAGTACAAGAAAGACAAGGAACCACTGGAGAGAGTCCAGCAGATGGCTAAAAAGATGATTAGAGGACTGGAGCATCTTTCTTACGAGGAAAGGCTGATAGACCTGGGTCTGTTTAGCCTGGAGAAGGATGAGAGGATCTTATCAATGCTTGTAAATATCTCAAGGGTGGTTGTCAAGAGGATGGGACCAGACTCTTTTCAGTGGTGCCCAACAACAGGTTAAGCGGCAACTGGCACAAACTGAAACACAGGAAGTTCCATCCGAATATGAGGATAAACTTCTTTACTTTGAGGGTGACAGGGCACTGGAACAGGCTACCCAGAGGAGTTGTGGAGTCTTCTTCTCTGGAGATATTAAAAACCTGCCTGGACACAATCCTGTGTAACCTGCTTCAGCAGGTGGGTTGGACTAAACGGTCTCCAGAGGTTCCTTCTAACCTCAACCATTCTGTGATTCTGTGATACCCAAAACTGATACTCCTTCCATGTGACTACAAGTATGACCAAGTGTGCATCTGTGTTAGCCCTGCTCAGTGTGGTTTCTTCAAGTTCAAAGTAAAAGACAGAAAAATGCTAGAGCTTTGATCCTTTTGAGGAACTCACCAGACTTAAATAAAGGTTTTGCTTTATTGGCAGGGAACGTGTGCCTCTGTAGTGATTACCCTTCATCCAGGGGACATGGCATACAGATATTTTCATGGATTCATGTATTCACCAAAGAAAGGAGTTTCCTAGAAACAAATGTTCATCTTAGGAACAGGCCTGATCTTGGCATACCATTTTTGTTTTCCTGAGCAGCAGGTGAATACATTACAAAGCGGGCCGTGGTTCTTTAATGAAACAAATGGAGTTTCAGCTGTTTTAAGTGAGTTGTCTTGGCTATATCAATAGTTAAACGAGAAAAAGCAGTTACCTCCAAAGGATGATTCATCTTACTGCTCTTGGAAGCATATCTTAGGATGCAAAGATTAATGTTAAGTGCAATTGATCCAGGCCAAGGAAGATAAGCTAAAGCAAATCAAATTAGTGCCAGAGAAATTGATGAAATTAAACCAATTACAAATACTACGGTAAAAATGAAGCTTTTGAATTGTTCAGCTTTTTTCACCATAGGTTTTGCATCTGTGACTACAGATCATACAAAGATACTGTGAAACCTATCACCCATCCATAGGTCTCGTCTGGAGTGTACTAACACCCTTCAAAAGAGAAATAAAATACTGAAATACTTCTTTGACTTTCTCATCTGGCCACAGATACCATGTACTTTCACATTTAATATTTCATTCAACATACAGGACAACACAATCTGAATTATCTGAATTAACTTCTCCATTCTTAGACCTCAACCAGGGTGAGTCATCAACTAGTGTTAATAGCTTAAAACTCATCTTTGCCAACCATGTGAATATAGATTCAGAGAGGGATAAAATCATTACATTTACCAACAAAATTCTTCAAAGCTACCTTCCCATACCACTTCAACAAAGAACAGCTGGAAGGTCCAGGAATCTGTCTGAAAACCAGAACGAACATAAATGGAAAGAAGAGGAATTGAAATGAAAGGGAAGAGGAAGAACTGAAAAAAAGCCAAAGCACAATGAAGGAGTAGGTAATACTTTTTTAGTTTTTTACTTGTCCTTTGTACTTTCTCCACTCAACCATACCAAACTGACAGAGAAGATTTACCCTAGAATTATGAAATTCAAGTATTAACTCTATTTGAAAGTTTGGAATTAATCTCTTATTGAAGTTTACATATTTCTGCTTAACAAAGAATGAAGTTGGGGCCTAAAATATCTATTTGGGAAAGAAGAACCTGAATTGCCCTTTTGGGAAATGGGCAATTTTTATTTCTATGCCAATTCTGTTAGAAAAGACTAAATCCCTGAATATTGAGAGACCCATATAAAACTATTATCTTGAAATAACTCTTACTGCAGAACATTCTTAATTAATCTAGTTTATTTACTCTTGATTTTGTAGTTTATTTACTGTGGATTTAATGCAGACTTCTTTTTTTTTCACACTAACTTTTTGAAAATATTGTGTTATTGTTAAAAGGAAAGCAAAGATCATTGAAATTATTCTTTACCTTTTCCAGTAACACAAATAGGCTTTTTTTTTTTTTTTCTGAAGAGACAACATATTTTGGAATGTGTGAGTTGGATTTTATTTTGAGTAGCTATTTCTGCAACAATACAAGTCTGTGATCAAGCTGAAATTCTACCCACAAACACATTTACTGAAAATTATTAAGTTAGTTAAAATGTGACCAGTCTACATAAAGATAATGCAATTACAAAGTCTATGGAATTTGGCTTGTATGTTCATTTTTATTCATGACCACATGCGGGAAAGAAAAAAAACAAAAAACCCACCACGTGGTTCACGAAGAATTTGTAGTATCGACAAAATGCTTTCATCTTATATATATCCTGCATATATCAGATTTCGATACAATATGTAATATAAAATTTTAAACATATTTTTAAGGGTTGTACCTTAAATGATGAAATCCAACACGAGAATTTTTTTCTTTACAGCTGCGTAATTTTTAATACACCTCCTGCTAACTGAATGTTCATGTTGAGTTTGTGCTAATATTTCAACACTAAGATCACAGAGGTGGTATAAGACAAAGAGGAAGACAGAAATGGATAAACTAAAGACAGAAGGAGTGTCTGGAAAATAATTTGGAAAGATTTGGCATCTTCTTTACTGATTCTCTTGTGTCCAGGGAAACAGGACTTTGTGCATATTCCATGTCCAAAAAAAGGATTTCAAAAAGGAAATATCTACCTTCATAAGTAGTTTATTCTTTGTCTGTGAAAAAGTTGCAAGATCCTGAATGTGCATTAACTGTTTATATCAGAAAGATTAAAACCAAGGATGTAAGGTGTGAGATGATAACTCTGTCAAGAGTTAGAGCACCCTTAGGAATAAAAATAGTCAGAAGAAATTAATGCAGGATCTAAAGCAGAACTCGGAGAAAAGGAAGTGAATCCAGAGCTGATACAAATCCTTGCTATACTTTTTTGAGATGACCATTAAGGTTTACTTGAGATCTACATGAGGGAAAATCATCAATTTCCACCAAATTCAAGTAATTCTTACTTATCATACTAAAAACAAACAAACAAAAAAGGCAGTAAATAATGCAGAAGGTGGAACCTAAAATTCTGAGATTTGTATAATAACTTTGTCTCAAATAGTTAGAGGTAGAGAAAAATTATAAGAGAAAGCTTGTAAAAAAAGAGGTCTTGATAGCTTCTGTAATTTGTAAAGAAGGGAAGTATATAACACATAGAGTTTAGAATGTTTTATGTTAAATGGTAACATGAACAGAGGAAGGGAGATGGTAAGACCCATGAATAGTGGAATTGCATACCATGCTGTCTTGAGTAAATAGACTGATGCATAGGAGACAGCTGAGACCCAAGACCCAATTTATAAGCAGCAGATGAAGAGGCAACACAGAGACATGGTTTTAGGAAAGCTGCCTCTCAGAAGCTGTGGGATGACAATTGCAGAGCATGAGGATAAGAGAGCTGCTACAAAGTCGAATTCTCTATCAGAAGAGAGGAGTAGGTGTTATCAGCAGAATTTATAGAAACAAAGAACTTTTCTCAAAGGCACATTGGAATAAGCTTTTTCTGAGTAGCTGAAACAACAGAAATAAAAAGGGCAAGAATGAATGTACAGAGAGAGTAAGATAGGAAAAAACGTAACTTCATTTATCGATGAAAGCATGTCTGACAGTAAAAGGTAACCATACCTCGTATGTAGCTCCTTTTATTTTCCTTCTGTTTATGGTGGGTCTTAACTGGCAGCAGCATTTTGGATTTCCTCCATGGGTAGAGCTTTGGTGGGAGATAAGGTCGTGCTACAAGAAACCTTGTAGAGGTTAATGAAACTTTAAGTGCTAAAGGAAAATGAACATGTAATAAAAGGGATGAACTTTACTGAAATACTTAACCTTGTCCCAAGAGCTGACATTTTCTTTAGAACTGCCCACATTGTGAAAAGCATTGTGTCAAAGTGTTCTTTCGATGTACAGCAATATGGAGCTCACTACAGCTTCAAAAAAATACCTCTTCCTCCCTCCTGGAAGAAACAACTGTTCACTTAGACAAAAAAATTCTAAAGCTTTACATGTGTTGATATAGAGGTGTTTCATATTCCAAACTGATGTATCATCATCTTGTGTAGTAAAGACAATACTTAAAATTATTTTTTACTTAAAGAAGAATATTAAAGCAACTTTTCACACTAATTATGAGTCTTGACTTTATGGTTTATACCATAAAGGGTTTGGGGTTCTTTTTATAAATCATTATTAGGAACAGTTTTTAAACATGGATATGAGATCATAAATTTATTCTCAAAATTGCCACAAGTTTCGTCTCTAAGCTAAAGTAACTCTTTCACATCTTCAACCTGTACCCATCAAATTTCTGTGTGCTTACATGGTATGAAAGTACCCCTCAGCTTGCTTTCATATCTGAACATATCAGTGTTTAACAAATTGTCAATACCTCATACTGGAAAGCTGGAATATAACATGAATGAAAAAAATATAGTTATCTTTTAGGATGTATTTAATCTCTCAGTTGTGAAGTTTTATGTTTTGCAATTTCCTGGCTCACTTTTCACATAGCAGCTTAAACCTGCAACTTAAACCTTCTGGCCACGATCCAACACAGTGTTTGTGATCCCAGGTGAGCTTTGTGTCAAAAGTGTCAAGACATGCCTCCTCCTTCACCACCAGAGCTGAAGCTACAGCTTACCATGAGGTAAGTATTCCTAGCAGGATGTCTCAATTTGAAAAGAAAACCAGATTCCAGCTTTATGGCTCAAGAAGAATAAAGCTCCAATAAAATCAGTAGTTCACATGCACTACATTGTACTATGCTTCCAACCTATAATTAGCCCAGACAATAGAAAATTCAAAATACAACAAGCCCAATCAACACAAACTATTTACAGCAACGCCACAAGGAAATTTTGCTGAAGTCAGATCCCATGAACAGACATTGGTGCTGACAATCCAATAGAAGCTGCTTTTGTTCATGAATTCTCTTCATAAGAAGATAAGGATAAACCAGGCAGATGACACAATCAATTGCAGATGCTGTGCATGTCCTCTTTCGACTTCTTTTTTTCCCCAGAGAAATAGAGATATTTTTTCCTAAATATATCCTCATTTCAGACTACTATTAAACAATCTAAAAAGTGTTCTAGAAAGCATATTTTTTAGGAGGGAGGAGGCATTCTGTATGCTTCAAGAACTTACGAAGGAAATATTGAATGTTAGTCTATGTTTCTTTGGCTCAGATAAGGAATAACTGAAATTTCCCACCAGCAAAGGCTATTTAGTAACACATGTATGGTACACTGATGCTTTCATTATACAAATTTTTGCTCTTTAAAACTGACACCAGTGAGGACACATGCTAATGGTCCCAGAAGAGGGAGTCAAGTCTGAATGAGAGTAAAAGCAGAGTTCCTGTCCTGTCATCTCCATTGCCTAACATCTGGTTTAGCATCAATAGACTCTTACTGAAAACAGTCAAGAGATCAGTGCTGGAGTGCCCAGTGTGCTGGTCTCTTTGCCATATGCCATTGAATGAACATTTCTAACTGCAAGTTAATCATGAGCAGGTACTGTATAAATTTAAAGGTAAGTGTAAAGGCAGATTTCATGTAAAGAAAATTAATATAGAATAAAAATAAAAGGAGAATATAACGAAAAGACAGTGAAATAGTATAAAGAAAACAATGGTTTTGACCATTGTTATTTTTAGTAGTAATAATGAAGAGTTACTGTAAATGAAATATTTTCAGGAATTCACTTCTAATTTAAATCTCTGTGTTCTGTGAAAACTGAAGCACTATTGTTTTTCTTAATGAAACTGAACAAAGAGTGATGAAATCCGCAGTAGAAAATGTGGAATGATTATAGCAAATCCTACTAAATAAACATGTTTGAGTTCTCTTAGTAGTATTTGAATTAACATTTTGGGATACACTTCGTAAGATGTGTCATTGCAGGCTCGTTTTTCCTGTGTTAAAAATACACACACATACACATGCGTACGCGTGTGCGCAAGTAAGGAAATCACTCTTATTCCCCCACCTATGTTACATTAGGTTACATTACCTGTGTAGCACTGTGAAGTCTTACCAAGTTTTAATATATGAAGGTTTTGCTAAAGGAAGAAATTCTAAGAGAGCAAAAGATGCTTGAATGGAGGAGGAGATACATGCTAATGAGTACAACAAAAGCAAAGCACAAGGATAATTGTCATTATTGTAGATCAGAGTTAAAAATGGTTTGCAGCATGAGTAGTAAACCAGTTCTGTTATCTGACTAATAGCTTCTGTGATTACACGAAAACCCAATCCCATTAAGAACATTTTTTTTTTTAATAGCAAAAAGGTGTAACCAAAATGGGAGAAATATTTTAAAGGATTGAGAAACAGATTCTGTATGATAACAATAAATAGATTTGTACTCTTATTTGTTAATTCAGACTGTGTTGAAAAACACAGAGCTTGAAAAGAAAATATCTGAAATAAGTAAGATGATTAACTATGTTTCAGCGCAATTGCGTATTGGCCAGAGAACTAATAATTATTCAAAAAAGCTTAACTGCTGGACCCAAAGGCTAACATCCCTGCTTGCAAAGTACTTTGAAGGTCTTCTGTTGTATTTCATGGGTTTTGGATGAGACCTGAGTCAAGACATGTTCTAAGCTAGATTGTTTTTGAACTGAACTTGAGAACTAGAAGAATCTGGCTTTCACAATTACATCAAGGTCTGGTTTCCTCCTTACTGAGTGAAAAAAGTTAAGCAAAAGGTTCTCATCTGGACTTTCCTGAAATTTAAGTTCCTTTTCCTGTAATCTGAAACTGGATTTAAACACAATATTAATCCCTTTTGATAGGTCAGACAGGATTTTTACAGCAGCAGTTCTTAGTAAGTATATGCAATGGCAAGGCAAGGAATGAAAATTTTCAAAACCAGTAATCAGAATTTGAGATCTGAAATCCACTGTAAGGTACCAGCACTGCAAATTACATTTTCAGTATGCAGGCAGACCCACAGATATCAATGAGGTGTTCCTATCCAGATGCTCAAAGTCAGGCACACAAGATACGTCTGTAGATCTCGGCCTCTGTGCAGTGTTTAAATCTGGTGCTTGTAGTTAAATTTCCACAGCAGTGAGCATCCAGCAGAACCTTCTGAGTCTGCAAGGGTCACAATGCACTTTGTATACAAAGTCACCTGTTTAGAAATATGCAGCAGGATTTAAATTGTACCCTTTGACTGAAAAGTCTGTCACTTGCTCTGCATACGCCCTCTGTCTGGTTAACCTCTGACCGGGTAGCTTCCTATGTCTCTTTTGTTTGGAAAATGGTATAGCCACTTAAGTTCAGCAACACTTCATGCTTCAGTGAGTTTTTAAAAGAAAAACAATTTCTGAAGTGCATTTTCTTACCAAGGCTTTTGTTTTCAGCCTTCTTGGTACCAACTGGTGTAATTAAGAATTCTTATTTTTGCTCCTTCTCAGAGCAATTAGTTTATTCTCTGCTCTCTGATAATTTATTTTCCATCTTATTGTAGTACAATGTTGCACTCCAGTGAGTGTGCATATTACAGAATGCCCAGACTTCAGATTCTTTGCCCTCTTTCCTGAAAGACTGTGGCCAGTATGATTCCATACCTACAGCATCTGGATCAATGCCTTACACTGTCATGATTCCAGCTTTGATTTGTAACGCATTTATCTGGGAATACATCTCCACATCTTGGTTGAACTCATCATTGTGCCTGAACATTGTGCTCAGGGCTATAAAGATAATATTTTTCAATAATTTCCAAATCTTTTCTGTGTTCAAGATGACTCAGTTTCTTAGCATTTTGAAGATATTTCCTCTCTTTTATTGTTTGTGTAAAACTCATCATTTTGCTTTTATCATCAATGAACCATATTTTTCATTTATTAGTCCAAGTACTTAAATGTTCTCAGTTCTCCTATACTGGACTGCCATATTTATCTTTATTTACTCATCTTCTCAATTCAGTATAATCTACAAATATTGAAAGGTGAAAACATGGTAAGTGCTATCTAGGTTTGTTTATGGTTTTAAACAGAAACATGATGAGTTGTCAGTATAGCTGTGTAAAGATATAATGAAAGAGTAATCAAAATACAGATAACGGCCTATTTCATGCTGTACATAATGTGTGTTTCAGAGCAGAATGGGGTGCAGTCTTAATATCAGACTCAGTGCTCGGAAGCAATAAGTGGATACTACACAATTTAGAAGCAGATTTTTACCAGTCTATAGGGTTCCTATGATAATACAGGTCCAGATAACATCAAAGAAATTTACGAGTTTCATGTAACAAACACATGACATTCCTAGGGGACAAAGCATACAAAGCCAGATTCTCCTCTGACACCACTTAAGTAGTGGCTCCCACAAAGTCAAGTGAACACATTTTGGGGAATACAAAATACTGGCATTTTCAGCTCTGGTGATGGACTTGGCTTTCATTAACAAATTCTTCAGGGTATATTTTTTCTTTTTTGCAAGCTGTCGTAGTCTGTCTGTATAGGATGTATTGCATAACCAGGAAAGAAAACTATGTAGTTGTGAACCTCTAAATACATAATGTCCCTAGTGTTGGACTCCTTCATTTCCTTATAAAACAAAGATAACTATGTTAGCATGGTATACAAGAATGCCAGTAGAAAGTATGTAACAGTCAGTCAAAGTGACTTTGTGCATTATTTTCCCAATTCCACACAGCATTGCATAATTAAATACAAATGTAATTTCCCAGTCAGCAACATATATTGTAGGATACTTAGGCATCATTGACACTTTAAAAATGTAGTATAAAGGATATTTGACCCACTCAAAAGGACACAACATGACATAATGATACGCTCTCTCAGGAATAATAATATATCTTGGTAATACTAGAGGTACTGCTGAATAGTAAGGTAGAACACAGAAAACTACAATATTATAAAGATGACTTTGCAGACATTCTTACCACATACAGAGCTAACATATTTAGTTAACTCTTCCAGTGGATTCATAGGAAGAAAACAGAAACAATTTAATTTTCCATCTTTTTGTGAAAATAACAGAGAAAGTGGTTACTTTTTTATTTTCATGATTCAGCTGTGATTTACTGGTTATCTTTTATTCAGATTTATCTGTTAGGTCATGAACAGACCATTATAAGAGCAAAACATTAGAGCTGGTCAGGATATACAGCTACAGAGATCTGTGTCCTTCATGTAAATTTATCTCACAGTCCACAAATTTAGCCTTTGTGGATCGAATCCAGAGTATGCCAAGTTAAACAGTTTCCACTGTTTTCAAGAGTCTTTGACCTAAATCTCAAATCAGACACCAAATTTGTATTGACAGAGAGTGACAGGTCCATTTTATACAGAATTTTGGAAGGTAGAAATCTGATTTCTTTGACTAGAATAAATTCAGTAGATATCTAATTCTCTGAAAGAAAATTGAAAAGAATAATGATAATTCCAGGTTGTCTCACAGTTCGCTTTCAGCTTTTGAAAATTTCATATTGTAACACATTTCATATAGTGCAGAATGAAAACCTTCAAAATGTAACACTATTTCAAAATGAAAGCATACATTTCAGCTTAAACATAAGTCCTTTTTTTTAGAGTATTGTTCCAATGACCAGCTCTGAAGGGCAATAGTAAGTATTGGCAGTGCATGATTTTAGAAAAGGTGGTATTTTCACAGAAGTGAATAATTTATAGAGTAATGTATAGAATCCTCACTCAGACTGTGCAGTTCTGTGATCCAAGCAAGTAAATTCCATTGCTTTTCTTATTGACATCCTGCTTATGTATCTTAAAAACAAAACAAAACAAACAAAAAAAACACAAAAAAACAAAACAAAACAAAAAAACAAAAGAACAAAAAAAACACAAAAAAAATCAAAACAAAAAAACCCCAAAAGAACAAAAAAACCCCACAAAAACAAAACAAAACCCACACAACAAACAAAACCAACCAAATAAAAAACTATGTGCGTTATCAGAAACAAAGTATCTGATATTAAAATTTCTTCCATTACCAGGACTGAGTTTCTGGGGCAGTCTCTGGAAGAAACACAGCTTAGAATAAATAGCTTTCCCCATCCGTTTCTATCTTGCCTTAAGGTCAACAGCCATCTGGTCTGACTCACACTGCCTCTTGCTCTTTCTCATTTGAGAGTGAGCCACTTGGCCAGTTGTGCTCCCGAACAAAGCCGTCGGCTGAATTGTGGAAGATTTGGATGATGTTTCTCATAGCACTTTTAGTATTCCAGTTATTAGGCAAACATGCTCCTGCCACGTTTAATATCATAAAGTTGCCCACAGGTTCACAAAAGGATCATGACAAATAAAGGAAGGAATATGAGTCGCACTAGCTCCACTTAAAGAATGAGACAACTCTGCAAAATGCCAAGCCTGAATATTGAATACAAGTAATGCTGTCACACCTTAACAAAACCTACTGATAGATGCACATTCTTGAGGTCCATGTGTTTTCTCTTCTTTCTTTTTACAGCATAAATAAATACATATATATATATATATAATATGTTTTGACACCGTTTCCTTTCATGAAGACACAAAGTATGCGTGCTACATATTCTACATTAGATGGACCCAAGCTGTATTTAAGCTAATCTTTTTATTCTGTTGGCAGAACAAATATTGAGACCTCTGAAGACATCTTTGAGGAAAATAAAAGGTGGTGAGGCATTCATGATAGCACAATGATGAAGGTGAATATGCATACCCTACTGTACACCCTACAATGCTTATAAATGTATTTTTCTGAAGATGTTTTGCAATTTAATAAATTGCCTTACAAAGTGGTGTGCAATGCTTTCCATGGGAAATGTGTATTTTGTATGGACAACATTGTATGTCACTGTGTAGGGCTGTCTTCAAGGACTGATTGTTTCATTCATCGCATGCCTTTATTCCCTGACTGTCTCTGCGGCTTTCAACAAGGTCTTGTCTTTTTAATTACCTTTCCAGAAAAGAGGTCCTGAGGAATGAAAAGGAAAAATGTTTCTGAGGTCTCTTTTGGCACCATATTAGGAGGACATGTGGTTAGTTTACATACTTAGGTTTTTTTTTCTTTAAAGGAATAGTTTTTGGTGATAATTTTTGCTGACTTGATGTTTTGTTTTACCCTCTCCTTGCTACTTGCCAACTTATATGTGGTTGATGTCTAAGAAAGAAGAGAGGATGTAGAATGGGTAACAGCCTTGGATTTAGGAAAACAATGTCCAGGTCCCATGGCAGACTTCCGCATGTCTTCAAACAACCAACTGAACCTTTTGCATTGAGCTAATAGAGTATAATACCACAACATTGTCTGAAGGAGCCATTTGGAGTATTGGAAGGAGGTGATTAAGCCTGGTGGGCTACCTGGATGTATTACAGAACCAGGTTAATCCACCCTGTTAAACCAATGCATGAACGCAAGTAAACTGCTTCAGACACCTTGAGTAACCTAAATAGTTCACAACATTGTCCTCTGCATGCAGCTGTGCCTTGGGTTAGCAGACTACTAAATTGAGCCCTTCTTCAGGAGAAGGAAAATTATTACATACTTAGACATTATAATGATAGAGCTGTTGTAAATTTTTACAATACTTTCATAAAATTTGATTAATTTCTCTTTGACTGTGAGCTAGAAGTGAGCTACAGATAAGTATTGAATTTCCACACATGTCAAGGCTGGTTGCATTTGAAAAGTTGGAGTCAAATCTACAGCTACCATAAATGCTTTGTCTTGTTGAGACTTCTTGATATAGGATTAACCATTGTTGAAGGATGAACAAAATTTTGAGATTTTATGTTCTGATCTGTTTTTACAGACATAGAAATCCAGTAAATTTACCACTTCAGCTTCCTATTCTTTCGTCTTTGGTGTATCTTGAGCACCTTACCTTGCAGTTATGCAGGTCTACAACAAGTGAAAATGTATGAAAAACAAACTTTTTTGTTTCTTCAGTGAACAGAGAATCTAATTTTTTTTTTTTTTTTCAAATTATTGAACATAATGAAGCCAAGAGGAATTAAATCAATTGCATAGAAACTGGTTCTATTTATACAGTTCAGGATTCAGTGGAAGAAAATGTAACCACTCTAGTCTAAGGGGATAGTGTGCAAATTTACATTCCCAACTAACTCATTAAATAAACACTTTTTTTTTTTTCCTTAGGTGTTTACAAAGTCTGATGATTTTTTTTTTTTTTTAAAAAAAACCTGTCACTGGTAAACTGTAAATCACAAATTAGAAAAAGTTATACTGGTTTTGACAGCTTCTGAGATTTATAGCCAGTAAGTGAAGAACACTCCATTTGAGAATCATTGCTATGTTTATAACAAATTGTTTTCATTAAGCTAGATGAAAGAAAATTGAAAATCTACAGCATATTCTGCAGTTTCGTGAGATATCCAAAATGCTATATTTTGTTTTTCCTTGACTTTTTTTCCTTGTGTCAGTAGGGACAATTTCTCTCACATGCTTAATCTCCGTCTTCTAAACAGAAGGCAGATAATTTATCTAAAAGGCTAAAAAGTCTTTGATTAATAACCATGGGAATTGCAGGTATTAAAATCACCCCCAAGTGACCCCATATTGTTCCATGAATCCATTAGAAACTTATTCTGAATTACAAAGGAAAATTAATTAAAAAGTATAAGGACTACAGAGCTCAAATAAAGTATGTTCCCCTGAGTTCATATGAAGTTCTATATGCATACAAAATGTCATAAAATCAGATTTAATTTACAGTATAATTTTCTTCTTCAACAACAAGAGGAATACAAGAACAGCAATTTTTTTTATTATTATTATTACTATTGAATTCTCCATAACAAACCTACCTATTACAATGATTCTTGCGTTAATGTCAGAGAAAGAGGGATTAGAGTGAAGAGCCAAATGTTGTTTCAGTAGTTGGAACTGTAGTAATGGGTGAATCCCATCTGGTTTGACTCAATAGGACCGCAAACTGTAATGTTCTTGCCTTGACTTGAAGGGATGAGCAAATCTTTGAATGTGTTTTCAGGAGATTTACAAAGATTTTTTGCAAATTTTGCTAATACGTGTCCTAATTTTATAAATATTTTCCTTATATTTGTTCTTCTCAGTTTGTTCGATTTTCTTAGTAGGTCATCACCACATTTTCATATGTTTTCAGATGTTCAGCAAATTAGCTAGGTGCCAGAAATGGGCTTGTATTCCCCAACTCCCTTGTCTCATGCTTCAGTGTTAGCCAGATAGGGTTCTCAGCCCTGCTTGTTTTCGAGAGTGTGTGATCAAGACAACTGTGATGTTTGCTTTGGGCTTTATAACCTTGTTTACTTAGGGTCTTGTAAAAAAAATTGCAGACTAAGGCTAATGTCCGTCTTGTGAACACCTTTGAAAATCCTGGACAGATACTCATCAGCCAAATCACTTTAGTTTGTGAGTTGCTGGGGTGATCTTACTGAGCAAAGATCTTGTTTAAACCCACCCTGCTGAGGCATTTCCAAATGTCTTTCAGTGCTGTCCTGTGCAAAAGGTGACATCTTGATTCTGGGTCATTAAAACCGAAGAGTTTTAATGTCTAAATGTGGTTAAAGTTACCCATGTCCTAGAGAGTGCTAGCTAATTATGAACTTGAATACTACAAGCGATAAATGTGCCTACTATTTGCAGGTGTCAGAAATGCAAATAGAAATCAGATAGAAGAATACTGATGCAATATTGCTGAGGTAGTGTAAAAATATCGCACATCACAGAAGAGCTGAGGTTGAAAGGGACCTCTGGAAACTGTCTAGTGCAACTGCTCTTTGCAAGCAGGGTCAGCTATAGCAGGTTGCTCAGGACCGTGTCCAGTTAGGTTTTGGATAGCTCCAAGGATGAAAACTCCACAGCCTCTCTGTGGAACCTGTGCCAGTGTTCAACCATCCCCGCAGTAAAAAAAAAGTGTTTTTTTCATATGTTTACATAAAATTTCCTGTATTTCAGTTTGTATTCATTGCTTCTTGTCCTGTCACTGAGCACTCATGAGAAGAGTCTTTCTCACTGTTATTCATTACCTCCCACTGGGTATTTATGCATGTTGATAAGATCCCCCTGAGCCTTCTCTTCTTCGGGCTGAACAGTCCCAACTCTTTCAGCCTGTCCTTGCATGACAGATACAGCAGGCCCTTTAATCATTTTTAGGTCCTTTACTGGAGTCTTTCCAGTATGTCCATGTGTCCCAGGATACAACTCACCTTCTTTGCAGCAACAGCATACTGATGACTCATGTTCAACATCATGTTCACCAGGACCTCCAGGGGCTTGTCTGTCAATCTGCTTTCCAGTTGGGTGGCATCCAGCCTGTACTAGTACCTGGGGTTGTTCCTCCCCAGGGGCAGGACTTTGCACTTCCCCTTGTTGAACTTCATGAGGTTGCTATCAGCCCAGTTCTCTGGACTGTTGAGGTCCCTCTGGATGACAGCATGACTCTCTGGCATACTAGCCACTCCTCTCTGTTTTGTATTGTCTACAAACTTGCTGAAGGTGCACTCTGTGCTGATGACCAGGTCATTAATTAAGATCTTACAGTACTGGACTCAGTATCAGCCTCTGGAATACATCACTAGTGCTGCTAATCATGTCCATTTGAGCCTCAATAAAAAGATATTTCTGTCTTGTACTATTGCTGAAGGAGTTAATTATTGGAGCTAAGACCAAGCAAGTTTGCTTAGGTTAAGAATTACTGGATGAATTCAACCATTCTGTGCTTGCAAAGCTTAAAGATTATAAACATATATAGTAACAGCCTGTATTATTTTTTTGTCAATGCTGTCATTTATGTTCTGAGAAAAGTGGTACTTTGGAAGCATGCTAATTCAGAAAATATAGGCATACAAAATTTGTCAAAACAGGTGCTATTTATATAAGCAAGAACTGTGATTTCATTCTCTTTTTTTCTTTTTTTTTTGCCAGCCCAGTATGAACCCAGATCGAGTTTATTTTCATTCTTCTGCTGTTTGTTATAATTCTTATCTGGATCTATCTGAAGCATGGTTAGAGTTAGGAATGGTTACGCTCATCTTTATCCTTATACTGAAAAGAAGTTTGCAGATGCAGCCACACTAAAATTAAAAAAACAAAACAAAACAAACCTGCTTGCAGAGTAAGATATTAATCAGGAGAAGCCAGGATGGCAGAATCTGGATCATAGTAATTTAGGATTAGACTGTGCCACAAGGATGCAGCCCATAGGAGTCATCAGCACGTTGTACCATCCCGGAAGAGGAAGGCATGTGCACCTTAATGAATTTGCTACTTACCGCTGTGGTCAGCGGTTGTTTGTGAATGTGTCATTCCAGCAACATAGTGCTGGCTGGCTTCAGTAGACAGAAAAATGGAGGACACATTGTAAATTTTACCCCTTTATTTGGAGCCATGTGCTAGATGCCCTCAGGATATGCCACCCCAAGATGCAACAAGGCTTCTAACTCACTAGTGTGAGAAACATCAGAAATACCCTATGTCCTGAAGTCCACGACATCATGCAAATAAATGGATGAAAAAGCTAACTGTACATGACTTATCTAGCTAGGGGCATGATGCTAGATTGTCATCTGTTCTAAAGTTTATCAGGTTACACAGTCCACATATCTGACATCCAGGGGGACATAGGATTTATCACCTACATTCTCCTCTCTGTTCCTTGCAGGTTTTTTCTAACAAGTTTGCATCTGTTCCAATGAAGGAAATGCTTCCTTTGTTTTCCTCAGCATCAACTCATGGCAGTGTTTGATTGTGGTAAGAATCCAAAATGTACCTCGGATGACACTGTGTCCCAGACAGCTGTGTATGTGACACCATCCTCAACAGCCATTGTCATCTATGGCCTGCTCCAAAATCAGCTGACTCATTTTATATTATTTAGAATAGGCGAAAGGAGCAGAGAATGAATGTGAACATACAAATCTGTCATGTTTCCTCTTCTTTCACTGTTACATTAAGGGGCAAATAAACTACTGAATCCTCAAAAGGCTATAGCTGTTAGCACTGAACAGGTCTCAGTGTGGTAGGAAGGATGCAAACAAAATTAAAACTCAATGCATGATCTACTGTCTTCTCTCCCTGTCTTTTTTCCTCCTGTGAGGAATACTTGTATCCAGCAGGCAAATCCAACTCAGCTTTCAGAGAATCAGTTGCATCAAACTTTGGGCCATCTCAAAGAGGAACCTTTGAATTGGGAAATGGTTCAGGGGCAACTTTAGGCTCCAAGAAGCTGAGAAAGGACAAGGACAAGGACAGGGAACAGGAAGAGGAAATGAGGAAAAAGTTCTACAATTTGAGGATTCAACATCGAACTGACAAAAACAAATATTTGCTCAAGACAGAAGAGAGATCAGCTGCCTGGAGCATTTTTCTTGTGTTTTCTAAGTGCTAAAAGTAATACTATGTATTTGAATTTAACACGAAGTTTCAGCTCCTTCGCACATGTTCCCTCATTCCTTTCACTGGCACAAAATTGCTCTTCATATTCATTTTTAGTTACCTGCAGACTCTGCTCTAGAGTAGACTCTGCTTCTCCTCCTCCCAGTTGTGTTTCTTATGAAACTCCGGAGTTGTTCTGTGTCTTTGCAGCACCACAGCCCTTTGCCTGCCCCCAGAAGAGGCTGTGAGGACAGGCAGCATTTTGAGCCATCTGGAAAAGTAAATTCCAATAGAGTAAAGCCTGAGGCTTTGCTGCATAGTATAAAAAGCTTTACCCAACTCAAAATACAGTTTCAGCTTCCACAGAAAGTTCTTTCCTCTGCAGTCAATTATTATTATATAACAATCAGTCGAGTGTTTCTTCTGTATATCAAACTCAGTTTTTAGAGATCCTGGTTAGATGACTCTGAACAATAGTAATTTACTGAATGTGCCTTGGCTGCCTCCCTCTAAATCAGCACAAAGAAACAGTCTCTCTCTTTTCTCAGTATGAACACCACTGTGCTTTGGTACCACATAGTCATTTTCCCTATTTATTTTATATTGCTTTTGAATGAGTCCATGAATCCAGAACCTTCTACCCTTATTTCTTTCCGCAGCATCAGCATTTTAATATATTGCACTGACAGTAATATTTTGGCTTTCATTCCAGGACCCTGATTGTGAAAACCCTGGCTGTACGTCTGAGGGCAGTCACCTTGAGAAGTTCCCCTGAAGTCTGGCAAGGAAAGGCTGCACAATCTGTGCTGTACCACAGTGGCTGAAGATTTTGGCTGCCATCCTCTGTGGGAAAACAGAGGCGCAGAAATGCTAAATGACACACCTTGATTTTATTATTTGCTGCATGCTGAAAGTAGGACAGGCAAGGACTCATTTTAAAATGGGTTCAATTTTAGCACTGATCTGTTTGAATCCTCAATAGTTTTAATCCTCAGCATCTCATAAATCCTTTGTGTAGGATTCCACCCTAGGAGACAAAGGCATTTTATCTGAAGCCAAATGAATCCAGGCTGGTGACTAGCACCTTTTTACAAGCAGCAATGGCTTTCTGTCCTGTGTCAGCTAGAAACAACTTGCAAACTTTTAACAGCAAAGTAATTGAGATATTGAATACCTGGGTATTGAATAGGATGGATTCATCCTACAGTGGGAGCTGCAGACTTTGAATCACGTCTTCCTTAAAAAATGTCCTAGCCCTGGCCTACACACCAAAAGACAGGCATCATGATGCCCCAAAAAACTTGTGTTTTAAAAAGATCTGTTCTCCCTAGTTTGATGTCTGGCATCAGAAGACAAGCGAAAAGTCTGTGTCCCAACTGGATGGAAGTGATTTAACTTTGAGAAGTAGGCAGGAGTTTCAGATGTACCCCCATGTCTGCTGTTGTCTATTCACTGGTGAATAGGTGTCTGCCTGGTGGAATGTGGTGCAGGGTTGTGGATGAAGGTGAAGATGCATCTGACTGTGCCACGACAGCCCACGGGAAGACCATCTCCCAAGTTTTGTCGTTTTTGGAATTCCTTGTTGGGGCCAGGCGTTTATTCTTTGAGCGCTTCATGTGGAAGGCATCTGAGTAATCTCTCTGGGTTTTCCTAAATTGTATTAAACATAGAAAAGCACGCAAATGCACTTATAAACAAACTAGGCAGCCAGACTTATTGCATGCTTTAAAAAAACCATAAAACTGTAGCCTGATGCTGCTATGGAAATGGAAAGGACTTATATTTTTTTTCTGTTTTCTCTTGTCCATATGCTTCACTGATTTCAGTAATACAGTGGAAAGAAAATTGGCTTTACATTTGTCTGGTACTTCGTGTTGGTCGTCTGTGATTTATGCATATATAGGCAGCATCAAATATGAGCATGGGCAGGGCAAAATTCAGTATTGCCCTGAGCTTTGTTATGATGCAGGTTTTACAACTATTCAGTTCTCCTAGACAATTACCAAATGTTTTGGTAAACTGTGTATCATGTTCATACACAGGAAATGACCAGGCATAAAAGAAAGGGGGAGGGGGGAACTAATTACGTATAAAATAGACTATGAATTGCTGCTGTGGAATTTTCCAATGCAGCATGAAAATCCTATTTGGATATTTATAGGAGCTGAAATAAAAAAACTTGGAAATTTTTCCACTGGGCAAAACAATCATTAGTCTTGTTTCCTCTTTTTCGTGTACTTTCAGCAATCCCATTTCTGTTCTTCAAAGGAGGTGTTTAACTAGAAGGGTGTGAACAGGAACACTTGCACAACAAGGATGTAGTTTTTTTAAGATCTGGTGTTATCTTTCTGTCTGTTTGTTTTTTAAATGTTCTTATTGCTTTGTTGACTTAGAAAATCATTCAAGGGACTAACAAAACTTAATAGCTTTGTGCAATGAGCCAAACTTGCATAAACTCATTTCATACAGGAAAGACTTGAAGACTGTACAGTACAGTATGTAGATATCCTAGATCTTTGTTTAAATATACTCTATGTAAACTATAGACTTTGATGTCCTAGATTTGAACCCATGCTAGATGATTAGACAAAGCAAATTGCTTTGTTTTGTGTTAGTCCAAAGACAATTTTCAAAGCTATCAGAGGTTAATAACAAACAAGTTTTACTCAGGCATGGGGTTCTGAAAGGTAAAAAACAACCAGGGGGAAAAAAAAAAAGGGTGATTAGTAATTGAGCTTGTAATGTTTCATGTCGTGTTGGTATTGTAATAAATTACAACAAAGTAAACAGTTGCTTCTTTTTTTTTTTTTTAATTTCTGGACAAATTATATGTGATAAAGGGTGGCAAAAAGAGTTTTTAGGAGAAACAAATATTTGACCATAAGTTTTAGGCTGTTGTTAACTAACTTTTACTACCTGGTGCTTTTTTATAACACTTACTTACATCTGAATTCTACTGATATTACATTTTCTATTACTGCTTGTGGGAAGCAGTTATACAAACTAATAAGCAATTCAAAATAATTCTTCTTATTTTGCTCCAAAAAACTTGAATGTTCTCAGATATAGGCCAGAACTGCAGCATCCCCAGGCATCAGAAGTCAGACTACACTTCAGCAATGCCAACCGCAAAACAGAGTGCAAAAGGTGTTTTTACAAGGCTTTTTTTTTTTAAAAAAAAAAAAGGACATATACTATGAAATGCCCAACGTCACTTTTCTTAGAAACAAAAATGAAATTCAGGAAGGTGTATCAGAACGGTGCTCTCCTGCCTTGTATCTGTGTATTGTGACATCTATGTAGCTGGGGGAGAATGTGATATCTGCATTATAACAATGACAGCCGGAGTGTAAAAGCCAAGATTCTTCTGCAGTGCCTTCTCATGGGATTTTAGTGGACACTGGGTCTGGCCTCTATATTCAAGCCCGATCTGATGTGGACTCCTCTCAGTGAAGCACTGTTTAATTAGTCAGATGATATATTGCAATAGATGTTTTCAATGTAAAGAGGGACGGGAGCACTCATCCCCTCATCAGTCTCTCTCCACATTAGTGGAGCACGTGCCTATCCATCCTTTCTGCTCCCACCCCTGCCTTTGAACTTCCACCATTAATACTTGTCCTCAGTTCCAGCTGAGCTTCCTTGAAACCTATTGCTTAGAGTAAATGTTGTGCCTGGAGATAGAAATCCAAAATCAGGATCAGCTCTTTGCTCTCTCAAATCATCTGTGCATTGGTGTATTTCTAAAACTAGACTCATGAGAGTGAATTCTACAAATTACACTGTGATATTTTTGAAGGCTGCTAAAGGATTTTACAAAAATATTTGGGGATTTATGCCTCATGAACTATATAATCTCAAATTAAATAGATACTGTATTAAGGCATCAAAGCAACAGCTTTAATCTGTTTTCCCTGTTTCAATAGTTTAAGAGCTGAGCCTTATCAGAAACAGCTGCTGCTAATGACAGCCTAACATTCGCTATATATTTTCCATTATTTTTTCTCCTGTATTTATCTCCAATAACCTATTTAACCTACTTGTAAAGAGTGACAGTTTGACTGATGTCTGATGGGGAGGGAGTGCAAATTCACTTGTTTTGTACAGCCATCTTACATATTTAAATACCTATATTGTGGAACTGGTACCTGGTGATACTGCAGAAAAAAAAATGATATTTACCTGCAGTATGAATGAGATGAGACTTTAAAATTTGCTCCTTTAAGTGCATTCCAGTGATTAAATGGCTACGCAGTTAATTTGTAAGTCTTTTTATCTAGGTTTCGGACAGGTAGTATTGAAATTCATATGGTTGCAGCTATCTGTAAGAGTGACCTTTATACCAATATGATTTGCCACTGCCCATTTACCTGGCGAGTAGGGAACTTTACCCCACAGCCCTCATTTGCAAGGGTGGGAAAGGTGCAGTTCCTTGCTTTGTAACTTCTCCCAGTACATAGTGAGTCACAGTTGAAACATTTACTGCACAGCTCCTGAAACATCTGAGTTTATGCCTATGTATTTGGGGAAGGCTGTATGGGGCACTGTGCAGAGCCTTAGCAGGGCAGAATACCTTACAGGTTTGGTGGTTTATGCTCAATATCTTAAATAGGTGAGCTAGAAAAACATATGAGGAAATAAGAAATTAAAATAAGTTTATGAAAGAACAAAGGGACTTCACCTTTATTTGTACATGATTTGAGGCTTATGCTGATGTATTTCAACCCCCAGTATCATTTTAAAAATATACACGTCAAGACTGCATGATTAGAGAAGCAGATCTTGTTATCTTGTCTGCAATTTTTCTTGTGTTTGGCTCGACTCTAATGAGGCTGAACTTTTGTTCATTTTGCTTTGATGATATTGTATAGTACCCCAAGCACCTCAGTCATGCCAATGGGGCTTTATAAATAAGTTATTAATTATTATTTACGTACATTAAAAAGGAGAACAACTTCAGAAACAAAAAATATCTTCCCACTTAGAATTGCTTTCCTAGAAGAAGTCTGATTAGTAAAATGTTTCATTAATTTTTAACTGCTTTTAAGATGATTTAACAGTAGGAATCAAGCAGAGAAGCCATCATCATGGGATATGTCTCCTCCTGAAAGACTCTAGTAGCAAACCCTCTGCAGGACACAGATGGGCTGCAGGCCAAAGTTTCAGAACCAAAGCACTAATCAATCAAGAGGAGTAAGACAGCACCATCAGTCATTTTGGAGAGCTCATTCTTTCATTCACAGAACTCTGACATATGTTTCTCTTTAAAAAGAATAGACCCTTTAAGAAATACTTTTAAAAGCAATTGTCATTTCTCAGTGGAACAAACTTTTATATATCTTGAATTTTCTCTGTAGCAAAAATTACTTTTTTTTTGTCAAATACAGACCAGAAATAAATGAGTGGAAATTCTGCTTTATAACATGCAACCTTGACATTGTATGACAGCAGAATAAGGTGTTAATCAGCTCAAGCCACCTATTTTGGTATGCTCCTGTGCAAGTCACTGTCTGACTCATTAATAAATAAAAGCAAAACTTTAAGAAAAAAAAAGCTTAATCATTTTGAACTATTACACCAGAAGCTGGCCTATCACAATTATAAGACATATAGAAAATAAAAGATTAGAAAAGGAAGGAGTAAGTGTCATTAAAAAAAAGGATAAAGAAATAATAAACCGTTATTAAAAAAATAGCAGTAAAAGTATTCATAGAAGAAAAGCTGCAAGTAATTGTTTTCAACACTTTGCTTTCAATGATTTATTTCTGTTTGGCCTTCAGTTTGGTCCTGTATGTGTTCCAAAATAACTGGCAAGCACTTATTCCTCCATCTGCAAAGGAAGAGGAATAAACTGATCTGACCTGATAACATGGTATGTCCCGGCACAGGTTAATATCCACACTGCTGTTGCTTCTACTTCTTGTATGTGTACTTGGTTTCCTGCTGATGGTGCTTTTACCCAAATTAGAGTGGAATTGAATCCAACAGAATATTTTGAAGGTTGGGACACTTGCCATATTATTTTAATTTTAAATGACTCTTGCCATCAGAGTGTATAATGGGCACAGATCTTCTGACACTGTGTTTTGTCATGCCATAGTCTAACCTGAGAGACTGGATTGAGAGCAGTACATTTATTTCCAAGACTGTCTTAAAACAAGAGTGCCTGCCTCAGACTGGCCATGGAAATCTCTGAGGCAGGAGAGTGACTGCCTGTGGTTGCTTGTTGCACATGGACACACATGCTTCCTGGGAGGGAAACTTCACTAGTTGTCCTGCCAGGGTCTCCTTTCTGCATTGTATTGTGAGCTCTGACAGTCAACAGGAGTACACAGGCCGTGAGCAGTCTTATACAGGAAGGGCAGAGTTTCTCAACCATCTTTTTTCCCTTTCTTTCCTTGGAGGAGCATCACTCATCTTCCTTCAACCAAATAAGAGAAAGTAGTTAAGTCTGAGTGTCCATACTAGGATACAGTATTCAGGCTATCTGATCAGGTGATCTGTAAAAAGCAACTCAAAAATTAACTAAATATTCCCTGAAAAAGCAATATCACCTGATTTCCCTCCTCCTTTCTCCCTTTCTCTCATTATCCATGACATTAAAGTTTTAGAGAGCCTAACAGCCCAGACCCATTTCTGAAATGGATATTTATGTTACTTTAACAAAAAAAACCCTACACGAATGGTGTGCACTTCTGTTTTCACAGCCAATTATGTTTTACAGCTTGCTTTTTAATGAACTTATTTTTCTTGGGATACTGAAGACGTTCCTCAATTTAATTTTTTAATTTACCACTATCTTTTTCACTGGCAAGATCCCAGGGACTAGGATGAGCTTGCTAGAAGAAATAGTGGTGATTGCCTCTAAAGTTTCATTGGGATTATTGTCCCAGTCCCACATCAGCTCTGAATCAATCACCGAAGGTCAGGAACAGGGAGTACACAATAAAATTATGGATATAAAAAATTTTCATTGGCTTTGGTTTCAGAAAGATTTTGTGTTCTGAAAACTAAATACTGAGTCACTTTGACCTGATGGGATTCTGCTACGCCAAGAAAACTTTCCCTGAATTTGTTGTCCTGAAATCTTATTTTCCAGGAGGAATTAGTAATCCAAATATTTTGCTTTTCGTTTTTTCACCTGCCTAACCTTCATTACTCATAGCAGATATCCAGACCATAGAATGAAACCTTTGGTAACATTCCTAGGAGAGCCTCAAGAAGAGAGAGCTGAGCTTTGCCCTGCAGCCATTGCCTACTTTTGTTCATTTCCAGATCAATAACTAAAAGAGTGCAAAGCCAGATGACCGCCAGGGCAGTAGCAAATCTCCCCACTAATGAGAGTGACCTTTCCACCCACCACTTCACCAGGCTGAAATCAGGGGAAATTAGTTTACTCAACTCAGAGCTTATGCAACTGGTGATGCTATGGCTGAAATTCTTGCTCATGGTGTGATGGATGCATTGTGGATCTATTTGAAAAAATTGTAGAAATCAGACTGAAGATAAAAGGACTGTAACTGAACCAGCTAGATCCTCTGTAGTTTCTGACCGATAGGTGAAGAATAATGATGTCTCCAAGGTGTCTGTCCTTCCGTTTGGTGAATTACACATTTAACTGGAAAAATCACTGCTGCTGAACCAAAGGTCCTGCTGCTTACACCATTTACAAAGGCCCTTAAAATTATGGACAAGAACATAGTTTTGTGAAGAAAGGGAGACTGCTGTGTGGGTTGAAGGGTAGTGTTTAAAAGCTTTGCTCATCCCAAAGTAGCCTCATCACTTCTCATGGGCTGTTACATTCAAGCTTAAAAAGAGACCTTGAGATGTTAATTATATATCTAGCTAGCTTGCTAGCTAATCAATTCATTCAACACTAAACACTTATAAAGTAGTTGACATATTTATGGAGTATTGTAAATATTTTAAATATAAGCCAAAGGGAAATTTTATGGAACTTATATATTGTCTCATGTAATAAAATTTTGTTTCCAAAGAAAAAAAATCAGCTAAAAGAGGTAAAATTAAATTCTGAGGTAAAATTAAATTCCAAGTTAAAATATACTCTTTTCTTATGTTAGGTTAATGCAGCTCTCACTTGAAACATAAACAAGCAGACTATTTATTATAAAGGTAAAATGCAACAAATTAAACTAAATAAAAAGTCTTCCTTTGTTCTGTATGATCCATGCAATTACCATTGTTTAAGGCTAAGTTTTAACAGGAATTTTTCCACAGCTTGCCTTTCAGGAGTTGTATTCTTAAATTTGCCAGAGGTAGAAAATAGATTTAGTGTGTGTGTGGTAAAACACATCTTGATGATTTTTACCTGGCTAGTTTTTCTTTTTTTTCCACCCTCAAACGTTTATTATACAATGTAAAGTACCTAAACTTCTGTAGTAAGCTTCCAAATCCTTTAGTTATTTCTGGGGTTATACAATCGATAAACAGCTTGTCGGTAACAGCAAGGAAATTTCACATTGCTTGTCATACAGTACTAAATTCCTAAAAATAAAAATTCAGAAAAAAAAAAAAAATTAAAGAGGTGCTATACTTGTTTAGCAGCTGTGCCCTTATTTGTTACCCTTGGGATCTATCAAATCCCAATGGCCTTATATACTTCAGGTTTTCTAAACTCTACAAATGGTAAAGCTGTGTCTGACCTTATTGGTTCATGAATAATCAGATATATAGCATTTTTCCCTTTTAAAATTCAAATCTGCTATGAGTTCAACTTAACAATCTGTTCAGGGCACTAGAATACATTGAGGGTTATCTTTAGATGCATGTGTAAAAATACATCCTTATTGTAGTTAAGTACAAAATCTATTGTTCAGTGAAAGTATCTCTCAAAGCTCACTGTTAAAAAGCAGCCCTAAATGAACAATTCAGAGCAGAAAATTTTCTTGGGTCAAGAAGGAATAGGAATAGGATTTTAAATTAGATGTTGGCATTTGGTGTATGTTTCTCAGAGTGACAATCTGAAGGAGCTCCAAGCCGGTCCTACTTTAATCTACTATTGCACAGCCAGAAGTTCCTTTTGAATCTTCATGCTGAGAAAGGAAACACCACTCTCTACATCTGATTTAGAGTCCTGCTTCCTCTTAAAGAGGAAAAAACCAAAAATGGGACAGCCATTTAATTTTTTTAAAATTAATCTGTCCATTTTGCTAAACATCATTCAGATTTTCAGAACTAGATGTTAAAAACTACAACAGGTATCCACACACCTACATTTATGGGCGCTAGACTGCCACATCCAAGTTTATCTCATGTCTTCTGTGATCTTTTGGGAGGGCAGGATAAATTTATATTGGTGCCTAATTTCTAAATGAGTGTCTGATCTGTGTATGTGCAGAAAATATTTGGCCTTTGGTGCTTCAACATGAATCACTTTTCTCATTGACTTGGTCACCAATCTATGTGTCCTTCACTGTGAACGAATGGGCATATTTTCAGCTGGAATTAAATGAGCGTAGGTACTATGAACCAAGAGAAAGATGTTTTAAAGTGTGTTACTAATTATTTATACTCTTCATCAAAGGCTCAGTCCTCTTGCTGTGCAACTCATAATCCTTGTCTAGCCATGGTCCTATCCATTTTTAACTTTTTCTTATTTTCTGTAATAGTCTTTTAGATAAAAATAATTGGGTACTTAAATATTTCTAAAGCTAGCAATTAAAAAATACTTTATTGCATAACCAATATATCTTGCAATGAATATATCATGGGTAAAGGAGACTGTCAAGCAGTCCACAAATTAGAAGGCAAATACAAGTGCCATGTCTTCTGCATACTTCTTAGAAGCAGCAGGAAACAATATTATTAAAGCCACTGACGACATAGTAGCAACGTGGTTATTTACTGTGAATTCTGTGTTCTGAATCCTGAACAGAGGGAAAAATGGGTTTAAATTGGATGAGACTCTGCCATTAAAATCTACAATTAAGTACATATCAGGAAAACAAATTTTGTGCCACAACTGAGAAGTAAGGAACTATTGTACTCTATATGAAGTGCATTTATTTCTTAGTTTTTGAGTCCACCAGTTGTAGCCGGAGCAACCGGCTTGTGTAGCAGGTGAGTCCCACCCACACGGTGCTGCAGCAGCGGGTGTGGTAGCTCGTGCAGCAGGGTGCAGAGAGCACTTGTTGCTTGTCAGCCCTTCTAGCTTACTGCCAGCGCCCCAGACTGCTGACAACCATGGTCGCCTCCAGAAGGAGAGCTTGCCTCAAACAGACTGTGGCTACACAGACTGAGGCTCTGTCCCGAACGGTGGCTGTTCAGGTCTCCGGCTGCAGGGAGTGCCAGAGCCTGCTGCTGCCGGGGCAGGGAGGCCAGCACTCCACCTGTGTCAGGTGTGAGCAGGTGCAAGATCTGCTCGACATGGTCGTCAAACTTAAGGAGGAGGTTGAGACGCTGAGGACCATCAGGGAGTGCGAAAGGGAGATCGACTGGTGGAGTAACACCCTGACGTGCCAGTCGGAAAGGTCACAGGGAGGTACCTCCCAAAAGGAGATGGACCTCCTGCCCTCTCGGACAGAGGCAGAAGTCCTGAGACGGCCCCACCCTTGTTGCTCTCAGGCAGAGTTAGGGGACCGAAAGGACGACAAGGGTTGGAAGCGTATTCCGGTTCGGCGTCACGGGCAGCCCCCCTCCCTGCCTGCTTTGCCTCCCCAGGTGCCCCTCCGTAATAGGTTTGAGGCCCTGGATCTTGAAGAAGAGGTAGGTGAGGAGGTGGTGCCAAGCCTACAAGCCAACAAGCCTACAAGATCACGTAGGAAGAGGCAGTCGACCTCACAACTTAAGACTGCCTCTGATAAGAAAGAGAGAAGGGTGATTGTAATAGGAAACTCCCTTCTGAAAGGAACAGAGGGCCCAATATGCAGAGTTGACCCTCATCTTAGGGAAGTTTGTAGTCTCCCTGGAGCCCGGATCAAGGACATCGCTAGAGAGCTCCCCAAACTGGTGCACCCGACGGACTACTACCCGCTGCTGGTCTTCCAGACAGATGGGGAGGAAGCTGCTTCCCGTAGTCTGAGGGGGATGAAGAATGATTTCAAGGTCTTGGGAAGGATGGTGAAAGACTCAGGGGCTCAAGTGATCTTCTCTTCACTCCTTCCATCTTCAAGTGATGATGTGGGATGGAATAGGAAAATTCACTCTCTAAATGGTTGGCTCCAAGACTGGTGCTACAGGCAGGGCTTTGGATTTTTTGATAATGGTTGGTTTTATAAGACACCAGTCCGGACACTGTCACATGGGAAAGGTTTATCTCGTAGGGGCAAAAGGATGCTGGGGCAGGAATTAGCTGGGCTCATTTGGAGAGCTTTAAACTAGGCTCGAAGGGGGATGGGGTTGTAGCTGGGCTTGTCCCAGTGGGGCTGCAATCTAAAACTGATGAGGACCGGGTGGCCTCCTATGCCCCTAGGGAGAAACTGGTGTGCTCTGCTCGCTCCCTGAAATGCCTGTATACCAATGCGCGCAGCATGGGGAATAAGCAGGAGGAGCTAGAATCCTATGTTCGGTCGGGAGATTATGATCTGGTGGCAATTACAGAAACATGGTGGGACAGTTCACATGACTGGAATGTGGTCATGGATGGCTATGCCCTTTTCAGGAAAGACAGGCCAGCCAGGCGTGGTGGTGGAGTTGCTCTCTATGTGAGACAGCAACTACAATGTACTAAATTCTGCCCAGGAGCGGATGACGAGCGAGTTGAGAGTGTATGGATCAGGATCAAGGGGCAGGCTGGCAGGGCTGACACTGTTGTGGGCGTCTGCTACAGGCCACCAGATCAGGCTGAGGAAGTTGATGAGGCCTTCTATGGGCAGCTGAGAGTGGCCTCACAGTCACAGGCCATGGTTGTTGTGGGTGATTTTAACTTCCCTGATGTTTGCTGGAAGGACCATTCAGCCAGCCAGCCACAGTCCAGGAGGTTCCTCCAGTGCATTGATGATAACTTCCTCATGCAGATGGTGGAGGAGCCGACTAGGAGAGGTGCACTGCTGGATCTCATCCTCACTAACAAGGAGGGTCTGGTCGAAGCAGTAAAGGTTGAGGGCTGCCTGGGTTGCAGTGACCACGAGATGGTGGAGTTCAGCATCTCATGTGGCAGGAACAGAATAGCAAGTAGAATTGCAACCCTGGACTTCAGCAGGGCTAACTTTGGCCTTTTCAAGCAATTGCTGGGGGAAATCCCATGGGCAAGACTGCTTGAAGGAAAAGGGGCCCAAGATAGCTGGGTGGCATTCAGTGATTGCTTCTTCCACGCTCAGGATCAGAGCATCCCCACACGTAGGAAGTCAAGGAAGGGAGCCAGGAGGCCTGCGTGGTTGAATAGGGAGCTGTTGGGTATGCTCAAGCAGAAGAGGAGAGTTTACAGGTCATGGAAGCAGGGGCTGGCCACTTGGGAGGAATATAAGGCTGCTGTTAGAGGATATAGGAAGGCAGCTAGGATAGCCAAGGCCTCCTTAGAATTACAGCTGGCGAGAGGGGTCAAGGACAGCAAAAAGAACTTTTTCAAATACATAGCAGATAAAACTAATACCAGAGGCAATGTAGGCCCACTGATGAATGGGGTGGGTGCCCTGGTGGCAGAAGATACAGAGAAGGCAGAATTACTGAATGCCTTCTTTGTCTCTGTCTACTCTGCCGGAGGCTGTCCTGGGGAGCCCTGTACCCCTGAGACCCCGGATGAAGCCAGGTCAATGGAGGAGTTTGCTTTAGTCGATGAGGACTGGGTTAGGGAGCAATTAAATAGTCTGGACATTCATAAATCCATGGGTCCAGATGGGATGCATCCGCGGGTGCTGAGGGAGCTGGCTGAAGTCATTGCTGGACCGCTCTCCATCATCTTTGCCAAGTCTTGGGAAACGGGAGAGGTGCCCGAGGATTGGAGGAAAGCAAATGTCACTCCAGTCTTCAAAAAGGGCAAGAAGGAGGACCCGGGTAATTATAGACCGGTCAGCCTCACCTCTGTCCCTGGGAAAGTAATGGAACAGCTTGTCCTTGGTGCCATCTCAAGGCATATCAAGGATAAGAGGGTTATTAGGGGCAGTCAGCATGGCTTTACCAAGGGTAGGTCATGCTTGACCAACCTCATAGCCTTTTATGAGAATGTAACAAGGTGGATGGATGGTGGCAGAGCGGTGGATGTTGTCTACCTTGACTTCAGTAAAGCCTTTGACACAGTCTCCCACAGCATCCTCACAGCTAAGTTGAGGAGGTGTGGTCTAGACAATAGAGTAGTGAGGTGGGTTGCAAACTGGCTTAGGGAGAGAAGCCAGAGAGTGATAGTCAATGGTGCGGAGTCTAGTTGGAGGCCAGTATCTAGTGGAGTGCCCCAAGGGTCAGTGCTGGGGCCAATATTATTCAATATATTCATTAATGACTTGGACGAGGGAATTGAGTGTACTATCAGCAAGTTTGCTGATGACACCAAGCTAGGAGGAGTGGCTGACACGCCGGAGGGCTGTGCTGCCATCCAGCGGGACCTGGACAGGCTGGAGAGCTGGGCAGGGAATAACCTGATGAAATTTAACAAGGACAAGTGTAGAGTCCTGCATCTGGGCAGGAACAACCCCAGGTTCCAGTATAGGTTGGGAGATTACATATTAGAGAGCAGTGTAGGGGAAAGGGACCTGGGGGTCCTGGTGGACAACAGGATGACCATGAGCCAGCACTGTGCCCTTGTGGCCAGGAAGGCCAATGGCATCCTGGGGTGTATTAGAAGGGGGGTGGTTAGTAGATCGAGAGAGGTCCTCCTTCCCCTCTACTCTGCCCTGGTGAGACCACATCTGGAATATTGTGTCCAGTTCTGGGCCCCTCAGTTCAAGAAGGACAGGGAACTGCTGGAGAGGGTCCAGCGTAGGGCAACGAAGATGATTAAGGGAGTGGAGCACCTCCCTTATGAAGAAAGGCTGAGGGAGCTGGGTCTCTTTAGTTTGGAGAAGAGGAGACTAAGGGGGGACCTTATTAATGTTTATAAATATATAAAGGGTGAGTGCCATGAGGATGGAGCCAGACTCTTCTCAGTGGCAAACAATGATAGGACAAGGGGTAATGGGATCAAGCTGGAACACAAGAGGTTCCACTTAAATTTGAGAAGAAACTTCTTCTCAGTGAGGGTGACAGAGCACTGGAACAGGCTGCCCAGGGAAGTTGTGGAGTCTCCTTCTCTGGAGACATTCAAAACCCGCCTGGACATGTTCCTGTGCGACCTCACCTAGGTGTTCCTGCTCCAGCAGGGGGATTGGACTAGATGATCTTTTGAGGTCCCTTCCAATCCCAAACATACTGTGATACTGTGTGATACTGTGATATCATTATATATGCACAGTTATATTCAGCATAAGCTCCTGACCTGTAATGACTGGGTTATTTCAAACTGTTAAGGAAGAAAACTTATCCATCAATGGTCTAAATTGCTATGATAATGAAAGAGTAATATGTGATGGAAAAGGATTTTTAAACAAGGTGAACCCACTCTCTCACCTTCTGTAAATTGCTGTGGAGCAATTACAGCAGACCTAGGTATCTGAGGACATGGTTGGAGATAATTAGTAATATGAAATATTCACACTACATAATTCCCACTTAAAACACCTCAGGTGGTCTACAAAACTTTTTGGAAAGGGTAACATCTGAGGGCAGTTTTCATTTAACTAAGGTTGCACTGCCCAGAGGTCTGTAAAGAGGCCTTACTATGTAAAAGAATAACGATATTTAGTCTTATGACAAAAACATTCAAATGTACTGCAAAGATGGGACATGACTCTGTATCATAGTTGCAAGAGCATCCAGTAGGTCAAAACTTGAGTCTGACAACTGCTTTCAGGATTACTAATGCATTTTGCCATCTATTGCACATAATATAAAGGAACCGTCTTTGAAGCATGGGCTGGACTCCTGTTCCCAGGCCTTGTGCTTTCTGGCCCTATGACTCTTATTTTCTATGGAACAGGTTAGGTTGAATAGAAAGTAAAGAGTGCATTCCCCTCCAGTATCTCTTCTCCCTTCACCATTACCCCAGCAGTAGCTCTATTTAGCCTGGTAACAGAGAAACACTGTTGGCTGACCCTTCTGCAGGCAAAGAAGGGAATCAAGCCTGATGTCCTTCCATTCACTTGGGCATGAACCATAAGGCTGGACTGTGAAAGAATACTTAAAAACAACCCTACCTCCTTCTGATATTGCACTGCAATTGCAAAAGTCAGTTTTTGGATGAAAACAGGTATATCTCCCTACCTTCAAGAAGGTAGACAGAGGCACCTCTCCACAGACCCAAATAACTGCAAAATTTGAAGACATATACTTTTGCTCAGAATTTTGAACTGTCAGACTTCAAGCATCACATATTACATCATCTTCACATGTATCTGTTACTCTGAATTTTCTGCCTACCTTCCTGAGATTGTTTGTGTTCTGTCCTAATAATCTATGTCCTCCGATGCATTGTCTAGAGACCTTGAATGCCTAACCATTGAGTTCTGCCTACCTCATAAAAAGCTAGATATCTGAAAGATAGATACTACACCATCCTAGTTAGCAGCTGGATGGAGCCATTTTTATGTCATGTACCCAAGACAGAGCAAAATCCCAAACCCTCTAAATTCACTAGGACCAACTTCAAGCATCAGACATGGTGATGTCCTACACACCCAAACTGTTTGACTAAGATGACACAGTTGGTACTTTAAGAAAAACTGAGAATTTGGGCATAATATTGAGGTTTTACTTAAAACTGAAAAACATCTGCCTACCATCTAAAAAGGCTAACTCCAGGAAAACTGGCTTTTTCTTACATAAACCATTGGAAGGCTATTACATTTTTTTTTTTTTTTTCTTTTACTGGCTTCCACATGAAAGGAGAGGATTCCTTGGCTAGCCAAACACCCTGGAATGGCTAGATTGGGCCTGTAGAGGTGGCAATTAGTTTTAAGAGCTAGACTTTTGAGGGCACAAATTTATGTAAGAAGGGACCACACATTAATACAAATATATCAGGACTTAACTATTTCACCAGATAAAATTTTTCTGGGTTCCTTAGAGGTTTTCATGATGGTTTCAGCTTATCTTCCAAAGGATAAGCACAGAATGAAGTGCTGTTTTGGAGGAAAGGCAGAGCAATGCTATCAGAAGGACTTCCAGTGTGATGAACAAGCAGATTTTGTCGGTGTATACAATGACGCCAAGGACAGTCTCACCAAACATCCTGATACAAGAACAGTATCTTTCTCACTTAAATGTTTGGTTTCCTCAGGTATTACTCATCACTATTTAATGTATGTAGTGATCTTATTTGAAATGATAACATTTACTATAATACATTATTTCATCTAATGAAAAGATATGTCGATAAACTCTTCACACTCAACCATATGAAGGATTATGATTATAAATTCAAACACATATTTTCATGATTAGAAGCTACTTATCTCTTGAGTGGCTCACCAGCTCTGTGGCATTTTTTTATAAAACTGGGAAAATAGCTTGCCACTGAAAAACAGAAAAGGGCTCTAAGGAATCTTCTGGATGTCTTTTTTTTTTTCTTTTTCCACAGTTTTATAGTCAAATTATTTAGTGTCTTTGATACATTTAATTAAGCCAGTACTCCTGGCCATCCACTTACATTTTTAAAGACTAAAAGATCTGGTAGAAGTTAATATAAGTAGAAGACTTGGCATGAATTGTTTTGACTTGAGTCAGTCATTGGTATGAATTCATGGATTGAATTAAGTATAATGGTATCTACTCATCAATACCCTCTGGACCTGCTTGGCATGTTCCAATATAATTTTCTGATAAGTGTTAGAAAATAAGAACTACTGCTACAGTTAGCAGCACACTCAGGTTTGGGAAAAAAATGTTGTGCAAATTGTGTACTTTGCTGAATTGTTTAACCAAAACCCTCTCAGAGAAACAAAAAAAAATTTCCATGGCAACAAAAATCTGATGATGTGACTGAAATCGTACAGATTTTAAAACATGGAGACCTATCTGAACTACTATTAACACAGCATACTCCTGGAATAAAATGTGTAATTGCATAGTTTCTATGTGCAGATGTGTGTTCTGTTTTGGGATTTCTTGTTTGTTTTTTTTATAGAACAGAACTGTTCACATTTTATGACTAAAATTTCTTGGAATTCCTTGCTCTTTAGATAACTTCGTGGGTTTGAGATTGGAAACAATTTCCAACTAACTGTAAGAGGTGAGTTACAAATTAGTAAAGATCTAGTAATTTATTGCATTAAACACTCACATTTTGGTAGGTCCAGTGGAAAAATCCAAGCTTGAAATGAAATATTTAGCCATAAACTATTTTTTATGCTTCTAATACTTTGTATACAATAGCAGATTAAGATTCTTGTCTGTATTCTAATGCTCTAATATTGAATGTCTGGCGTATTACCTTGCTTCCAAATGACTGAGAGTGAATTTTCAAAGTGGTGCATGAGACACAGGGGTTCAAATCCTGTTAGTAGCTAATGGGATTTTTTTTGCACCTCCTGTGCACCACAGTGAGAGACTTGGCCTTGAAATTTTCATTATCTATATCTGTTCAAAGATGATGCTTGTAAATACAGACCCTTCTGAATTCACCAAATGACCTGTGTTTGACAAGCTAAACCCATAATTACTAAACTGATTTTACATATATCTAGTGCTGTTTCCTATTCTTTTTCCTGTTTCCTACTCTTATTCCTCTCCCACAAGTAGAACACAAGATACCTCCACCCATCATCATCAGCATGTTCAAAGAGAGTGTGACACATGACACGTCAACTTGATTACTTTCTCTAGAAAAAGAAACTCTGGCTTTTCATAGAAGTGCTTGGATACATGGTTCCTTTCAGGAATACGAGTAGTCCTATTTGACTAGGGGTGATAGGGGGATGAGACTAAATGTGTAGAAAGGAATAGACAGAATTTCAAACCCTTGAAATATTTACTGCCACAATAGACCTGACACGCTTTATTAATCTGATTGTTTACCATAGGTATTTTCATTCTGTATTAAATCTGCCCACTCATGTGGCTCCTGCAGATGCTACAGAAAATCATAGGCATCAGTCATATATTGGCTGAGGCAATTCAGTTTTAACATTTATGTCTTTGATATCATGCTTAGAGCTTTTTGGCCTCTTGTGTTTTTTAATTCTTGATATTTCCTTTGTAATATGAATGTCCGTTCTCTTTTATTTCTTGAAAAACTATCACATCATGATAATATCTTGATGAAATTGATGCCATGGGCTAATTCAGATATTGGAGAAAAAAATCTAGATTAATCGTTGTAAAATTTTTATTACAAAGTAGTGTTGGGAACATACAATAACACATATTGGTCACAGTAGTGCCTTAAAAAATATGTAAGCAACCTTGCTTCATAACTCCTGATGAAGGACTTAAAGTTTCATGTGAGACCTAAAAAATTTCCCATGACCAAGGCTCTTGCTCTTCAAATAAAGATCAGTTTAGTTGATACATCCAGAAATTCCTTGTTATTTTTCTACATAGCAGAATATCTTTCTTTGAAGTGTTTGCATAATTATACATATTTATAATTGCTTCTTTTAAGGAAAATGCAAGTTCTTTGTTTTTAATAAAATAGGGACTTTTTTTAATACGGAAGATTAGTTATTTATAATTTCATGTGCACTTCTGTACACAATTTAAAGGCAACTTCTGTAAATGTTTTGCTTGTGCTTGAGAAAATACATTTATTAGTAAAAATGAAGTAAATACTATTCCTTAAAAGTAATTCAAAAAAGGAAAAAGATAATATTATATATAAAATTTGTGACCAGAGTACCTCAAGTAGTAAAGTACTTCTTATGGCCAAATCAGTGTGCAGGTTGTCACAACTCCCTGTTTTTCAGGTTAATAAATATTAGGTTTCTCTTTCTCACAGTTTTGCTGTGAGACAAGTTTTGCTTTTGACAAAAAGGTTATTCCTGAATGATGCAGCAAATCAGTGGTAATACCACTTGAGATCTCCTGATCCTTAAACCATAGCTCACCCTGACTCGAAACCAAACTTTCTTAAGAAAAAAAAGGTTTTTTTCTTTTTTTTTTAAACTCTGACATTCTTTCTGAGCATCTTCTTAGAAAACTAATGAAATAAGATACCTACTGTGAATATTATTCTTCATAGTTTCAGGCAGTTCTTCATGGAAATATGATAATTGCTGGTAGCTTTATCTTTTTCCCCAGAGGTTCGAGGTGGTGGTGAAGACATAAGAGAAGAAGAAGCAGGTGGCAAGGAGCTTAGAGCACTTTCTTGAACCTGTGCTAATAATTACATTGCCAAAAAAGAAAGCTTCAATAATTCTGACCCATTTGTCATGTGATGAAATGCTTTGGAATTACAAATGGCTTAAGATGTTGGTCCTGATTACCTAAGAGGAATCAAACCAACAAACAAACAAACAAATGAGGTTTTTTAAACTTAAAAAAATTATTGGGTATTTTTCTTAGAAATTTCAGCCTAAGAATTTGAGTTCATATAAACTCTTTCAAAGGCTGAGCAGAAGAAAAGGTAAATCATTGGGGAAAGTGGATTCAAAACAGTATGCAATATTTCTGATCAGTCCCGTTCTGTTCTGGTGTTTCAACCAAATATCCAGACACTATTTCATGTATTAAAAAGATAGACATCCTGTTATTATTGAGTATCTTCTCAGAGTTGCCCTTAATATTGGTAGTTCAAAGCTTCAGGCTGAACTCTGCCTTTTTGGGCACAAATTTATGGTGGTCACAGGTAACTCCTCTGAACAGTGATTAAGGAGTTATAATGGTTTAAAAATCATGTTGTTTGAAAGAAGAACCAAGGTTTTTCAATAGTAATCTCAGTGAAAATTAGAAGCACATTGTGCACCTAAATTCCACAGTATATACCAGAAGAGGTGTAATTTGAGGCATTGTTTGAATTGTGGATTATCTTCTGTGTACCATTGACAATTTTTCTTATTCAAAAGGGTTCAGAGGGGCCTAAAAATTACTTTGTGTGTGTGTGTTTGGATGATAAGTTTCAGATCTTCAGTGAGAAATAAGAAATTAGTAAGAAGAACTTATGTGAGAGGATAATTCTTGTCTCACTGGGTGTGTTGGTTAGTCTACAAAGACCTGAGATAGCTTTGATAAAGAACATATGAAAATATTTCCCATTGCTTCAGAGTTTATAAAACTTAATGTGTGACATTCTGTACATGAATAAGTTAAGGAATTTAAGTTTTAAATGAAGTTATTTTGGGAAAAAGGAAATGCAGTGGTTGTTCTACAAAAGCATCGCTTTGTTGAAAACACAAAGTTTTTAATATAACGTGAGTGCTTTTTCTATAGAGGTCAGTGGCAGTATCATGGAAATACATATTATGTCCATATGGTAATTGCAATCTGCAAATGGCTAGAAACATTTCCTATTTAGCTCAAAATCATAGTGGTTAAAATGTAAAGTCTTCAAGCAGTTTAAAGGTCTTGGATTTTCCTTGATTGTTTTGTAATTAATCAAATATTAAAGTACATCTATGCATTCAATACACTTGGACAATTTTACTCACATAATATGAATCTGCTTCTTCATACTTGGAGTACCTCAAAGGAGAAACTCTCAACGAACATGTTTGTTATCCTGAGGTAGCTGATCTCCCAAGCCAGACACACATATGCACTAATAGAAAATAATTCACTATTTAAAAAGTATTTTAAAATTAAAAGAATAATGTTATGAGATATTGTCACACAGGAATGCCAAATAATGCAAAAAAAAGATTCTCAGAAAAAAACTGGAAATAAGATACAAATAAAAACATGAGGACCAAAAATGGAAATAAGTTTTCAAAAATGCCCTGTGTTGGCAAAACTCTCTTCTCCCTAGAACAACTGGCAATTTGACCACTGATTGAAAAGATTACAGAGTACACAGTAGAGATCAGTGTTTTGGAAATGTACCTTTATCTGTCTATGTCTACCCAAGTTCAATTCTCAATTGGAGAACAAGGGAGGCCATGGTAAAAAAAGAGAAACAATAAAAAAGTTGATGACAAAAAAGAGTGCTTTTATGGAAAACTAAAAGAAGAAATAGACCAAATGATTACAAAATCTTAATAGAAAATTTGAATTTTTTCCAACTGAGAATAAAGCCTTAGCATATCTTATAAAAAAATTAAATTGAATGTCACTACAAGTGGAGATGTTTTTTTTTTTTTTTTAAGAGTAAACACTGATTTGGAAGCTACAGAATAACAGATACGCTTGTGTTCATGGGTTGTTTTGAAAGCCTGCCTTTTTGGTGCTTCCTGAAATATCCATGTTTTCAGCATGTTCTTCATTTCAACATGCAATGCAAGCCCTCCTTTCAGGAGCTGCGCTGTGGCTGCTGTGATTTGGGGGACACCACTGCAGGGTGAGTCGGAAGGTTCAGAAATGTTGCATGAAGTGCAGGCACCACTGCAACCTGAATAAAAAGCAGACTCAGTTATTGTTGACAGATGATTTTATTAAGCAGATAATGGATTCAATTAATAAGGAACAGTTATAACAGAAAGTGACTGCCATTTCATTAAGCAGGACAAGTCCAGAACCAGAAAATACTCTGGCTGTAGCTGCTGCCTGAATCTTCTGAAGTCTGAAACCTCCCTGTTCTTGCTCAAAGGACTTGCCTTCTCCTAAAGTGTTTTATCCAGAAGTCTCAGATAGATTTTAAGGTCTGTCAGAGCACCCCTCCTCTTATTATTCTATTTTCATGTCTTTTATTGTATTACAAATGCGGTTAAGATGTAAACCTGTTATTAATATATTATTAGCTTAAAAGAGCTGAAATGAAAATGTTCTACTGTTCTAGTGATAATTAGAGCAAACCAACATGTCAATATTTCTTTGTGTATTGGCACCTGTTACAACACCAGACCTGTTATGTCATATCTGTAGAAACCAGTCCTGCAAAGGGCTTGGACTCACAAGTCATTGACCCCCAGGTATCCTTCGAAGGAGGATCCTCTCTTTCGCAAGGGCACATAGATATCAGATACCAGCTATGTGATGAACTCTTAGGAAAAGTGGAAGAGTGATCCCTGACTGTAAAACAAATTGTCATTAAACTGCTCTTGCATTAAAATAGAATTAAGGTTATAGTGCATCTGTGATCACATTTTCCATGTTTTCTGTGATCTCCCAGTGAAAACAATAAAATAAGCATTTTAGGAACGTGCATCTTTATCCAGGATCTTTTCAGCACTGTATACTCGAACCTCTTCTTGTCTCAATATTCCTTGGGAAGACCAGTTGACCTAGACCTCTCATTTTATTCAATTTATTCCACACAGCCTAAAAGGATGGTCTTAGAAAGCTGCTTTAGCTTTTAAAGTTGCAGATGTCTTGATGTCTGATATTGTACATAAGAGCAGCCACACCTAGAACTGATGATATGTAAGAATGTGAATCACCAAGTAGTTTGAACAGATGTTCTGGGGAATTAAGGATTACAAGCTTGGTGTCAGAAATTTAAAACAATTGTTTATCTATGCCTTACAAACTGATGGCTAGGCAGTCACTATCTGCTCATGGACAGTTCTCTCTCTGTTTGCAGACTGGGGAAGATAAAGGAAGAAACGCGGCTGGACCACTACAAAAGGGCCAAAGCGAGGTCTAGAACTCATAAGTCTCAAAAGAACAAATTTATTCAGGTAAATGCTGTACAGTTTACACAGATGGAATTCTCATATTTTTTTAGAGCTTGAAGATGTCCCTCAGAGACACAGACATTTTCTTGTGTGCCCTGAAATGATGCTTAGATGAGATTCTCCAGTCTGCATGGAAAGCGCTCATGTATGATGGTGGCAAGCAGCAACTTGTGCAAGCACTTTACACCCTGGAAATTAGAGTAGGTTGTTGGAGGCTGTGATGGAGGAAGTTATTTATAAGCTTTATTTTAAACCTCTTATGTGCTGACTGTTACTTTAACCCCCACTCACAAGGCTGGATAGAAAAAAATTGATGATATTTTTCTGCAGATCATGTTTAAAAAAGAAAGAACGAAATTCCTAACCAAGTTTCTAGTTTGCTTATTATCATTGTAGAAATATCCATCTTGTCCTTTGATATGGCTCATTTCAAATAATAAATAGATGCTTTTCTCTGGAGATCAAGTCAATACAACTTTTCCTTTAGCTGTACAATTAAAAAAAATGTCATGCTATGAGAGTTGTAGCTTTCCTAATTTTCCGCAGCCCTGGCAGATATAGATTGTGCACATATCATTATTTACATGAATGTAATCCAGGAAATGTAGTATCTGACTAGTGTTTCTTGCTGAATGTGTCCCATGTACATACTATTTAAATATGTGACTTGTTTCTAGGATTAACCCAATCCTAACAATATTTGTTTGTGTAGTTCTGTGAAGGAGTAAAACATGGCTTGAGAGGTGAAAAAGAATAAATCCAGAATTAAAAATCCAGGAGGGCTCCATGAGAAACCTCCATCCTCACCCAGACAGCAGTAGGGCCCTCAGTCATCTCCCAATCGAAGAAAGTGCGTGTGCAGAGTGTTTCTGGGAAAGGTGATACGTGCTGCTGAGTAATTTTGCTGCAGACCACTAAGACCTCCAAAGTAGGAGTCCTCTGAGATGGTCTCTGGTCCTGTTCTCACTCACTCTGCTGCCTGTGGTAGATTATCTACCAATGAAAGGAAAAAACACCATTTGGGTTTTCTTCCTGAGTAACAGCCTCATGTTCTGGGTCTCAGCTCGGTATTTTTGGTAGTCAGTGGGTCTTTTTCAGAACTACTGTTCCTAGATTCAGGTGGTTTCACGGACAGCTAAACTTTCGTTTTATAGGTTACTAGCTTTTCTGGTTCTAAAAAGAACAAACTGAATCTAGAAGTTAAAAAATACCACAAGGCAAGAAATCCTTCATTTAAACAATTTTTACTGCTTGCAATGTTGTATGTTAGAAATCCTCTTTTATTCGGAAAAATTCATATCCAGCATAGCTGTGGCTGTAGCTAAGATTATAAAAACTCACAAATAATTTTGAACATCAGTCTAACCCTCTTTCATACAAACCTGTCAATTAATGGACTGTAAAGATGCACAGTTGTTTCATGAAGAATATGTCAAATGCAACTTAAATCTTTTGCAGAAATGAGAACATCTCCAATTACTTTTCATGTATCTTCTCTGTGATGATCAGTAAACACCCCTTAAGAAAGCTGCAAACAAAAATAAAGATTATTTTTTGCCACAAACTGTAATTACTTTAATTATAGGATAATTATATAAATAAAGCATTTGAACGCAGCTTTCATTTTTTTCTTTGTTTTCTAAATATTATCATCTTTCCATATTCTGTAATGTGTAAACAGGAAATATTTAAGTTTAGATGAAGAGCAGGTGAACTGCCTGAAATACAAACTGAGACAATCAAATAATGATTAAGCTATTGAAAACTACCCAACTAACAGACAATTTTTAAGTGGGCAGGTGTGCTTAGTCATTATAACTTAAAAAATTGAAAAGATATCTGAATTAAGTTCCAAAACTCCTGTATATTAACAGAACTGGTCTATCATTTACAACCACACCAGAAAGTTCTGTACAGAGTTAGAAATTCAGATTTTACTTCCAAAGTGTCAACCGAATGGTAAAAAACTTCCAGAGATGTTCCTTAGAGAAATTTTTTGGGATTATATTACTATAAATACACATTTCTATAAATGAACTGTTTCTTTATCCAAAGGACAAGGAAAAAACAAATATCAATTCCCACTTAATGAAAGTGGATGCAGATTTTTGAGTGTCTGTGTTTATATACTCCATTCTTGACCTTGACTATTACAAATCTGTTTACCACCTAGTATGTTAGATGTGCAAGTGTCACACCTGAAAGTCATGGTCTTTACATCATTATAACAGGTAAATTCACTTGCATGGCACTTAAGTGGATAAATCCACAGGTTTAGTTTCACAGGCCTAATAGTGATTGATAGGTGAATTCCATACCACCTAAATAAGAAACAGAAAAACCTTGCTTGCCTGCATCTAGCTGCAACTATTCTACAAGTTCAATGTACAACAAAAATGCCATTTACTCCTGTTTCAGTCTCTCTTGTATAACACAGTAAATCCTCAGATGCCTCTAATGCAGTGATGCCAAAATTCCCTGTAATCATTTCCCATCACTACTTAAACTGCTGATATTCTTCAAGATTTTGAGATGAGTTCTCATCAACTGTTCTGAAAAATCAAGCTGCTTGTGTAGTTTACTAAATAACATTGTGCTTTCCTAACAAGTTAGAAAATTCTGATCAGTGCTAAACTATACGAAAAATTAACATAATGACTGAGTTAATCTAGCTAGTGAGTGGAAGTTAACATCACTAGAATTGTTATAGAACAGTCCTCATGCTATCTTGTCCTTTAATGGCATGAGAAATATTTTATAGTGTAACTGTAAATGTTGCATATATGTATCTGTTGATCATAATTCCTAAACTGAGAAAACTCAGTTTTATTACTGTTCTCAGTATCTGTATGAGCTATAGGCATATATGCTTTTGGATCCATTTTTTGTGAGCTCAATCCTATCCTAGAGGCAAAGTTTATACTGAGGTAATATCACTTGAAGTCCTATATGCATGTTTTACAGAGCAATTGGCAGAGAAATCACTTTCAAAGTGATAAACTCACAGGTCACATGCAAAATGAAAAGATTCCAGCTCCAATTCTGAGCCATAAATGATGACTTATCATTTATTACTAATATTTGGAAATCTGAACACCAAAATGTATTCCTTGCTGTTATCTGTTTTGTTAGTGCTCCTTTGGATTCACAGGCATCAGTTTCTCCGCAAATCTCTGCAGAGGTCACAGTTAGATCCCACAGTGACAAATATTTAATGTATGCTTTAGAACTGACAGCAGACCTCAAGCAGGTCTTCCTTCACTGCACAAATGAGTGGGATTTCTTTACATGCAGATGGAAGCTGTTCACTCATGTTTTTATGGGGAAAAGTCTGTCATATGCCAGACGTGCCTTTGTGGTTCATTTAATGTGATCTGTTGCTAAGACCCTTAAAATTTGAGTGTAATCAGAGTGATTTTACTTACTTCTCATTTTACGGAAACATGTTTCCTTGTATGTGTGTCTCATGTTAAAATGCAGAATGGGCCAAGCATCAGACTTGGCCTTTTGGAACGTGCTCAATTACTGAAGGCACTGGTTTATACTTTGTGGCATAGCTGGAACAAACAAACATTATTATTTGTCTAGCAGAGGAGTCAACCACCTGTCACCACCCTCTATTACTCTGAGTGTACAGCTACCCACACTTCAGTACTTGCACACTGTAGTATTACCACCAATATACAACACAAACAGCAGAACAAAACCATTGCAACAGTAACAAGAATGTCTTCAGTGGCTGAGATCTTTTCATGATTCTGAGTCAAAAGCACAGAGCAACAAGTATCATAAAGACAGAACTAAGGGCAAGAGAGACCTATTTACATTTAATAGGACTTTGTAGACTTCCTTGGCCTGATCTCAGTGACACAGTGTGCTAATGATGTCATGTCACTGATTTTAAAGGAGTTTCTCTTTTATCTAGAGTTAGCCAGCACAAGCTCTGAAATCACCAGATTATACCACTACTTATCAGGAAAATTCTTTTTCTAAATGTCTGAGTTTGTCTCTTTGGGTATAGCTAACCCATATGTAGTCACAGCATTTCAGATTTTCCTGGAAGCACAAATATGAGGTTAAAGAACTGAAGGAGAGTTTTCATACCTTCTTAAAATTTATGTTTTAGCATATAACAAGGAAGTGTCCCCACGTGTGGCTTTTCTCATCATAAACTGTGTATTTTCATTTCCATTCTTGCTGTTTTTATTCACCTCTCCATTGTTAGACAATTAAGTGTTAGAAGCTGTTAATATGTTAAAAAATTCATCCTATTTCATGGCTTTCTTTCCAGTCTTGTTCCACTATTTTAATGTGAAAACATGGATAGAAACACTTAGTAAAACAAAAGGCAAATAAAATGTCAGAAGTAGGACATTTGTAGACAATCTTCAAAATTAATTGCCATATGAATTAAAGAATTCAAACCACTAACATGCTGTAACTTCTAAGGGTTTTTTTCTTGTATATATAGGAATATTTGTGTTACTTTAAAAGATGTGTGTGTATGAAGCATTTCAAATAAAAGGCATCAAAATCATGCTCTAAATGTCTTTTTGATCTCTCTTACATGCATGGTATCATCTGCTACATGAAATTAGGAAAGCTAGGAGAATAAGCAGTTTCCTTTAATGGGAAAAGATGGTGATTTCTCCAGCAAATAGCTCTGTGTGGTGGCAATACAGCTCAGAGAGAGGGAAAAATTGAAGGGAATTATACTGCAGAATCAACATCTTCTCCAACCTCTATGGGAAAGAGTTGTCCATTAGACCAGTTATTCTGACTGGTTTTGACAGATGCAGTATATGTCGATGCCAAGGATTTTTTTTTTTTTTTTTTAAGATTTAAGTAACAGGTGCATTGAGTTTATGATTTGCATAACTTTACTTAGAGTTACTGTCTTTGTTCTTTAAAGGGCACTTATTACATTGCAAATGTAGTGTAACATGCACTATACATGGCTTATAGCTATAAGTAAGTATGCTGCTGTTTGTTTTTTCTTTGAAGTTCCAAGAAGCTATGTAAAGTCATCAGTATAGTACTGCAAAAATGTCTAATGAATTATTGTGGAAAATGTGTGTTCACATAAATATTACAATAGTGCTGTATATTCACATGTAGAACAAGAGGCTTTTCAGCAGGATATTAGTAGGCATCATGCAATGATAACAGCAGGTGTTCTCCTCCTCTGACTCTAAATTTTATTATGTTTATGGTTTCTTATTCCTACAGGTCTCTATATATGACCTAAAAATAAGAATGCTCTCTCTAACAACAGCACAATCTGTTTGGACAATCCTAAAAGCTCTTGTTTTTTCCTACTCCAGCAATTCTGAGTTAACTAGACCTGGCTGATTCAGAGTCATCTCTGGATTTACCAGTTGGAATTAGAATCTCAGGGCATCTCAATGTAGTTACTACAGAAAAGGAACAGCACGATGAGCCATGATCAGCTTCCTCAATAAAAAAAATTAAATTTAATTGGTTGAAACCTTATCTTCCCATGGTAATTTTTAGTAAATTGAATTACATTAAATTTAAATTGGGACTACAAAAATCATGTAATTTAGAGATTGTGGTAGTGTCCCAGAGAGTACCAAAGTAAACCCTGTGTCTTTGTATTTTGCTCATTCTTTTCAGAACAACTTTAAATTTAACCCCTTTCTTTTCAGATGTAGTAGCTAATTTGGTCATGTCTTACTGGAGGCTAATTTGGAGTAGATAGTCCATTTGATACCTTAATTCATCATATAATGGATGTCCATCAGATCTGGGAATTTTGCTCTTTCATATCACTGAGACATACAGTTTTGAAATATAGTTAGAGGATAATAAAAATATTATTTACTTTGAATTCATACAAAAATTGACAATTTAAAAATGTGACTAGAACTATGATATAGGGTCAGATTCTTGGTCCTTACAATGCCTGTTTGCATAGTTCCATCAACAAAACAGTTTCTGCTAAAATAGTATAAAAATTTCAAAAGGTAAGACCCAGAATGAGAGTCATGGGAACAAGAAGGTACAAAGAAAACAAGCTCAGGAAACATTAACTAGCAAGTGGTCTTAATAAAACACATATAGAAGCTAATCCTTCTCTCACTAAAGACAGTGGCAATTCTACAGACAACTGCAATTGCCCAGTTCACTCTGATAACACACACGAAAATAGTATTTAAAGAAAGGGGAATGTGACACTTAAGCTTAGTATTTTATGTCAAAACAGTCATTTACCAGTGCTATTAGGACCCTTAAATTAAATTGGCTTTTGGTTGATGACTCATTCACAAACCGCTCTTGATTTGTGTCAATACATTAGTATTGTATGTCTTTCATGGCTTGTTCAGCTGAATGATTTTTAGTCACTATGCTGTTCATGAAATGCTCATTTTGATTAATTGTTATTTGTGGAATGTTATTGGTCATACAGTATATTTTCTGCCTCTTGATTAGCTGACTGAAACTTTAACAAAAGATAATGAGTTATGACTAACAAATAATGAACTGTGAGTAATGAACAATGTATTTCAGGTGCAAATTTGGAGAATATTGGTGATTCATAGACACTGTTTTGAATACTGGGCCACAAATATTTGGAAATATCTTCTGTCATGGTGGCAAGAACAACAAAAAATTTATGGTCATTCATTTGTGACTCTATTGTAAATATATTTCTTCCATCATTTCACCAGCTCTAACTCTGAAGTAGACACATAAGGTAATGCAACCTCTTTAAAAGAGGTACAGGAGCTTAAATTGAGAAGTTATTCCAAATAAACTGCTGAATTAATCAAACTGTAGAATCACAGAATCATAGAATACCAGGTTAGAAGGGACCACAAGGATCATCTGGTCCAACATTTCTTGGTAAAAGCACAGTCTAGGCAAGATGGCCCCGCACCCTGTCCAGCTGAATCTTAAGAGTGTTCCATGTTGGGGAATCCACCACTTCCCTGGGGAGATTATTCCAATGTCTGATTGTTCTCATTGTGAAAACTTTCCCTGTTGTGTCCGGTTGGAATGTCCTCAGGAGTAACTTGTACCCATTACTCCTCATCTTTAACACATGACTCCTTGTAAAAAGGGGATCTCCATCTTCTCTGCAGCCACCCTTTAAATACCAGAACATGGTGATAAGGTGTCCCCTAGACCACATTTTCTCAAGGCTCAACAAACCCAGCCTTTCCTCATGTGGTGGCTGCCCAGTCCTTTGATCATTTTTGTGACCCTTCTCTGGACCTTCTCCAGCCTGTCCACATCATTTTTGTATAGCAGGGACCAAACCTGAACACAGTATTCCAGGTGTGGCCTGACAAGCACTGAGGAGAGTGGGATGACTTCTTTGTCTCTGCTGGTGATGCCCTTGCTGATGCAGCCCAGCATCCCAATCCCTTTCTTTGACGCAGCATCACACTTGTCACTCATTTTGAGTTTGTTGCCCAACAGAACCCCAGGTCCTTTTCCACAGAGCTGCTCCCCAGATGGGTAGATCCCAACCTGTGCTGCACTTCTGGACTATGTTTTCATGGGTGCAAGACCTTACGCTTGTACTTGTTGAACTTCATGAGGTTTTTGTTAGGCCACTCTTGCAGCCTATTCAGGTTCCTGCAGGGTGGGTCTCCCTTCTGAAATGTACACTTCCCCATTTATTTTGGTGTCATCAGCAAACTTCATCAGAGTATACTTGATCTCGTAATTCAGATCACTTATGAAGATGTTAAACAGTGTTTGGCCTAATATTGATCCCTGGGAGGCCCCTCTTGTGGCAGGTTGCCCATTTGAAAAGGAGCCATTTAGCACCACTGTCTGGGTACAGCCATTCAACCAGTTCCCCACCCACCACACAGACCGCTTGTCTAGACCATAACACATCTGCTTCCCTAGGAGGAGGCTGTGGGAAAATGTGCTGATAGCCTTGGAGAAATCCAGGTGGACAATGTCCACCACTCACACACCATTGATGGAACAGGTTACTTTGTCTTAGAAAGTGATCAGGTTTGTCAAGTACAACTTGCACTGGTGAATTCATGCTGGTTTTTACCAGTCATGTACTTCAACTGACTTGTAATATCTCCCAGGAAGATTTGTTCCATAACCTTCCCAGGAACTGAAGTATGTCTGGTGTGCCTATAATTTCCTGGACTGACTAAATTGTTTAGGTTGGAGAAGACCTTTAATATCATCAAATCCAACCGTTAACCTAGAACTGCCAAGTCTACTATTAAACCATGTCCCTAAGTGCCACATCTACACATCTTTTAAATACCTCCAGAAATAGTGATTCAAACCACCTCCCTGGGCAGCCTCTTCCAATGTGTGACAACCCTTTCTGTGAGGAAATTTTTCCTAATATCCAAACTAAACCTCCCCTGGTGCAACCTGTGGTTATTTCCTCTTGTCTTGTCACTTGTTACTTGGGAGAACAGACCTACATCCACTTTGCTACAACCTCCTTTCAGGTAGTTGTAGAGAGTGATAAAGTCTTCCCTCAGCCTCCTTTTCTCCAGGCTAAACAACCACAGTTTCCTCAGACGTTCCTCGTCAGTCTTTTGCTCCAGACCCCTCACCAGGTTTGTTGCTCTTCTTTGAACTTTCTCTAGCACTTTGACGTCTTTATTGTTGTGACGGGCCCAAAACTGAACACAGTACTCAAGGTGCAGCCTCACCAGTGCAGAGTACAGGAGGACAATCACTTCCCTAGTCCTGCTGGCCACACAATTTCTGATACAAGTCAGAATGCTGTTTGCCTTCTTGGCCACCTGGGCACACTGCTGGTTCATGTTCAGCTGGCTGTTTACCAGCATCTCCAGGTCCTTTCCCACAAGCCAGCTTTCCAGCCACTTTTCTCCAAGCCTGTAACATTGTATGGGGTTGTTGTGACCTAAGTGCAGGACCTGGCACTTAGCCTTGAACCTTATACAATTGGCCTCAGCCCATTGATCCAGCCAGTCCAGACCCTCTTGTAGAGCTTTCCAACCCTTGAGCAGGTCAACACTCAAACTTACTGAGGGTGCATGCAATTGCCTCTTCCAGATCATTGTTAAAGATGTTAAACAGAACTGGTCCCAACACTGAGCCCTGGGGAACACCACTTGTGACTGGTGGCAACTGGATTTAACTTCATTCACCACAACTCTTTGGCCCCGCCATCCAGCCAGTTTTTACCCAAAGAAATACACTCCCATCCAAGCCATGAGCAGCCAGATTCTACAGGAGAATGCTGTGGGAAACAGTGTCAAAGGCTTTACTAAAGTCTAGGTAGACAACACCCACAGCCTTTCCCTCATCTACTAAGCAGGTCACCTTGTCATGGAAGGTGATCAAGTTAGTCAAGCAGGACCAGCCTTTCATAAACCTATGGCGACTGGGCCTGATCATCTGGTTGTCCTGTACATGCCACATGATGTCACTCAGGACTATCTGTTCCATAACATTCCCCAGCACTGAGGTCAGACTGACAGGCCTGTGGTTCCCTGGATTCTTCTTCTGGTCCTTCTTGTAGAAAAATGTCACATTTGCTAACCTCCAGTCAACTGAGACCTCCCTGGTTCATCAGGATTGCTGATAAATAACTGAAAGTGGCTTGGTGAGCACCTCCACCAGCTCCCTCAGTACTCTTGGTTGGATCTCATCCAGCCCCATACATTTTGTGTGTCTAAGTGGTGTAGCAGGTTGTTAGCCATTTCCCCTTGGATTATTTGGGCTTCATTGTGTTCCCCATCCCTGTCTTCTGGCTCAGGGGGCTGAGTATCTGGATGACAACTGGTCTTACTCTGAAAGGCCGATGCAAAGAAGGCATTTAGTACCTCAGGCTTTTCCTCATTCTTTGTCACTATGGTTCCCCCTGCATCAGCTAAAGGATGGCAATTCTCTGTAGCCCTCCTTTTGTTGCTAATGTATAGATAGAAATATTTTTGATTGCCTTTTATGGTGGTAGCCAGATTAAGTTCTAGATGGGCTTTGGTGTCTCTAATTTTCTTCCTGCATAACTTCACAACATCCTTGTAGTCCTCCTGAGTTGCCTGCCTCTTCTTCTAAAGGTCATAAACTCTCCTTTTTTTTCCCCCGAGTTCCAGCCATGACAGTCTTCTTCCCCACCAGCTTGTCTTTTGGCACATGGGGACAACCTGCTCCTGCGCCACTAAGATTTTCTTCTTGAAGAATGTCCAGCCTTCCTGGACTCCTTTGCCCTTCAGAACTGCCTCCCAAGGGACTCTTTCAACCAGTCTCCTAATTGAATTGATCCTGAGTATCCCTCTTAATTGGTTCTTTTCCATCTGAAGTCTCCATAATTATTCATTTTTGAGTCTCAATAAAAAATAAACTTCCACCTGGGAATAAAATCAAATATCAAATTTTTAAATGTCATAGAACAGGTTAGTTTTTAACAACTGGTTTCAGCTGCTGGATTGACTTTAGTCTTCTCAAATCATATTGGTGACATCCTGATATGTTTGCAGTAAATACAGAATAAAGGCCTCTCTTTGCTACAGTAGTTAGCTGCTTGCAAAACCTAATTAAGGCTTCATAGTCCTTAACCATTAACATTATTCCTTTAATACGCATTAGATTAAGCAGACATATGTGTCATATATCATCAGGAAATCAAGCACAGAAGGTCAGGACTTTCTGTGACATTTGAATTACAAAGACTAAATCCTGCACACCAAATTATTCTACCTGGTTTTTAGGAACAAACAAATCCAAGAAATCTGAAAATAAACTTGATAGGTTGTCTTCTATTAAGGCTGAAATAAGAGAGGGATTAACTTCTACTGAAAATAACCCTAACTTGAACACTATGTTCCCTTACAGGACCAAGAGGAGGAACAGATGCAGAACTTGCTTTGGTTTCATCAAATTCATTAGTAAGCAGTGAAATTCCTTCTGTTTCTAAGCAGCCATCATGAAAGATGCTATAAATAGTGTTCTTACCTATATTTTCTGTTTATTTATTTATTTTTTTTATTTATTTTACCCCATGGCTGCTACTCTGAAATCTCTTGGTTATAAGCCAAAAGAAACCTTGAAGCACACATTGAGAAATCACTCATTGGAGTGGGAGCAGCGTTCTCTTATTTAGGAGCTGAATTTGGATAGCTCTGCTGCCGGAGTCAAGTCAGCATTTAAAACAAACCCTTATAATGGCTGCACTTTCTGTGCTGGGCTTTGTTTAGTCAGGTAGATTTCATTCCTACTCTTCACTTTCTCCGATATTTAAAATGGCTCCTAGGAGGATGAAACAGTTTTTCTTTTCATATAGAAAGTTAATACAAACACTAGATAACTTTCAGAGACTTCAAAGGAAGATGATAAAAATGCTTTGCAGACATAGACTGCATTTCCTCATCTCTATGATGAACAGACAGGCTTAAGAAATTTTGGCTGAAAAAGGCCAACTGAATTTTCAGAAAGCATTTTGTGTTCAGTTCAGTGCTGGAAAAAATGAGAATGGACATTTTTCTAATCTTAGGATCAAAGTGAATATCCTACTGTTTCTGAAATTTAACCCTGGAATTCAATGAATATAAATACAAGTGGTGAAATACTGAAATTTCAAAGCAAAATGGAATGAAGCTTTCTTTATCTAATTTAAAAAATAACAAATTTATATATATATGTATATATATGTGTGTATATCTATATATATGTGTATATATATATGTATATATGTGTGTGTGTGTATATATATGTGTTTATATATATATATGTATATGTGTGTATATATATATATATATATATATATTTGGCACAATCATGCCATTCCCAAACAAGGAAAATGAAAATCCAGCATGATCCATTATTTTGGCGTTTAACCAAAGCACCTGCTTCACTTGCATCCCTCATTATAGAATTTATTATTCAGTTTCTTAGACCCACTGTCATATCATGGCTACTATTTTGCATTTATCAGCAAGGTACATTTAATAGTATTTTTCTAAAACAGTCAAAGACTAACACTCTTCAGCCAGCATAAAGGAATCAACTCTTAGGATGAGTCAATACAAAGAAATGACTATAATTATTTGATGACTCAATATGTGACTTGGGTTAACCTGCTTTTTTTAAAACAGAAGTTTCTGTGGCAAGCAGGAGCAAAGAAATTTAGAAAGCAAAGTGAGACACCTAATGTAGCTCTTCAGTACCTGGAAATCAGGACAATTTTGGAGCCACATTACAGTTTTAGGGCCATCCACTTGCCACATGCAGCCTGAGTGTCCTCACCATGCCAGAAGCTTTTTGTTCTGAATAACCTTATGGCCAAGGACCTGTAGATAGGGACAAAGTAGATCCTGACACTTCTTTTTCCTTATAGCTTTCAGCTAATCTGAAATTACAAATTATGCTTATTTGGCCTCATTTTCATTTTCTGAACTGTGCTCCTCTTTTCTTAAGCCTTCACACAGATCCAGGCACCCAAGAGGAGGAGAAATGTCTAGGAAGAAACTTTGAGAAAACATGAACCACCATTGTTTCCTTCACTCTGCAAAAAGATGCTCTTTTCTGTCAAACTCTGGGAACAGTCAAGACATGTCTGCGTTTAGGTCTCTGTGTTATTTATGCAAAAAAATGCTGCTGAATAGCTGCAAAATAGATAAATCATAACCATTTTTACAGCTCTACCCGGTGTCCCACACAGAAGGGAAGGTGCCAATCGCACAGACGGAGGAGCTCTCTGCTGCAATATGCTTTGCAAAGAGGAGATGTAAAAGAAAGGTGGTATAGCTGGAACTCACATCCCTTTGTTTCTGAAAAAACAGCAGACAAAACCAGTGAAAAAGCAATTCCACTGTGATTTTTGCTACCGTGAGGGAGGACACATGAGCAGTCCTTGCAGTTGGGCTTTCACTATGAGTTTTACCATCTACAGAGGTGAGAAAAACTCTCTATCACTTGTATTTCTCCCTTCTCTCTCCAGGCATTTTTTGATTTTTTTTTTTCAGTTTTAACATTTTAACACTAATTTTCTCATGCAGAAGAGTTATTATACCCCATTTTATTAATATCATTAATTACTTAATTAAATTAAGGCGTGATCCTTATACATACAAATAAAGTGTATTTTATGGTACAAGCTCTCACAGTCACACAGGCCCCAACATACATAGCTTATGTTAACAGCCATGGTCATTACCTGCTTAACCATCTCAGAAATTAAGGGAAAGTAGATTCCTGAATGTCACAGAAAGATCCTCCAAAATTCTGGTTTGCAGTGACACAAGAACTCTTGGAGCTCTGACGACTCATGGAGTAGTTTTTGCTGTAAGGCCAGTAGTGGTGACCCTTCTGACACACAGAAAACTGTGAATGAAGGTGTTGAAGTAATTTCAGCTGCTTTGTTTTTCTTCCATCAGCTTTCCAAGTATGTATTTGTAAACACACATATACATATTTACATGCATATCTCTCATCATACATACCTGTGTATTCATGCATGGGCATGTGTTTATGTTTATATATATCTAAACCCTCACATTATGTATTCATAATCACTGTGACCATTAGGCTAATTCAAAGAACAAAGCTTTCACTCAGATTCTGGTTTAACAACTCCTAATGATATATTCATGCATAAATCATTAGATAAAGTAATAACTAAATCTTATGTTCAAATACACATCTCTCTGCATCGTCTTTAAAAAAGCATTATTTTTAAAACTCTGGTATAAGTATTATTTTCTTATACTACCTTGGTTGGCAGTGTGTGTGAAACTTCCTGAATGTAAGTCACGTTGGTGGTATTGAGTGCATTTGCTCCCATATATTTCAGACGTTACAGGTTCCTGCGCCTGACAAATATTTGAGCTGGAGGCCATGTAGCAATTTCAGATACTAAGGCTCAAGGCAAATAATTAGGAAAATATACTAGACTGAGGAAACCAAGTTGAAAAACTTGATTTGAGTGATAGTAGATGAAGAATAAACAAACAAGAGGCTGAAGAGCTCTGAGGTCTAATTATGAAGGATAATTCATACAGACTTTCTGCCTCTGGCTAAATTGTGGTATCAGGGAACAACTCCCAGCTCACAGGTCCTGCTCTGTACTTCAACTGCATCTCAGATCCAGCTCGGGATGAGTCTAATTTGCGCCCTGTTCTCCCTGTGCTGCTCTTCTGTAGGAGGAATACTGAAAAATGTAAAATGATCACAGAAAAATCTAGCTTTTTCCTCAGTGTTGCCAAGCTACACCAGCCATGCAACTAATTGTTACTTTCTCTTCTTATATATTTTGGGACAGATTCCTTTATACACAAAGAACTACACAACTGAAGAACTTATCTGAGATTCACATGGGGACATCCTTCCATTTCCATGGTAGCTCTGTGTTTGAGGGTGTTATGGTCTTTTGCTATATTTTAAAAACAAACAAACAAACAAACTGATGTTTTTCACAACAAATCCATGCCCCCACCTGCTTTCCCCCTTGTTTTTTGTGGGTTTTTTGACAAATAGGTTAGAAAAAAATGTATGTGCCATTCCAAGAATGAGATTAAGGAAAGAGATACTGTTATGTCCATTTTCACAGACATGTTGTAAGAATTGTTAACACTTTCATTCTCTGGTGTAAAGTTGTAAAATCCAGCAAAATAAGCTCAAAATTGGTCTAATTATATGCCTTTGAAAAACATACTGTAGGGTGTCTACAGAGGTCCATTTTCTGAAGATTTCCCCTTTAATAAGGTTTAGTGTAGCTGCAAAAAAACTACATACGATCCACACTGTGTATGTTTCATCACCTCAAACCATCTGAACTTTGAAGACCGAAATCTGTAAGACAAAGACTGGGACTGTCTGTAAAGACCCGCTGAAGTGGGCAAAGAACTTGTAAAGCACAGAAGAGAGTGCAGATCAGTAAATAAACTATTCTGTTCCTGATCAAGCTCACACAATTAACTGACAGATGGTGTCAAGTTCTCAAGTCTTCATACCTTACTTTGCACAGACTGTGTTCCTGAAATATATATACTAAGAATTGCATATGGGGTTTTTTGGTGAAAAAGTCTTCAGTTAAAAGAAAATCTATAGTACCTCAGTTTCGTTCAACAACTGGACTCTACCTGTTATGAGGAATTAACTTTTAGCAACAAAACATTTCCATATTATTGTTATGAAATCAAGCTGTAACTGCATGGAATCATATGTCTTCCATAAATAGTATGTTACATCACCTGAGATTAAAGGGCATAAAAGTCCTAGATAAAATAAATTCTAAGTGCTATTTCAACACTCATCAAAGACAGAAATTATGTTGGGGTTTGGCCGATAAATTCTTGCTGTTCAGAATCCTTGCCCAGAAAAACATACAATAATTCTTTCAAGGTTGTGTTGTAGTTAAAAAGAAGCTGCAGCTTACTGAAAAACATATGCCAATACTTAAACTTCATGAAAAATTCTTTCAGAAAAATCTGGCATTTCTGACGTGATGTAATCTGTTCAGTGGCAACACTTGCACAAAGGCAGACAAAATGTACCGCAGGCATTTTTGTGCTATGCAAAAATAACAAACAAGGTATGGGACTCAACGTACTGAATATGAGCTTTCTGTGAGTGTTACTAACAGGTCAGTAAAGCCTCTGTGGTATTGTGGTATCAGCGAGAATTCAAGAGATAAAAAGCGTAAGATAATATCAGTCTATCATGTTTTTCCAACTCTTGGGTGAAAAAAGTCCTGGCCTACTCATGCCCCCAGAGCTGAAGTTATCAACATTCTGCTTCTCACCTCCAAGGTCAGGATTAATTTCCTTTTTTCAATACTTTTACCTATGAAGAATGAACTAAATAAATAGAATCGACAGATAAAGTATTTTATGAATAAATTAGGAAGTCTTTCCCTCCTGTCATTGTCACCCCTTGAAGTGACAGATTAGCAGCTGATCTGAAATCTATCAAGTGAATTCTTGAGCTAATGCTTTCCTGGCCTCCCTAGAGAAACCCCTAGATAAATAAAAAACAGCTATAAAAAGACCTTTCCCACAGAAAGCTAAAGATGCTGAATCTTGGAGCTGCAGGTCTCACTCTACCGCACAGACTCAAGCCTTATATAGGCATTTTCTGCTAGGAGCATTAATACTTTTCCTTTCAGAAAAGCAGAAATTGCAAAGCCTGACAGACTCCACAGACCTCCTTATTAGTTGGCACTCACTAAGTTTTAACTAAGATCTAAATCTATGTTGTTTATTCACACAGAACGTGCCTTTGGTCTTTATTGCTAATTAATTCATTTTACAAAGTCATCTGCCTAATGTTTAAAGTTGTTTTACAAACAAGAGGTTCAAAGTTGAGGCTGTGCCTTCATCTTCAGTGTACCTAGCTAGGTCTATGTGTTGTGGCACATGTGGAATGTAGCATTGTTCACTGATCTAACACACTCAAAATGTGTAGACACCAGGGAACAAATTAAGGGCAAAATCCTCCTCTCAGATCTGTTGTGCATGGATCAGAGATAAGCAGTATAAATTAGAGCTTTTCTCAGCTGCAGTACAGCAATGTTGCTTCATGAGTTCCCTCTATGCTTCAAAAAGAGGTTGTACTAGTTGTGCAATAACATCCTTTTTGGACAAGGCAAATCTCCAACGGTGTGTGGTCTGGCCAAAAAAGGACTATTTTATCTTTCAAGTCTGTGCTCCCATTAGACATTTGCACATACACACTTCACTGAACATGAGATCGAATCAATACCTGCAGGCCTGCTTGGGAATGAAATATGAGCACTCAATAAAATAAATAAATAAATAAATAAATAAGCAAGCAAATAAATAAATAAATAAATAAATAAGTATGTATGCTGTCCCCAGCCTGAAATTCCTTCTGTTTCTAAGCAGCCATCATGAAAGATGCTATAAATAGTGTTCTTACCTATATTTTCTGTTTATTTATTTATTTTTTTATTTATTTTAGCCCATGGCTGCTACTCTGAAATCTCTGTCATCATCAACCCCTGTCCCCTGAACCTTCGTTCAAATTGCCTCAGAGTGGTTTTACAGGTTTGTACATAGAGCTTGTATAATTTTCTGTTAATTCCCTGCCTTGTGTGCTTATTGCAATTTACTTTTACTCTAATTAAGATAAAATATTAGTCAAGGTTGTTGTGTTTATCCTTCATCAGTACAGCCAGGAGAAAGCCAGTGCATGGCTTAATGATGGATTTTCACCTTCTTATAATGTTCACAGTGGCTGTGAAGTTAGATTTCCATGTGATAAAAAGGAACGTTGTTCTGCATGCTGAACTACACGGGAAGCATATCTGCTGTGGGTCAAAATGTTGTATCATTCTTCACTAGTCACTGAGGTAGGTTCTCATCAGGGTGTTGCTACCTGGGAGCCAAGGGACAACTAGCGCTAGTGAGACAAATGCTGTGAGCTTTGCACCTATGACATGTGCAATATGTTTATTTTTGTCATCCAGAATATTGTTTCTCATGTACAATATTGGGAGGGAGCAGTCTTGTGTTTTTTCTTTGAAATTAGGTGCTCTGAAACAATTTATTATATTGAACTAATTTCTAGATACGGCATCAGTGATTGGTACTCTGCTAGGTAGGTGTTCATGGTGTATGTGCCCTAGTAATTTGCTCCACCCTCCAAAAATGGATTTGATTGATTTAGTGCCTAGGTTGTGGGAACAGTGACCACTCCAGTTTCTAAAGAAAATTCTCCGGCTCCTGTGGATGTTCAGAACAGCTGAAAATCAGATTATAAATCCAAGGTCATGTACAAAGTCCAAACAAGGCTCAAAGCTAGTGCCTGCTCTAAGTAAAAAAAAATATTTCTGCTTGCTCCATTGAATATTCCTCTTTGAAATCATTGCAACTAGTCTGGATTCCTCCTGGCTTGTAGATGTAGCCAAAATAAATTTGCATCGTAAGACATAGATCTTTGGTATTCATCAAAAAAAAAAAAAAACAAACCCACAAAAACCAAAAACCAAAAAAACAAAACAAAACCAAAAAAAAAACCCAACAAACAAACCAAAACAAGACAAAGCAAAAGAAACCCAAATACAGTATTTACTTTTAAAATGTCACTATTGTCCCGTTTTGTCAGTAGAAGACTTTTGAATACTGGGGCTGTTGCATTTTTCTCTTTCAGCTTTCAAAAAGCTTTTTTTCTCACTGGGACAAGTGCGGGACTAGATAATAGTTCGATACCTTTTCATGATAAAATACTCCTTAGCTGAGGACAGAAATATGCCCTTATCTACTGTCGTTGTTTATGAAAGAAATACAACCATCCGGAAAGATAATGTCCTTTGTTTTTCTAAATTGTTTAGTTGAAAAAGAAACTTAGATCCACTGATATACAAATAAATGTCCCATGTTGGCATCTCCCTGCCTAGCTGCCCTGCCAAGTTCCTGAAATTACTGAGCCAAAAAAATAAAGGTGGGAGGCAGAGTTTCTGTGAGCGAAGCACAGCACCTCAGATATCATCACAGAGCCTATTCACCAAATTACTGCAGATAAGAGACTTTTCTTTGCATAAAGGGCATTTGTGCTCCTCTCAGGATCGTATTTTTATCCCCAAAGACTGAAAAATAAGATTAGGAGCTCAGTATCTGGTGTAGTGAGGAAGGAGACATGGTCTCATTTCACATGCACTTGCTTCTAGAAATTTAAAACTCTCTGTGTTTTTGCAAACATGCACATAGACATAAGGCAGAAGACTATGGATTTGTCTTTGTCTGCAAACTACCTGGAAGATGGTGATCTTATCTAGCCCAGACTTATAAGTACAAAAGTCATTTCACTCAAAATACGATTTGTAAATGAGTTCTGTAAAGTCAAGCCAGGCATCAATATCTGAATACTCAGTTCCTGGAAACCGACAGATTTCTGTAATTTGATATACTAACATTTTCATAAAAAACCAAAACATTTTGAAAATAAGATCTTAACATTGACAACAATTGCTTATCTAGCCATTGTTGGAATTATGAAAACTCACCAAACCCCCTTCAGTTTGAATGCCAGTAGGTGAAGAAGACAAATTCTAGGGACAAATTTTAACCAGTTTTTAGAGTGTAGAAAACGTTTCTAAGGTGTTAGAGGTGCAAATATACAAGTTTCTAAAAAGTAAAATGAGTGAAATCAAAGGGTCTTACTCCTATACTCTCCAGACTAGCCGCCTTTGTAAGGCAAATAGGGTGTGGATCAAAGTTGACCAAAGGAATTAAATATCAATAAATGAAAAACATTTGAGACTGCAAGGAAAACTAGCATAAGAAGGATTGCTCCAAGTCTTTCCCAGTCCCATCAGTTTCAACACAACTAAGGTCTCTGCATTCAGCCTGAGGTCCACCAGGGTCTGCCACAGAAGAAGATCTCTCCTCCTGAAGATCAGTTTTGAGGCTTGAGAATAAAGTCAGCTCCAAATTTTGTTCATCCCATTTACAGGAACAGGCTTCCAAAGACAAGAAGCATGCTGATAGATGGTGATCAGGCTTTGGACCAGTGTACAGAAGGAGCATAAAAAGTGAGCAACCATCAACACTAGCAAAATAGGACCCTTAGGAATTTTCTAAAGGTCATAGAAAATGAATAAATATTAATGCACTTATCATGCAGAATCTGAGAAATGTGCTGTTATAACCGAAATATTATTCAAAGACAAGCATTGTAATTAAGGTTTTTCTTTTCCCTAGGCAGTGATAAAGAAATGCTGGGTTTATCCTCAGCCTCAGCCAGCAAGTGCTTTTTTTCCCCCTTAATTCTAATGTGAGTTCTTAATGCAATAACCCTTTCAGATTGAATGAATAGCTAGTTAATTCTTCAAAAGTGTGGCATTCCTGTTGCTAAGCATTTAATTTTCCCCCCTCCTTTTCTCTTACTTCCAGGCGCATTCCTGGGCTACAGCACTTGCTAGTTTGTGTAACCCCATGAAGTCAGAAGGCTTAAGAGCCCCTAGAGTTAATACAAAATGTATGAGCATGCTGTATCTTGAAATTCCTGCTGTCGGAAGTGCCGGCTTGGAGAGGAGACAGGAAGCCTGAAGGGGAGAGGCAGAGAGAAGTGCCAAAGGAAAAAGAAACGGGGAGAGGCAGGGAAAGAAAAAAGAAAGACAAGACAGTTGAGAGCATAAGGAGCACAGGGGATGGGGAAGACCAAAGACGACTGGAGCAAAGGGCTCAGCCAAGCGCAGAGGTGCTGGCTGTAGGGAGGTGAACCTCACTGAGTGATGCTGACAGCATTCAAAAGGGGCACTCATAGCCCAGCACTGATATTAATCAGGTGCCGGTCCCCCTTTTCTTTCAGGACATATTGTCTCAGAGAAGGAGGCCAGAGACCACCAGGTGATGGTGCAAAACAACCGCAGGCATCACACAACTTCGTGCTCTAGGGCCAGGCTGGCACCAAGTGGCACACAGGAGTCTGTTCCTCCCGCACTCAGCCCATGCTCAGAGGCATCAGTCATGCACATGAGACAGGCTGCAGGCCATATACAGGAGACAAACCTACTGACACAAAAAACATCAGCATCACAGCTGTATCGAACTGTCCCATTTTGAATGGCAATGAGGACAGACAGGTGCTTATGGCTCTCTGCTTTAAGTCTGGACAAAATCATGAGGCACATGCTTGGGCTTGCAAGCCTCCAGCATAGGTCTGGCCACCCACTTAGCAGAGGGGAACCCAAGAGGTTAAATAAAATACAAGGTTGCAGCTGGCAGGCTGTAATGCTACCTTCCGTAATTTCTGCTGTTTTCTTCAGCGCTAGCTTTGCCTGTCCTGCTATAATGAGCCAATTAATACTGGCTACACATATGATGTGGGCTGCAAGAATGTTGAGGGAGAGTGAAACTATCAGCTAGGTGCAGAGGCAGCTTCAAAACCAGAGTGTTTTTGAAGGTTTGCAGCATTCCACTTACTGAAGTTTTAACTGAGATAAAACTCAGAAAAGCACTGGTTTAACCCAAATCTTCCAGTGATCAACCAAGGCATAACCACAAAAGTAGATGAAAACACTCTCAGCATAAATATGTATGGGCAGGAGCGATTTCTGCATGGGTTGTGGATGTCTTTTACCATGTTACTGGAAAAACTTGAGAATCACTGGCTTGAAAAGGGGAGAAAAAGTGAGACAAAGAGCAAAATCTATTAAATTGCTGAGGTTCTTTTGTGGGGCTGACACATTACAGAAGGATCCCCAAAGGTCCTGCTTAGCTGTATAAGCATGCTGTTGTCATCAGGTCCCAGGAAATGGATTTACTTCATCACCCTTTTATTTATTGTTCTCTTCACCCACCTTCCTGGCTGCTTTCTCCTCTGGTAGTTAGACATGCTTCCAGGGGCTGGGCTCAGGCAATAGTAGTAGAAACTCCCATATATTCAGGTAAACCTTTTTTTTCCTGCTCTGTTTTCTCCTGATTTCTGATAAAAACCAGAATATTTTAGGGTGGATGGACATTCCCATGTGCACTTTTCCATACACAGTGGGACACCCGCCATCGGCTCCCCCGAACAATGAGAAAACTGGGGCCCACGGCATGGCAGCATGTCTGTCTCACAGAGTTGCTGCAGAAGAGCCCAAGGCTGTAATGCTTTTCAGGGCCCTGCAGAGATGTGTGGGGCCTAGTCCTGGAGCAAAGGGATGCTGTGTGTTCAGACTTCTCCTCATCTGGGTTGTGCTGGAGGGAAAGGATGCTGGAGGAGAATGCTCTTTACCCAGCCTGACCTGGACCATTTGTAACTTTGTGAATTCTTATCCCCTAGGTGACCTCCAAACTCAAAGGTGGTGAGAGAACTCAATCCTGTTATAGATCTTGCCACCAAACAACCAAAAAGCAAGGCCTCCCTCTTGCTTCCATGGGCTCTAATGAGGACCTGAGCTATGCCACGCTTGCATGGAGGAGCAGAATTGTGCAGAAATACACAGCACATTTTGCTTTAGATGGTAACACTTCAGCTATTGCATTGCAGCAGGCCAGAAAGAGTCATTTACTTTTATAGCAGGAGTGATGTGATGCATATAAACTGAAAACTCTTCCCTTTTGCCAGAGCACATGGACGAAACCCAAACTCTAAAAATGATAAACACACTTTTTCATTCAAGTCTTCTGTGTCCCAGATTTGCTCAGCTGCTGTCTTTGGGATATATGATGCATGCCCTGTTACTCCCTAAGCATCTGCTATGGGCCACTATGAGAGGCAGAGAGATGGGCTAAAGGGACCTCTAGTTTGAGCCAATATGTGCTTATGAGGCAGCTCCTGCTTGCACTGCAGGCAATCCAACATTTGTGCTGTCTGTGCAGCAAAATGAGGGCTCAATTAGAGCATGAGCTAGTATAATTCTGCTAGGTCGTTGAGACTGGTATAGGTACAAAAAGCACAGAGAGTGCAACAGAACTGTCTCTACAAAATGCAAATCAGAACATATTGTTGCTGAGGACCCTCTGTGTCTCCTCTAGCTGTTAGCAAAGCTCATGCCTATGCCACTATATGGCCATTGCTACCTTTCCTCATATGAGCAGATGTGTGCCTGCATTTTCACATAGACATGTAATCTTTGCTCAGGATCCATGGGTTTCTCTCTCTTGCTGGCCTCCTGATACATGCATACCTTGAGATCATCAGTCCCTGGCTCTGTCAGGCTACATCTGTACTGATAAAAGAGACAGATGCAGAGCATGACCCCCAGCCAGGCACATGGGTGCCCATACGGTCTGGTTGCTGGTATAACTCCTGCTGTGGTTTTTGGTCCAGGCCAACAGATCCTCTCACACACAATGCCTAGGCACAGCTGGGAGTTAGCATGGGCCAAAAATCATTTCCGGTTGACAGTCTGAGGCTATTTTGGAGGGTAAGAATATAGTTATATAGGTATGTTTTTGCCTGGCTACTCAGGGAAAGGGAAAATGCCCTGGCCCTGTTTAGTTTATCAGCAAGAACATAGCCTGGGCCTGGGTCTCAAAGAACGGTCAGGTTCATGAGGGAAAAAGGTAACCTGACCTCTCTGAATGTTAGTACCTATTACCATGTAATGGCACATACATTTTTCTTGCTCTCTAACCTTGCTTTAGAGAATACATCAATGTTCAGTCCAGACATTAGCATAAAAATATATGTTTTTCATAACTATGATGTTACCAAAACACCAAGGGGGGAAAAAGGGGTGGGAAGGAGTAACCCTGTAGAATCTAGAAATAGCCACCTAGTTTACTTTCACAAATTTTAGGCAAAATCCAAGGTCCATAAAAAACATTCACATGTCTCTAGCTGTCCCAGGCTACTAGACCCTTCCAAACAGCCTACAGAATTTCACATCATTTAGTACAGAAGATCAAAACCTTAAAACCCACAACATGATGTAGAAAGGGAGAACATGGACACTGCCACGACTGAAGGCAGTGAAGAGAAAATGCCTGAACCATCTGAGGAAGTGCAGCTCAGTGCAAGGAAGCTGAAGCAGGGAGTGGGAAACTCAGAGATGACAGACATAGTGAACCTAATGTGAAAAAGCCAAACCCTCCCTCTGCCTGCATAGTTGTAAAGTTATCCAGCCCTGGACAGCCCTGCTAGTCATCAAAGGTGTCAGGCTGGTTTTTAGTTCATTCAGTAATTTTATTTGATGCAAGGGGAAAGATGGGGTGTGAGACTGTACATGACGTCCTGTAGCTTGCTTTCACAGTCCCAATCAATCTTGTCTAAGCTTAGAAACGCTCACATGCTTCTGAATTCTGGGTCTTCAGCAGTGCTCAGAGACCAAGAGCAGTACTTTTCAAAATCATGCTAAAATACACTTTACAAGCAGTAGTGGGGTTAAGGACAGAGAAATAGGACTCCAGGAGGTGTCCATGCAAAAAACCTGTGATGGGATCCCCTTGCAGCAGAGCAGCTGGCTGCTACTGGAAGCGGCACAGACAGGACGGCTGCAGCTATGGTGTTAAGGGACTTGATCCCACAAACCTACTGCAGGCAGAACTGCTGAATCACAGACCAGCTGCACCCTAAGATCTTAAACAGCTGGATGCAGAGCTGATGATTACAGCCTGAAGCTGAATATAGGACTGACTGCTCAAGTAGAAAAGCAAGGAAGCAAACAATGGAAAGCCTGAGGAGTGAGACTATGTGACTTCATCTCATTCAGCCCAGGTGAGATGGGAGCCATTTCTCAGTGGAGTGCAGCAACGTACCGGTCTGGTAAAACAGAGCTGCAAACTCCTCAAAAGAGAGGAAAAGGGGAAACATTGTTTTCCTTTGCAAAAGGCATTATCACACAGAAAAGAGCTGCTCTTCACAATGAAATAGAAAGGAGCTAATAAGCTGCCACTGGTTTTGCAGTCCTGACACCATATATGAAACTTATATAGTGGGGAACTTGTTTCTTCTGCATCCTTACCTTGGTAGTACTGGGGTGAAATTGTTTTTGCAGCTTGGTTGTTGAATTGTACCAGTTGTAATCAAGGTCATGACATTTCTCCCAAACACCCTCAGTATCGATTCTTCATTCTGTTTTGTTTTGAAAATGTTAACAGCACACACTGGCTACATATCAATATAGTGAAAAACTGGGGGATGTCAGGCAAAGCTGTTTGCAGCATGCAGTACTACTGCTTTAAGAGCAGGCTGTGCAGCACAGAGAATAAACAGTGTGCACTAGTCTGGAATGAAATAGGCTACAAATAAATTATTAAGCTTTTCTAGGAGGCAGACGGGACATTTTCACCTAGGCTGCAGTGCATGTCATCACATACAGAAAAAGGATAAACAGGCTTGGGCCAACTTGATGACAATAGTAACTTACACATGCCTATTCAAAACCAGTCATATCCAGATTAAGGCAGTGTCCGACAGCAGTTTCCAGAATAAACCTACATAACGCTTTCCAGGCCTTCCTAATCATTACTATGTGTTGATTGGAAAAGAGCTTTAATGTGCTGATTCACAGATTCCATGTTTGTTTGCTGAATAACTGGAGGGGAAACACTTTCAAATTTGTCTTTTCATATTCACTCGGTCCTCTGGCCAAGATGTTCTTGTGGAAGATCCCTGCTATAGAAAGTTCTCCTGCAAATTTTAAATGGCTGTTTTTGTCTGAGTAGATACATCTTTGTGTGACATGATTTCATCTCAAGGCAAGATTTTCAAATCAAATAAAACCACTAGAAATTTTCAGAAAAAGAAAAAAAGTAATCAGGCTCAGCCCACAGTCTGGTAGTGCAGTTTAGGCAGGCAATCTTCCCTGTACCTCTCACAGAGAATAGACACTATTTTTTTTTTTCCAATGAGAAGAGAAAAGGAAACATCATAGCATCAGGATATGTTTCTAGAAAGTGTTTCAGACGGACATTAGGCAACCAAGGGGAATCAGAACCCTCAAATTGTAAGCATATGGATTATAAATCTCTTCCAGCTCCTAACCTTGCAGTGTTTGCTGCCCTGGGTCAAAATTTCTTGTCCACTTCTGTGATGCCATGATATGGACAGCAGGTTTGGAGAACACATGGCAAAAGAGCATTACTTTTAAGGTTAAATAACTGTCTTTACGTGTCATCCCACTCTACACATTTGCACAGAGAAGGAGGAGTGTGGAATTAACCCTTTTGAAATTTCCCAGAGTTGGAAGGGACCTTGAGAGATCATCTTCTTCATACCTCTTCACAGAAAAAGGGTCAGTTATACCTAAGCCATGACACATAAGCCTAAACATAAAAATCTTCACTAGTTTTAATTTGACTTGCACCTTGTTACCTTGCTTTAATGTTTTCATAAATCTTGTTACTAGATTTTCTCCATTTTATAAAATTTCAATGTCATTTGTTGCAAGCAAGCTTATTTTTTTCTGTCTCTTCCTCTCTTGAACTCAGGGGATAACTGACCACCTTCTTTTCACAATGAACTTTTACAATTTGGGATGTCACTATGACCCTTCTTTCTTCTTTTCTTTTTTACTAAATGAAATAAGGTTGGTTCATTCAGCCTTTCCTCCTTGGCCACATTTGTTAGAAACTGATCATTCCTTATGGCTCCTTCTGGATTATCTCCAGTTGGTATAAATCTGCCTGTAAGTGCAATGCCCCAAATTGGATATAGTACTTCCACTGAGGCTTCTCCAGTGGCAAGTAGAGCAGAATAATTTCATTCCTCTGTCTTATACCCAACAGTACTCTTAAAAACATCCCAGAATGAGACTTGTTCCTTTGCAGCAGCGTCATATGCTTTTTTGGCACATTGTAAACTAAATACATTTTCTGCCCTGTTGCTGCCTTACCCATTTTAGATCCTTAGTTTCAAGTTCCAGGGCTTCACTTGTCTGTTGCAAATCTCCATTTTTCTTCTTTCAAACTGAAAATGCTTACTTTGCTTTGGAATCCTATGTAGTCTTCCAAATGTTGCACATCTTCTTAAGTAAGTATGCCTGCTTGAAGTGCACTCCCAGGTTGACCACAAACCATTATAAACTTCAGTTACTAAAAGGGCAGGGAACTCGTTTGACAGGAATAAATAAATTATAACTTCAGTTTCAGTATGACTCAGCTTGGTATCTCTACAGATGGAAGGAACTTTCATCCAGACAGTTGTATCTCACATTGTCCTAATACAAGTGTTATTTTAAATAAATCTGCTGCTTCAACTTAACAGATGGAACATATTACCTTTAGCCTGGATAAACTGCATTGCTTTCAGAAGACATAAATGCTCTGAAAACTGTAAGTGTTGGAAAAAACTATGGATTAATTTCATCTGTCAGTGATCTTGAAAATCTGGATCTGGAAGTGCACTGAGAGGCAGTGAGTGTACAATGTAGATATATTTAACATAGCCCATCCCAGATAGAGAGTGAGCGGCTTTCCTCTTTCTTGAGAAGCACTTTCCAGAACTTCTGCGAGGCTTCTACCCTCAGTTAATTACATTCATTTTATTTTTTTTTCAAATTAAAATGTTGGTCACTGTTGGTGAATTCTTGACTAAGAATAAAGGATCAGAGAGTGATATACTGCTGCATATATTGCTCCTTTCCTAATACAACATTAGAACACAACCTCTGTTAACATTGAGAAATTAATACTTTGTGTTCAGGATTAAGGGGCAGTATTAGGACATCTCAAAAGGTTTTCTGTCCTTGGTCAGTTGTTCCTTGGTTCAGCAAGGGCAAGGGCAATCCTTCCCAGTCCTGCTTTCTCCTAGACATCTTTCTAAAGGCTTAGTTCCAATCTGTGAAAGTGGAAACACACTGTAAGTGGTATCATTGCTTCATGTTCTAGTGTGCTTTTTGATTTACTCTGGAGAGTGCTCTGGATATGTCTATGCAACTGTAAGAGAGGGTATGCTTACAGAGAGGTAGTCTTTAAGCAGTAGATTAAAGCATTACTTTATGTAATTTTGGTTTTAGTATTGCTGTTACACAAATCTGCAGATATTTCTGTCAACCCCTCTACGTCCTGAATCATATTGTGAATGAAAGTGACCCTGGCTGTTCAATCGTTGTGAGTCTGAGGCTACCTTGGTTCCCACAACATATTATAAAAGCACTCAGAGAGTCACACACAACAGAAACTATTCCCCAGGTTTTTAAATGTCCACTCCTTAATCAATTCCGGGTTTGGAGTGCTCATTTTCAGGGAGCTGCTGACGCTCTCAGTTACCGTTCAGTCCAATTGGCGTCGAAGCTTTTCAGTACATTACAAAATCAGGTTGAAAGTACTTACTTAATCTGAGTACATAAAATCAGTGACCACTTCTGGCCCTGGTACAAATATGGAGTTGTTTTATTATGAACCATTGTGCTTGCAGTTAAAGGCAAGAGGAGCAATTTATTAACACAAACCAGCCAATTCCTCAGTGGTACTTGTAGGAGCTGAAGTACTGTCCTTCCCTAGAACAAGTTAAGACTAATATCCACACTGTATTAGCCAAAGAAGCAGGGTAAGTTGTGAGCACATGCTTTCTCACTTTAAAAAGGAGGCTCACACTATCTATAGATCAGGTAGCCACATCAACACAAAGTATTTAATAGCTACTCTGGGCTGAACAATGCTTGCTCACTAATATCAGGCACCGACAAAAATAATCCAGAGAAAAAATATACCTTCTTTTCACATACCTATTATGCAGACCTTTTTAAATGTGATGCACCCTGCTATTTAAAAAAATCTACACTGGAAAAAAAAAAAGAACTTCTCACCAACAATAAAATACAACAAAAGGTAGATTAAGTGGAGCCCAGAGCTCTCCACAGCAAAGCGGAGAAGAACGAAGCCAGGTTAGTACCTTGGGGCTGGCAGATCTGGAATTCCCTTCATCATAAGCACTGTTTCACTTCACCTCAATGTGCCATGCTGGTGAATCCTGAGGTTAATTATTAGATTATTCTAATACACATCAAAGGTTTTTGTAGGCTCCTGAGTCTTCACAGTTTAATATGTTCATTTATCAGGTGCAAGTAGGAGAAATGAAAACTAATTAAATGATTTTTTAAGACTTTAAAAATTATCTATTATTTTCAAACTCCACTCATTGGACTCTCTCTGTGATATTGCAGAGGCTGCAAAGTATAGCTAAAAGGGACACCTGGGTTCTAATAGTTTGCATACTTTGAAATCATGAATCAGTTCACATTTGAGTTTTTTATTTAAAATGTGATAGTATCAAAACTTATTATATATGTTATTATATATATTATTCCTCAGGCCAGAGCAAGAACATGCTGAGGTAAATGGATATCTTTCCAGATAGTTTTAGAAGAAATACTTCTTAATTTCCAGCAGGTCAGCAATCCTCACCATTATTTAGATAAAGAAGTTTTTGGCTTTCTATTCTAACACCATTTCAAAGGCACAGACTTCCGCTTTGAACTTCAAGATGCCTTGCTAACCACTATCTACTGACAGTATGACAGGGGCAGAATTTGACAGTACAAAGAAATTAAGTGCAGTAATAGGAACTGAATTTCTCTCCATTGTTCTTTTATTACCTCATATCAAGGGCAGCAGGGGGAAGGGGTGTACCCCTTCATTCCAAGAAGAACATGCAGCTAAAAGAATGAGTAAGATCAAAATTATCTTCTACAGGAATGCAAAACACAGGTGTATTCCTGCATACATGTGGTCCAAAATATAGCAGAGGTTTACTTGATCAGAGGTAAGAGCTGAACGAGAAGAAATTTTCTTGTACCTTTGCTGAGTGACACAAGACCATACAAAGGAACAGGCTGCAAAAGGACATCTAAGGGAAACAGACAAGATACATTCACCTTAGGGCCCATACTTCCACTGAAAAATTTGCTCCAGTTGGATTTTTCCTGAAATAACAAGGAACAGATAAAGGAGCACAGTGGTCCAACCACAGCTTAGAGTTGCTTATTACTCAGGAGCACAGTCATCTCTGAAAAAAATGCTGGAATTGCAGTAGAATGCTGAATCGTGCTGCAGTCCATGGAAGACCACTGAATTCTGCTGGTTTCTGAATAAAAGGGGCTAAACAAACAAAAAATAATCCTCAGGGAAATGAAATATAATTACATCTCTTTTTTTGATTAGTGTGAAATCAATTCTGCAGCATTTTACCTGCAATTTGCACTATTCTTTAAAACAACAGCAAAAGGTTTTGTTACTTTTTATTATGAGTTACAGAGGAGGGAGTTCATTCTCTAAACCTGGTAAAAAAACCATACAGTCTAATTCTTCATGAGAATTTTCTAAAATTTTATTTCCTGCATCAGGGCAACTGTATGGACATAATAAGATACTGTAAGCTCTGAGGGACCTGTTTTAAGCTATTGCACCAGGAGTCTGTGGACCTAAGTGTCTCCTCAGGTACAGGTGGATGTAAAGGGAGGCCTTTACAGGCAGTGAGAGAGGCATGAGAAGGAAATATTGATTTGTTTAATCTGAAATCTGAAAAATGGCTGGAGCAATGAGAGTGGGGAGAAGGGTATCTACTCAGCATTTCTGGATACAAAATAATTACAGTATTTCATCTTGTACATCCAAAATCAGTACTCAACATTGAACCCCCTGGACTTAAAATGTAAGTAAAATCACAAAAATGTAATAAAGACCAGAATTATATATTATTTAATGCATTACTCCTTGGCCTGCAAGCATCATATCCATTGTGTATTTCTTTGTCTTGATAATGGATCTGAATTTTGGAAACAAACAAATAAACAAAAACAAAACCAAAAAAACATCTTTCAGATACTTCTCACTTTCTTCTTTTAGACATTCCCAAATGATACTCTATTTTTTATGAAAGTCTATTTTTTTCCAAGAATCTATCACCATTCAGTCTATAGCAAAGCCCTTTCTACATCATGTCTCTGTATAGGTCAATATATTTCTTTTTAACCCCCAACAACTTGAGACTTACCTAGTCCAAATGTGATTTCCCTACCTGAAACAGATATTCTTGATCTCGACCGTATTTCCTGTTAATTTTGAAATGTTCTCTATTATCAGTAGGTTAAGAAATAATCATTTAAAAAATCTGCTTTGAAAAGTAACTTCACTCTTTATCTTTTTTTTGGAGAAGTTTCATTTTTCTTCTTTTGACTACAAAATTTGAAATTGTTTACTTGTGCTACCTAATTGCAAACTGATATATCTGGAGGTCGGCTAACAGTCAAGGCAGTGTTAGAACAGACTTTTGATTTCCTAAATAGCTTATGAAAGAATGTCATTCACAATTATGAGGGAAAGTGTGGGGATTTGAATGCAAAGGCTGTAGCACCCTATATGTAGGTATAGCACCCCATATATATGTATAGCACCCCATATATAGGTATACGTATATATCTCAGGGGACTATAAACCTCAGTGTTACAATACACAAGAACAACATTTTTTCCTTTAGCTTGGGGTTCAGAAACCTACACTTGTAGGGCTGGAAATACTTGGGTCTATCCCTTGGACCAGACATGGGTGACTATTAGGTAGCTGTAGAGACCCAGCTTTGAGGTCACAGATTTATTATGCATAGTGAGCGTGCTCAAGCTTGACCCCAGAACCTCAACCCTCTGCGCTGCCTTTGTAAATGTATTAGGACAAATGATAGTAGCTTGGTTAGGACAATCTGTCCTCTATCTCTGCTGTACTCCATTGTCAGTAATGCTGCCTGTTACCTTTCATGCAGAAGGTCTCTCCCCATCCTGGCATGCCTCTGGAAGGAGCACTTGCCCATACCTTCCATAGCGTTCATTCCCAGAACAAGCAGCAAGTGTTTGTGATACTCAAGAATGACTCTGTGGTCCAAAAGCTCCAATATCACTCTAAAGTGACAGAAATTTCCACTAGTTACAAAACATATCAGATTCCCAGATCACCAAGGTCTTTTCAAATGACACTCAGCATGTTTCTTATATTGCACAAGCGCACCAAAAATGTCATAGCTTTGTGCTCAGGCCTACAGAAATAAGCAGAGGACTCATTTCCTCAGCTGAACAGACATAAATATCCATCAGTATCTCAAACACTTTTCGACTATTATGCTTCTAAACAACTTTAAGCTTCTGGATAGTGAACAGATAGGCACTTTACAGACATGTAGGCAGCTGGAAATTACTAATGTGTAATTTCTACTGATCACACCAGCAAACAAAATATGCTCCTACTCAGCTGGCAATCTACTGCCTGAAAGAAGAATTAAACTCAGTTTCTGATTCAGTTCCTCAGTGGGTGTATCTCCAGGTGGAATTCCCATCTCTCTCTCCTTTATCCTGCCAGATATGGCAATATACTCTGTTTTTACTTTTAAATCTCACACGATTTTAAAAGTGCTTTAGTTATGCTGAAAAAATAGATTTTTTTTTTTCTGGAAAATTCTCTCCATTTTTACTTTTGCAGTAATCTTTGAGCTGTGGAAGAAGTCCCTGCTATTGCCCTAACTAATTACCTAAAAGCTTAGCCTGTATAGCACATTGGCAACCAGGTTTGTGCCCTTCTTCTCTTGCTGTAATAATTGTGAAGGAACATCTTGTGCAAAGGTCCACAGTGTCCCAGGGCTCTATATTCCTGTACACAAAATGGAAAAATTCTGGGGAAAATACTATATCTCAAAAGTAAATGTCATATAAATGATCAGTTACTAGGAACAATAACTTGGTCCTCACCTGGCATCTTTGTAAGGATGTGGAAAGTGAACTCCAGAAAGTACCTGAACCTCTCATAACTGCTACAAACTTACATTGGGCAACGGTGATTTGAATGACATGTCAAATGAACTACAGCACGGGGAAGCAGACTGAATGCAAAAGTGTCAGTACCATCAGAAATTGATTTGACGACTATGTCAATTACTTTTGGCACTAAGCTTCCTGTAGATTATTTTCTGATAGATCTTTCGGCCATCTGTGACTGTTTCCATATCTATGCTTATTTGGGAAGAGATGTAAGGAACACTTTGGCTATCATAAATCATTGACGTTTTTGCCCCATGTGGAATATATGCTTATACTGTGTGGGTCAGCTTTGATTATTCCTTCTCAGGCAGTAAATGTGGTTGCTGAGCAATAACATTAGCCACAAAAGAGCTGCCCCAAACCAATCTTGATTTGTGAGATACCAGATGAGAATTTAATTTAGCAGAAAACCCCAGCCCCTTAGTTTGTATACATTTTTGTGCAGTGTCCTTTTTTTTTTTTTTTTCTGCAGCCTGTTTTTGATCTCCAGGTTTCAATTCTGTTGAGTTACTCAAGCTAAATAGGCTGCTACAACAACTTTTGCATGCTAATGTGTCAGATATTGATGCTGTTTACATGAGATCTCATTTAAGAGCTTAAACACACATCTTTTAATGTTGCAGCACTTACAGATTTGAACACAGCAGAGAGAATGGCATTATGTCACTTACCATCATTCCTTGTTTTGCTGTGTGACAACACAGAGTGGCAGCTTCACACTTCTTTTATACTCTTTTTTTGACTAAACATACTGGTAATATCAGGTTTAGTTTTATTTTATGGGAGATGTCTGTGGAATACCCAAATAAGTGGATTTAGCATTTTTTTCTTCATTTGATTGTAGGACTGGAAGTACTGAATCTTGAAAGAGATTACAGTAAAGCCTAGAAGAAAGAAGTTTGGAATTAACTAGCTGCTACAAAAATACACATTAAAAACTATCAAAGAGTTCAGTGGTTCTAACAAACAAACAGACAAGCACAAATAAACAAATAAACAAACAAACACCACAGTCCTTTTCTTTCCTAAGTCAGAATTACTTCCGTGGTATAATGTAGGGTCATAATTACACTTTCCCTCTAGTTTGTTGTAGAATCATCTAGGAATGAAGATCAGATAAGATGTGAAATGTGAGGCAGGGGGCAGGGAGAAGCTTCCAAGCCCTCTTTGGTCATTACAGAGGAGTGAAAATGGTACGACCTCCTTTTTTTCTGCCTTTGCAGATCACCTCTAAAGGTTCCTGTTGTCATCCATTCACATCAACTGTGAGCAAGCTATTATCTTTATGGACTCAGGATACTGGTTTCAGACTTGCAGACCCTAAGCAGTGATGTACATCAAGTAATCTTTTATTTATTTATTTGAAAGCTTCAGCTCCTGAGAATCAGGCCTGCACAGCATTCTGACAATCAGGGTTAATTACTGTAATGCTTCTCTGGCAGGTCCTCCTTAAAAGATCTTACCAATATTGTAGTGCATGCAGGATGATGCTGATTGATACCTGTACCAGAATTTGTCAGCATATTACTTCCACTTTATGCAGATTGGGCATTTGAAATTTGAAGTGCTCAAACCAATTTTTAGCACAGATAGGCAGCCTGAAAGACAGATTCTCCGACAACAATCAAACCTCTGATCCGTGGCTTTCTCAGGTACTTTCTTGTTGGTTGGATACTCTAAGACTCACCTCACTGAATACCTTATTGCTTCATCATCCTGAAGGGAGCACATCACAACATCTTCTTTCTCATTTTTGAATATTCATGTGAAGTAAGTCTCAGTTTGACTGAGTTTGTCTAATTTTAAATTCCCTAATAAACAAGTTTTAGTCTGCTGACAGGAAGGGTCTTCCTGTTCTCACTCATTGTTTTCCATAAGGGTGATTTACTTTTGCTGTGCCCATTTTGCAGAACTCCACTACAGAACAAAGGTGAACGTTCCTTTGCTATGTCCGTCTCTTGGTTTGTCCGTGCAACGTCTCAGAACTCATGACCAGACCCTTAGACTAAAACAAATCCTAACTGACAGTAGACAAAACAGGTAAGATATAGATCTACTAAACCCTGACCTACTGAGGCATGTAGTTAAAGAATGAGAGAGTCCACCTGCCTGCCAACTGACCCACTAAGAAGCGCCCAGAGGATGTACTCAGCTGACCCTGTCACAGGGCGATAGCCGGCAGCTGAAAACAGAATGGCAAGGCTATTTCAGCTGGACACATCACAAGACCTCTAGTCACAGGCTTAGCAAAGGAAATGTTTTAGGTTTTGTGCATCTTGACCAGCATTTTGACATCAACAGCCCCGGGTTAGATACCTTGTGCCTTTGTACGTAGGAATAATGTGGGTTTTCAGAATAGGATCTCTGCAAGTCCATGAAGCAAGTGAGGATCTGCCTGAGCTAATCAATGGGGAGGGCTGAGCAGAAGCCAAAGTGGGTCAGGCAAGTACAGGTTAGAACAGCCAAGGGCTTGCTCTGAATTTAGGTCTGTAAAAGTAAGCAGTTAGGAAACTCTTCCAACAACTGGTAAGAGCTTAAATTTATCACTGATTGAGAGTTAAATTAAGTCATTTTTTATTGCTTTAACCATTTCTAAGGTAGTCCCTTCTATTTATGGAAATACTCACCTATTCAGTTGCCTTCTTGAGTGCTTTATACCACCAGTGCTCAAACAAGGACTGGAGATGTGATACAGAAGTAGTATCACTGTACACCTCCAGTCTTATAACTGCGTTTTCAAGGTATTCACACAGTTACATACAATATAACAGAAGCAATGCTATCAAATATTAAGTTGCAGCCCAGGTGACCTCTTTATGCTAAGTTTTTCTACAAGTGACCTGTAAATAGTCTTCATAGTTAATTTCCTACTTATAAAACTGAGTTCACTGCATTCAAATCAAATGACAAGAAATAACAGAGGATATCGTTTGGCCAGCTGACTAAACAGTTAGCATTACATAGCCTTTCAGTTACACTGTTACACTAGATCAAGACGTTTGGTCAACTGATAATTCTACTTCAGTGACATTTAGTGAGTTAGCTAAAGCCATAGGAATGACCAATAAGGAAGATGGATGAGAAGTAACTAAACATATTTGTGCAGGCAGAATAATATACACTAACATCTCAGTCTAAAAACAAATGGATTTTGGCTGTACCTTTGGGCCTAATTGAGAACAAAGGAGAAGTTCATTTCATAGTGCATGTCCATTTACTAGGAATTAAATGTAATGATGACTCATTTTTATGAAACAAAACAAAACAAAAACAAACAAACAAACAAAAAGCTGTTTTATTTTTGAGCACAGCTGAAGAATTCAGGTTAAAATTCTCAAAACCCCTTCCACAAACCCAGCACTGTTATTTGTAGTAAAAGTCCAAGGATTATAGATGCCTAAGTCCTCTATGTTCCTTTGAAAATACCGGTTTCCAGATTTAGAGACAGTTTTGATTTATATTGAAAAAGTGGTGTGACCAAGACCCATTTTTAGACAGCTTCAGGTGACCAGAACTGTGTTGGAGAGGTAGTTAAATATATTTTAGACAGCTCAAGAAAAAAACTTTATAGTAAACTTAGGGAAAAAAGGATGGCCAGGTGAAACATCTGTAAGTTTTTTCCAGTGTTATATTGAGAGAGACTCGTTACTTATTTTTTAATACAGTGCACAGCTTCTCCTAGCATTTATTAAGTCAGTTCCCCTGTCCCCACCCCAGATCAGACTACCTTTTTCTTTAATTATTCACAGTTTTAACACAGTTGAATGTTCAAAATAGCTTGTACATGGAATAGTCAAAGATTTGACACACAGCTTATTCTGATGTTGTACAATACACATGAGAGTATTATGCATGGAAGTAGCATGCCATGATAAATGAAGTTAGCTACATTGTAAGTATATAAGTATTCCAATTAATAAGGCTATTTCTAACTGTATTTCTTGCTCAGGAAGACACTAAGGTCAGGAGAAAGTGTCTTCCTTGATTCCCAGTTGAAAATACGTATCATATTGGCATGTTTTGAGGTATTCTACAGTAACTCAAGAGAAAAAGAGCCCAGAAACACAAAGCAAGTAGTTTTGCCCTATAGCATTAATCTACTGAACACCAGTGCACACTGTCTTGTTCATGGAAAGGGTGAAGCAATACTTCTGTTTACACACAAATGCAAGAAACATAAGTTTATAGGATTCTTACAAAGTTTGCAACGGGCTAAGAGTATGTAATCAGTTGCTCAGAGCAGCTGGCATTTGGTTATGCACCCAGTTCCTGTCCTTGTGTGTATTTTTTAATTAAAGTGTACTATAAAGAATTTCAGTAAAATGAGTTATATCTACATGTAATGGGAGCTTGGGTATACAGGAAAAAATCTAAGAGAAGGAAAATGCATTTGGGGAACTAAGCAGTGATGAAATACTGAGAGAAAAGACACCTTTTGTGGAAGAAAGAATGAAATTAATGCAAAGATCTAGTGCTACCTCACATTAAACCCTGAATGTAACAGTCAAATTTTTTGGCTAATACTTTTATCAAAATATGTCTGTTTACAGTTGCTTGCCTTTAGGAGCAGCCTAAGCTGTATAAGTGCTTGATGAAGTAGCCTGTAACCTCCATAAAAAATTTTTTGAAGAAGTAGGATCACAGAATAGTTGAGATCGGAAGGGATCTCTGGAAGTCTTTAGTCCAACTTCCTGCTCAGAAGAGGCTCCGCTATGAGATCAAGAGCTCCAAATGTGGAGGTTGCATGAGACCCTAGACTGCCTCTTCCACTGTTGGGCTGTCCTCAGGGTGAAAAATATTTTCCTTATATCTACTCTAAACCCCTCTTATTTAAATGTATGCTCACTGACATCCTTCCTCCTGCCGCACGCTGCTGTGAGCAGCCTGGCTCTGTCTTCTTGGTGACCTCCTCACAGTAACTAGAAGGTCTTGTTCAGGTCCCCCTGGGTTTACTCTTCTTCAAGACAAAAAAGTCAAGGTCTCTTGGCCTATAGTCCATGGGGCAAGTGCTCCAGCCCCTGACATCATGGTGAGCCTCCACTGAACTTGCCCCATTTGATCAATGTCTTTCTTGTGCCAGGTGACCTAAAACTGGAAGCAGTACTCTAGGTGCCATATAAGGAGGGCCGAGAAATGGCGAAATGATCACTCCCCTTGATGTACTGGCCATGCTGCTCTTGATAAAGCCCAGGATGTTATTTGCCTCGCTGGCTCCATGGACACACAGCAGGCTCATAGCAGAGATGCTTCCCCATCCCAGGCATCCACAGCCTGTATCTCCACAAAGAGTAAATAAAGCACCTTAGTGCTGTACTGGTGACCCTGCTTCTGAATGAGGAATCCTGAACTCAGCCCTGAATTCAGCTGACAGATCCAGGCATGTGACCTGGTGGCTGAAAAAATTATGCTTCTCAGCTTCTGAAGTATGTAGTCTTCTTTAACTTAATGCTAGGGACAATAAAGTGCCACTTCCTTTTCTCTGACCATATGTTATACTTTCTTCTAGCTCATCCCACTCCTACAGGTTTTTATCTGTTTTTTTTCTTTTGTTTCTTTCCTGACCTGGCAGATTGTGAACAAGCCACTTTTAAGAAGTTATATGACATGAACTTCATACCTAGGAAATTGTCAGAGGTACCTGAGGCTAAAATAGAACTTATTGAGCTCAGAAATAGAAAATAGGCATGCTGCCCTGAGATTACTGATTTTTTTTTTAACTGGACTCTTTTCATAGGTTCAACCACAGGAGTTACAGCTAAACCAGCTTTAACTCAGTAACAGTCTGCCTGGGTTGTGAGGTATAATACCTCACTCTGAGCTGTCACAGCTCCTGGTGCCTGAGCTGTCCCTACAGCACACTGCAGTCACTTCTGTGCAGTGTGGGCATAGCAGTAGTTTGTATGAGAAATATCTCAAGTGTGTTGTAATGCCTTCTGGGTAGCCACTGGAACTAAGAATGAGCTAATATACTCTCTCCCTCTGCCAGACTTATTAGTTTAGAATGAGTGCTGTGAGGACTAGAGCTACATGTCTGCCAATATAGAGATTTGGGGTTTGCAGTTGGCTCGGGGAATGAGTAGGATGAGATCAAATCTGCCTGAAAAAATACTCTGTAGATGTACCCTGCCACAATCTCACAGCTAAGTTAAGCTATGCTGCCTGTACTGATTTTTTCCTTTCCCAATTATTGTAAGGTTTTGCTTATCTTAGTGGAACAAAGTAAGTTTTCACACTGAGAAGTGTACTCCTTTAAACCAGAAGCTTATCCTATATCATAGTTTCCCTTTCTTTCTTTCTTTTGCAGATCTTTAGAGAGATAAGTCCCTGAGCCAAAAATCACAAATTCCCCTGTTGATTTGAACAAACCTACATCAGAACTTAAACAAGTTGCCCTCGAAAGACTGAACTCTTCCTGCATTTATATCTGTGAAAGTAATCTCTCCATCTCCCAAAATCCAAAAATACCCACCCAGCTGATCTGAACTGCAGCTTTCTCTTCCTCACATGCACAGGGACACGTCTAGCCCTTGGAAGCTGTTAGGCAGATTGAAGAGAAGTGAGAGAACTAAAAAAGGATCTGGGTGCAAGTTAGATTATTACAGTAGGTCACTTACACCACATGAGGAGGTAACTCACGAGTAAGCAACTGCTTCATAGAGGAGTAATTCTTAGGAGTATTTTACAGAAATCTTTCCTGTCATTCTAATGATGGGGCAGCTCCTCATAGCTTACACCAGGGCCATGTCCATGCAGAACTATTTATACTTCAGAGGGTTGTGTTAAAAACACAAGCCTGATGTCATTTAAGTATTCGTTAGAAATTGCGTGAATCTTCTGGTACATAATCCCAGCCTTATGTGAAAATAATACAATGTATCTCTATTTCTGGGAAGAATGTCTGATGTAAATCTTAACTTAAAAAAAAAATAATAATCTTGATTATAAACACAAAACTCAAAGCTACCACCCAAAATTAGTCAGAAAATTCATTTCCCTTCAGGGAATACAGTTGCTATCACAAAGCTACTGTTTTCACTGGATTTCATTCACAGAATATTTACTGCAAATTTCATGAACTCTTCTGTCACTGGAGAGGAAGAAGGTTCAAGTTTGTTAATGAAACAAGACATGTACTGAATAAATGCTGAATATTCAGCTGAATACATGTTATTCCATGACTGTAAGATCTAATTATGTCAACACAAATATTTTAACACAACGAAACCTTAATAAAGTTCAAGTAGCTCAATGAAAAGAAAGTGATGTTGAAGCTAGAGGACATGGAAGTTGAAATAAACAAATATAAAAAAAGCTACATATTTCAATGAAGTTTTGTTATCTTTTTAAACTACCTATCATTATGTGTAAGATAAGTGCAATTTTAGAAAAGAAAATTGATATTTGCCTTTCTCACTGTGCAAAATACAGCATAGAATAGCACTTTTGTAAGGTATTTTGAAAGCTGCCACTTGTTAAATCATTCTTCCTCTTTCTAAATAAATTCAGTGATTCTGGAAAGTATTTGGCAGTGTTAAAAATCCCACTCCCACTGACTCCAAACAGATTTTTTTCATTGACCTCGATGGATGAAAACTTTACTTTGCTTCTGAAAATCTTGCCAAGAGTAGCAAGCTCATTTTGTGACTACATGTCCATAATCAACTGCTCATTAAACTTTCTGAGTGGTATTTAAATTTCTTCAATAGTAGAAAGAGAAAAAACAAAACCAAACCAAAACAGAAAAACAGCAACAATAAAAACTAGCTCCTATACAGCCACAAACATTTCAAATTTGTAATTGCAGTTGTTAGCCCTGGGAAGAGGCTCTAATCAACCTCAACAGTCTTCCTGGTTTACATCCAATCATAAGCTTGACTTTGAAACAAGAGATTAGTGAGAAATGATTGAAAGGCCAAGAACTCCGTATGGGGTGTTTTTCACAAAACTTTCAAATCAGTAAGAAATCTGAGAAAATCATGATGCATTTGATGAGCCACAGCAGACAGAGACTTATTTTATCAGATGATTTTTTTCTGAATTGTTTTATTAGTTCTAGACACAAACAGTACCAACCAGAGTCTGAAAAGTAGATGTTGTGGTCGGTGATAAGTTTTCAAAGATTTTGGAAGGAAGGAGGTGATGTTTCCCATACTAATAGAGGTGTTAAAGTGTTTTAAAGCATTACTGGATAATAGATATATAACCAGCAAGCAGGTCTTCAGAACTTGTCTTGACAATGAAAAGGGAAATAGAAAAAGCAGGATTGCAAGAATTTGTTGGCAAGTTTCCCTTAGGAATACATAAACGTTAGTTAAAGAAGGACCTCTTCCCGTTATTGCCCTGCAGCTCGATTAAATTGCTCTCAGAGGGGCTGGAATAGGCTCTGCATGGCCTTCTCTTTCAGAAAAATCATCTTATTTCCTCATCTACACTGGAACCCACAGTTTCCATTTTTACTAAGATTGTTAAATAAATGATTTCTCTTTATTAATTTTGGACTTGTACCTTGATATACAGAAAAACCTTATTAAGACATTTAACTTTCATACTGAAATGTAAGTATAGAAGTTTGCTTTGCTAAAAGCAGCATGTAAAGTCAGACAATCCAGGAAATGGCAACCCTTTAAATGCCATCAGTACTCTCTTCTGTATTTAGAGTATTTCTAGCTGTAGTATATTTTGATCATAGTGGTTGATCTCTGTGGTTGACTAAACACCTGTTAGTCTGTCTTGTCAGTTTTGCTGCCCTCATTCTCAGATGATTTTCCTTGACTCCTCAGAACAGTATACTCACTGTAAGATAGTGAGCTATATACTATGTGTTTATATTCATCCTTCTTCCTTTTTGTGCCTGCTATGTAGGCTGTTTAGAATTTCAGTAGTTCACGTTGAATTCAGTCTTGCTTCCAGATTTCATAGCTTCAGTAGGATCAGGTGTAGGACTGCAGTGAGCTAAAATTCATGTCTGAGTCAGCACATGGAAATTCCCTCTGAACTCTGGGATTCTTGCCAGCATTTTCAGTATTGCTTAGCAGCTTCCATCAAGCATCTTTGAACACAAACATCAGCTTCTACAGGCTCTACCTCTCTCAGTTTGTGCAGATTTTACAATTATTCAGTGAAGAAGCCCACAAGCTATAAGAGCTGATGAAACAAAACTCTGAAGCAGACATAAGGTCTATGTTTCTAACAATGTGAGATTTGCATTCCTGCATTTCCTCTAATGTTTCCATTCATCTTAGATAACTGGCTTTGCTTTCTGTCTTATCCATTAGTCACACTGACTTGTCATTTCTAAAACGCTCATATATGGACTAACATTCCTACTACCTCCAGGGCTCATCCAGCCTCTTTGTATGCAATGATAACTGCTGGGGGTAGGCAACAAGGAGGATTCACCAAACACTTCCCTCCCAGAGAAAACTCTCTTGTGATTAAAACTTGCCAATTCCTTTAGTAAAGTTTCTCAGCTTTTTTTAAAGCAAACCAGCTGAAAGCATTGTTATTTGAAAAATATTCATAGAAAAGAAGATGCATCTACTTTTAATGGAAATAAATATTCAGGAGACTATTCACTCTGTAGCAGTTTTATAAAGCCTTTTTATTATTCTCCAAATAAATTAGGGGTGTGAAAGGGAGGAAAAGAAAGACATGGTGTTCATGGATAACATTAATGTAGTTCAAATAACATCATGTGATCACGCACATGATGAAGGAAAAAATAGCCACTACAGCTATGATTTTGCACATTTAGTACCACTTAGAATTTATTTTTGATGAGACAAATGTGTCTGATTGTGTCAGTCTAACATTGTCTGTTAAATAGCAGTTGTATCTAAATATTTGAGCCAGGGAGCATTAACCCTGAAGTTGGCTTAATGTGTGTCCATTTGATTTACATGAAGCCTTCATTTTTCATTCTGGCTCCAGAAAGAGACTTCCCAAAAGACACCAACTTAAAACAGCACCATAGAGAAGTATTACACCCCACTGAGGTACTGATTCTCCTTCATCACAATAATCAAGCTAATCTCAGATGGTTCATCTAGCGAAGGTTGGAAATGAGATGTATATCCAGGATTCTATTCCTTTCTTTATTAAATGGGAATCAAACTCACTCCCCTCAGAAGCTGCACCCTCACAGCAGGATCATGGGAGAGATACTTTCATAATTTTTATCCTTAGAAAGCCATAAATAAAGGTGGAAAGTAAGCCAGCAAGTATTACTTTCTAATCTAGTAATCAAGACAGCCACTTCAGAAGAGTCTATGAAATATGGAGGGACATAACCAAAGGTTCGCATATTCTTTGAGAAATTGGTCATAAGACAAAATGCAATAAGCAGGTCTTCTCCTTCATCAGCTTCATCTCCTTAGGCCATAGTGTCATGGACCTCTTACTCTGTTCCTGTTAATTTTCAGTGATTGTATGGACACTGCAAACAAAGAGGACTGGAAACAAAGAGAAGCACTAGATAATTATTCGTTTTATTGCTCAATAATATGTTATTAGATGTGGGAGGGAAGGAGGGAGTCCCAAACCAAAACACCCTACCTACTACTTCTGCTTTCAGAAGTGGCTTTACATAAAAGTTGTTCAGCTGAAAGTCTCTCAAAAAAGTGCTGAGGCAGGCATGTAAAAGGCAGGATTTCAGAGGCTGGATTAGCAAAACTTTTCTCACAGACTGCTTTTTGTGGATCTTGTCACCACCCATGAACTAACTCTGTAGTCATCGCTGAACTCGAGGCAGGACAGACTGTTCCTGTGGCACATCCACAACAAAATAATGTCTTCCTCCTGGAACTGAATGGGGAAAGTACAATATCTGAGCCCTAGAAAAGGTACAATACCTGAGTGCTATAAAATGCATGTATACCCAGCTGCTCAGGTCTGCTAATAAGCGGGTACACACCATTTTTCTGTAGTAGGTCAAGGATTCAAGAGACAGAAAGCTGTGAGAAAGAACTTTTGCTTCTACTCAAGAAAATAAAGGTGAATTCATGCTGGGCTGGGATGCAGAAAGGGAGGAGTGTGTAGCATGAACCTGAACAGTGTAATGACACTGCCAGAATGAATCCTTCTCAGCAGGCTGCATGGCATGGCAAGGTTCTAACAGAGGTGCAGAGCTGGATCTTTGAATAAAACAGCTCTCTAGAACTGCCTACCTTCCTGGCAACTCCTGCAATCATTTGTTTCTCTGTTTTGTCTTCATATCTCTATTACTAGATTTTTTTTTTTTTAGCTACCTCCTCTTCTCTCCTCTAGAGATGACCTCTTCTCTACTCCTATCTTTTACTTTCCACACAGACTATATTTCTGGCTGCAGGACATCTGCACAGGATGGAGCAGCTGAGACATGTAAGAAGTGGTTATTGCAGTGAGTCTAGTCACCATGGCAACCACCCCACACATCTCCCCACTCTAGGGTGAGCTTGTAGATGTTTTTTTCCTTTAAGCTCCCTCTTTAGATATCCCCAGAACAAAACCTGGGTTTTTTAGCAACAAACATTTCTGCCTAATGCTTTTGCCCAGTCAGATGTCTGATATTGCCTTGAGTTGTTGACCACAAGCAGTGAGCTGCAAAAGAGATAAGCTGTGGCAGTAATGGCTTAAACCCAAGAGGTCAATGATGCTGAGGTAGAAACTTGGCAGATACCCTATAATCATGCATACAACCCAGAAAGCCAAAGGTAGGTAGGAACTTGAGGCATTTCTCAATCTGTGAAAAAAGATATTTTTTGTATTGAGCATTTCCATCCTGTATCAGCTGTTTTAGTAAGTGTGATTAGATGTTTGCTCCTCTCAGGTCTCACAGTACCATCAGCTTGAAGATTTGGAGCCCTATGGCGGAAGAAAGAGGAAACACTGTAGCTCTTTAAGAGCCCTGGGTAGGGCATATCTGAGGGCCTTAGGTGAGGTGAGTGGGCATGGTTAACTGCAGCCTGAAAAATGGCGAGAAAAAACTGTTTTGGCCAGCAGCTGTAGAATAGAAATTTTTAAAACTTTCATATTACAAAAACAGTCCATATAAAATTGACTTATAGCTGCACAGATCCCATTTTGAAGATAGAGCAGTGATAGAAGACAAGGAGGCTTAGACACAGTAAGAAGTCTGCCTAGGTCCAAAATATCAACAGCCATTTATTGCCTTGATCAAAATGTGCATTACACTTTCATAGCCCACTGTGTTTGTGGTCCAGCACAAAATATTGTCAGTCATGTCTCTCCCTCTCTTTTTCTCAGTTCCAAGCTGGGTATCTGCATGGGTTTATGGCTTCTGTCCTTAGTAGGCTGCTTCAGAGTTTGTGAAGAAAAGGGATGTTAGCCATTGTTGGCTCTTTCATCTTCCCTGGGGTGACACCTTTTAGCACTATCCATGTTGTGACAGTGGCCTTTTGTAGCAGTTACAGGACTTCCAATACTACTAATTCTTTGAGGAAGCATTTTTTGCAGCATCGGAACTGTCCTGGAAGTTTTATCTTGCATCACTTGCTTTAACAGATACTTGTCCTTCCTGGCATTCCCATGTTGACATTGCAGCAGAACCTGTCCATTCTTTGTGTTTTATCCATAGTTTCTGCCTGGCTTTCAACATAGCTTTTATAACTTGAGGGTATGGGATCAAAACTAGGAAGTATCTGTAAGTGCATCAGCATTTAATTGGGAAAATGAGATGCTATCAGCAGTGTCTCAGAACATTAGAGGTCACTGAAGCAAATAGGCCACTCCATATGTGAGTCTATTGTAAGATAAACATGGATAGAATGAAGGTCTATCAACATGGATATTTAGGGAAAGAGTATTAGGTTCAGGACAGTTACAAAATTAGCATTCCCAGTTCCAGTCAGTGTTTTAAAAGCCTCCTGATTCAAATATTAGCAGGAGAATTCCACAAACCAGGAAAAAAGCACTAAATATTTGCTTGCATTTTGGTAACTACTGTGTTACGATTCCATTTCTAAAAATTAGGTTCATCTCAAAGCATAACTCCTTTGCAAAATGAGCATTCCAGCTTTCTACAAGCTCTGTAGTCTTCGAGGTTTTTTTAGCAAAATAAAACAGAAAAGATGACTGAATTCAGAAAGTTTCTAATTTAAAAAAAAATAAACATGATAAAGTCTATGTAACCAGCACACACAGTAACCTCAAATATTGGGAGACTCCCAGCTCTCAAATGGAAATGAATCCCATTTGTCTGAGAGGTGGCAGCTACTTATTCAAAGCTCAAAGTAAGTAAAAATTTGGTCACAGCAATACATGGTCCTAGAAACTCAACTCATGTGAATGGAAGCACATATATCCCTAGACTAATATAGGAAAATTGTATCATGGCCATATATCTAGTCTAGAGGAGGGGAAGAGTACACAGCCTTAGTTGAGCTATATGCAGTTACACGAGACACCTGGACATAGATCAGTAGATGGTAGCTGAGTTCAGGATGGAAAGCGGCAGCAGCAGACTACCAGAAGTCTGTGACTACCAGCCCACTGCTACCCAAAAACCATGGGGAAAGAGGGTGGTGGGTAACAGTTTAGAGAGGACAAATTGTTTGACAGACCCAGGGGTCCTCTGCCCCTCACAGGGAATTGCATATATGAAGTAAAACGGCTTAGTTAAGGCTACCAGAGTACGCAACCTCAGCTCATAAAATGAGCATTAATCCTTCTGCAGTCTCTCTGTCTGCAGAGCAGCAGCTTCTTAAGATATGCTGACTTGGTCACTTAAGATCTTTTGTCCGTATCTGTAACTAACCTATTTCTAACATGACCAGGGTGCTAGTGTTTATGCACTTCTTCAATTCTAAAGGAAGAAAATCAAATGTTCCTTGGTAACCTGCACGGCTATCTATCTCCAAATCAATTTCTTTCAAAAGAACTAAGTAGAATTATTTTAGTAGAACTGCAAAGGGAAAAACACTGGGGAAACAACTGTTGTTTAAAAAGCAGCTTAAATTTCAAGAGGCATTGTGGAGTTTGTTTACTCTTTCTTGTCATTTTAGAGAACAGTTGTTGCTGAGATTGAAATTGGAGGTCACAAATTTGTTTTCAAATGGAAAAACAGATACTGAATAGAGTTCAAGGCTCGACTGAATGCCTCATAACAGAAAAAATTTAAAAATTCAAAACCTATTGCCTTCTATATTTTATTTTTAATCTGATCAATCAATGTTTTTACTTCAGCAGAAGACCAAAAGCTGATGTGAGCCATAATGGCCTGTTTTAACATTGTCAAGCTATAAGGAAATACACTATATACATATTTTATCCCATTATTAACCCATATCACAAACAGGATAAGCATAAAGATTTCATTTTAGCCTGCTCATTGTCATATTTCCTCAGCATTTTGGAGGGAAAAAATAGCAGTTTGTGCTATACAAAAGTTTATTTTTTTTCCTTTTCATTGAAGAAATTAATGTTAATTATTCTTCTGCACCTGTCTAATGGGGCTGAAGTAATTCAATTGTCATATTGTTGTAAATTGTTGCTTTGTGTAATGTATCGCCCCTGCTGCTTCACTTAAAAAAAGATTCTATACTCTTCCATTATTCAGCAAGGCCTAATGATTATTCCAGCGCTTGTACATGCTACACTGTTGTTTTGATTTTAATTGACTTCACTTTTTTAATTAAGTACATTGGTTTTAACAGTGTTGTTGACATGCACGGTTTTGTCTTTATCAGTATTTGCTGCATTTTCATTCTGTATGTATTGACATTTTATTTTGGTCTGTTCTACGGGTTTCAATAACTAGGCACTCTGCAAGGTTCATTATTATGAACATTCATTCACATATTATATTTATCCAGTGGCCTGAAAAAAAATAAAATATTCTGAAAATATTAACTTAAAATATACACTGCTTTTAGCAGTGTTCTTGCTTTTAAACATTATGTTCATATCAGAGGTTCTCTTTGTTGTTAGGATGGGCCTAATTTGTTTTTTATGCAAGTTGGTCACATTATTTTTTAATTTAGAGTTTACCATGAAACTTCAGAAATATACTTTAGAAGATCATTTGAGTTGGCTTTACTTTAAGACTTAAAAAAAAAAAAAAAAGAAGCAAAAAAACCAGCAGTTGTGTTGTTAGAATATGTTAATGCAAATACTGAACCAGTTTCTGAAATCACATCAGTGTTGCTCAATTCCTCCAATGAAGCAATTTTAGCTTTCCAAGGGGTAATTTTTCTTCTAAACCTCAAACAAATATTTACTAAGTCCTTGGACATTGTTCTTTCAGCTTTCCAAAACACCTTAGTTAACAGATTTATCATAAACACTGTCCCTCATAAACACAGCATTAAACCAAATCTTCCTGCAAAATTCATTCACCTTTTCTTCCTCTCTGGCCCCAAGTCTTGAAAGTATATTTCATCAGTTATCACAGCACAGGATGATAAAGAAAATGGAATAGAGAGGAAATAATTTCTAATTAAAATTATTTAAACAAAAGTGGTAGACATTGCAGAGGCTGAGAAATCACTCAATGCAAAATTAAAAGTAAGTCAGAATAAAATGATCCTGTTGCATTATTTGTACAGGTTTTAAACCCAAGCGTGTCTTAGTCCAGCTGACAGATATCTTATCTTAGCAAGGAATTTGTGCAAGGGATGCTTTGTCCATGAAAATGGCACCAGGCATAGCAGAGACAGGCAGCATCCCCATTTCTGTAAAACCCATTGACCCAGCACTGGCTGTGAATGAAACATGACTTTTTTCCGCCTTGAGCTGCATTTAGTCCTCCTGTCTCACAGCCTTGGTGCTGTTTGCTGAGGTTTCATTCTAAAAATGTCATGATTGAGAGACAAGCCACAAAGTACCCACAAAGCATTTTATTAGTGGTGCAAGAAGACAATTCCCATGAGTCCAGATGGGGCCATACACTGCTGACCATGAAGAGAACAGAGAGAAAGAAAAAAATGAAAGGAAGAATATCTATGTAAAATAAAACACAAAGCACACCACTAAGTAAAATGAGCAGCCAATGTTTCCATACAGCTTTGCTCCTCTTTGTTTATGTGCATTCAGCATCATATTTCATACACGAAGATCTTATTGAAACCAAGCGTTTAAAAGCCATAATCCACTTCTTTACAGACTGCAAGAGTAGCATCCTGTCTCCTCCATTCCCCCACGTGGGATCTTCTCTTAAAATGTTTAATTCTTAAGGTTTTGCAGTCTAATTTCTAGCTTTCTGTGTTACAAAAAATAATGGTTTGGTTTTTCTAATTGTCTCCAAAAACTCAGATCCTCATCCCTTCAGATTTGCACGATCTGGTATTTCGTGAGAAACATAAAAGTCCATGTGATTAGTGAAAAAAATTTGGTCTCTTGATGCTGTGTGATCACAAATGTGGAGGCTTTCTGGACATAATTTCAGTTCTACCTGCATAACAGTCAATCACCTCTTAAAGTGGTTCACCAGTGGAGTGGTCAGTAACTGAAATGAGCCAGTGCCACTTTACACATACTTTTAAAATGGACCAACACACAATTTAAAACTGCAATATACTGAAACATTTATTATGCAGCAAAAATGACACATAGATGGCAAGACACACGCACACACACAAATCTCAACTGTGAGTGATTGCTAACTGACCAAGAAAACTCAGCTTTTCTCAGCAAAGGCACTAATTTTTACCTTGGGGATTTAGGGAGGAGCTCACAGGTATTCAAAGAAGCCACAGCAAGGAGAATGGAAACAGAGCTAAAATGCTCAAGAGACTGTGAGAAAAATCTCAGGGAATGGCAATAAGAGGATCTGTGAAACAGTTGAACAAAGCAGAAACCCCCAGTCCTGCTGAAGGAAGAAAATGGAGAGGAACGATTGGCTTCTACTAAATGTGCAGAGGAGTTCAAGTTGTCTTTGGTCTTCCATGCCAAGGTAAGTTCAAAAGCCCCCCAGGGAAATCTAAAAGAAACTAAAGTGTTTTTCTCTCCCTACTCTTCCCCCAAAGAGTTAAAAACCTGGGACCTCTGTACAATGATTTTTCACTGCTATCGCAGGACCCAGCTTTGCAACCACTGCTGTGCATTTTGCTCCAGGAATGTTTTGAGTTGAAGAAGTAAACAATAACTCTACTATCACTGTGTAAGTGTTAAGGAAATGTTGTGATTTGATTTAATGCTCCTCCTGGAGCATGTAGCAAGGCATTGGTTATAGGTTGCATTCATTTCTTTTACCTCGTGGCTTTGCAGTTTCCTTGGCCTTGAGAATATGAAAGTGAATATCAGGTATTGGCCTGCAAATCCAGACACTGACCTGAGAGGCCTAAATATTAAAAAATATTTAAGTAACACTTGTAACAACAGCAGGAACAGGATTTCAGGCTTTCTCCTTGAAAGTCTGCTCCTGCAACAATGAATCATACCCGGCAAATAAAAATAAAGAGTGCACTGTCAGTTATCCAGGTTGTTGCACTGATCATCTTGTATTTCTGAAACTTTTGTCCTCATCCCCAATTCAGCCACTTGACAGGGCTATTGCATTTTTGTTCTGATGTCAGGGATTCATGTGCCGGGGGTTAGTCAAAGGGGGCTCTGTGGCAGCAACCGAGCCATGCTGTCCCTGGCAGTACCAGGGCAGGAGGCACAGCAAAGGTACCCCCTGGCTGAGGAGCGGGATCTGCTCACAAACTCCTGTCAACAGATAGCCCATTCAGGGTGACCTGCAGCAATCCCTGCAGGAAGCAGTGCAAGCAGCTGATGTGCAGCAGGAGGACGTGGGGATTTTGAGCTCCCCGCTCTCCCCAGCTGGAACAGGGTGTCTCAGAGATCTGCACCCCCTTTCAGGGAGCTACAATCTCTGAATCTGTGCCCGCTGTGATGCTCTGCACACAGGGCTGTGCGGGCAGCCCAGGGCAGCCAAGTGATTTTGAGCCAAACTCCGGGGGAGCCAGCTGCCACCTGAATCCGCAAAGCAGAAGCAGCTGTGAGCGCACCTTTGCCTTGCTTTTGCTCAGGTGCATTTGGGCTTTTCTCCTCCTCTACCCCTGAGCACAACTCCAGCCTGCTGCTGGCAGGCCTCCTCCATGTACACAAGCAAGACTGTCCTCATCTCTCCACTACAAGCCAGCCCTGGTCCTGCTATTCCTTGCAGTCTTTCTGAGGCTTGAACAAATTCCCTTTTTTTTTTTTTTTCCAAAATCCATCTTAAGGAGTATGTCCCCTTCTCTACCCTCCCTGTGCCACCCCTTGGACTGCTGGAGCACTGCAGCTCTCCCCCAGCTCTTCATTCACACCCCTATCCTTCCTTCACCATCACCACCCTGTCTGGGGCTCGCTGGCACTCCTGACACTGCCAGTGAGCTCGGGAACAGACGTGCAGCACCAGGAAGCAAAAAAGAGGCCCACAGCTCCAAAGCCTCCAGCATAAAGAGGACAAACCCTTCTGTGTTCAATAGTGAAATGTCTGTGTGACTTCTGGCTGCAATATCAGTTCAGTGGGCAAGAAGTCTGGATCATGGGTATCTATCCAGATGGACTTGTCAGGAAAGCAGAGCAGCAGCTCAGCGGCACGGGGTCATGGAAAAACATTAGTAGCTGATTAAAGGAAAAAAATCCTACCCCATGAAGGTTTTGTTCTCCTGGACTTGCAGACGGAATTCAGCAAATACAAATTTTTAAAAATTATTTTAATAATGCTTGAAGTTTAAATTACAGAACAAAATCTACTATGGAATTGCTCTTGGTATCCAGATAATTTTCTGCTCTCTATGTCTCTTGTATTTTTGCATGTTGAGAACTGTGCTTTGTTGTAACCCAGTCATTTTCCTGGAGTTTTATTGTTTACAATTTATAATGTTTTTATTTCATAGAAAAAATATTATACTATTATGTGCTGGACTGAATCATATTTTTAAGCTTCAGCAATTTTTGGTGCTTAGAATTAATTAAATACAATGTATTCAAATAGACAAATTCCAAATGATACTGATCATTTAATGTTAACTCTGTTCTTTATGGACGTATTTTCCTTGTATGCACTTTAAATATTTTATTGTTTTCTTCTATTATTGCTTTTATGTGTTTTCAAAACAAGCGATTTCTTGGCCCATTGTCTTATAAATTAGATCAGCATACTACTGCTATATATATTGCAAGTAAATACTGTATCTCTATTAATATAAATAGATCAGTATTTCATTTATAGTTTACAATTCTATTACCATCCATTAGACTTTTAGACATGGAAAATTTTATTTCAGATCCATTTTTTTTATCCATTCAACTAAGGAAATTGTATAAATATTATGCCATGCTCTTCTACATTATGTTTAAACAAGTAGTTTATTATTTTTTTTCCAAAGGACTCATTCTTAGTCATGTTTGCTGTTCTTTTTTCGTGTGTTTCTGTAAGCACTAACGTACTTTAACTTTTAAAATTTCCCAAATCCTTCATAACTCCTACTGCTTGTTCTTAAATGCAATCAACACTATTTTTAAAGAATGTTAGATACAATCTATTTATTTATTGAAAGTCTATTTATAATTTTCTTCAAGGCTGAATCAGAAGGATCTGGCATACAGAGCTTAATATTCAAGAACGCCACACAGCAAGATTTCAGGGACATGTTCTGGGTCCTTGCTGCCAAAGCCAGATTTTCTAGAAAGCTCATATTGCATCTAGGCACCCAATCAGCGGGCATCTTTTCCAAAACACATTGGTGTATTTCTACATCAGTCACCTGCCACATTTATAAAATACTTAGCCAGAATATACTTTATACTGTGATGGTATGCGCGGCTATCTTGTGCGATGAGCTCATTTGGCTGCTTATTTTGTCGTCTAGCTCAGAACAGAGCTCCTTAGCAGATTCTGTAGAGCTGTGTATTGTGCGCAGCTCGGCTTGTCTCCTGTGTTGGTGAGGTCCTCTAGGTCACAGTTGCATGTTTGTTTTCTCCATCCAGTGGGTAATTTGGTTTTTAATAATGTTTTTGACCCCATTTGCAGATTGCGTGCCATAACTAGGAAGGGATGGGCCCTGCAGTAAGTAATTAAGTCTGCAGGAGCAGGGCTGCTTATTTTTCATTGCAGCAGATAATCAGAATGCTGTTGCTCAAGTGTAAAATGCAGAAATTAATGATCCTATATAATACAGATTAAAGCTTTCATTTTAAAAACTATCAGTGCAGAAGAATAAAAGTAGGGAGCCCTGCACCCACTTTGGAATTTCAATGTATGATATCTCTAACATATTTGGAGAAGCTGCCTGAATACAAACCAGAACAGAATTCAATCATATAATAGTTTAAACAAATGATCAGATAAGAGCTCTATGTGGCCACCCTCAGTGCTACTTAGAAAAAAGCATTGTTGAGTGTATACATTCTCTAGTAGGTTTTGTAACTTTCAAGTTTTTATGTGTTTAATAAGGCAGAAAGATAATTTTCCATGAGTAGAATAAAATCGTGAATTACAAAGAATAAAGGACAAAGAAAACATTTTAACTCCTTAAAAGGCTTAACTTTATAGAAAAATAATATTTTTCTCAAAGAGTAACCTTTTAATCTGAATCCCACAAAATTTCTCTAGGTATGTGCACAGACACCTAGGAACTAAATGTGTTGCTACTGCATTGTAGTAAGTAGTTATACAGCATGAAAGCAGATTGGGATCCCATTTTGCCAGGTGCTGTACAAGAAGAAAGCATGGTGATATAGTATAAACAGTAATCACATCGACAAAGAGATCACACCATATTTCTATTTGTTCTGGACTGAGTGGAGATGACATACGAATGCTGTTAAGAAGGGGGCTTGGATAAAAGCATGTGACATACACAAACTACAGGTGATAAAGGTTTCAGTAATAGGAAAATACTCATTTCTGCACATTTTTTTAAATTATGAAGAAAAAAATTAGAATTTTAAATGTTTTCTCTACACCAGACAGAAAATATTCTCAAATCAATTAATTGTTATTTTATCATGAAATGCCTGTAATATCCCCAAAATTTATGGAGGTGACTGAAGAAAGAAAAGGATGTTTCTTCATTTCCTGTGTTATTTAAATACCTCTAACTGTGGACTGTTTTTCTGGGAATCATATTTTTAGATCCTCTTATAGTTCGCTAACTACTCTGGCTTACTGGAACTATTTTCTTGTATATAAAGTCATCATCATTTATTTCACAAAAATTGTGTGAGTTTCACCTTTACCACATGTCTTTGGATAGTCCCCTAGTCCTATTGCCCTGACTCAAAGCAGATCAGACATGATCCTGCTCTGAGCTAGCACAAGCTTTTGCCTGTGCAGAGCTCATTGCAAAGATGGGCCCAACGCGAGTCTTTCCACTGCACTGAGTGACCTTTAGATATGAAATTTCATCCTTGTCCCAGGCTCTCATTTTTGTCTGGAACTACTTAGAGAGGAACAGGAGAACCTTAAGTATAAAAATGGTTTGTAAATGACAACCTATCCTTTTGCCATGTAACAATTTCTCAGTCATAATAACAGTACACATCTTATTCTTTTCCACCAGAATAACTGCATTTACCTTGCTGTTAATAATTTAGTACATAATCACTGTGGATTTGAAGAAGAGAGGATAAACCCTACCAAGAGAAGAATCTGACACCTACAGTCATGTACTTTCTTCTCACCAGAAGACTTCATAAATGGCATTTCATCCTACTTTGCTGTATACAGAAAGGAGAAAAAGTTGAAGAATCAAAGAATTTGCACCTGTTTCTAATGTGATTTAATGTGTACTTTGACCAGTTGTTTCTGCTAAAGCTTAAACAATCTCTGAGAATCTACAAATCTCTAACAATATACTCTGCTGCAGATGATCACATGAGTAACACTCAGAGACTAAATCTGGAAGCAAGGTAGATATATATACTTCTACACCTTTTTAAAAAATTTAACATTCATCCTTCTGATCTACTGACAATCATTTTGTTTTGCAGAGTTAGCTGGAGACAAAACTAACAGAAAGTGATTTCTTACATGGACCCTCTCTCCTGTCCCCCATGTGTTACTCATTCTGTCACAATGATGTTTGAAATTCGTTTTTGCCTGGAATTTAGTATTTCAGTGCAATACTGAACTTCGGTAGGAAACCATCTTAACACAGCTAGAGTGGTGTTTCTTGCACACATTCACCCCATCTCTATATATGCTGCCTGACTCAGGATAAGAACAGACATCTCTTCCACAATTCCTGTATCAATTTTACTAGACCTGAAAGGTTGAGACATTGGTCTTGAGCTTAAAGATCAAAATGGTGAGAGTTTCATTATATTTATATGGTCTGTCGTGGGCTCATAATTTTGCCTTGATGAACTTGGTAGCAAAAGAGCACCAATACCATGCTTTTCAATTTTCCCTTTAGCAGTAACACTACAGCACTCTTTGCTTTGTGTGGTGCGATCGATTCACAGGATTTGTGTGCAGGGTTTGATTGCTGAAATTCCAGAGTGTTGAGATGTCAGAAAAACTGCAAACCATATTTTGAACATTATTAATGTACTCACCCTGAACATCAAGCAATCAAAAATGTGTGGCTATTTGAAACACATTTTGAAATCACTATTTCTCTAATGGAAACTTGGTAAAAAAGCAAGGAGTTTTGAAGCAAACTACAAATACAACATTTGATATAGAGTGCATTGAGCCAAATTCAGCTCTGGTTTAAATCCACTATGTTACATTAAAAGTTGTTTGCATGGTATTTTCAATCAAATTTAGAAAGAAAAAAAAAGAATATATATATATATATATATAAAGAATAACACAGACAGTCCTACAACATCTCCATCTTTCTGACCCAGACTGCCATAAGTTCAGTCCTGAACAAAAATCATATCACCTGCCTGAGACAGCATCTGGCTTTACTTATTCTACGAGCAGACCCAAATTTTCTCAAAAACCTGGAATACCTGGAAAACCCCTTCCCAAGTAAGGCATGGCACCCTCACACCCATAGGAAAGACACCATCCAGAATGGGGCAGAACTCAAATAACGGAACTTTCCCAGCACATGATGTTAATTGGTACAGGAGACGAACTGCTTCCTGGGGAAAGTTAAAGATTAAGGAGGTCAACAGCTTGAAGGATAAAGTAGAGGTGTGGGAAGAGGAAGGAGAGGGAGGAATATGGGGAGAAACCAAGACTCCTGCAACCCAAGGCAAGGGAGATGGAGTGTGGGTTTGAGGAAGAAGGAGAGAAAAGGGCAGATCCCCACCCATATTTTTCTGAATCATCACTACAAGCACCTTTAACCTCACTGATTCTTTTGTTTCACCAGTACTTGACCACCCTGTTCAGATGGACCCTCTCAGCAATTTTGGCTCACTCCAGACCTCCAAGTTGGTCACTGCTTCTTGCTTTAAGAATTTGCCTTGGCATCACATGGAAGTCAACTTTGCCCATACTGGCAAGAAGCCTAGGAGAAGCTCCAAGAGTGTGGAAAACTCCTTCAATACCAAAGCCAGCTCTAACTTTGAAACACTGGGGAAATTTCGGAGGGCTTTTCAGGGAGTTGGCTGGCAGCTCTCATACAAATGGCTGAGATCTTCCATTCTGGATGCTCACAAGGCTGCAGTCTTTGATCCCACTTACAGCTGTTCCCAGAGCAACTTAAGAGCCTCAAAAAATTCCAGACAGTGCCCTGGCTTTCAGTCTTTCAGTCCAATTTTGTGTAAGGAGGCAATTCAGTAAAAACGTACTGGGAAATGAAATTCCTCCTTTACAGCCTCTCTGGGATTCAGTACTTACCCCATGGACCTTCTTATGGCTTAACGCTCTGCTCTGCTCAGACTGGGGGCAGGAAGGTTCCCTGGAACTCCATTCTGACTATGTACAAGCACCTGACAGTGCACCTGGGCATGAAAACACAATTTTGCACAGTGTTTTTAATACCTTCCCCAAACCAAACTCCCTTTGGTTTTGCTCATCCTTCCCTGGTGGCATACCAAAGGTGGTTTTGTTTTCAGGAAGGAAGGTTGCTCTCTGCTTCATTTCCCCTCAAGGTGAACAGCACAGGTACTGCTCTTTGAAAGCATCTGAAACTTAATCTGTCACAGGACTCCCACCATCAGCCCCCTCAGTGGTTCATATCTGTAGCTGAGAGATTGCCTGCTTCCTTATCGTTCCTGTACAGCCCTGACTTGGAAAATCAGCTTGCTCTGGGTGGAAGCCATTTGTTTGTCCACAAACGGTCCACTTGAGGATGATTAACAGCCCTCTGCTGTTACTCCTGGGTTAGAGTAAATTCAAGATGATGCATGGAAATCTCAAACAAACGGAGTTTGCAGGCTGGGGCCTAAATCTCGCAGAGCCCAGGCAGAAATCTTAAGCTGCTGACAGCACCTCCAAATGTCCAGCAGCCAACCCAGCAGTGGAAACAGGGGAGGAGAAGCCCAGAGTCTGCTCAGACACCTGCTAAAGACCCTGCAAGCCAGAAGTTGCAGAGCCAGGGACACAGACACTGGGGCTTCTGGCTGTGGGGCAACCTAGGAGGAAAACCTTGAAGTTTTGTTAATAGATACTATAATAGATGCCATTAGGTTCCATACTTTTGTTTTCCTGTTCAATTCCTGTTCAATTTCCTGTTCAATTCATTCTCATTGTCATTCAGAATTTCAGAGTAGGAGAGCCACGTTTGTGCCTCTATGCTGACTGCCAATACTCTACCAAAAATCTAGCCCTTTCTTTCATTTAGTGTCATTGAGCTCAGCAGCAGCTGGGCTCCCACTAAGCACAATGTGTTCATTGCTCTGCCTGCAGTTAACTCTGTACATGCTCCATCCCTTAGTTTAAAAGATGGGTTTATCTGTTCGTGTATGTGAGAGAGACAGTGAAAGAAAATACTGGAACACCTTATTTTCTTCTTTTCATATCTTTTAGTACTTTGAAAGGAAATCCAAAATAATTTACTTATGTCTATTTTTCAGTTTCTTCACTGACATTAACAAAGTTCTCATTAGACCCATGAATGAGAGGTCATATGGCTTTTGCCAGAGGCTGGCAAATCAGCCTCTTTCAATTTCAGTCGGAGATGTGATCCTAACAGGTATTTTTTGTTGTTTTGTTGGTTTTTTTTGTTTTTAGGTTTTGTTTTTCATTTTGATTTTCCTTAATAATCAGCCTTATTTTTTAAAAACTCATCATATTTTTGTACAAGGCAAAAAAATATACTCAGCTTTTCAGCTAAAAGAGATGGTTTTCATTTGCAAAAATTAAAAGAGAAGGCAGTCCATACAGCTTACTACTTTGCACAAACATTCATAAAGTGACCATTTTAAGACACCCTCAGTGATTTACAGTAAAATTTCATGTCAGCAGACACATCATACATGAAGGGGATTTACAAAAAGGGAAACATTACCTGAACACTGACTGAAATTCAACACCTTTCACAAACACTTCAGGTTGTTTGAAACTGTTCCAATTTACGTTATCTTGTACAGTCACAACATATAGAAACAAGAAAGACTAGAGTAAAATGCAAAGGAAGTTAAAATGTCAAAGGTCCCCAAAATAAAAGCAGTGTAAACCAAAGAATATCAAGAAAAATATCTCTATAAGCTTTCTGCACAGCAGTTACAAATGACTTTTCATCAGGCAGATTGTATAGCCAAAGCTGTTCCTGTCACTTGGAGGTTATTTTGTTTTTATTTTTCAGTGAGCTGGAGACCGATCCTAATTCTAACAAAACTTTAATATGTATGGGTGACAGAGGAAGGTCCTGTGTGTGTGTGTGTGTGTGTGTGTGTGAAATTTATTTTAGGCAGTTTCATTAGTCTATTAGAGAAAAAAAAAAAAAAAAAAAAAAAGTTTTCTAAATAGTCAAAAAGATGCCACTTTCAGGCATCCTTAAGATAAACCAATCTTTTCAATTAGGACAAAACCCACCACTACATAATAGTCTTTACAGGCTCATAAACCACCATACCACCCAAGATGTTAACAAGCTGGCATGTTTTGAGCATCAAAGATAGAGAGGAAACTGTGTTTACATGTTTGGCACAAAAACTAATGAGGAAAGTCAATTGGCCCTTTGTCTTGAGGGTCTGAAGAGCTGTGCTCTAATGTTTGGTTTCTTGGTTGGCACTTGTTCAAGTAATCACTCGTGGCCTGACAAAGCAGCACTTGTGTTTTATTAGTGGCCATGCTGAACTCTCCTGCCTGGGCTGTGTTGTCTCTCAATAGAGCGCTGCACCAGAGGGCACACTTATTTGAAAACACTAAATCAGAGCATGATGATCTTTGCCCGACAAATACAACCAAGAGAGCAGAAAAAAAAAATGTTGACAACAGCTCTCCTTTTGTTAGAGAAAGTGAGGAAACAACAACTGGCATGTGTGTGTGTGTGTGCATGCGCGCATGTAAGAACAGACCTGCAACACCAATGACAAAAGCAGCAAAACTTTGTGCCGCGATGAGATGCTCAGAGCCAACAGCATTTTCTCCATTCTTGAGAACAGCATATCAGCAAAGCTAAAATTCCTGTTGCTCACAGGCAGGAGAACAGACGTACATAGCATTTTTAATGTATTGGGTCAGTCTGACACAGGCAGCAAAGGTACAGGCTTATGAAGAAGTAGTATAGTCCAAAGCATTTGAAAGTCACTGTTTCATCTACTTGAGTCAGGTAAAAGGTAAACCCTGGAGAGCCAGGCTTCTTTATCTGATAAAACTCAAATCCTCAACTTCCAAATACTTTAAAAAGCACGAACTTGTCAGGAAAATTGGGCTGAGATTTGTGATTTGGGAAATTGGGCTTTCTGGTGAAACTGTTGGTACTCCTTGCCAGAAAGATTATGAGAACAAACTTGCAAACTCTGACTCACAGCAACAGTCCCACTGACTGTAAGAGACAACTGCGTGGGGACAAATTAACTGTTCCATTTATGACGTGTGTATGTAGGAACCTTCACCAGTCTGGAGGTGGGAAAAAAAATGTCCAGGGGGATACAAAAGTGAAAAATAATTACTAAATTGAAGATCCTTTATCTTGGGCTATTTTGTTCACATAATCTTTTCCTGTCACTTAGAATCCTATGTGGAGCATATACAAGTTTTGCTACAAAGTTTCACTAATTTGAACAGACCATCCACTTTTAATGCAACTATGTAGAGATATGCCAGATGTATCCTTAAGGATCTCCGGTTTTGTAGCTCTAATCTCAGGAATTTTCTAAGGTTTTGAGGGAGTGAGAGAAATAGTAGGTGGTTTCTGTTTAAAATACATTTTTATAGGATAAGAAAAAACTTTATTAATTGTTAAGTCAGTGGTAATTGAGTCTAAATGTAATATTAAAACCTTATATATGAAGAACTCTTTTTGTTTTCACATTTCAGTATACAGAATACAATTTTGAAAATTTTCCCATATTAAATCTATGAGTATTCACAGTCATATTTCAATTTAAATTATATAAGTGGGAAAGTGAAAGAAGTTCTGTCAGATTAAAAAACAAAACAAAGCAAAATCAAGAATGTCGCATCTAATTTTTCATAATGGCATAGTGATATAAGATGCAATGATCATCTGAAGGATTAAAACTACCCAGGTAGGCAAGAAAGTCAAAATATGGCTCACTATGCCCTTTCAGAAAAAATTGTGACATGTTAAACCAGCTACTATAATATTATAACATTATAACTGAACAGTCTCTAAACTTGTCCTGTCACAAAAATCATTAACTGATCTGTGAAATCCTGTAACAATTCTGGAATCATACCTGAAGGACAACAAAATATGTTTCCAATAACTATGTGTCTGAAAAGTCAGCTTTTCCTAATTTTTATATGAGAATCTAGGCATAGTTTTTGGCTTTCAGAGACACGTTAGTCAAGACGATTGTCAGATTGCAGCAGGCTATATATGGCATATGATACTGTATTGCTTGTCTGATAAAACTCTAGCAGAGTGGGTATAGCAAAGCATTTCTGCATTCAGATAGGCTTTGGCAGCTGCCTCTTATGTGTCCAGAGACTAAACTCTGCCTCAGGAGAATACGTTGTAGGAGTATTTCAGGGCACTGCAAAGGATGTGCTACTTTGACACAAAATATATATTCTTACTGTAGTCTTCAGGCTCCTTGGCATACTCCTCCAACGCACTCCTTTGGGAGGTAACTCGCAGTCACTGCTCATTTGCACTTTTTAACCTGCCCTCTGCTGAATTTTAGGAGTTCAGGATTAAAATCCATCTTCAGCAGCAACTAGTGTCTGCCCAACAAAGGTGCAAAAATAGACTTCCATAATTTTTTTGTTAACTGACTCTAATATAACCCCATGTGTATATCCCCTTAAAATGTTAAAATGGAAGATGGTGTTTGACTGTTTTGGAGAACAAAATAGACATTACTTCTCTATTCTGTAGTAGAGTTTCTTTCTGTCATACAGTGTCAGGAATCCAGCAATCCCCTGAAGAGTGGTGTGGGAACTGAATGAGTAAATGCAATAGGTAGCTGACGCTGAACCTTTTGAAAAACAGTCTCTGTTAATTCAGCCCTGTCAATATTTAAGTTTACCTAGGAGACCAGCAGTTTCTATATTCTGTTTTTATTTTCTCTGCTAAAAATTGCCATTTATTTCAGCAATTACAACACATTTTTTCAAACACTTCACAAGCCTTTCCTTGTCTTAAGGGAAACAACACAGTACTCCCCCTGGCTTAGGCATTATTATTAACTTCTGCATTGTAGTAGTGTGAATTACATGTTAAAAGACAAATAAGACATGTAGCAGATAAAACAGCATTAAGAATTTTTCATTATTTCCTCCAAATTTAGATTCAACTGGTAATCAATATCTTAAATTTCTGCACTTTTTCTCCCCAATATTTCTGTGTGTTAGATGATTTGAAGTGCATTCCAGTGATATTTGATAACTATGTATTACAGATACTGTTTGTTGGTTTGCAAAGGACTAATTGCATAGTGCTTCATATGGACAGCTTATATGCATTTCTTTCATAAACAGGAATTATACATTGATTATTTTTTCATTCTAATAATAGTAGTCAGAATTAAGTCATGCATGTAAAAACTCTACTGAGAAAGCTGCAGTCTAGACCAGTCCCAAAGATAAGACAATTTAAATAATTTAACCACAGTGTTAAATATTCTCTGTAAAATATACTTACTTCCCTACTCTTTAGTTTTTTTCTAAATATTTCTGGGAAAAGCACTAGGTTTCTATTTTTTCAAAAACCAAATCTTCTATTTGCAACTGACGTGTTTATACCCTGCTAATCTAGTACGAGCACAGATAGATGGAAATGATCTGCTTTGTGTATTAAAATATAAATATATATATATAATTGAGACCTAGCTTTTGTGGTGTTTGTGTAGTATTACTATAAGGCAAATTCAGTAAAGGCAATATCCTCAGAACCTACAGCTAGAAGCATTCCTTTCTAGCACAAAAAAAACCCCAAGTTTTTTACCTATAAAAGAGGGAAAACAGAATCACCTCCTTTCTACGTGAAGCTTGTGAGAGTAACACTTTGCAATACAAGTTCTTTCCTGGAAGTTAAATTTATGACATGTTGAACTGAAGCGAGCAAAGAAGTGGTATCACGCTATCACACCGTGACATAACTATAAAGGATGTTATTCTATAGCGCTGCCAGCAGAATTATGAAAAATAGGAAATGTTTTCAGGAATAGCCATTTTTACCCTAAGCCTTCATGAAGTTTATAAACACAGGAATTTGAGTGCTAAAAGAGTAAACGTGAAAAATATCCATTTCATCTGTGTTGTCTACACCTATGGAAAGATAGGTTCACCATGACAGTAGAATCATAACAATACAACTCTTTCCCTTACACTTTCTTTGTTAGAAATATCTCTGTGCAGAACGCCAGATAAAGTTAGCAGCAGTATGTTTCTTAATAGCAAATCTTCTGCAACAGAGTTCTAGCCTTTATTATAAATATAAATGCCTCTATGGATATATTTGTTCTTGGACACAGTTGGTAATGTAGTGCCTGAAGCAAATGAAAATAGGAATAAAATATTGCTATATCATCTGAAAATCAATGGCATTTATGTGATACAGCAGTACAAATCTCTGGGCCTAGCAAAATGGAGATATTCATGAAAATACCTCCAGAATAAAGCATTATCCAATTTAATCAGCTTCCACAAATATCCTGTTTAGTCCTTTATTTTGAGGCAGGCTTAGAAAATCCCTCTACACTTGTAAAACTACCTGTTTTCAGACAGCAAAATAACAGAACACTGATTTTCATCTAACCTTACTCAGACAAAGCTCTCATTATCTTCATTGAGAACTTGTGATTAAACTAAATATCTAAACGAAGGTACTGAAATTTAGGCTACTAAATTCTAATATAGGAACATGACAAAAACAACTTGATTTTCAGACTGTGACAGCCCAGAAATTCTACTGATGTGACGGAAAACAGAAGTTGGAATCTTCAGATGTTTATGCTTTAAGATAATCCTAATCTCAAATACTCCTATTTCAATATTTTGAATGATTTCTGCATGAACCTTTCCTTACATATTTTTACTAGTTAGCCATTTATCTTTGGCCCTTAGCTTTGATCTTTTTAAGCTCAGAAGATTTGCTTTATTTAGGTAAGTTATTTTTCCAGTGGCAGCATACTCAAGTGTCTCCTTCTTAATGCCAAGGCAGCAATATTCATCCAAATAAATTACAGTTAACCATTCACAACTGGTGTAGATGTGGGAGACAGACTTATTGAAGTACATATTTAACACAGTACTTCTTTGTGCACACAGCACACTCAGAGCTTTTAAATTGAACCAAACTCGGGACATGGCTTATCTACTTTGTTCTGTCTTTAATTTCCCAACAGAATATGTGGTGGTGGAAAATAAGAGCTATGCGTGCATGCAGAAAATTATGCATTTCCCAGGAAGACCTGGAGCAGTGGCTTCAGTTTCCTCTTTCTTGCAAAAGGTAGTGGACTATATCTACTCCATCCTGAAAAGACCTGGCAATGACGTCTTGGAAATACTAAACGGAGTGAGAATCCTCTGGCCAAGATGCTTTCACAGAGTTGTGAGGATGGGCACACGCTGACAGAGACACTTTGCTTCCACCAGCAGCTGCTCAGCTTTCCCACTCCTTCATCTTAATCTCCCTGCCCATAGAGCTCCTCTCAATGCAAATCCCGGTGCTATAGAGAAGCGAGACATGGGCAGCTGAGGTCTTTCTTCCTCGCAATAAAGAAGCCTGTTTGTGGAGGGTCCCCTCCATGCTTGGATGAATGGATAAGCATCAGCCCTGCACACATACTGCCCTTAGTTACATCGACAGAACATCATCATTTTGTTGCTCTGAGAAAGCAGGGACCTGAACCCACAGCAGTCGCTTGGTCTCTCTGAACTAAGGCTTACGATTGCATAACATAGAATTCTTGCATTAAAGGATTTTAGCTTAAAATATAAGCAAATCAAACAGAAGCACAATGCTGTGGGTGTTACATGGAGCCTTAATTCTTGCACTCCCGAATGTCCCGTACACTTTGAGAATAACCCCGACAGACAAAAGCTCTAAGCCATGTTTCTGAATAGAAAATCCACTTCCTGCAAGTTCGATTAAGCTAGATAATTTTCAGTCAAACACACTAATTTACAGACAGGTTCTTCTGATGTTTTCCCTCTGTTTGCAATTTGCATCATTAAATAGCTTAGTGTTTCAAAGCAGCCATGGTAGTAAGGTCACAAGGTTTTATGTTAAATAGCAACACCCTCAGCTTTTTAAAGAAGAAACAGAGAGCAGCTGATCTGGTGGCGCATAATTTTCTTTCTTTCCCTTTTTCTCTTCGGGTTGAGAAAAAGGAAGGATTGGAGCTTCTTATGGATCACAGACATTTTAGTCTGGAAGAAAGAGCAGATCTATAGGTCTTTGTGCTCTCGAAAGCAACACAGAATCACAGGTGTCCTTGATTATCAAGAAATCTTCTTCATTTCTAATGGTTTCCCCTTCTCTGCCTGAGAACAGCAGGTCATCTTTCAGGCATGAATATCTCATTTTGAGAGGCACAAAATTCAATCTTAAAAGGAAAATTTTAAATAAAGGTATACATTGAATTTGAAGATTAAAAAAAGTGCTTGGCAATATTCAGTATGCCAGAAAGCAGGGCTGTGCTGACCTATCCAGCGTAAACAGTGATAGTAAACAGATGTTTCTCAATTAATTCTGCCTGTGCTCTGTTTCCATATCTGAGGAACAGTGGTAACAACACAGCAAATAAAGTGTGATACAAAGACACCTTCATTCATTCTTTCTCTGAGTAAAATTGCCTTTTTTTTTTTTCCCCTGCCTTTTTTTATGGCCTCACAAAGTGAATTTGTGGGCTACAACTACCCTAAAGCAGGTTTTTGTGCCTCAGGAGGCTGGCTGGTCACTGGGATTGCAAAAGCCTGATTCTCATAGCTCCAAGCAGCTTTGACAGCTGCTGAAGACATGTATCAGTAAATACTCTAAACTGAACTCAGCACTGCGTCAAAGGCTCCCAAGCCGAGCTGCCCTGACAAAGCTGTTCCCAGCCCATCAGGGCTCTGGGTCGTGCAGCCTCATGCTGGAAATGCTGCTGCTGAACTGCTCTGTGGCTCCGCATCCACCAGATCTAAAATCAGTCTACATGCGTTTTTATCTCACAAACATACAAGCGTATATGTTTGAGAGGAGGGCAGGAAGAAATGCTGAATGTCATGAAAATTGTCACTGAAAGCAATGGCTTTTGTATAATTACATGTGTTCATACATGTAGGTATAAATGTATGGCTGAGTATGTGGGATGTATATATTGATAGGTAAAACAAAGTTAGAAAAAATGCAGTGTTGCCTATACTTTACATTACAGCTAATACTGTGAGTGATACATCTAAAAGGCTCATGTAGTTGTAAAGTTGTCAGTTTTAAAATGCTGATAGCTAGAAAACTGACAAGGTGCTCCTGGAGACAGGGAAAACATGCTTTGCCACATGCACAGAGGAAGATACAGATGTTCTGACCTTTGTGAAAAAAAGATAAACAAAATAGAAATCTCCATTTTGAAAGAAATATAACTGTAATTTCACCACTGAAGCCTCTTTGGGAAAAAAAATTAAAAGTAGTTTATGATGCATTGCACTCTTGCTTTCCTTACAAGTCAGCAGCTACAATTAAGACAGGTGGGAAATTTAATTCATTTTAATTCATTATACATTTCTCCCCTTCCAGAGAGCTATGTCATACAGTAGAAGAAACCATGCCTTGTCATTCAATATTTATTAAGCAAACTAAAATAGCCTGTTTTGTAGGAAACAAATTTCATTTTTGCCTGTCATACTAATACCTAGTGCCAGTCTGATCTGTTGTATAGTCCCACTGAACCCAGTGACTTTGAAGTATATTGTGTATACAAATGTCTTGCTGTAAGCAGTCCTGTACTACCAGCATGTGTGGAGACCGGCATGAACTTGCCATTCAGAGAAATACAGGGCTGTGAGGAAGGGGAGAGAAATCTGGTATCTTCCTTATTTAGGTGCTGCAGAAGAATATGAAAGTAGTTCAATAAGGCAAATGATCCAAGAACAGTTCTTTTGAGTATGTTCTGATGTGTGCAAACATGACATATTTAATTAGTATTACATTCTATCTCTTATAAGAAATCCAAGATTTGAGATAGGATAATTATCTTTTAACAACATACAGCTGCTAAACTTCTCAAGAATATGGTACCCGACATTGGTTCTTAGAGCACATCACAAATAACCACTTTCATAGCACAATAGTTATAAATGTCATATCATGGAAGAGAAAAGCTACTGTAGAAAAAGGGAAACATTTTCGTTTGTATAGATAAAGCAAGGCCTCAGAACCTCACACCTATGTAGCAAGCAAATGTGATTAAAGGCAGAACAAACAAGCAAAAACCTTGCATTAAATAGATCACGAATTTGCTTGTGGGTCGGTAACAGATGTGTTACTAAGGATGCTTTGTTTATCCAGTTGCAAGACTGTCGAAAAGAATCATTCCAGTGATGCTGCTTATCACGCTTTTAATTCTGCTCAGGCAAAACTGTTAGCTTTGAAAAAGCAATTTTTTTGGCTCTACTCTATCTGGCTGCACAGAATTTTCAAAGCACCACAATGTTGTAAAAAATGCCCTTTTAATCAGATTACCCTTGGCGAACGTCCCAAACTCAGGCTGAAGTGCAGTGCTTGTGGTTTCTCAACAGCTTACACTAAGCCTGCACCATGGAAATAATCTACTTTTAAAACCCAGGAAACAAATCGACTGCACTAAGGACATAAGTCGCTGTCATTAGGGAGTGATTAAGCTAAACATTTTTATACACTCTGGTAGCCCAGTTTCATATTGTGTACCTCTGTGCCGAGAGAAAAAATGGCACCCCAAATGACTGCTTGTTTGACTCAGCTGCCCCAAAATGATCTGGTCTTACACAAATTAAACTTAATTTTCCCCTAATACTCACAAAAGGAAAAAAAAAAAAAAAAAAAAAAAAAAAGAGAGGGGAACAGAGAAATTTGCTTTTAGTGAATTAGAAAATACAGTAAAATCAGCTTTACAAGCAATCGTTCAACTGAGGATCATGAGTTTGATTAAAGACTGTACATGATATTTTTTGACACACATTAGCCTCTCCTAAAAATCCTGTCACCTTATATTAAATTACTCCTACTTGTTTTATGCAAACATATTTCCTTTAATACATAATTTATATTGGAAATTCTGTGTATTTTTGAATAGGCAGCTACCATTTTTCCAATTTACCATTATAATGCCATGTCTTCAGCTCTCTGTGATGTTGTATTTTTTATAGTGGGAAAATACAAGATCGAGATGTTTGAACAGAAATTACTCCACCTCCCCCAGTTTTCCTCTAACAAAACTGTAAAAAAGAATACAGATCTGACTCTGTCTAATCAAATTATCTGGTGTCTGAGACAACCTTGCTATTTCGGTACATGCAGATCCTAGAGAAGAAAGGCTCTAGATGTCAGATCCTGGTGCATGAAGAGCAGAAGGTGTGTTTGCAAGAGGGAGGGAGGGTCGATTTTGTTTTCTGCATAAGTCTGAGCTCAGGTCTCACATGGATGGGATATTCAACTGGTCCAAGGTACAAATCAGGCTTGTTCTTGATCCCTACTTTGGACATTCTGCTGATAGTTCATTTCTAATTTATGAAACATGTCATTAATCCTCAATCTGTCAGCCTCTTTTTGACAATAATTCAGTCTGACAGTTGAAGGATTAATATTTATTAAACACTCTGTACTTCAGAAGTCAAAGAAGTATTCAATTCATTTCCACGGCAAAATCTTCTAACTTGTAGCAAGCACTACCCCCAATCCCTTCATGCTCCCTGATAGCCAAATAAACCCAACAAACAACACAATAGGAATAGCAGATGACCAAAAGAAACACAGGAGAAACAAAACAAAAAGGAAAAAAAGTAATTACAAGTAATCCTTCAAAAGACTTGGTAGTGGATTCATTTAAGGTATTCCTCTGCCCAAGCATATGTTTTCTCACTCTTCCTTCCCCTTCCAGCCCTCCCCCTCCCTTCCCCACTCATAAATAATTCATAACCTGATAAATATGCAATTTCAAAAAAGTGCAGACACGGCAGCACTGCATTAAAAAAAAAAAAAAGGCTTGTGCTTTTCACACAGAAGACCTGAGCTGCACTTAACGGATGACAGATTTTCCAGTATTCAAAGGCTGTATTATATATATGATAGGAGTGAGACGGTATTTCTGGTCTGATTCCTTGCTAGACATGTTGTGAATTGTCTGTGGAAAGCTGTAACATAAAACAAATTATGTTGTTGGTTTGGTTTGGTTTGGTTTGATTTGGTTTGGTTTGGTTTCTTCTTTTTTTTTCTTTTTCTTTTCTTTTTTTTTTTTTTTAAAGAAAACATGGCATGAAAAGCAAAGATGTCCCCACCATTTAAAGTTTGGCTCACCGCAGGTTTTTGGGTCATTACAAAACTAGGTAGTGAGTGCGGCTGGAGAAGGAGCGCAGCCACACGCTTCCTCATGTAGCTGATGCAGAATTTGCAGGTAGCGCACGTGCCGTACGTAATTCTCCCGTGATCCCGCCGGGAAGGTCTCCCTCCTCCCAGAGTCTCCCAAAGCGGTGGCCACTTACGGGCCATTGTGGGAAGGCTCTTCAGGGGCCAATTGCACAGGCTCAGCAGCAAAGGGCTCTGCCTGCTGCTCTCACGCAGGTAAAGCCCATCCGAAGTAAGACACAGGATGAGAAGTGGAGCAGAGTACCTCCATTTTGTGGGCTAATTGCTTGATTACCAGGCTGAAACAAAATGGAGGAAAGATTTTTTTTTTTTTTTTTTTGCAAAAGCAGCTCAGGGCTGACATGACAGAAGAGACAAAGTATTGGGAGAAAAATGGTGCTTAAGGAGCATCAGTCATAAAATCACTAATATGAAATGGAATATGAGAAATATAGATAATGCATACACATTCCTACAGCTAATAGATGCACAGGACTCACGTACAGTTGATCTTTGGGTTTAGCAACAGTTAGAACATAAAAATTATTTCAACCTGCGAAGTGTAACCTTTTGAATGAACATTTAAATTGGAAACACCATGGGTAAGAAATAGACCTCAGCATTTAATTTGGACTGGCTAGTTGGAAGCCTGTATTTACTGTACAATAATTTCAAATTTAATTAAATAACGCTGCTGATGCCAGTCACATCAATACTGTAAAGATGATTAATTGCGTGTTTAAATGAAATATAAACTGCCTTAAAAGTAACATCAATGCAGAGCCCTGTATGCAGAGACCATATGATAGATTTAAATGCATGAGCCTACCTGCATCCTTTAGAAGCACGCCACAGTTAAAAAAACAGGCCCTGCATCTGAATGTAGCAACTGTACCAAAACCAGAGCCTATTATGAGTTTCTGTTTTTCAAGGCAAGTCTGATTATTTTTTTCCTCCTCTTGACATGATTTCTTTTATTTTGCAGGAGAGCTTTCACAGGATTTGCATTGTCATCTCATGGACTAGCTATCGATAGGCAAACAGGGGCTGAGGCTCCGTAATACGAGGCCGTGCTGTCACAACAAGGCAGCTGGACGGTTATATATTCCACTTTGTTTCCATTGTATTTCAATCCACAGAAGCAGCAGGACAAAAGGCCTGACAGAGTTAACCATGGATTGTCACCTTGATTTGTCCAGTCTAGCAGATATGCAGAAATGAATGATATTCTGCTCATGAACAACACGCAGAAGCAAATAAGCTTGCAAACAGCATTTTCCAAACTGTACTATCTGGAAAAAAAAAAAAAAAAAAAAAAAAATCAAGTATCTTTGTAGATGCTACGTCCTTTATGAAAATGAAATAAAAGCAGGAAGAATCATCAGATTAGCAAACACACAGGAACACTCTTTTCCTGTAACACTGGCTATTGAAAACAGCAGAAGCGAGCTCTGTGATTAAGGGCTGGGTTCTTTCTGACTAATCTGCATCATGTTGGTTTATTTTTCAGGAATGGTATGACAGTACTTCAAAATGGACGCTTCTATCATAAATGTAAACACTTTGGGGCAAGGACCATTTCCCATTTGTGTTAAACTTGTTTGAGGGGCTATACCCTTAACACTATATAGGGAGGTGCAGTTACACATATGTGGAATACAGTAAACAAAGGTATTTCCAGAAGGACTTATCAAATTAAAATCTTCTTTTTAAAAAGAATGAAAACGGTGAATGTAGCTCTACATTTCTACATTTCTACTCTAATATAACTCTGAATTAAACATAAATAATATCTCATTTAACAATTACTAATTAGAAAAGCTGTAAATAAGTAAGTTTCCAAACAGGGAAATTCAATGTAGAGGCAACAGAGTTATAATTAAAATTCAGGACTGTTTCTTTTATTTAAAAAGTCTCAAATTTTAGCAAACCAATGTACATAAGAAACAAAAAAAAATCCAATTCAAAAAATTAAAGGAACGAGTTGTCTTTTTCCTTTTTTCTAAGGACATAAAAATTCCGGCTTATGCTACTGATCAGTAAGGCAAATTGAACTGAAAAAAGGGAAATGACTCAACAGAGCAAAGGTCAGTTCTGAAACACCTTAATTTTTTATAGAAGACAAAAATAACCAGCAAGAAACCTCGCTGTGGTTTCTGACAACCATGTGTTTATTAACTATATGAAAGACATAATAAAACTCTCATTTTGCTTATATGACATACTTCACCAGAATGGACAAAATACTTGCCTCCAAAGAAAAACCTTTCAGAAGCACATCATTTATACATCTTTTTTATTTATGAGATAAGGTAAGATATCAGAAGATGCAGTACTACACATCACAATAATGTATTTACTTCCGAGCATGCAGTATTTTAAACTGGCATGAAAGACTAAATGCATTTAATATTTTAGGTTTCTTATTAGTTTTTAATAACAGATTGGATGATTTTTGCATTCGTATATACATTTTATTGTTCTACTCGGTGTGTACTACAATCTTTTAATAGTGCAAAAATGCACACTAAAATATAACATACCATCGTACCATCTTAAGTACCTACTTGAAGCTACATTATGTATCACAAAAGGAAAAAATATATAAATCTTACCCACATACTGGAATGCTAATGTGCATCCATCAAAGAGCTACACATTCATAGTAAAGGTTTCAGCCCAAATAAAGCCCTTGCATTATCGCATACTTGTAAAAAATACGGAAAAAAAAATATTTTTTTTTTCATTACCAAAATTGTTTAGGAAAACCTAAAGGCACCAAAAGAACCATTTATTGTCCAAGGAGAAAATTGCACAGATTTGTCTTTCCTCAGAATTCTATGCAGCCAACCGTAAGAGCTCTTTGACAGTTCACCTGACTGCAGCAGAAATGGGAATGTGATGGTTACAGTGGCTGACAGAAAGGGGCCATTTCAAGTGCTATTATACAGTTTACATGAGAAGATTTCCACTGATTTTGGCTTTATTTAGTTATGTTTTGTACATTTTTTGTTGCCTTTTTTTTTTTTTTTTTTACCTAGCAATATATGTCTCACAATAATAAAGGGCACATTCTTTTCTGGAGCTGCCATATATAGAATGGTACACCTTAACATTTAGAATTTCATTAGTATTTCCAACTGGCTTTGACAAGTCACTGTGCTTTACTACTAAAAATGAAAATGCACACATTCTTTTCCCTCTTGACCATGACCACATTTGTAAAACACCACTTTATTTCCTCTGGTTTACCCAGCAATTTCAGACAGACTAATATAAACTAGATACTGTATGTTCACACTTAAGCCAAAGCATTAGAGGAAGAACAATGTTTTTATACCCATTTTTGGCAGAATGGCAAATGTTAAACAATGAAAGGGATATCCTGGAAACCTTATACCCTTAAAAAAAAAATAAATAAATCTTTGAGTACTTTACTGGAGAAACTCAATTCTATGAGCTCTTGTTAGGGGAGATGGCCCAACTGAAGCTGGTAGGTCTTCTCAGAAAAGTGAAGTCTGCTCACATGGGTCAGCACACACAGCAGTGAGCCGTGACGTTTAAGCATTTTATGGAAGGGATTGAGGTGTCTTTGCTGTATGGGACTGCTGTGTCGTACAGGTTTCGCTGTTCATGAAAAGATGAGCCTAAACCAACAAACAAATGCATATAGTTCTTTTTAAATGCTGATAGCATGCAGAAAAACGTGATGGTAACATGCTGGTCGTTTTACTAAATATTTGAAAGAAATAAACACATTTACTGTGTAAAAAGATAAAAGGAATAAAAGCAATAATAACTGAACTACACAGTCCTAACTTACTCTGCATTTACAGGTGATTTATAGATTTTACAAACAAGAGAAAACAAGCAACTGTATGCTTGATATATTGTTAAACAGGCCTTCTACAATTCTATTTTCTGCATAGGGTCAAGACTGTTGACATGGGATTAATCAGCTGCTCCTCCTGAGCCGTGAATCAGGACAAGTTGTTGTCTATTTCACACAGTACAATTGCTTGAAAATAGAATTCAGCATAGAAAGCACAGAAATATGTGAAAACACGACAAAGTTACAGGTATTAACTGCAACAGTGGTAATAATGTCAGATCCTTTCTGCTTTTGCATTTTGAAGAATTCCAGTAATAATGACAAGAAAACAATGCTTAATTTTCCTCCCACTTTCTGAAAATATAATGATTCTTTGCAGTGTATTGCTCTCTCAGATCATGATATTTTACTGAAATGTAAAAATTTTGCGTCTGTTCCTTTAAGCGTATCTCTTCATACGTGTATTTTGTCCAATTCACAAGGAAAAAAGATCCAGATATCTTCTACATGTGTTCTAGAGAACATACACCTACACGTAAATGTAGCCTATTCCCGACATGGTTGTTAGCTTATTTGTCAGCCTGTAGCATGATAAGATTTGAGAATATTGGGTGCAAAATGTCTTCAGGAAGAGGGAAAGAAATCATTCACTATTAGAGATAAGTATGACAAGCTCCTTTTTACACTAGGATACACTTGTATTAAACAGAATGGTGGGGTGCCTAAGTGAGATTGCATCTATTACCAATGGTTACATGAAAATGGACACTTATTAATCATTGGTTTGAAATTAATTATACATAGCTTTATAAATTCTGCTAAAGTCGGGATTTTTTTTTCCCCTAGGTGTTCCATAATATTCAAAGTACTGTTTTCTAATTACAGAATCAGAACTTAAACTATTTCATAAAGCAAAGTGTGCAGCAAATATGTAGGATAGTAATGATTAAGATGTTAATATAAAAGAGGCATTGTATAGTCAGTTTAAAAGTAAACATGTCATAAGTATTCAAAACAGGTTTTAGTTATTCAAAAACAAACACTTGATCTCTGTGATATTTCATATTTTTTGGAAGCTAAAATATGCATAAAATTTTTCAGTTTTTAATTACAGAATGAGATTTCTGTTGGTCACAAATAATAATTTTTGCTATATAGAATTTTTCACTAAGAAGAATGTAAAACACAGATCACTAAAAGAAACGATTTGGGGAATTTTGGCCAATGAAAGTACTTTTGTTGCTAAACAGCTTTTATGTGTTTTGTGTTTTATTTATTTTCAACACAATTCACTGTAGAGGTTGAGCATCTCAGATTTGTGATCAAACTACAGTAGTAATATGAAAAAGTTCCATAAACTCCTCAGGCATTCTAATGTCCTGTATTCAAGTACCTCATATGCACAAAGTATATAAAAAACATATTTTGCATCTAGTATTCATTATGTGTATAATTTTTATTATGTACATTTACATAGCATACTGTTGTATCAACATTATAGAAATATATTATTTAAGGGACTTATTGTGGAAAAATCCATTATCTTCACTAGGTGCAGACATGATGTTTTCTTTTATGAGCATTTTTATTTAATTTAAAAGTTAAGTTTCAAAAAAGTAGTTCCAATGATGGAAGAACAATTTAGTAATTAAAAGGAAATAAACATGTTGCTGTATGAAAAAATCTATGTATGTTCAGAAAGCACACATGCATGGTTGCATGAAAATGGCTGTGGTGTTTTAAAGCTTTTTTTCCAAAGTGACTATATGGATTCAAACTCCAGTAATTTTACTTCTTGCCTAGCACCTTAAATCATGCGATGGCTGAATTTTACTATATAAATTTATTTTAAACTCAAGTCAGCTACAATGATAATCTGCTAATCTAATTCTAAGAATACAGAATGTAAAGCCAGACTGTCAGGATACAATCGTGTAGCAGCCTTAACATGTTGCTGCTTTTTAAAGCTGCATCCCAAAATAAGAAAATTTTAGACAGACAAAAGTTCATTTTAGAAGTCCAAAACCATATACAAGAACATTGTCTGAATTTGGAACAATATTTACATATATATGTCTAGGAAATATATACATTTCTGATTTAAATAAGATTTTGAAGGAAACAGTCATTTTACTATTAATGGAAAAAATGAATATAGCAACCATTGTTTACAAAGTGTTGCTATAAATAATGTTTACCACAAGCTCCAGTAAATATTTTGACAATGATTTATAAGTACATCTAATAAAAATATTATATTTTTCCATTCTAGCAGACAGCTAAATATTTTATAACTATAGTTCAAAGTAATGTACTGGTCTATTTTGAAAAGCTTTTTTTCCTGATTTTATTTTCACTTAATAAAATGCCTCCTCTCCTAAGAATACTTTAAATTAAAGCAGGTGGTTTATTTTGTTGTTGTTGTTGAAGTAGTTATTCTTTTTTCCTCCTCTAATACCAATTTGATAACTTTAGCAGCTCTTGAATGTTTGTGGTATGCGTTATTAAGGATTAAGCTTTAAATTTATTTGTCTAGGTAAAGAACCCAGTATTGCACAGGTCAAGTGGTTTCAGCATGAAAAACAAAGAAATATATTTTAAAAGGTGTTAGTATCTCCTTTCTGAGCCCCTTTTTTATTTCAAAGTGCAAATATGGTTATAAATCACATTATCCAATGCATACCAATGATCTGAATTACAAAACAGACTGGAATACCTACAACTTTAGTTTAACCTGTGGAGATGACTCATATAATTGAATTGGAATATGGATATTGTAATTATGTATAAATTTTCACCAACTTGTTTTAAAGATAAGTGCTTCATGGAGGAATGAGGAATGTGTCTGAGATACCAGCAAGGTTAGCTTTCCATAAGGCAGCAGATCCAATAATACATCTCCTAAATCTCTCATCTGATTTATACATAACAGTCTTTGTCAAAAGGATGTACCACCTCTGGACTTCTGTATCAAATTGCCCTTTTTTATTCAAGAAAGAAAGGTGCTGCTCTGCTTACACATAATAAAAGTAATATTAGGCAGAAATACTTCTTTTAGAAAGGTTATTTAAGCTTATTTAAGCACCTGTTTTCCTTTATGGATGGTTTATGCCCACCTCTGTTTGGGAAAGCTCTTTACAAACGTATTTACAAACACTTCAACTTAGTATACGCACTTTTTTCATGCTCCTACCTCAGGCTGCAGTTACAATCATAGCTGGGGTAGGCATGGATTTCAGTGACAGACTAGCACTGGTGCATACACGGCGACCCCAAACCCCAGTAGATGTTACCTCATTCCGAAAAACCGCACTGCCAGGGGTGTGCACAATTGCTGACGCTCTGGACCAAAGCAAAGGACCCATGGGGATGCTTGCAGGCAATACAGGCACCCTTTTTCTGCGGTGTAGACAAGCACCTACTGTACATGTTGACAGATGAGATCAGGAAGGCAACCTGTGGCAGCAACCTCTTTCTTAAGTGCATGTTCCATATGTGGAAGAACAAAAATGAAAGCATCAGTGATCATTTTCTTGAATGCATTCAAATTATGATTTTTGATACATGATATGTGGTGCTTTTTAGATGAAAACCGTACAGAACCGCAGAAGTTTTGATGTAAGCTGCTACATAGAAAAGTTACTCATATTTGGGAACTGGTACTTTTCCACTGAAATACTTGTCAAGTTTGGAAGGCAAAATAATTTTGATTCCTTGATTATTTGGCAAAATAAGTGCACTGTAGGATTTGAGTATCCCTCAAATATAAAAGAATTGTGTAGCAAGTATTTAGCCTGATTCTGGTACTAAAGAACTATCTCTGCATACTTCCGGCTCTTGCTTTGCTTCTATTGCCTCTTGGAGTGCGGCAGACATAAATTCCTGTGGGTAATGGCCTGGAGACTGCTCAAGACTGCTAACTTCCACCATTTGTCATTATCATAGAAGCACTGCTGTCTCATTTTGAAAATATTTTATATCTTACTGGTCTATGATGATCTGGCATTATACACCACATTGCAGCATGTAGGACAGAAAACTACCTGAACATGCCTAGGAGCAGGGTCAGAATTCATAAGAAGAAGATATGGTATGAGACCTGCTTTGCATCCAAAATTCTCCCAGATTAGACCCAAACAACTTGGTGTTACAACTCTATGCCACCAAAGCAGTTAAACAGCAAGGAATGAAATGCAGTTGAGGGTATTTTCATAACAAATCTCATACAACCTTTCTAACCTTTTCATCAGGAAGAAAATTAGAAGGACAGGTAGTGCTCTATTTGTGACTTTGCTGAGGCATAAACATTTGTAATCTTCATGTAGAAGAATCTTTGGATGCTTGTGTTTGTGTGTGAGTGAGGGAGGAGGAGAGTAGGGTCAGGTTCTTGCTTATGACTTGTGAGAGACAGAAACAAGGGTATTTACTTGCAAGTCTGTAAAGGACATCAGTGGAAACAGGATTAGGCCTGTAATATTATTCCTTGGCCAAGATCTACTCTACAGAAGGTCACTTAGGTGAAAAGTATGTGAAATTGTTATGACAGCTTTTTATGTGTTAATTTGATAAAAGAGGTATGTTGCAAATAAAATGATACACACTGTAAAAGGCTCACAGGTTAGTTGAAAGTCCTTTTAGTGGTAATCCAAGACTCTCTCAAACACTGGAGACCAAATAGTTTAAAATCATTCATAGAAAGGAGCACATTTTTATTTTACCAATAATTTTGTGAGGTTTAAAAGGAGGCCCCAGTGCATGTCAGTTCCCTGGCGCTACTTTCCTATTGGAAGCTTGAAATGCCATGCCTTTCCAGAGTCTGGTAGGATTTACCCACATTCTGCAGCTAAAGGACAGGTCAATTCTGATGTCTGAAAAATAATTTTCTGCCCATAAGCTTTCATAGTAGCTTGTGTTACTGGGAGAGAGAACAACAGGTTGTGCTGGGGACAGTGGAGGCTGTGGAGCATTTCTAAATATCCCTTGTGATGCATCATCACCTCTTCCACCCCTCATTTTCTGGATGCTGAACTTGGTACAATTTTCTAAGCAATCTTATTTTCCGAGGTAAGTGCCCTACCCTTGCTAGGAGTCAGATCCAGCTGCAACCCCAAACTCAAGATGAAGGCACCTTAAGTTGCTGAGTAGTTCTGAAAATCTCCCAAAGCTGAGAATTCATTCTTGTTTTTAGCAAATAATGCTGCAAGAAGTCAGATGTTCTGAACTGTATATAAGTACCTGCTTCTGTGTTTTAAAATACTGAAACCTCTAATGCATACAATAAATACAAGCTTACCCATTAGTTCCATTGTATTGCCTTAATTTTCTTTTCAAATCACAGAACATATGAGTCCTTTTAAATGAAAGCTTCACACAATACTCTTTAAAGTATAGTATACCAATGCTTTAAAAAGAACATTAAAAAATGAAAGATTTTGCCTATTTTGTTCAGCTTGAATATGCCCTAAGTTATGCTTCTCAGTTGTCCCAATTTATTTTAATATGAAAAAATCTAATCTCTGCTGGTAAAGCAGATTATGCATGTATTAAATTCTTTAAAATTAGAACATACTTAATGCCACATTAGTTCCAGGCATGCAAAGGAGAAGAAAGAATTATACACCTAAACAACAAGAATGAGTTTTAAGTTTAAATTTCTTTTTTGCTTCAGTTCTCAATTGGTAAAATAAAATCATGTACGATTTACCATTTAATGAAATGCAATAATGAATTCGCTTTCTTTTTCTGAACAAATCACAAAATAAAAGATTTAAAATAGCCGATATTTTTAATTGAGAAAAAGCAAGGCCAATGCACCATTTTAGCTGTCTATAAACCTAGTATATCTGGCTCATTTTCCCATCCCTATCCTCCCTTGTCTCCACTCAGTAAATTAAACTTCATTTTGCACTTCTAGACATGCATTCAAACACTCTGCTTTTGGTCTCAGTAAAACATTGCTGACTCCCCTCTGTCCAGGAAGAGGACATTTGGACTAGGGCCTAAAACATGGAGGACTGCAGGTCCTCGTGGTCACAAATACAACTTCATTTATGGCAGCTCACCAACAGAGTAATTGTGCTTTGAGGTTGTTGGTCTTGGTTTTCTGCCATGCCGTCAGAAGACTACTGCCTCCATGGCTGCAAGTGTGGCATCTTCCACAAGCATTGTTTTTACCGTTGAATCCTCCACAACTCTGGTTTCCTCAGGTCTAGTAATATAGAAGGTAATTTTCCCTCTATTGCTATTATCAGTACCGAAAGAGAGCAACAGTTTGTGATTAGGATAGATAACTAACTGCTGTGGGGACTGATACATAAACTCTTAAATTGTAAATCCAACAAAAAAGAAGGCAAATGCAATGGAACTGCTGTTCTCTCATCAGAAAGAGTATCCATTACCATAACAGCCTTCAGAGGCCAACAACAACAAATGAGACTCAACTGAACAGGTAAAAAGGAAAGAGAGAGGAAGCAGAGCACTAGCCAGAAAAAAAAAAAAAAAAAGAAAGATGAAACTCAGGCATACCACACAGGGACTCCACCTGTGCTGCCCATCTGATATGTGCAACTGTGGTTGTATGATGTGTTGCACGTTGAGCAAAGGTCAACAGATGAAGCAATTTCAGCTCACGTAAATGTTTAAAGGAATTTACTGCTGAGTGCACTGAGGTTTACACTTTGCCTGGAGAAGCAGTGAAAGGGGATGGCATCCGCTTTTCTGTTTTTCCATGAAGAGTTCTTGATGTACGAGAAAATATTTGGCTTCAGACAGAGAGGGCAGCCTTGCCCTTCAGGCAAAGCTCCTTCTGACCCCAGTGGAGGGTGGAATTTGATCCACTTGCCAAGGTCTGTTTTATGAGATAACACTAGGAAAGTTCTTCCTGTGCCCTTGTTGGAGTGGTGATGTTGTGGCCTTTTCTTTCTAATCAATGTAGTAGCAGCATTTTAAAGGACAAACTAAAGGATATGATAGAGCAAACAGACGACTCATCCTAAAGGAAAAACAGAAACCTTGCCCGAGTGTTTGTTGTGTTATTCCTTATTTTAAATTCTGTTTATGTTGCTAAAATTTGCATATATTCTTTTTAATGAATACTACACAGCTGAGAGACAGTGAAAGATGCAGAACGTGAAGCTTGTAAACGCTAGTTCATTAAATTAAACCAGACCTGATTTGCAACAAAATCTTACATTCCTACATTCTTGAATCTCATAGACAGGCTGTGATATAATTTCCACCAGACCTTGCAAACTATCAGATTGTGTCTATCTGTTTAACTGGAGTGCTTAAGTGGCCTTCATTGTCAGGGTGTTCAAACACCTCATAGTCTGCTAATGTATTCAGCCACACAATGTCTTATTCATCAAGACTCTCTGTGAGTTGCCTCAGCCCTCAACACCTTTGGCAGGGTTCAGCACGATGCTTTTTCAGGTTGGTTTTTCCTGTTCCTAAGGCAGGAACTTTGTATCCATGCTCAAACTACACCTCCCTGAAGCACCATGAGGCCTGCTTCTCCACAAACATCTGCTTTCTCAGCACTGAGATGAACTTAATCACAGGACAAATGTAGAATATGAATACTTTATGTTTGCACACTGTCTTCTTTACTAAGAGGGTGGTGAAAGACTTCCTAGACAGGTGGTCAATGCCTCAAGCCTGTCAGTGTTTAAGAGGCATTTGGACAGTGTCAATACTTGGTCAACCCTGAATTGGTCAGGTAGTTGGACTAGATGATCACTGAAGGTTCCTTCCAACAGAATTATTCTATTCTATTCTATTCTATTCTATTCTATTCTATTCTATTCTATTCTATTCTATTCTATTCTATTCTATTCTATTCTATTCTATTCTATTCTATTCTATTCTATTCATTTTTTGCCAAAGAATTCACCTCTACAGTTCCATTAGACTTGGTCCCCTCAGCCATGTTCTTCAACAGTCATTGAGAGAAGAAGCCAAAACTAAGTTGTCAGGGCTGCTCAGAGGGACCTCTTGTAATGCAGACATCTCTGGCAGTCTCAGAGCATTATCCATGTTCTACCTGAACAATAGGCTTAGCCTGAACTTTGGCATGAATAAGAGGCAATGGAAAGAAATGAGACACTTATTTTAATAACTTGCTTCCTTTATAACCTTTCCCTTGATGAAAGATATCTGTCTCCTGTTAAGTTAGGTAGCAGCCTGGGATCTTTTAGATTTTGCGGCTGGATGCATGCAGGACCAAGACAGAAATAGGACTGCAACATCCACTTGTGAGTGTCCAACCAAATTTTGCTTTTGTGTTTTGTGTTCTCAATTCTAGTTTTGAGTATTATACCTCATTACATCTACTAATCAAACCATTCGGTATGAAAAAGCTCCTTTTAGAACTTTACGTGCTTGTTAACGCAACGAGCTAACCATGCTCTTTGTTGTGTAGAGTCAGAACTGAGGTTTCTGTTTAGTTACTCAGAGACCTCTTCCTGTGACTATCAACTTTCATGACAGACACCTGCAACAGCAGCTAATCAGTGCAACAGGCTCATGCTAACCAGCAACAAAACTTTCACAGAACTCAAGCTGTGAGGACAGGGTCCTCCCATTTCAAGACAAGAATGCCCAAAAATCTCATGTTTTTCAGAAAGAGTCCTTGAGTCTAGCTCTTCTCAAAACATTTTTCACACAGAAGACAGCTAGCCATATCCACCTCTCAACAGATGGGAAATAAATATGTACCATGATCCTGGTGGGTCCTTTCCAACTCAGGATACTCTATGAACATGAGCTTTCTAAACCAAAATTCCCTAAGATGTGGAAATTGAAGCCTTTCCTGAAATAGTCTCCACATTTTCAATCCTAGCACTCCTAACTGATTCTATAATGAGAAACAGCAACAAAAACCTCATCCAGTGGTAATTATGATAATAGTTTCTTTCATTATAGTTTATGAAAACTGCTTTTAGAAGTTAACCATTCACCTGAAATAAACAGACACAACCCTCTGGCTTCATATTTCACTTCATAAAATGAAATATGTGTGCACTCTGCCCTATCTGTCTTGAAGAAATTGAAGGTAAAACTCACCTTTCTTTTATTTATGTTTTCAATAACCCATTCAGAAATGTAAACATCAGAAATGTTCTACTGTGCAAGCTGAGGATATTCAGTTTCATATCTGTAGTGTCATCAGAGGCCAGCCCTGCCTTTGGACTGTGCCACCCTATGTGCCCATCTCTGAAGCATAAAACAAAATAATGCTGCAGTGGAGGACGGAGCAACAAATTCAGCCATTTTTTAGAAAAACTATCTTGAAAGAGACTGAGGTGTTATATCTCTTCCTAACTACCAGGACAAATAAAAAATACTGCTGGATCCCATTAGTGTAAACTATTTTACCATTTGTATTCCATGTATCAAAAATAATGTACTCCTATATTAGGGGAAAAAAAAGGTATTTCTTGTCATTCCTACTATGAAATCAGAATAATCTCAGCAAGTTGATACAGTATGGAAAGATGAAGATCTACAGATTAGTCCTTATTTCACATATTGTTCTAATTCCTATTTATGTACTTCTTTGTTTGTTTTCATATTTCATGTGGTTACAGAAAAACACCTGTATACAGCCATAAGTGCCCTGATAACACAAATTCTAGAATGGCAACAACCATGATAATATTCCAGAACAACATAACTCTTTAATTCTAGTTATTTTCTACATCTTATTACCTCACAAATTTATATAATATCAATGAATTTTAAATATCAAGGGAAAAATAAGATTGTAAGAAACATGCCAGCTGTGGGCAATAACAGAGGAAGCTTTGTTAACTGAGAAACAACAAAGCAACAATGGACTTTTACAAAAGCAGAATGGCAATATCTGAATGCTACTCAGTAGTGTAGCCATTGTTTTAAGAAGAGAAAGTCTCGGTAAAATACCTTTGGTTAGGTCTGGGTCATCAAGCATATACACGTTAACCTGATGTGTGTCAGCAGTCCAGTTGAATTCAATGGGGCTATTCAAATGCACACAGTTACCTACCTCAGATGGATTTGCAAACTAAAGCCATTTGTAGTGATTCTAGGTAACATTCTTAAAGTTGTCTGGGTGATTTAGGGCCTCCCAGCCTTTTGAAACAGCCTGAAAAACTGATAACCTCAGCTAAAAAAATGCTCAGATTCTCAAAACATTTAACAATCCCCTGAAGTCTTCAGCCCCAAAGAAGAAGCTTCTGCTCATATTTAGAGCAGAGGAAAGGTTAAACACATTGGGGAAACCAGTGCAGTGAGAACTCACTTGGGGTGACAAGAACAAGAAGACATCATACAGAAGGAAACTTGGTCACCTGCCTCTACTCAGATGGGCAGTATCTCTTCTCTGCACAGGGTCTGTAGCAGTACATGCTCTTCTGAAGGTATTTTATCCCAGTTTTTCCATTGCCGAAAAGCTAGAGAGAAAAAGATTTACAGTGAAACATGAAGACCCACTAAGTTAGAGCAAATTCCAACAAAAGAAAATTTAGGCTTGGGATCCCTCTTCTGCTTTTCTGAGACCAAGGTCTTGTACAGGGATCTGTCATGCTTTTGAAGTACCTTCCCAGAGATGGTCTTTTTGGGTGAGGAACATGGACACAGCTACAAAATTTCTGGCTTTTTGCACCTTCGGTGAAGACTCTGTTTGACCTTCACAATTCTCAAACACAATGCAGCAAATTAAAAGTAAATCTGAGAAAACTGACTCATACTTTAGGGCCAAGAGCTCAAAGTAGTTTATTCTCGGTGGTAACATGGAGGTTGCTTGGCACAGACTTACCAGCAAAAGCAAAGGTGTGTTTTGAGCAGTAGTTTTGTGGATGTGCACTGTGGGCTTGATCAGTTTAGGCACCTGGAAAAATAGCCTTTTTGGAGATCAATACTAAATCCCTTGTGCTAACTAAATAAAGAAGAATCTGGATTTCTTTTGCTCTAGTTCTTCCTTTGACTTCAGGAAAAAAAAAAAATCTATCATCTGATGCATTATATTTAAATATCTTTTCATGAGATGAATATAAAATTAATAAAATAACCCAACTCTGAACTCAGTCTTGTTGTCATGCTGTGTGACACACACCTTTGCTACCTTCTTTCTCATAAGAAACTGAATGGATTTCTATTTTTACTTCTGCTGTTTTAATTCTGTTACTGCAGTTGTTAAAAGAACTTTCTGGACCTGGACCTTTCATCAAATTAAGGAATGAATCAGGTAAAGTGTAGAGGTGGTGGGTCATTCTATGTGTCTTAAACAAGAGAGGTTCACTCTACGTGGCGTAAACAAGAGAGGTTAACATTGAAATCCTTGTAAATCAAACACAAACATGAGTACTGATGAGCATCACCCATAGGAGTCTATCTTGACAGAAGAAGTAGTGAAAAATATATCTTGTCACCAGTTTTGGAAAGCATTATCCTAGTAGCTTGGTAAGAAATACAGTAAAAAACAATCCACGGAGGCCTAACATTCTTAGAAGAAACCTTTCTGTACAGAGGCACAGAAGCACATTTTTAATTAGTCTGCTAAAAGACTAAACTCTAGATAACCCCTGAGGACCACTGCATGGTTAGTTGATTTGGAGTAGCTTGTAATGTTTAGCAAAATTGTGACCTTGTTTCCTTCTACCGCTCTTCTACCTTTCCTTGCTGAAGTGTGCCCATACAAAAGACAACAATAATAACATTTAAAAACATATATATGCATTTAATCTCCAGGACAAACCGCACCTTTGCCTATTGACAACTTTATGACTTGAGTGGAATTTCCTGTTATTTCACTAAGGAATAACTCTGGTCTCATACAATGGTCACTATACAATGTTTGTAAAGGTTGGACTTATAACATTATACATTTCTGCCCACTACAGGACAAAGTGATTTATTTTACTCAATATGTACATACACTTCAAATGAGTGTTCCTCCACACCTTTTGCCCAGTCACAACCAGTCTGCTCACACAGTGGCCATTCCTGTAGTATCAGAGCACCCTTCTCAAATGAAAATGGTGACAGTACTGCCTGTCTCATCACCTTTCCCCTGCTGCTAGGTGCTGCAACTGGGCCTCCATCAGGTATGCAACATGCATCAACTATTTTAATACACTGTATTTAATTTCAGTATTTATTATTTTTTAAATGCATGTAGATGGAAAGGTAAGCAGCAAAAGGGGCTGACTGCTGTCATGTGAGGATGAGTGTACTTGATGAAAGATGGATGAGGAGATGAGTGATGAATGATGATAAACAATGGGAAACCTTTAGCCAACTTTCTGGTACTAATAGCTTGCTTATTCCTTGCACCAGCACATTTTAAAGAATACAAGTCCCCTCATTTACCTGTGAAGAAGTTAAGTACAGAGAGAGAAGGAGCTTTCCCCAAAATTAACCAATCCAGTGTTCTCCCTGTTTTCCAAGGATGAGAAGCCACTATAAAAAGTCATTAATGAGATTTAAAATGCCAATCAATTCTACCGTAGACAGAGCAATATTCTTAACATGACCCTGTTTTCACATCTCTCACCCACTCCTCCCTTAAATTGCACTTTTGTTAATAGCTTATTTCTGAAGAGGCTTTTGCCTCTTCAACTAATACAAATGAAACAGAACTAAACCAGTTATATGCAAAACTGATAGGTGGATCAATGATCAGAGTAAGACAGCAGAAGCAAAAGTGAACCCATCTGGCCAGGAGTCTGGCAGCGGAGACATTTTGCTGCCCATGCTTAGAAAGGTAAATTGATCCTCTTAGATATTTCAAAAGTAGGTTTGGATGCATCTTCCTGGGGTAGATATGTCCCTCTGTGCAATACCCAGGTCTGATCCATTGACTGGCCCTAGACCATATTCTGGACCACACTCAGAAACACGGCAGAGCTTCTTTCTGGTCCTTGTGTCCATGTTTCTTTCCCATGGAAACCAGGATATGGGGGAAGACAGCAAGATGACTTCTTCATTACTGGGTCTTGCTCTAACATGTTTGAATGCAGGATTTGGACTTACAAACTGGAAAGTGGTCTAAGGTCTTACTGTTTAAATACTTCACTAGTGGACATGAGGAGCTTTAATAGAGCAAGATGATGTTTGTACTCAGATTTTACCCAACCCTTTCCTAGCCTGGAATAGCAAGAAGCCCTGGGCTCCAGACACATTATCCCTTGACTCTTCTCCCTACAGATTGTCCACACTTGAAGATATTTTCTCCTGGGCTGGTGAGGCAGAAGGACTGGGGGCACAAAGCATGGCAAAAACTGTACCATGAAGGTGAGGCCCTGTAGGCTATGATTAATTTGGCACATTTTGAGAGCCCTTCACATTCTACAAATCTGTATCTCCAAGCTTAGATTAATTTCTCACAGGCCTACTATTTCATTTCAGCATGCTCAGTTCAGTTCTAATAAAAGCATGCCTTTTTGTATTAGAGAACTTTTTTTCCTCAGAATAGTTGACTATTAAATTCCTTTTTTATAATAATAGTGTGGAATATATTACTGGTTTGCACAACTAAGAGCTATCTCTCCATATAAAAAACAGTTGCCTGTTTGTACATATAGGTGTGCATGTATGTACATAAATTAGAAAGCTGCAGCTCTGAATAACAGCTTTATGTGGACTTGGATTACTAGATCTAAATCTTTTACAAATAAATATCATGTGGGCATTGTCATTTTAAATATTTAATACATTCTAGAAACAGCTAGCTCTAAAATGAGTAGTATATAGAGAGAAATATGTTAAGTTACAGCTGAAAGATAAAGTCATTACTTCCTAACATTAGACACGGTTACTTTGTATCTCAAATGCAGTATGTCACACTTATATTTTCAAAACTGGCTTTTTTCTTGTCATAGGGCTACTAAGAAAAAAGAGGTAAAAGTGTATGATAACTACCCAGAGGTTTTATCCATACCTGTATTCTTACATCAAACTTGGCTGTAGGTTTGAAACACATTTCTCACTAATGCAATCCCTCAAAAATATTAAAAATTAAAGGAAGCATTTTATTTTCAGCCTTGAAGAACTGTACGTTTTTAAACAAAATGAAAAATTTTAAAGTAAAATGCATACCTAATTATTTAAAACATGCAAACTATTCTATGGCCAGAAAAGTAATTCATTTTCCCATGGCACAGCAGAATAAAACCATTTTTAATTAGTTCATAATCAGCATAGCATTCCTGCCTAAAACAAGTCATCAGATTTTTTGTTTATACTTTCAACAAAGAGTGGATGTTTTCATCAAAGTCTCCTCAACATGTAGAACTAGGCAGTACAGCAGATGCTGCTGCATCTTTATACTGAATTTAAAAAATGAAATAAAGGATGAACTTTGGTTATACATTCTTTTTTGTCAGAAATCACCCCTGAGCTCTTCCTCCGAGTCTCCCCTTCCCAGCCCTCCTGGTGAGGCACTGGTGCCCACTGTGGGCCTGTCCCAGTTAGCACTTGCTGCTTGATATGCATATGAGTAGCCACCACCTAGAGCAGCTTGTTCCAGTGTTAGAATCTGGTACTACAGGCCATTTAAGAGAGAACGACACAACAACTTGTCCTACAAACAGGGAGGGAATAATAAAAAATGTACAATGCTGTGTATTCCCTTACAGATATTAGGAAGACTGAAATAAATACTGTTAAAAGTTCATTCATCTGGGACTTTAAAAACCAAACCACAGTTCTTTTCCCTGTACTGTCCATCCAAAGGACACTAAAGAGTGTAGTTATCACATATGGTAGGACATTTTTCCACAGTATGATCCAAATACTGATCTATACTGCTTCAAAGCTTACTTTGGGCAGTGGTAAATATTACAATTTAACCTAATGGGGAGAGAAGAGATAGAAGGGATGTTCAGTGTGAATAAGCAGGGCCGAAGTTAATTATGTGTCTTGTTTGATCTGCAGATCTCATTGAGATTTCTTCTTTTACTTCTCGCAAGTCAAATCTGATTATGCACTGCGTTGTGATTCGATGAAGGCTCGGACCACAGCAAAGCTGGCAATCAGGTAGCCAACAATGTCGTAAGCAGCCAGCTGCTATGAGCACCCTGTGTTTCCAAGGTGCAGCTAGGTCAGATATAAGGTTCTTTCCCAAAGTCACCACTTTCCTCCTTTTATTCTTTCCAGCACCCAAGCACACAGCTTAGGCAATACCTGTGGTTGTGTTTCCCTGTACTTCCATCTCCTGCAGTTGCTGTCTCAAGGAATAGGTGATGTTGCTTCCTCTCCCTTTGCTCACACTTGGCTCCAAAGCTGCATTTTCTTGAAAGTGTCTCTCGCTTTCCTGCCTAGCTTTGTATACTGTTATTCCAACCTCCTCTCTTGCTTCACAGAGGATGTCCTTTGATCAGCACTGCATAACAATATCAGAGTATAGTCATAGGCACTTGATGATGGGTCCAGAAAGCCACCATCTGCCCAGAGGTAGGACACTTGTGCCAAGAAGAACCAACATCCATTTTAGGTGCCAGGGAATTAAGTATCCAATTAGAGGGGGCCCATCTCTCCATTTTCCTCCATTTCCCTCCTGAGGAGTGTATTATACTGATTAAGAAGAAACAAAAAGGACAAAAAAGGACAAAAAGGACATCTCACCCTCTATCTCTTCAAGCAGAAGGGTGATAATCAGTTTTGCTGCTCCTCCCTAAAAGTACTTGAACAGAGGTAAGGCACTAGCTAGGCTGACTTTTTTCTGAAGTGTTAGTACATGTGTGCTGTGCTGTGTAAGCACTCTTCTAAATAGATAAACCAAGATACAGAAAGTGTTCAGTAACTTGCCCAAGGCCATATGGCAATTCAATAACAATGCTGGGAATTAAAAACAAGGTTGAAGTTTTTCAAACAGAAATACTTTCTCACAGGAAAAGAAGGCCTTTATCGACAGTCCTGGGGAAATGAAAAATTATGAGCTCATGAAGTGCTCCATTTTTGCAAAGTAGATCCTGAGCAATGTTAAACTTTTAAAAAATGGCTTGTTCCAGAACTGGAAATCATTAGCTATAAGTGGAAATATACTGATGATCAGTTCAGAGATATTGTTGATGAAATTAAGCAATATCTCCAGTGATTCTCAGCCAAATACTGAAATAGCACAACCTGAAAATCTTGAAGTTTTCATTGAAATACATTGTTGATATTGGTGGGTTGCTTTTTTTCTTTTCCCAAGAACATGATGCAAAGCCCATAAAGGTCATTTTGTGGCTTGATCCAATAAGAGGACTCAGGAGTGCGTTTTCTGTGGATGCACATCTGACCCCAGTAGAGGTGGGTGGAGTGTGCCCCGTCTCAGTCCCCTCCAGTTTCAGCTTCCAGTTTCCACTCTCCACACAAAGCTCAGACATTAGCCACCTTTCCTATTCAACTTTTAGCAAGAAATCACAATGCTTTTGCATTTGTTGTGGCTACTTCACCAACAACACCTTTGGGAAATGGCTCTACCTATACTAAGTGTATTTACAGAAGGAGGATCTTCTGTAGGCAGAGCGGCAGGCAGCTGCTCTTGCTGTGCTTGGCAGTGAGAACATATCACAGTGTCTCCTTTTATTTTGGGGTTCCTCAGGAGGCCAACTACCTTATGAAACTGACACCTTCACCCAGCCATAAGAAGCTGTTCAAGATAGATGTGTGACAGGCAAAACCACCGTGAAAGCTGTCAGCTGTTAGGCAAAACCTCTGTTTCTGATCCTCTCAAGTACCTGGAGAGAAGCCAGTCCCTTCTGATGTGATTTTCCTCCAATATGAGGAAAGGTCTGGCTCCCTGTTAAAGCTAATGAGATCACTTTACAGATGGACTGATGGTGATTTAGAGTTTGTCTTCTTACTATAGTGACATGTAAATGAAGGCAGAACCTTTATCTTTCTCCAGTTTTGTATATTCACAAAAGCTCTGGGTAACGAAGCTTATCAATTTTAAAGGGCCACTTAAATAAATAAATAAATAAATAAATAGGAAGTAGCAAACCTTTTTAAAGTTATAACACATTTAATTCCATTTTAAATTCAGACTCTTAGACAGCATTCCTAATCAACTATATTTGTAGTAACAGACTTAATCCATTTAAAGTATGAAACAGATATGCATTCCTTAAATTTGGAAATAAATTACTGAACAAGCTTTATAGCAAATGTAATTCAGTTCAATACTATGGCTTAATGAAGAAGTAGCAAAAGAAATAAATTACACATTCTCTGGTTAATTTACAAAGTAAATATATACATTTCGCTAAGGAAGTCTCATCACTGACACACAAATACCTTCTGATAAGCTTCACTGTGTGAATTATAGACAATTATAATGGCCATTTCTTTTCCTTTCAGTGTGGACTTTTCTGTACCTGGCTGTGCTTTAATGTCTTGCACATGGATTATTGCAGTCCCTTCTCTGAGTGCTCTGACAACCACTCAGAAATGTCACACCTCCATCTTGGGTTGAACCGCTCTGTCCCTGTTATCTGCACCACGTAACAAGTGGTCTGCGATGCCCAGAGCAATCCAAGCTATGATCGCTTAAGAGTAGACCATTTTAGCTATTTTGCTGCCATGTCTGTTCAGATCTGAAATGTTCATACTGAGAGTTTCTAGATGTCTGTGAAGTAAGACAAGGTATTTTCCTGACCTTCTTGAGCAGTCAAACCATCAGTACCCTGGCCTTCATGGCAGTGGCAGTGCTCTATGTAGGCAGGACATATGTGGGATAAGGTGAGTGAGAAAGTATTTAGGAGCAGAAAGTCTGTTTAATATTACTAACGGTGCTAAGATCTCCACATTGATTCAGAATTTAGATACTAGGGAACTTTTTCTCTTCAGAACATTGGATGAATACACATTTGGTATTTAAGAAATCATGCTGGCACTGTGAAGATGTAAGGGATTAGCTTTTCAAGAAAGAGCATCTCTCTTTATGTGAGATATTTTGAAGAGTATGTATAGTGGAGAAATGGTTTGGATGGGAGGTGGCAGGAAAGATGGGCAGCAAAACTCCTGCTATTGACCAAACCTAGCTGCTTCTTTCTCTGTTATGTTTCATAACTACAGCTGGCGTTGTAACCTTCCTTGCACACGCAGGATACTATAATGAAAGAAGTTTTCTTCAGAAAAAGAAGCTGAGATGAAAATGTCAGTGTAGCCTGGTGACTTCAAGAAATGGTTCATCCTTTTCTAAAATATTATTGGTGCTATAAGCTGAAAGAAAAGCCAGAAAATCCCTGAGGTCATATTCCTAAAAAAGCACATACATCTTCCATATTTATCAAACCGTGTCTACTTTAAATTCTTCCTTTAATAAAACTTCATCCCTATACATTGCTGTTCACATTCAATAACAAACAAATAGATGCAGTCAAAAACTTGAGTCTTTCACAATAACAAAATTGACAACTGGATTTAACTGAAAGAATTTTACTCAGGGGGAGCACAACAGTGTCACTCAAAGCTATCTTACAGTATGTTATTTTTCAGAATAAATACTTCCAAAAAATGAAGCAGCATCACAATGTTTCTAGCTTTCATGCAGAATCTAAGCTATGGGGAAAACTCAGTTCATATGAGTAAAGTGTAAATTAGTACTTTTCCAGAACCCAAAAAGGCTTTCTGGATAAAATTTGCCTGTTTATTGTGTATACATAAAGCATCTGTAGCAAAGGACAATATATACAACAGGATTTGGGCAAAGCACACTTTCCCTGGAAAGTCAACGTGACAACAGGAAAGCACTTTTCATAAGGGGCATACACAGGCTATAAATGTTTATTGTGTTATTGACAATTATCTTTTTAAGACTGGGATTACTTGATGAGTAGTTTAGAAAATACTACTTTATAGCTTAATTGCTTCAGTATCTAATTCATTTTTAAAATACCCTGTAGATAAAGAAGATAGCAAAATAGTGGATGTATGTTTATGAATGGAAATTTTGCTCTAGCTATCTTTCTTTCATCAAGATACTTCAAGATTTTCAATCAACAAAAAAAATTATTTGGTGATCCTTTCTTTTCCTCATATTTAATTAACATGTTTGATTTTTAGCTTACAAATTTAGATCAGAACTGGCTGTGAATTCACTGCCCTAATAAAGTTATGGTAGGTGATATATATTAGATCTTTTTGTACATTTGACAGTTAACTTACAGAGACTAGCAAATGATAATGTTAATGTTGTGGTAACACGCGAGAAGCCTTTGATCTCAAGAGTATCACCAAAAGAGAGCCAGCAATTGTTCCAAAGCTGCCTAGAAAAGAGTTATTTCTTTTACTGTAAAAGAAAATTGCCTTGTGAACAGGTATTCTACAGATTGAAAAATGTCTCATTAGATAACCTGGTTTATTCCCAAACTGAGGCAGAATCATTTCCTATAAAAAAATTTCCAGTGTAACATTTAATTATCAAGCCCTTGGCTTCTGCCACTTCTCTTGTAACTATTCCAAAGTCAAATAGACTTACCAGTCAGGAATTTTTACATGTATTCAGACTGTATTTTACGTCACTACACCTAATTCTAGTGCAATAAATAATTTCTTGTGAAGGGCTGACCCTCTGAATATTGTAGGCCAGTATCATCTTGCAGTTAAATTATACATTTTTAGATCTTTCAGCATATCATCACAACTGAGACTATTTCCCTGGTCCCCTTTTCAATTTTTAATCTATTTCTATTAAGATTGTGGAGGTACAATTAGAAATCTTTCCTTCAAAGGACCAGTTGCAGAAATAAAGTAAGAGCTCACAAGCATGTTTCTGCCTAGAGAAGCAGAATCAAGGTACAGGTTTGAAATATCAACCAACCATTCTTAAAATAATATGTAGGAAGGCAATTTTGAAGACATGGGTGGGTTAGAAACAATCGCGTGACTCTTCTGCTACTGCTCTCCGTATTTGCCAATATCTTCCTGATAATGAGGTGAGGCCACAATGAGAAAAGAATCATTGCCCCTTTCCTCTATGACAAGACACTCTTATTTATGAGGCACTAAATTAAAATGGACTTTTTAACATACATTCACGTCTAATGAACTAGTCTATAAAGGCAATACACTCTTCTCTTTTAAATCCCTCATTAAAGGCCATTTAATGCTAATTATTTGTATTACTATAGTACCTAGCTGTCCCAATAATAAATTAGGTGTTTCTTGTAGTAGATGCCTCATTGCAACATCCCCTGCTATAAAGATTGTACTGCTGACGTATAAGATATGACAACAGATGGAAGTGGACTGAGCACAGAGGAAAATACAATAGGACCTTAGAAATTAACAAGTTTGTTGACTCAAGCTTTTTCACCTTCCTTGTGACAAAATGAGTCATGGAATTCTACAAAGAAGAGCATGCTGGAAAACTCCCCAAACCCATTTCATTTTAATAGAATTTCAGGCCTTGTGAAGGTTCATACTTCAGCAGGCAACAGAGACAAAGCTACCAGAGATCCAAACATGGTTCCAAAACACATCCTCCTGATTTCTACAGCCCATGGAGGTGTCTGTTGGGAAGACCTGCCTGCTGAGGTTCCTTTCAGTCCAGAATACTCTCAGCTTCAATAGTCTCATTACTCCCAGCATCCATGGCATCAGCACAGCTACTGTGTGATTTGTTTTAAATCAGTAACTCAAGAATTCTTTGGTCTTCTGGGCTAACCCAGGAGTACATATTATCTCTTAACACTGAACACTGAGCACCCTCAGGCTATTTGGACCTGTTCCTCTTTTCTGTTAAAATTCTACTTCTTCTACCAAAACTTGGAGAGGAATGAAAACCCATTCTCCTAGTTCTATTTTAAAATACCATCCGTTGGCTTAACTGCTGTTCAGCTTGAATAATTTAGAGCAGAGCTGAAAATCAATAGTATGAAACAGAGGAAAAAGCCTAAACATTTTCAGTCACTCTACTATTTTCTGCCATCTAGCAGTAATTCTCTCAACAAATAAAAAAAAGTGTAACATTTTTGGCACCACTAATTATAATTCTTTCAGTTTTTTAAGTCACGGTGAATCATATGAGCTAGAATAATTGACAGTTTAGGGTTTGTTCATGCCAGATTTGAGCACTCTGCATCCATTTCAGGAAAGCAATTGCAAATGTATTTAAAATTTTAAGCAGTTGAGGGGCACAAAGTATAACAATTTATAAACCCGTTGTAGAAGTACCTTATATGTTACGGGATTTTCAGCTAAAACCCAGACCTTTAAATCCAGTGTTTAGTTTATTAGTCTCCATACTATAAATCATTCAGAGATATTTTGTAAATGTGGCATGAAGAAGGACTTCTGTGCCATAGAACTTGTATGTTTTCTTCCAAAATGTCAACCAAAAGACACCACCTTTCTTTACAAACTTTGTTTTGTCTGTGTACCAACAACACTACTATATATGTTGCCCTATTTCATCCATGCAGCATGTAGTAAATGACAAGGAGAATCCCAAATTCCCTCTTTCCCTGCCACCTCTGTTAATCTGCTGACCATTCTGCATGGCTGTTACCTAGATGGGAGCAACCTCACATCAACCTCACAAAGTGTCGCCAGCAGAAAGCACTGTATCATGGAAAGGGCTTTTTGCTGGGAGAGGCGGTGAATGGTAGGAAGTTCTCATGCTGTAAATCCAATGTGGCTGCTGAGTGTACTGGGAATACACAGGTCCCAGCAGGCAAGAGCATGGCTGAGCTAAGCTGCACCCCACAGCGCGGAAAACTAATATTGCAGGCACAGTGGCAATATTGACATTTACTACTTTTGTTTTATGCTGGCACTGAACTAAACAAGTATGTTGCACACTTTATAAAGGTGTTGTGACTTTCCAAAGTACAAAAAAAACCCCACAACTTCATATAAAAACTATAGGTACTATCTGCTTTTGTTTGACTTTTATATCTCTAGCTTGTGTTCTTTGGATTTGTGTTTTTACTTAGAGAATTCCTCTTCAGAATACAGTCTATATCAGTTCAATGGCAAATGGAAACACATTTATTCGAGGTTCTCTAGCATACAAGCATCACTTAATAAAGAAGACAGTATTTCTTTCTATACAAAGGAAAATATAAACAACAAATCCAATTTTTTTAAAGTCTCATTTGAGGACATGTACATGTCTGAGCCCAAATCCTAAATCTTATAATCTCTTTGGAAGGGTTACATCAGAGCTTCTAATCTTATTTGCAGAATACTCCCACATCTACAGTTCACTTAAACACATTAAAATTCTAAATGGAAGAGTCAAGAAAAGATGATTTTTATCATCAAGCTGTTCCTGTGATAGTACTTACAACCTTTGAAGTACAATGTATCCACCTCCAACATACTTTTGTAAGCTATCACAACAAAATAACTCAGTTGTTTTGTTTTGTTTTTCAGAAGCAACATGGCAAAAATCTGACCCACACCACTGTCAGTGGTAAAAATTCCCACAATTCTTCCTATACATACATATATATACATATATATATATATATATTTTTTTTTTTTTTTTTTTCCTCAGAACGTCCTTTAAACCACCTTGGAATTTACTTAAATGAAAATCTAACCTCATCCTTCTGAGGTGAGAGCATATTAAATGAAATGCCATTAATGTTCTGTGCCTTTTTAATTTCATACTTAACATAACATTGGTGTTAGATTTTGTCCATGAGGTGACCTAAGACACTGGTAGAAATCAATGTAAATGCATACAATATTTTCCTAATCTGGCTGCCTAATATTTTTTATCCATAATTGTTTGTGGTTTTGCATTTCACATACAATCTCTTCTGGAATAATGCAAGGCAGAGAGCACTAGCTGAACAAAACCATCCACATAAAAGTATTTTTTTTGTTTGCTTCTCAGGCATTATAATAAAAAGGGGATGTATAACCAGATTAGCCCATTTGTTCAGCTAACAATTATTTCTTATTAAATTCCAAAAAGTTTAATGTCTGTCTAATCTTGAGTGATAGCCCTAATCAAACTTTTTGTTGTGTCCTTCTCCCAGCATCTGAAGAGGGCTTAAAAGTAAACAGAAATGATGGAAAGGGAATCCCTATAGCAGAAATTAAGAAATAAAATACAGGGATTAACCCTCAGCCTTATGTGCCTTTATCTCTTCTCTGCCTTGCAACCAAAGGGAGACTGTTTAACCATTAAAAAAGATTAGAGGTATTAATTAGACTAAGAGATAGAAACCTATCACCCTTCTGTCAGAGCAGACCAGAAATAAACCTTCTTCCAGATTAAAAAAAAAAATCTATATTTTTAGAGTTTGGTCAAAACAAAAGTCCTGTTGATCAGCTTTCTGTGTTCCTATTGTTGTCTAAAAGATTAAACAAATAAGCTTGAAATTGAATAAACATTTTGACAAGTTTGTGTATGAGGGGCAGAGCCACTGCTTCCTTCTTATATCAAAGTAACAGCACTACAAACAAACAAATATAATTCTTTTGGGATTTCATAAATCTATGTAAATAAAACAATGGAAGAAGATTAACAGACAGCCCCCAGCACTGGAACTCTCAGTTGCCTCTTTTATTTTTTTTTTTGCCTCCCCAAAATGAAGAAACTGCACAGTACATTTAAATTATGGTGAAAGTATTTAAATGCCTTTTGCAGCAAAAAGAGATATTATACCAAACTGCAACTATATGCTGTGTCTAAAGACAGATTAGACATCTTTTAGAGTCACTTGTCAGTAGAAGATTACAAAATATTATTCAAGACAGAAGACAACTGGCAGAAGAGAGTATACTTTTACCTAAGAATAACCCATTTTTGAATTTTTCAAAGTTGTATATGATTCTTTTTTTAAAAAACCTTGTGGATTAAAAAAAAATGCAGCTTTCAATCAGACATCCTTATAAAAAGAATAGATGTTAATAAAATACATTCATCTCATCATGTGTTAAAGGTGACCCTGTTAGAAAAATAGATTATGATGAGGCTGGAAAATTATAATGGGCTGTATTAAATAGCTCTATTTGAAATACGTTAAAGTCAGCTGCTAAACAGCAGATTGAAAAAAATTATATTAAAGGTCACAATCAAAGAAATACTTTGGACTCATAGCATTAGTTAGTAAAATATAAATCACTATTTTACCAAAAAGTGCTTTTATATATATATACACACACATATACACAAATACTGAACACTGACACACCACTGACAAACAAAATATTCATACATAACTACCATTTTATTTCTTCTGACTTAAATCAGCCTGTATCTAGAGTAATCACTCTGGGATGGAGTATGCTGGATTCTCACTTCTCTAAGCAGCAAGTTTGGCTCCCAATATTTAATACATAATACTTATTATTTAAGGGCTAAGAAGATGATGATTTCAGAGAAATTAAAGTAGAAAAAAGCAGAACCCCAACAGGACTGATTTCAGTGTTCTTTCACTATTGAACGAATTTCAGTGTCGCAGATAAATCAATACAGAATGGGAATGATCTTTTCTAAATATTTCAATTTGCAAATGAGACAAGCTGCTCTCTCTGACATCACTTCTGGATAAATTTAAAAACATTTGGAACAAAAAAAAAAAAATTAACTTGTGTGGATTTTGTTGGTGTGATACTTTCTAAGATAAGGATTTGGTCCCTGATATATGAATCAAAAAAATCAGCAACAAATTTCTGCAAAGGTTTTGATGTAAACATTAAGAAAATTTTATTAACAATCAGAGAGTGCAACAGTGTATTAGTAATTGTAATGAAGGTGTTCAAATCCTGACATGGTAAAAGGTAGCATGCATTTATTTTGTATCTTACAAAGATGAGACAAAACACTAAATGTTGCTACTGATACCCAAAGTTGCAAAGTAAAAGTAAATACTTACAAAACAAAACAACAGCATTAGTTTCAAGAATATTACTCAAACAGGCAGTTATGAAGGTTGATATATTTTGCATGAGACTTTACAAGCCACATTATGGTTCTTTCACAAATGTTGTTTGGCTTCCATGCACAAGATAATATTTTTGGGTCTCTTACAAGGCAGTCAGTGTGTTGAAACCTCTGATTAAGAGCAGAGTACTGGAACTCAGGTTTGTCAAAAGCAGGAAATCCAAGAATTTTTATCAATGCTCCCAATGTCCTCTATTAAAAAAAATCATTAAAATAACATTTTATTAACATTACAAGTCTTTCCATCCAAAGCTGGGATGCCTTCTCCACCTCACCCTTATGCATTTGCCTGGCCAGTCCCAGCAGCTCCAGCTCTTCTACTGGTGCAGATGGAGGCGCTCAGGTCGGTGCTTTGCTCATCTCTCTGATGACACTGGTCCTTCTCTCCATTCACAGCACTTATCCAAAATGGTTGCATCCCATGCACCCATGCTCAGCAAAGGTTCCCTGAGAGCACGTAGGGACAAACCCTTTGAGTTCCCAGCCCACAGCTGTAACTGGAAGCAAACCCCACAACAGCCCCAGGTTCTTCAGTAGCCACATTGCTGGTGAAATCTAAGCTTTCTCTGCCAACTATGTGCGACTGTGCAAACTACAGTTTTCCAAAGGCACACAAATGAGCCAAACACAAAGCTGGCAAGAGGCACAGAAAGCTCCTTTCTGCTAAATGCCCTGCTCCAAAGCAGAGAGATGCTCGAGTTCTTCAAAAAGTAGCAGAAATATCCTGTTTTCTTGTATAGGGTTCAAAGGGTACTTCTGCTGCTTTTCAAAGCAGCTTACTGAAAATAACCACAAATATTTTGAAAGGAGTTTCAAGAGAAAGAGAAAATAAAAGGAAATAAATCTGCTGAAACAAATACCTATTCGGGAAAATGTCAACCTATGTACTTAAAATCTAGCAAAACATTAGAAAATGGAAAAACTTCATAATATGAAGTATATCTAATATAAAATATAAACCAATCAAAATATGCATACCAATAAAGACCATTCCACAGTTAGGGACTCCAGTCTCTATATTGAACAGCACTCAAGGCCAGGAGACATCTTTAGCACTGGTTTGATTTTGGATCTCCCTCTAGTACTTGAGGGCAAGGGCAGGGAGTATCACCATTACCGCAGATAAAGCTACAGCTGTTGAAAAGAGTCCTTAAGCAACCTATTTACTATGCAATACAACACCATGGATGTCCTCAGATCAATATTCTTCTGCCTGCCAGCCTGGACAGCTTTTCTTATGAGTGAGTAATTCTAGGGGTTACGACGCATGTCTGAGAAGGAGTTTGCTGGTGAACCAGAAAAGCAGATTGCAACACCGGCACCATTTTTAGCATGTAAACAACACACATAGCAGATGTGTCAAAAGCATGATTCAGAAAGAAAAAAACAGTGAGCCAAAGTACAAGACTGTCATGAGGAAAGAAATGTATCAGTCTCTTTCATATTCAGGGGCTTTTTCCATGTTTAGAAAAAAAACAAACAAACAAACAAACAAAAATAAAATAAATCACAGAATACAGAGAAAAAATCTAACTTACTGTAACATGTACACAGATTTTTTTGCTGACTTAAAATATGAGAAGCAACTACAATTTTCTTCATTGGTGTCATAAATTCATCTTTCCTTGATGCCTCTGTGCACTTGGTGAAATAAGAAGTCTCTTAAGAAAACTGTAACTTTCCCAAGAAAGTCCCACTGAAAATCTGATATATGAAAAAGTCTTCCATCTTTCATGCAAACTGTGGGCCTTCTTTCAATCTTGTCCTAATCATTAGGGGATTTGTTTTCTGGACAACAAGATTTTCACATCCAGGTCTCATAAAATTTACAAAACTTTCCCCTCTCAATTTCACCATCTGTTAGAAGGGAACCGTTGAACTCCACTGTGTCTTCAGAAGACTATAGGAAAGATTGCATATGCAGAATTAAGGTACGAACCAAGTTTTAGTTGTTTGTCTTGAACATCAAAGCTGAGAAAAGGATATTTGGTCTGACCCGTAGATAAAATGTTGTGAGATTTCTAGGAAGGGGAAATAGTCGATGAAATTGTGTATTTACTTCACAGATTAATTTTTTTTTTATTCTAGGTTTATAGTGTTAGCTATTTTAACATCTACCTCAACATTCAAAATAAGAAAGATATTTTTCATGTCATTACATACATATTCAGCTAGAAGATCAAAAATAATTGATCTGATTTTTTAAATTTAAGAAAGAAACAAACAAACACAGCTAAATAGACTTCCATGCATGTTTAGTGAGAATTTACAAAGGCTGCAAACTCGCTGTGCCTTGGTCCAAAGCAAATTAAAACGGTTGAACAAGATTCATAATGGATGTTCTAAAGCAATGTGGGCTCTGCCGGTGACACTGACAGCCTCTGTAATAGTGTATTTCAAATGATTTAGCTGACTAAGTGCTTCAAAGAACACAAGAAAACATCATTTTTGAAGCACTGGTTCAGCTGAGCATTTTAGGTGAAGGCAGCTTCCAAAGCATTTTAGAGGGCTCTCCTTTCCAGACTGAGATGATCAAAGAATTTGACACATAGAAAGCCTGAATCTTCCTTCACATGCACCAGTATAACAGTGTTGATTTCAGCGCTGTTACTCCTGTGTTTTAACAGCATAGATGAGAGGAGAATCAGGCTCAGCATGTGCAATATCCCACCAGTACACTTTATATTCCTGTTCGCCATCCTGTTGATGTATGAGCTCCTGTATGGTTCTCAGAGGGCCATTGACTTTTGAATCAGAATGATGATACAATCATGCTGCTGCATGTGGATGTTCTGGCACCATCTAAATGTAAATGAAAACAGCACCCACCCACAAGAAAGGCAGCAGCATTTTTTAAACATGAAAAGTAGAATGAATCCATTCTAACTGCAATCAAACATTCACGTGACTTAATCACATTGCTATTGTCCTACATGATAAGCTTACCAGCAGCATACAAACTACAGAATATGAGCACTCCAGAAACTTTCTAAATCCTGACTGTGTTCCTCTAGAACTTCCTTCTTTCTCTGATCCCCTGCTCTATATCATGGGCAAATGTCCAGCTGATCAACCCTTCAAACAAGTGACCTGGATCTTCAAACATGGCTGTAGGAGAACTACAAGCTCTCATTTCACGCTGTCTCTTTTAGATCCTATGGGGAGGACTCAGCTGGTCAAAACCTGCTCCCAGTTTCCTCTTCTCCTGCCAGTGACTCTTCCAATGGTGTCTCACCCTTCTGCTGACATGTGCATATGCAGAGGCAAAACAAACCCTGCACTATGACCATTCCAAACCTACCAGGAAAAGCAAACTAAGCATAAGTAGTATCTGTTCAGCTCTGAAGGTGCTGTGCCTTACTGTGAGCTCTTCAAGCTGCAGACAGTTGATAACAATGGGATTTAATTGTGTTTAAAAAGAGTTCAGCTATCTATGATCAGCAGGTACAGTAGAGAGATTTAAATTCAAATTTATACCTATGCACCTTTGTGAAAATGTACATCAGCCTACATTTGTGCAAGACACTTAGTCTTAGGAAAAGAGCTTATTCTTAAACCTAATTCTAGGTCAATGAACCTTAGTTCACACAAACAATATCACTTTAACAATAACCTGGATTTATTGCCACAGAAATATAATATTAATAAACATCAGTGATGAATGCAATAGTGCATTCAGAACTGCTAGCTGATCAAATTTGGTTACCAGAGAACATTTCACTATGTTATAGAGGATGGGCTGTACTATGTATTCATTCCAAATGCCTTTTTTTTTTCCCTTCTCCTCCCAGGATTTTGGAGTATCTGAATTTAAATGTTGGCACAGCCTGTCACACACAAAAATCTTGGCAGTTGTCTACTCTATGCAGGAGAGATAGTTAACTTAATATAAACAACAATATTGCAATATTTCAAAATGCTTATGTATTTTTAAAAATCTTGTCTCCCTTTGTTTACATATGATATTGCATAGTCTGTAATCAACAGAAATTTGCCAGGTTTCAGGATGAGATTTATACTTGTACTTGCTCTACCTTGTGAAATGAAAAGCTGCAAGAAATAGTCTGGCACAGAGGTACAAAAGCCATTTATAGTTTCCACCTTAAGATCTGATTTGGTGCAGCTCCATAAAAACCAAATGCACATCCCAGGCCAATAGGCCATCTCATTTTCAATTATCACAAAGCCAGATTAAGTGCCCTGTCAGCTATTTCAGCCCTGCAGTTTCAACAAAGCCTCTTCCTATCAAGGTAAACTGCTGGTGTTGCTGCCCTAACCCTAGGCCACTTATTGCTATGCTCTTTAATTAAAAAAATAAATAGAAGTTCCTCATGCAAACATTTGGCAAATGGGATAAGGTTGCCTTCAAAATGGCTTTCTATAGGTAGGCTTCTGAAATTACTGAAATAAGGTTTCAGCTATGTTTCTTCACTTACTAACTAACCTTTCAGAGAGTCCTATGTGCATCCTAGAGACACAGGGAGAAGAGATCATTAGGCTAGTCTAATCTAATGTTCTGTTATTTTTTGTTTTCAATTGTCAAATATTAGTCTTTTCCTTTGTTTTTAAATATGAAAAGAAATGAACTGTATCTGTGAGATTTTTTTTTCTGTAGATCACTGCATTCAGTTGAGAAGGCACAGAATTTGCCAGACAGGCTGTGTCTTACTCTTTCTGCCATTGGCTTCTTAAATGTCTTATAACAAGTGATTTAACCTCCCTGAGACATAGTCCCCATATCCATACAATGGGAATACTGCTGCTGATCTCCTTTCTTAAATTCTTTGATGAAAACACTGTGTAAGAAGTAAGTATTAACAGGATTAATAGCCTTTAAGGTAAAGAACTGACTAGTCTGATCTCCTGCATATTGTAGGCCACGGTTTATCCTGCCAGTTTCGTTTGTGCTGAGCTCAAGACCCTGTGTTAGAATGCTGTCTGAGAACTTTGAAGGATGCAAAATCTAACATATCCTTGGAATTTTGATCCAGAGCTTATTAACACCTTACTTCTAACCTGTTATTAATCTGTATCTCACACTAATTTGAATTCATGCTAAACTCAGGCCAAATAATGAGTTTTCACCTATTCTTTTTGCTGCGAGATTAAAGGCCTCTTTTGTACCTGGTATTTTCTCCTTGCCAACCTCCTTACACGGTGTAATCAAGTCATTTCTCAGTCTTTTTTAGGTATTATTATTATTATTACTACTGCAAATGGAACCAGACTGAAAATCTCAGCCTGAACACTGAAATCCTGTGCTTAAATACAAAATGAGAATAGCACAGGGTATCAACGGTGCTGGCTCTCCTGCAGTGCCCTGCCAGTGTTCTTTAATCTTGATCAGGAAAGACCACCTGCAAGGCTAAGCTGATAGTCTCATTCTTCCTGTCCATTCATTCCTGGGTCGCTGAGCTCAGTCTGCCAACATGGGTATCAATTAGTGCAAAAAACATCATCAGAATTTCAATTAAGCTGTGCTAGAGTCCCTGCATTTAAAACACTGTTGTCAAAATTGTGTGAATTGAGACAAAAAGAGCTATGGTCTGTAATTAAACCTGTCCTTTTTTAGCCTGAGATCAAGTATCATTCTGTAAAAACATAGAAGAAAAAATTAAATGACTTTCAAAACACTGGGGAAAAAACAGGACAGTCAAAGATGTTGTTATTCCTCTGACTCAAACACATCTTTTATTTTTAAATGACATTTCACAGGCCATTAGTTCATAATGTGAACTACTGCCTTTGGACATTAAGAGCAATAAAAAATCCTTCTGCACAGAAACTCATGTTCAGGTTACTTTTCTTCTTGAAAAGATTTTTAATTTGTGGACTTTGGGTGCATTTGTCACAGAGATACCCTTGCAGTGATTTGCTCTGGCTTGCTTTGAAACAGAAAATTACAATAAAATTACATAAAATTACATGGAAATATTTATACTAAATATGGGCAAATCTAAAAATTTTCCTATCTAGCTGAACCTGAATGTGATTTCTGAATCTAGAAATGAGTTGGATGTCCTGCTTTATTTAGCTGCAGAACGTGCTGAGGTCTGCCCGTTCCTCATATTATAAAAGGCCAGACCCAACACGTGTCTCTTTCCAGAGCATTTACATTCACACAACAAAACAGCTTGTCCAAATGTGTAAATTTGTAGTTTAACAAAGACTAGTTCTGACTCCATTCAGGCCAGAACTCACCCTGAGAGTCACAGTTCTGAATGATTCAACATTAAAATCTCACATGAGATAGACTCTAGCAGCTGACTCATTGTTTTCCATGCTGTCACCTCGCAGACAGCCCACACTCCAATGTTTAGTTTTGTTCTTACTGATTACTTGACGTGTACACCCAAGTTACAATTGACACAAGTACTGTTCCTCTAAGTAGGTTAAGATACAGTTTTTTAAAGGTTAGTTGATGAGTTTTTAAGCACCTAAGTTGTTTTGTGAGAGAACTCGTGTCTTTTTAGTCTGTATCTTAACATAGGCCTTCTTCTTTTTGATAAAATTTTGGGTCTATATTGTAGAAAAAAATGTGGGAATTTGTCTTACAATTGGGCTTAATTTTTGACATCTTTGCATCTTTGCTTTTACAAGTTTGCCAAAGCATTGGACTACTGTTGTCATATTATCACAGCATCTCAGCTACTTGTCAGGAAACATCATATCCTGGAAAATAATGAGTCTCAAAATAAAGATGAAAGGAAATTTTCTTCCAAAAAAGACTCTCAGTGGATGCATTCTTTACTTTAGAAAAATTGTGTTTCAGTTGCTTTCCTTGGCATCCCACAAAGGTAAGATGTCACAAATGCCAGATCTGATATTTTTCATTACAGTGTTTCTGCCAGACATCTTGGGGAAATTTTTGGAGGTCACTTTTTGGAGGGACTCAAGTTTCACCCATGGCCGGTTTTCAAGACGGTTTCTTGTTCAAGCTCTATGCTTGCTGTGCAGGAAAGTTACAGAATCCCCAGATCTTACTAAGAAAAGCAACAGATTATAACAATCATTTAGCAAAACCAGCTGCCTGGCTATAGAAGCATACATATATAGAGTCTGTATATCCTTAAATACCCACTTCTCCAAATTATTTGGAATAAAACTACATGAGAAAAATAACAGTTAAGATGGAAAAACATGTTGACATAGTAAGTGAAGTTTATAGAATGTATATAAATAACAGAAAAACTAAACTTGCAACTTATAATATAAAATAAGTCTCAGCCTTTTAGACCAACCAAAATCTTGCTAAGGGTTGATAGCTCCACCATTTATGAGTAAACATTTCAATTTGAAGAACCTGGAGGAAATGTTAAGTCTATCTTCTCCTAGCATGTTCCATAAGGTTCACGCCCATGACAGATGTCTGGGTTTATCAATAGTTTTGCTGGTTTGCTATTAAGTCAATCTTACACACTTCTAAGTCAATATTTTTTGAACAAAACATGATAACGCAACCATGAAAAACAGGCATATATTATTTTGTAGAAAATATGACCCAACTTCCTGCATTTTAGGATTCCTGAGTAAATTTCATGTTTTCTAGTGAACTACAGAAGAGCCATAAGAGAGCTGTCAGCTATATACTGTGGTTTAAGAAGGCTGCTAATTACATTTACTGTCTCTTAAAGGGCACTGTTCAAGCACCTGGATGCAGAGGGTGAGAACCACAGATGTGAACCATAGCTGCAGGAGATGAGCAATTTGAACTCTGAGGCTAAATAAAGACACTTTTGCATGACCTCTCTACATTCACGGTGCTACTGTGTTTTGGGTCATTAAATGAAGTGAATGAAGAGAATAACCACAAAACTGTCCTTTGCCAACCTTCCAGATTTGCACATGGAAATCTGACCAGGTGTTCAAGCAGCTTTAACCTCTGTCAAGACCTCTCGAGAGCTCTAGAATCTTCAGCCAACAGTCTACAAAGGACAGAGATGAGGGGAGCTGGAGAGAGGGGGATAGGTTGCTATATGGTACTGAAGCTTTCAGAAAGATACCAAAGTATATCTTGGCTCTTGCAGATTTCATTTATTTCTCAGTTGCAAATGTTTCTTATCATAAAACCATCTCACCCCTGTAAAGCACATACAACAGCCTGTCATCAAGTGGATCCTCCCTAATCCACATCTTGGCCTTATTCCTCAGCTTTGCTGTAGCCAGAATTCACTATGCTGTGGCCAGACACCAAATGGCCAAGGCCCAGATTCAAAAGCCAACAGCAGAAAACCACAGGGGTGCAAGGGATGCCTCTGGTGCCACAGAGTCAGCAAAATGGAAGGATGAATTTCTACCCACCTCCAGGGCCCCAAACCATGAAACAGGTGTCTCTGGGGCAACATGGTGAGTGCAAATTACACTCAGCTCTGGAAGAAATAACTTTTGCCTTTGAACAACTTCAGATACAGAACCAAAAGGGAGCTAGCATAAATATAATCTGAGATCAAAATACAAAACTCTTAACAGCATGGGGCAGCACATGCCTTTGAGAAACCCCCTATCAAGCTTCAGTTCAGTAAACTGAGGAATGGATTACAGTGATATAGCTGTATGGAGGCCCTTTTTTCCTCTTTGACATGTATGGTGCTGCTAATATTCTGCATGCTAATAGCTGACAGCCAGCTTCATACTGTTTAATGAAACAGGCAGGACCCAGGCTCCTAGGGCCTGTCATCCGCCACACTATGCCACATAATCTATAGCTGGCAGGAAGAATCTGGCAGCTATGTTCCACCATTGATCATTTTATCTTTAATCCAATCTTAGCGATACAGTTTATGTAGTGAAAACTTTTTAATTCTATACAACCGGAGCAAAATCTTCATCTTCACCATGAGCAAAGCTAATAGGTCAATGCAAGTGATAAGGATTTACAGACACAAAAGATATTTCCCACATTCATAACGTAGAAAGGTCTGATTACTGCTGCAGAAATAGCAGCAGGAGGCACAAGCTGTCACATATCCCCAGCATTCTCATGACTGGGTTAGAAACGCCAAGGTTACAGCTAGAACCAACACTTGAAATAAAGCTCAAGCAAACAGCAAGGCCAGTGTGAATGGAGCTTGAAGCTATGAGCAAAAAACTGTTCTCTTTCTGTTTGATGGTCACTCAGTCAGGAAAACATAGCTTTGATTGTTCTTGATAACTAAATGGACTCAATTATCAATTGCTGGTCTGAATGGGAACCATCTGTAAGACTCTGAGTATTTTACCATCTCCTGAGACAAAAGAGTCACCTGAGAAAGTACAGGGCACTTCACCAAATATGATCTCTGGATGTCATATCATTTTTGAAACAATGTATTTAGAGATTTCTATGTAAGTTATAGTTATATCATGCATTTGCAAGCTACCCCCTCAAACACCTGAATCAGATAATCAATGTTAGTAGGTCTTTTGTATGCTTTTTTGTTAGCTGCAGGTGGAACTGATAGGAGTTCCAACCCAAGATTGCCTGGCACCTTTCTTTGCAAGACTTTGTTTTCATTGGCTTATAATGGGGTCCACTTTCAGTGTGTGGGCTGGAAGTTTCCTAATTGGCATCTACTTCAGCCTGACAATCTGGGATTCACCAGAACAGTTCAATTGAAAGGAATAATTTATTTTTGACTAGGGAAAGATATGCAGTTTCGTCCTTGTGGAACAAAACTTTCTTTTGATACCCACAGTTTCCCATATGCTGACACAGGGACTTGGCAGTCAAGTGGTGACATTGAGCATTTAGCTTCACAGAAGTCACATGAGGAATTTCCTTCAACTGTGATTACTGGTGGATAAAGCTTAAATGCCTGTCATTAGGGCTCTCAACTGACATGAAGCACCTACAAGAGATACAGCATGCCTGACCTAGTTGTCCTAGCTCCAGTAACAGCCAGTGAGGAAGGGTGGCCAATTCTCAAGGGTAATTCATCCCAGTCTAAGTCAGGTTTCAAGTGCAGGGGGGGTGAATTCTTTGGCAGGTTCCTTTGTCTCACATGGACTAACTGAGTAACCAACATTTAACTTCTAGGAAATTAAAAGACAGTCTCTCATATCCTAAATAGTAACGGAGGCACATGCCACAATCATTCACTCAGGTCCTGTGCAGATGATTTTTTTTTCTACAGAAGCCACAGATATAGAGAAATGGATGAGATGAACTAACCTGCTGACATGACATCCAATTCAGAGGCTCTTCCCACCAAACTGAAGAGCTCAGAAGTACTGGATGCCATCAGCAAGGTCTCTCTGCGACAACTGTTCATAGATTTTTCAGGCAGACATCAAAGAGCTAAGAGGTTGCTATAAAAATCAATAGAATTTTATTTTTAACTTTTTTATGTCTCATGACTCAGTTTTCTATCTTAAGCCTTCTAGGATCCCATTTTGCAGCTTCTTCTGTACAACCATGAAGGGAGAATTCTTTTTCCTACTTAGAAGCTGGGATTTTGATGATTTCACGTTGCTGCAATATCATAAAGTTTAAAAGTGCACATACAGTTTCTCTGAGAAAACTATGAATTGGTCAGTTTAATTTAATTCTTCATTATAAACAAATAACTGTTATCACTCATTTTTTAAAAAATAGTTCTATTTAGAACTTGCCTTTGTTTATAGCTTCCTCATAAAAGCTTGAAAACCAAACCTTCCTTACTGACTTCCCCCACATCTAATGCTAGGGTAAGCACACTTTGTTTTGACCATTCTTTGGTATTTGGTCACTCTCATCACTGTTTTCCCTTGACTAAAATGATCAGTAGCCACAGTATAAATTACCTGGTAACTAGTTAAAAGAAAAAAGAGTTTGGATTCTGCAAACCTTTAGTGGTATCTTTCAAAACCATCCATATTCGTTTTAACAAGAATGTCCCCATTCTCCCTCACAGCACTGATGTCACTCAGATCTGACACATTCAGGACTCCATAGAAAATACTGATAGTGACTTCAGTGCTTCATAAAAATCATTAGTATTTGTGCTTCTGTCTTAATATATTTGCAATCACTCCAAATGCCTTACACAAGTGAACTCCAGCCACTGTAGTATGATCAACATCTCCTGTAAATATAACCTACCTGAAGAAATTAAATATTCAAAGCATGAAGCTTGTAAGCTCCATAATTACAGACTGGAAATCTGTGTGTTCTATTTACGAGAATTCCTTCTGATGATCTTTAAAGTCTTCTCCCACAATGAACATGGAGACTGAATTAATAAAGCGACAGCAATGGTAACTTTGCTAAAATATCTGGATGGTGTTATTGAAAAAAAAAAAAATCAAGAAAGCCTTGTTACCAAATTTAGTAACTGCAGCAATACCTGGAAAAGGCAAAGATTCTCAAAATCTCAACATTGGGTCATCTCAGAGACTACAAAGAATGGGTGTAGAGGATAAATTTAAATATAGTATCAAAATAAAAACAAAGGAAAACCAAAATGGAAATCTTTGTAACAAATGTGAAAGAAATTGTTGTTTGTAAAAATAACAAAAAAAAGCAGCTTTCTACATAAAAATCAATGTGTGGATAGATCAGAAAACCTTACAAAAGGGTTTTTTTACAATTATGAATGATTGCTCAAGGGAATTTTTATATGTCAGTTTTATACTTCCTCTTGTTAAATGAAGTGAAACCACTGAGACCTCAGGCAGCTAACTGCATCACCAGGCAAGGATGGAGCTAGTAATTTCCTTTTTTATCTGGACAGTAAAAAATATTGCTGTACCACCATAACTTATAGCTTAAGACAAGGCAAAAGTTTATGACTTCTGGATTTCTAAGTGGGTCGTGGGAGAAAAGAAAAAAGTCCAAGTTATCAGAATCTTGATTTTTTTTTTTCCATAATGACTTGGAGATGAAGATTAATTTAATGGGTTAATGCATATTTTCCAGTCTATCTCTCATTCTCTGTATTGATTTTAGAGTCCCATGGAAGGCAATCTGAACTAGTTACTGCCTAAAAAGGAGAGTTCATCTGGGGTGACTCTTAGCATTTCAAAAGCAAACTGTTCAAATTTGATAATAAATGAATAGGACAACATTTTTTTTTTTTCTAAGCCTACACTACAGAAAAAACAATGTAACCCTCTTCGTCCTGATTTCACTAAGGACTGGAAGTCTGATGAATAGGAGCAATCATCCAAAAGCACCACTGTCAGTCTAACTTTGCAATTTTGGTTGAAGATCTTTCCTGTAGGCTACAACAACACTGAGACTGGGTTAAAGAATTTGTCTTAGCTTCTTTTTTATTTTTGTATAGAGTGCTATCACTGTGGTATCTCTGCACTGCAAATATAATTTTGTCCTAGAGACAGGGGTCTCTCCAGTCAAAATTTACCCCTGTGGAGCTGAAGAAACCTGCAATAATTTCTAAATAATCACAGATAATGCATCCTACTATGAAAGAAGTACTTTCTCTTTAACATTGCCCAGTATCTGTAAATCTTCAGATGTTTATTCATCAGGGCACTGATTAGAAACCCAGTCTTCCCAGGCAACAACCATAGTCATTAAGCTATAGAGTCTGAATATTTACTATGAATATTTTAAGTATTTTATATTAAGTAGATTAGCTTCACTGAGAGGGGATGAGGGATTCATCTTAGAGCATGCTATTGTGTGATAGCTGGTGAATTCTTGATGTGGTAGAAGACTTTCTGTTGTAAGGGTAAGATGTGGCTTCAAATCTGTGTTCCAAAACAAGCAGGAGAAGAAAATGAGCCTGTGTATTGTGCATGAATGATCCATTCACTGGGCTGTTGAGCATTTGAGATGAGTCATTGGGTTTTGTTTGTGACCAAGCTGGTAAAGACATCCTGAAATATTTTATTGTATCAGGACTTGCCAAGAAAATCAGAAAAACACACCCGTGGTTTGTGAACTTGCTATGGTTTAGGCACTGAGCAGCATGGTGTTTTCAAGTTCCTTGCTTGAAAGGGATCATGCCAAGCAACAGAAATGAAGATCACTAGGAACTGTCTAGCTGAACTCTCATGCCAAGGCTTCTGGGGCACCAACAGGATTAGGCAATAGCTGAGCCTCAGTTTGGAGGTAAGTGCTTACACGTGTATTAAATAAGAACTTCTGTGAATGAACACTTCCAGGACCAAATCTCATCTCTCTAGTCCAAATGATGGGTTACACAGGAAAGACTGAAATACCCAGGCACCTTGGAGTCAAATATTTGCTCTTGAGTTAATGAGTTCAAAAGGAACAAATGCACACTTGGACAGTAGTCCAGGTCGTGTTGTACAGCAGTGGCACACGACTTTTCTGACTGAATGAGCCATTTCTTTCTCTTCAAATATCAGCAGGTGTACTGTAGGTAGACCTAATCACACATGCAGTAGGCTCAGTGCTTTCTGGAACTTATGCATGGACTTCCCCTGCACCATATTGTGTATCTTCAAGAGCTGACTCAAGCACAACTACAGGCAGGAGTGGGTCCCCGCTACTAAATTAATACATGGAGCCTGTGGCCCTTTTCTTGGAGCCCTACTGCTATCATGTGGCCAGAAAAGACGGCAGCTGGGATCATGCAGCTGCCACCATCACTAGAATAATTAATTTAGCCTGGAGCAAGCTCCTGTGTGTCTCCAAGGTGCCCTGGGAAAGAGAGCAACCAGGATTAGCTGACAGACTATCAGTTGAACACTTGAGAGATGAGATATCAAATTGATTTAATTCATATGTTGTATTTATTTCACAAAGTCCTTGAAAAAAATGAGTTATTTGGGTCAATGCATGTAAAAGCTTCAAAGGAATCAGGATATTTTTGTCTTAGTTACTAACAGGCATCCCACTGCTATAAACATATGAGACTTTACAGGTGATGTCTACCCTGATAAATAAAACAGACTAGGGAACCCTAAAGGCAAATGTTGTAATGGCTCATGGCCATCTGGCTAAACTCTCTTTCTTCCTCCCCAAAACAATGTGGTCTAATCCAACCTGTCTACTGAGAGCAGCCCCTAACTTGTGTTATTCTCCAAAACATGCCAAGGCTTTGTCTTGGGAAATGCTATTTGGCACAAGCCTGATTTGTGCAAAGGATGTGATAATAACAAAACACTGTGGACACTTGTTGTGTGGCACTCAAGCCCCTGCCCTGGTACTGTTCCTTCTACCAGGGCAGGCATAGCGACAGAATCCTCTCAGCCTCAGTGAACTCCTTCAGCCCTTGCAACAAGGTCTGCGAAAGCATGATTACATCCAATTTAGAGCCTGGAGCTCTGTATTAATAAATCATAATTCTCCAAGAGCTTTGAAGAGCAGAATCCAACATGCACCGCTTATAAGAATGTTTTTAACAAAACATTTCTCAATTGACAGATATTTTTCCTTAGTGGTGATCTAGCCTACTGTCTTGGTTTTGGCTGGGGTAGAGTTAATTTTCTGTCTAGTAGATGGTGTAGTACTGTGTTTTAGATTTATTTAGTATGAAAATAATGTTGATAATACACCAACATTTTAGCTGCTGCTAAGTAGTCAGGGACTGTTCAGCTTCTCACACTGTGCTGGGTGCAGGAGAAGCTGGGAGGAGACACAGCTGGGACAGCTGACCCAAATTGACCAAAAGGATATTCCATATCATATGATGACATGGTCAGCATATAAAGCTGGGGGGAAGAAAGAAAAAAAAAATAGGTGGAGGGATGTTTGGAGTTATGGTATTTGTCTTCACAAGTAACTATTACACATGATAGAGCCCAGCTTTCCTGAACATGGCTGAACACCTCACTGCTGATGGGAAGTGGTGAATGAATTCCTTGGTTTGCTTTGCTTGCGTGTGGCTTTTGTTTTACTTATTTAACTGTCTTCATCTCAACACATGAGTTTTCTCACTGTTACTTCTCCAGTTCTCTCTCCCATCCCACAGGGGGTGAGCGAGCAGCTGCATGGGGCTTAGTTGCTGGCTGGGGTTAAACCACAGTGCCTGCTATGGTTGTGGAAGGATTTCCCGTAACTTGTTCTTTTGTAAGAATGTGTCCAAGGCTCCAGCGTTTCTGTCCTCTTTACCAGAACAATTTTAAAATACTATTTTAACAGACAACTTTGACTCTTCTTGCTTGAAGGGCAGCTGAGTGTCACACACGAAAATCAAAGCATTTTTTAAGGTTTCTAAGTATAGCCAAATATCTTAACATTAAAGATTTTGGCATGGCTGGCTTTTAAAAATAGCTCTTAGAATCTGTCAAGACTTTTATCCGTTTGTGTCTGAATGTTGACCAAGAGTTCAACAACACCTCAGGAAAAGCAATAACAACCGTAAAATGGTATGCCCATTTTAATGTTGTAAACTGTGAAATACTCCAGACCTGCTCAAAATCTGTGTGTTTTCCTTTGTCTGATCCATGCAAACAATCACACTATTGGTAATGAAGCTCATGGACAGTAGGTGACAGAATGACAAAACCTGTCTCTTCACTCGTAGAGAATTTGTTCCAGATGTTGCAAGTGCAAACATTGGACTTCAGCCAACATGCCAGGCTGCACACATGTTCACACTAGATTCTTGCTGGCAAAAGAAAATAGGGAAAGAATGTAGATTCAGGACCTTTTCAATATTGCCTTCGGTGTTCAATTCATCCTCATTACTTCCTTCAGAAAAAATCATTTTGGGGTATGTTTTGAATTTCGTATTTCCTCATTTTAAGCTTATGTCAATTTATTAAAATCCTTCATTGAGTTCCAGCCATCGTGTCAGAATTATGGAAACTAGTTAATGGGAGATATTTAATAGAAGCCTATTCCTTTAGTAAGATGAGCTACAGCTGTAAGATTTGGGCATAAAATTTACTAGCAATGTATCTGCATATCATACAGAACTGGCATTTTTTAGCACGGCTTTCTGTTAAATTCCAAGAAATGTGCCTGCCACTTAGAAGTCTTCCTCCCATGAAAGACATAAGCCCCAACATAACTATCATATATTTGGCCTTGTCTTTACTCACTGAGTGCATCTGCAGAACTCACATTAACATTAATGGGAATTCCATGTATGCATCAATTGAAGAAAATAGTCCCTAAGAGATATTATGATTATCTTTCTAGGCAGGTAGGAATGGCATCAATCATGCATCCAAAACAGTTGCACAATGTGCATTATTAAAGCATCAGAGAAATAAAAAAATAAAATTAAAATCACAGACATTTCCAAACAGTTTCTTCTTAGAATAGTAAGAAGGATCAAATGGAAAAACTTTGAGAATCCTGTGAGGACAACATGACTTACTTGCATATTTTCTTGTAATTATAAAAGATCTAAAACCTAAGCTTACCCTTTCTCCTTCTAGAGAGAGCAGCAATGTGATAATAAAGACTCACCTCATTATGTAAGCGAGTCACAGATAAGGTGCACTCAACTTATCATAAACATCCAGCAGATGAAGAGAGAAGCGGGGAGTTTACATTGGAACTGGTTGACCTCTGTGATTTTTCTTTTTTTTTTTTTTTTTTTAGCAGAGGAATATTTCTTCCCATAATTTTAATATTTCAGCATAAATGTTAAGGTACTGGGGGAAAAAAAAAGGATTGTGAAAAACAGTACTTGCAGACAGCCTCATGAGAGTGGTACGTACTGATCAGGAGTTTTGTTCACAACTCACCAGTTAAGCAAGATGAGGAGACAGCAGTAGGTTGCACCAATGCCTCAGTCCTTTCTTCCTCTCTCCCTAGGAAATCATAGCAGAAGAAAAGCAACCAAAAATCTTTCCTCTGACAAGTGCTACTCTGATAATTCTGGGCATGTCCAAACTGTGATACAGAAGCAGCATTAACCAAACTACCTCCAGAACCAGAAAAACCCTAGGAACGCCCACATAACACTGCACTCAAAGCAATTAGCTTTTAGAAGCCTACACTTCTTTCAGGACACAACCATGGAATCCCACATCATATGGCATGGATGTATCAACAACAAGCAGCAAAGGAGCAGCAGGAGAAAAAGAAAGGCTTTCATCAGAGGACAATCAGAGCACCAAAATCTACTGTTGAGTTAGGCATCTTGTCAATCTTCCCACCCCTCTCTCTCCAAAATCACATTATTCTGCTACTTTCTCTGTTAAAAGAAGTTCTAGGAGTAAGCATTCTTCATCCTGGTGTATGGAAAACTAAACATGATGCAACAGTGTACACTTGCAGCCCAGAAAGTCCAACTGTGTCCTGGAGTGCATCAAAAGGAGCATGACCAGCAGGTTGAGGGAGGTGATTCTTCCACTCTACTCTGCCCTGGTTAGTCCCCACCTGGAGTACTGCATCCAGCTCAGGGGCTCCTGGTACAAGAAAGACATGGACCTGTTAAAGTCAGTCCAGAGGAGGGCCACAAAAATGATCAAAGGGCTGCAACATCTCTCCTATGAGGAGTTGAGGTTGTTTAGTTTGGAGAAGAGAAGGCTCCGGAGACACATTACTGTAGCCTTTCAGTATATAAAGAGGTTTTATAAGAAATACAGAGAGAGACTTTTTACCAAGGCCTGTAGCGACAGGACAAGATGCAATGGTTTTTAACTGAAAGAAGGTGTGTTTACATTGGACAGAAGGAAGATTTTTTTTTTATGATAAGTGTGGTGAGACACTGGAACAAGTTGCCTAAATAAGTTGTGGATGGTCCATCATTGTATGTGTTCACTTTCAGGTTAGACAGGGCTTCACACAACCTGAGGTAGTGAAAGATGTCCCGGTTCATGACAGGGGGTGTGGATGAGATGATCTTGAGAGGTCCCTTTCTGTGATTCTATGACAAAGAACTCCCTTCCCTTTCTCGCGTTGCCATTTTGTCTGAATGCAATGATGAAAATGATGTTACCTTTGAATTAAAAATCAGGCTTTTCTATATCTTAAGTCAATGGAGATGGTGACACAGGCATGGTGTTAGACCTGCTCTCAGACCGACTCTCTTTCTTCCTTCACCTCCAGAGAGCCAAGAATAGCAACAATGAAGAACCAGAGTAACCCTCTAGTTAACAGCTTACAACAGTTGTGTTGACCTCAGGCCATAAAAGACTGAAGCCTCCTAAAAGCTTCACTCCAAAACTTCAGCCCATGCTGAGGGGCTGCTGCTTTTAGCTCTTCAGATGTCCAGCTGATGTCAGACAAATTTGTGGTGTTCACATAAGGGAGCAGCTGCATGGACCTCACAAGCATAGGACAGTTCAGAGGATTAATATTAATACCCTCTGTATTAATATTCAAGACAGTCAAGTCTCATGATTTAAGCATCTAATTTTGAGAGTTTCTCCTTAAAAAATGAACATATTTGTAGTAAAATAGAGAAATTAAGATATTTAGTACCTCCAGAAGAGCTGTAGGCTTTTAATTTAGGAAAGGCATCATTTCCGGTATTAATTCCGTCTAGCAAGCTGTCACTCCTGCAAGTCATACTTGGATCGACAGAGGAGGAATGAGAGAGTTACGAATTCTTTGGGATGCTTCATTTCTGTGTTTATACACCTCCTAGCATATTACGGGATCACCAGTGCTACCACACTACAAATAATAAATTACATTAACAGCAGAACTCATATATTTGTATTCACTCATGTGCTTATCACAAACCCATTTAAAGATGTTTTCAACTCTGAATACAGTAGAAATTATTTCAACTAAAAAGTCTTCTTAAAAGCATGTGACAGTTTTAAATACTGGAATTTTAGTGGGATAAACACAGAATAAATACAGATCCCAGTACACTGGCTCAGTAAGGTTCATTTGAAAAGTAGTACAATGATGTCTTTTCAAGTCACTCAGACTTTGGAGGACAAGATGTTAGCTTTTGTCCAGAAGTCTTCCTTGTGTTATTGTACGTCACAATTATTTGCATTACAGCAGTATCAAGAGGGAGAAGTCTGTATTTATAGCGCCTTTGTGGGATCTGAGCATTCTTGTGAACTGAATCTAATTTGCATTTCTAACATAGGTGGTCAGAAGTTATCTAGGACATAACAGTGCATTTGAGCAATTTCTGTACTTGAAGAAAAGAAGCTTTACCATACTGATAGAACAGTACAGCAAGTGTCAAAATGGAGGTGCATGAAAAACTTCCTGAGGGATCAAACTGATTGAGCATGTTAGTCAAGAAAGACGAAATCAAATTGCTAAAGTTTTGCCATGGACATTCACATAGCCATGATATTGTCTCTGGTGTCACATGATTACATAACCTTTCGTAGTAAAACAGATACGTAAATAAATGGTGAACCATGGGGAGCCAAGGAAAAAAAAGAGTCTAGCAAAGATACCAAGCAAATGTAGCTTTTTATTCTGTTCAAAGAATAAATATGTTATGAGAATATGTTCTGATGTATTTGTTATTTGTCATTACTCATTGCACACTCAGGCCATTGCTTTTTACTCAATAGATCAATCTTGCACAGGCTAAAAAAATTCTGTTGTTTCTAGTCAGGTGATGCTGATTAGCTGCAGTTAGTCCAACCAGGGTACTCTCTCTGTTTTCCAGCTCGATCAGACAGAAACCCCTGCAGCAAGAACATTGCCATATGCATGCTCTGAAACCAGTTTCTGAAAAAAAGTTGTTTCTGCAAGGAAAAATGTTCATTTACTAGTTCTAAGTTTACTTTCTGTGGAAATTCAGACGAAGAAAACTCATAGTAATGGATGTCTGAAACAAGAGGGAAATCTGAGCTAAAAATCCTTCCAGCACTTGTTCTTTAGTGTATTTCCCCAGCTATTGTCCAAAGATGCTGGAAATAACAGAAACATGAGCAAATATAGCTGTCTGTGTTCCCCTGGTTTACATGTCACCACAAAATCTACAGACTGACAAACCAAGTAACTTCATCAGGAGAATATCTTCCTTATCCCTTCTGTGCAAGGGCAGAGGGCTGAAGTTGGCAACTGTGGTGCCAGGAGATTTGGGGAAGGTCCCTGAGCATCACAGGGGGACTGCTACAGCAAACCATTATCGGAGCAAGGGCTCAGAGAAGGAAGTAAGGGGAGGGGGGCAGCAGGGGAGAGGACTAAGGATGCAGAACAATTCCTTTACTGACAAGTTAAAGGGTGATACAGCAACCAGAAAAGCTGAAGCAGCTCTGCTGCTGCTGTTCCACTCCCTAAGGAGACAAGTCTGGGATGTGAGCATCCTGGGAGCATAGCTGCAGGTGTATGCCAGTGAAAAGACATGACCTTACCATGGAAAAGTGGCTTTAGGGGAGGTTGGTACAATCTGCTTGTGCACAAAGGAGCTTTAATCACTACTTAGCTGGAGGTCCACGATGAATTTAGATCCCCAGCCTTCGAGCCAGACACCCACAGAACGCAATGGGAGCAGGAAGGACGGGCTGGACAAGGTGGCCTTTGCACAGGTGCATATTTAAGAGTTCAGAAACAACTAAATGCAAAAAGTGATGTTTAAAAAGCTACTTTTGTATAATTTAACTCAAAAGTCACATTCCTTCTCTCAATGATTTAACTTCTTTTTCTGCATTCTGTAACTCCAAAAAAGGAATTTGGAGGAGGAAGCTAATTCAAGCCCCGTTCTTGTGTAACAGAAGTTTCAGCAATCTGATTCAAGGGGGCTCCACTTGCAGCACCATGTGTTTAAAGTGTCAGACGAATAAATTTAGAAGATGATTTTTAATACCTACCACTGTTTTGCTGTTGATACTTCATAGAGAGATGTAATAGAACAACTACTCAGAAGCTAACATCATCATCCAGTTAGATAACCAGTTCAAACTTCTACCCTGTGTTTTGAGGAAAAAAATCATATCTTTTAATATGGAGCTTAAAACAAAGTGTTATTTAAGATGATTAACTGACAATTTAATGGATTGATCCAAAGATTGTTTTAATTTGCAAATAATCTCCTAAATGTCAGAAAATCTCTAAAGCAACATGCAAACTATTCTGAGTCCAAAAATAATGAGCTATTGATTCCTTTGTTATGAAATCACTCTGTTGGTTAGCAATATACCTTTGGGCCACAATGTATTACATGACCAAATTACAGTACCTGATGCTGACAATGGAGAAATGACTGCAAACTTTTTCTCATTAAAATCCAGGCTGGGAAAAATGTCGAAACTAACTTTTTTTTTCCCCTCCCCAAAATAAATAAACAAATAAATAAATGCCATTCCTTCATATAGAGTATTTCTGAACATATATCAATTCTATATATAAAACCTGATAAAATATGTGTCCTGAAATTCTACTGAATCTAAACCATCTGTGTCTGTAGACTAGAAATCTATATTTATCTATACATAGGTATATGCCTTTAGAGAGTTAGACAAATGCCTAAATCCATTTTAGAGGCTAAAACTGTCAAAACCAGGTAGCACATAAATGAGTTGGACACCCAAAACTGAAATTGCCCAGTTGACAAAGTCACTGAGAACTGAAAACTCTCGTTCAATTTCAAGTCTAAATAGACTGTGCCTCTGAAAATTGGGAAGAATGACTTGAGCATATGAGATTCGTTCAGTCAGCCATCAACAGAGCACCAAAACCTCTCAGCTCATGATCTCTAGTCTCTTCTTAGACCACCATCCAATCGATAATTACGATAGCTTAAGTACAAAATAAAGCAAAATGGAAACCTGAGCTTAGAGTACTGTACAGAGCATAAAATTTAAGCTAAAATTTAATCACACAATTCAAGCATTATGACACTTGCCACTTAAAATCGAAGCTTTGTGCAAAAACCTTCTTCAAGACCTTTCTTCAAACATAACTAGTGGCTACCTGAAGCAGTGACAAGGAAAAATAAAGAACACACAGCATCAGTCCCTGAAAGCAGCTAAGTTGGGGTCCAAGCCTGAGGTCAAAACAGGGCATAAAATATTGTATCCCTGTACTCTGATCTTTATCAGGATAGCATCTCAATGCTTATTCTAACAACCAAAACAAAGAGACCTTGTCTCATCAGAGGCTGCGGTATCCGCTGCTGCTGTAGGCAAAGCACACTCAGGCTGGAGATAATGGTACCCAGAAACTCTCCCCTCAGCCCAGCCCTTCCTGTGGCCCAAAATTCTGTCCTTTTTGGTCTAGTTTGCCACAGAGACTAGATGTTCTTTTTCGCCATCTCAGTTCCCAGTAAGACAGTGGTATTCAACCATCCCCAGGGTGCCACCACAGCTCCCATCAAACACTGGCACTTGTCCAATATATTGTTTTGGTAATGAAAGAGGCTGAGAGCAGAGGAAGAACAAACAGGGCTGGTATCACATGAAACAGAGTCTGTATGGAGATCTAGGGTTTTTACCAGTGGCTGGAGAGTTTGCCTGGGTTTTTTTCCTGCTCTGGTAGAGACTGAGCCATCTCATTCTCTGAAGTATGGTGGCTCTAGCCCTGAGCAACAGTGTGGTTTGTGAAGGACTGAATCTTGTATGTTAGGTATTCCTACTGATGTTGTCAGGCATAAGTTAAGTAGAACAGCGTTTGGCCCTGGATTCACAGATGATGTTTTCCTTTTGAAAATAAAAGTAATGCAAAATTGAAGAATTCTATCTTTTGAATACACCTAACAGAATATAAAAATGCTTGATCAAAATGTGTTGAGGTGCTAAGAGGGACCAGAATATATTTCCTGAATACAGTTTACAAAGTGCTCCAGGTTGCCTTTCAATTAATTGCTTTATTTTTTTTGTTTTTATGAGTTTTACTTTCATTGAGGAATTATCTTATAAACCATCTTTCTTCACTAAACAAGTAAAGATTAATTATTATAAACGCAATGTGAAATCCATTGTACTCATCAGTTGTTTATAGTTCTTGCAAAAGAGTATAAAGACTTTATACATAAAGACAAATCTTTAAAACTGCTTCAGGCTCCAAATAAAAAATTATTCCCGTTTGTGTTGATTATCAAGGGACATTTGGAGAATCCCCAGTGATCACAGGACATTTCCATATAGCCTGTCACGTTAAGGTGAAAAATTCGCAAGGACAGTCTCACCATCTGTCATCAACTCGCTTCGGTGACACTGAGGACTGCTCTGAAACGGCCAATAGACCTCATGCATAACAAAGCCCTTGCACTTCTGCATTGTTTATGTTTTGACCTGGGCAGATAATCCTTCAGAAAAGGGGGCCGTGTTTTGCTCCTTTTTTTTTTCTTTCTTACACGGTGACCATTTCAATGTTGTCTTTTAAAGAGAAATCATCCATCCATCTAGAAAATAAATTTAAAGAACCATCTCTGTGTTACTATTCTGCCTAAACAGCTACATTGCAGACTGAAGACATTTTATTAACAGCACGATGTTTTATGAAAGCTAGTGAAAACCTGCCTTTCTAAAGTAAGGGGCTTTTGTGAGTGACGCAGTCACTTCATTTAAACTGTAAATCTAAGTGGTTGTGAATGCTTAATACACTGTCAAGCTTTGTTGCTAACGGTCTTTCATTAAATAGATAATTTAAAAGCAGACAACAATCTAGAAAAGAGAAAAATAACACCTTTCTGCAGCTTGTATAGTCACTCATATAACAAGGACCATTTCTCATAGCAGAAGTCAAAGATAAACTGTTCTTACCATTATGTCAAGCACCACTTAAGACTTGCAAATACTGTTTCCTCATACAATAGGTTCCCCTCCAGCCTACCAGGTGTATAGCTGACACACTTATAGCATCGGTTAAAGAAATTAAGAAAAAAAAGTTGGAAAAATAAACTCCTGAGAAAGATTTTTATCCTGTCAGTTACCTACCTCAGTGACTGAAAAATAAAAGACTAATAGAAAATACATCCCAGATCTCTGTCTGCCTGGAAGTCCAACAGCTAACAAAATTGTCAGAAATAGCTATTTCTAGAAACAAGTGAATGGATGAAGAGAAGACTGAATGAATATATGATGGGGATATCCCCTCTGTCAGTATAACAGGATCCTATCAGGATCATCTAGGTGTTCTTTCATCTTCAACACATACAATATTCACATGTATAGGAGCAAGACTTTATTCAAGGCACAGGAAAGCCTTCAGACAATGCATTGCACATGTCTAGATGTATTCCTCTTATAACTGGGGAACATTTGTTATTTTTCAGTCCATCTTTACATTTCACTAATAAACCAGACCTTTTAGTTACAAATGAAGTCAGCTCTTTCTCTGCAAAGACAGGCTCCACTGATGCTAAAGGGAATTACACTAAATTCTGAAGAATAATAAATCCCTTGAGGTCCACTCCTTCTCTTCCACCTGCATCATGCACAATATATCAGGAATATGAAATCACTTGAGCATGGAAGAGATTTCTCTTAGCTCCCTCCTTGTTCTGTATTCCACTGAGCATGGCTGACCACAATCAAACAGCCATTTATTGTTCTATTACTGCCTTATGTTCTGACGGGATTACCTTTTTTAATCAAATTTCAATACAGAGAATGGGATGTGTAAGACCATGAGCAAGATAGACTGGGTACAAAACCCTGGTGATCTTTGAATCTCTGAGTTTTTGCTTTTTCCTGAGCTGAGGATCTAAAAACAGAGAAAAAATTCTTCCGATATAGATTCCCTCTTCTCTAAGCCAAAATTAGAAATTGTTGGGGTGTGCAAAAAAGAAGCCCCCTGGAAGCCAGGTTTTGAGAGAGAATTTCCATGGAGCTTGTATCTCTGTAGAGATGCCTTGGTTGACAGTATGGACGTTGAAAGCTCTTACTGGGTTCCCTTTGCAGTTTGAAATTGGCACTTTCATTTGTTATTATATATAATTATGTTTTATAGATAGATAGATAGATAGATAGATAGATAGACAGATAGATAGATAGATAGATAGATACACTTTTTTTTTTGACTCTCCAAAACAGCATGCCATGCACAAGAGCACAAATGAAAGAAGTTTCACACTTCCAAATGAAATTTAATCTCAACCAGTTTGCTGTGTTATAGATGAACCTTTACAAATCCAGCTGTGTCTCATGCCTCTGGCTTGAGCTTTGTGTCTTGGAAGTTCCAGACATATGTCCCTGCATAATTTTCATTATGTTCAAGTTATATTTACATGATTTTGAACTATAAACAAACTTGTATGTATTCTAGCCAATTCAAAGCTGAATTCTTCAAGGTCCTTGGATACTATGGCTTTTTGGTAAATATTTGGGGGCTATTCTAGATGACAGACCTAACAAGTGAAGGATTATACTTCTCTGTGCCTTTCTGTGAAAAGAAATAACAGAAAGAATTCAGGAGCCTCTGGGGTTTATATACATATAATGTATACCGGTTACTAAAAGCAGCCACCTTATACCATGGCTGGGTTTCAGAATGGGAGAATCAAAAGTTCAGAGCTGTGGCTTCAGATTGGATGAATCTCAGTAATAATACTGTATGGGTTATGTTCTAGGACATTCAGGTACAAATGGTTGGGTCACAGTGAGTCTTAAAAGCTACTAATAAATGAAAGAGGCCAGGGCCTGTGTTCTGGACCTGAGAGTGAATATTACAGCAGAGCTCACATATAACAAGCTAAAGTCTCCCTGCTCACAACCAGGCAGTGTCCCTGTGCTTCCTTTTAGGGAAGGGTGAACTAAGCAATTGCAAACACCCTTCAGAAATCCCTCCTGTTCGCACAGCAAAATACTGACGAGTTTACCCAGGCTTTTCAGCAATCCCAGCTTCTTGCCACAGCTCTCTCTTTCCAGCTGGGACAGGGTTCTGGCCAGGTCTGCTTCACTCCCTGAGCCATGGCTGGGAGAGGACCCAGAAGTTTCCCCTGTCCTGGCAGCTTGTCTGTTTTCACCAATGGGGACCAATTCATTTGTCCTTGTTACTTCTTTTGCACCAAGGATTTTCTGTTATTTTAACCTAACCATTCTTAATAACCAGGAAGAAGTAGTGTCTTTTTTCTTGGCCACTCTATAGCAATGCACTCATTGTCCTACTGGACTCAGCCACTTTGTGTTAATGATCTTTTAGAAACAGCATTGCTGTAGCAACGATGGTCCAAATACACATGTAAGCAAGGCCTATGTAGTTAATAATAACATAAATAGAGGAAATGTCACAGTTGGAAGTTCTCCCAGGCACTGGCCATTCATTTCATCCAAAATTACAACCCTGTTTTATATTGACATGCAGCTGCTTCTAGGCAAGACTAGGAGGGAGGTATGTTACCAAAGTGTGCTAGGCCAGGCTAGGAGGTATGTTAGCAGACTTTGCTAGAAAATATATTACAGAGTAAAATAAAATTCATAAAATCAGTCAGAATCCATATGATCTGTATAGTTGGAGTACTAGACCCTCAATGTGGGTACTGCTTCCATCTCTCCTTGCATGCAAGGGAAAATTTGAAAGCGTTGTCTAGTATTGGCCAATGTTTGGCTGTATCTGGAAGTTACTGGAACATCCATCCAGAAAGCAAGAGAATCTCCAGCTTTTGAGCTACAAGACAGCTGAAAGGAAAGACAAGGTTTTTAACTGCTGGTTGAAGCAGTGATTAAAATGGGGGTGAAACATCCACATCTCTTTGCTACAGTACTACCCAGTAACCTCCATGACAAACACTGGGGCCTTCAGGGCTGGTGGGAGCAGAGTTATTTGTTATACAGGGTTTGTCAGTGACCCACCTCAGTGACAAAAGCTCAGCAATGTTCATTCTGAGAGAAGCACAGAGAATCTGCCAAAACAAAGCTGTCTAAAACTACTCTTCTGATACTGTGCAGACCCGTTGTTCCTTTTCATAAGAACTGGTCACAGATATACATTGGGACCTTTCCTGGGGTTCTTTCAACTGCCCTTTGAGGTGTTTGGTATTCTTGGTAACCACTGCTCAGGATGATTCACTGCAGAACACTTCATATCTCTCTTTGGACATCTAGTGTAAAGACCCAAACATCAAAATGTTTTAGATAACAGTCCTCCCAGTCTCCAGGGAAGAGAAGAGTAGGGACACACTCTGTCTTTCCATTCTAGGGTAGAGCACCTAGCATTCAGAAAACAAATTTTTCAGCCTCATCTCATAGGAAAGGGACCATGTAAAGAAAAAAATATGTGAAATCCATGCACACATCATACAAAGAGAGATCATACAAAGTTCGATCTCCAAACAACAGAAATTTATGATAAAAGAGCCAGGCATAATTTAGTAGACATGTCAACACCTTGCAATGTACAGAATCTGCTGTGACTGTTGATTTAATAATTTCTTTTTTTCCAAGGGCTCCATTTGTCCCCAAAAGTTTTTCATGCATATTTTTTTAATGAATATTAATAATGATTTTCTGAAAGCATTAGGTAATGATGTTCCAATATACCAAGATTCAGATTAGTAAGTGGAAAAAGTGTATCTTTCTAGGGCTACAAGTGCTAGAATGGCATATCATGTTAGCACTTGTGTCATTTAAGTTGTGATTTCCATGCTTTAAAAAAATTACAGGATTGATTTGGCTTACTATTTTCATTTAAGTATAGTGCTCGCTTTCCCTCTGTCTTGTGCGTATGCACACAAACAGTCCTATCAATAAACACTTGGCATTTTTCATTGTCTTGTTAACACACAACCTTCTGCAACTAAACAGGCTTTTGCAATTTGCAGTTCATTATAATTTGCAAAGCCAATTAATAATTTTTTCTGTAGCATTATTTCCGTATTAAAGATTTTTTTAAAAAAAGCTGTTTAGCAATTAAAAAAAAAAAAACACAAACAAACAAAAAAAAATTAGACATCTGTCTGGTAAAGAAGAACATACCTTCATTTCATGGGAAAGATCATACAATAACATCTGTCCAAAATCTATGGAGATATTAAAGATCTAAAAGTTCTTTATGGATAACTTTTAATAAAAATCCTGAACAAAAGCATCTCAATAATATAATTTTTAAAAATACTACTGCTTTTCATGATCAAAAGAACAACAACAGCAGAGATATATTTCATAAGCATAAAATAAAATCTATAGCCAACAGTACAGTTAGGAAGGCTGAGGGGAAAAGTCTGAAGAAATATGGAAGATATTTAAGGATTCAAACACATATAGTTGGCAGAAGCTATGAGAAAGCACTGTAAAAGTGGTTGCTTTATTTACCAGTCACTTGTCACCACTATTTCATTGCATCACAGCCTTTCATGGCAACCCTAGGAATTTTGCGGCTAAAGAGATCTGAGTGTTTATGACAAGCCATTCTTTCTTAAGTACTCAGCAAGGACTAACAATTTTCTTTTGTTGTTTAAGCAAGGACAGACCTGCCATTTAACCTTTGAATCCGAGCTAAAACCTCTAGTGACATTATGCATGACTTCATGACCAGCAATCCGAGGTGGAAATGTAGTGCTTGGCCCTGCCTCCAAAAGAAGTAAAAGGGAGTTTTGCCCTGGGAATAGGACTGGGCTGTTATTGCTAAATCAGCATTTTGACCAGGGACTGAATCCCAATCTGTGAATCCATGAGTCAAACCTGAGAGGGTCACTGATTAAAGACAGACACGTAAGGGCTTGCTCTTATCTCTGTTTGACGTGTGAATGACAGCAGTTACAGACACATAAAGACAGGCTTGGATACACAGATGGACCTCCAAAGGCTCCATTCTGGGAAAGCATATAACCATACAAATATTGTGTTCCCCAAAGATATGATAACACAGTATATACATGTACGATTAGCCATGTACTCTTACTCTTCTTTTTTTTTTTTTTTTTTTTTTCAAGTTAGGAGTGAAAATAAAGACTGCAGGATTTTGGAAATCCCACTCCATCCACTGAATGATAAATTCCACTTATGGTGCATGAAAATACTTACAATCTGCTGTTCACACTTTCAGTCAATTAAGCTATTTAAATGATTTGTTTAAACTTCATTCCCAAACCTTTCAAATTCTGTTGTCTCACGTTTGTCTATATAAAGACAGATACTTTATTTGTTAAATATATTTCTTGCCCTCTAAACAAGACAAATGGTAACTTGTTCGCATTTCTTTGTGACAAGAGCTGAAATGGAGAATTCTTCCAGGTAACCAGTGAATAAGAAGATTCTAGTATTTCAGTATATAATTAAATAACAACTACTTAATTTTCTTTATTTTAAAAGAACTATTTTTGCTAGATTAGTGTTCGATATTTATTTCTACCCAAGACTATCAACTAAGCTATAACTTCCTGAAATGCTCCATAAAATTAGCTACTATTTCTAACCTTCATATCATACTCCATTACCAAAAGAGATGGTGATTTGTTATTATTTCTGATTGCCTTTTGAAACATTTCCTGAAATTAAGTAGCATTTTTCTTTTCCTGCACTGTCATACGGAATGCTGGCTGTGCTGGTTTTGCAGCAATCGGGTTAATTTTCTTCATAATAGTTAGAATCTTTTATTTTTAGTAGCTAGATCAATATTTTGTTTTGGATTGTATGAGAATAATGGGATAACATAGTGGGTTTTCCCTAGGACAGAGTTAAAATCTTTTTTCTAGTAACTAAGTTGTGTTTTGGACTTGGTTTGAAAAAAAATGTGAGAACTCACTCATGTTTTGTTTGTTGTCAAGGAGATAAGTGCTTTTTCAGCTCTCCAGTTGCAGGTGCACATAGCAGCTGGGAGGATGCAGAGACAGGACAGCACCTAGATTGACATCCAGGCTGGTCAATGAGATATTGCCTACCATTAGCATCCTGCTCCGTATGTAGCTGGAGCTGGCTTTTCTAGCTCATTAGTTCAGCTTTTTGCGTTTTTACTGTTTGGCCCTTTTGCTCTCCTTTCAGGATAAGTCATTTGGGACCGGGGCTCTCTGTTCTTCAGGACTGGTTGTTCAGTGCAATTGTGTTCAAGCAGGAACCTCTTCCAGGATCTCCACTCTTCCAGGATCAGCTGTACGGGAGCAGTGTTTGTTAGCAATTCCTTTGTGTATCACTTATTTTACAGACAGACAGACAGATAGATAGACAGATGGACAGACAGACAGTAGTAATAGTAGTAGTAGTAGATTATGATGATTATGACTATTTTTTTTTTTTTCTGCCTAATTAAACAGTTCTTATCCCACAAGTTTCTCCCTTCCCTTTCAATTGTCTCCCTCATTCCACTCATGGTGGGGAGACTGAGCACACAGCTGTCTAGTGCTTGGTTCCCAGCGGGGGTTAAACCATGATAGTGGCAAACCTCCTCAAAGTCATTTTAATAGACAGAAGACATTGTATGCAACGATAATTTCAGGTACTAATCTTACAATGAACTTATTTCTATGCACTGAATATATATTTCTAAGTACTGTTTGAGCACAAATATTACCTGTGCTAGAGAGCAATGTTGCCCTGTCACTCTTGTGGAGTCTCACTTGCCTGTAACCTATAGAAAGGATGACTTGTGTATTGAAGGTTAATATAATGCAAAAATATTCTATTCTTAAGATGATGATAGTAAAATGATGGATGCTGACATACTGGTTTTTAAGGCCTTCCTGTTATGGTTCATCACATTTAAGCACTGTTTGTACCCACACTTACTTATGTTTATCCATTACCACTTGAGTGTTATCATTGGTACAATGACAATGCTACATAGATAATTTAAAAAATGAAACAGTAATAAGTCTCAGGTTCATGTAAAATCAAATTTGTCCATACCACACAGGAATATTATATAAAATTTCTCAACAATAAAAATAGAAATTAAAATGACAAACAAAAATTGCAAGCTGTCTCCATAGGGCTATGAACACTTTATAAACACCGATTTTCTTACAGAAGGGGAAAGGAGCAATTTCAAGGCATGGTTGAAGAAGTAGATATGCGCATCAGGAAGGACAGATGGGACTAGATCTTGCCTCAAGGCTAAGAAAGCAGCTCAGAGCAATGGGAGCGTAAGGATGGCTCCCTAGGAGAAGATCATCACAGTATTTTGTGGGACTGACCATATTTCTTCTCCTTCCAGAGCTAACTGTTGGCATGCACCCAAATCCTGAATAAGAGCCCTGGAAATGAAAGAAGGTGCAGAACTTCAAGAAGTTTAGCATCAAATCACATAGAACAAGGCTGCCAGGGCTTTTTTCATCACATTAAACCTTGTAAAGTGTGTTACAAGCGGATTTTTGTAGTTACTTCCATTCCTCACAAAGCTGCATCTATAGCAAGTTATATGGTTAAAATTTTCTCAACACTTACTATTCCTAGTAAAGATCCAGCCCAAGGAGCATATTCAAGACTCACAGGTATGGCTACAACAGTTAATCAAGCAGGACCTATGTATAAGTTCAGGCACAGTCCACCTTTTTCTGCAGTATTTGTTTGCCGTTGCTCTTCCTGTTACCAGTGACCACTGCCGGTTTGGCTGCATCTGCCACATTGTTTGGAGGTTTGAGCGCCTAGATTCCAAAATATCCTGTGGATTCCTGTGCATATGTGAAAAGCATCCAGTGGAAATCTCCTTTCTTGAGATATCAGATCTTTCACTGTGAATAGTGAAGAGCGAAGCAACTCTCCTTGCATCAACTAAGTCTTTCCTTGTGCATCCAAAGGAAAAATCTCATCCTACTGTGCACATGTCTCAGAAAGCAACAAAAATCTCAGAGTATAATATTGTATGGAAGTGATGAAACATCAGAGGATGTAGCACCTTGCATCTGCTTTTCAGTGAAAAATTCTTATGAAGAAAATTCTTATGAAGAATTTATGGAAATAGCTAGATCATGCAGAAAAAAAATCAGGGAAACAAAAGTGCAATTTGAAGTTAATTTGGCCAGTTCTGTCAGGGATAATAAAAAGTCCTTCTTCAAATATGTTAACAACAAAAGGAGGGGCAAGGAAAACCTCCATTCTCTGTTGGACTTTGAGGGAAATATAGTTAACAAAGATGAGGAGAAAGCTGAGGTACTTAATACCTACTTTGCCTCAGTTTTTACCAGTAAGACAGGTGGCCCTCAGGACAACTCATCTCTGGAGGTGGTCGACAGAGATAGGAAGCCAAATAGGCCCCTTGTATTCCAGGAGGAAATAGTTGGTGATTTACTGAGCCATCTGGATCCTCACAAGCCTATGGGACCAGATGGGATCCATCCTAGGGTGATGAGGGAGCTAGCAGAAGAACTTGCCAAGCCGCTCTCCATCATCTTCCAACAGTCCTGGCTCACTGGGGAGGTCCCATATGATTGGAAATTGGCCAATGTTACCCCAGTCCACAAAAAGGGCTGCAAAGCTGACCCTGGCAACTACAGGCCTGTCAGCCTGACCTCAGTGCCTGGCAGGGTTATGGAGCAGATCATCCTGAATGGAATCACACAGCACCTTCAGGATGGACAAGGGATCAGACCCAGCCAGCACGGGTTTAGGAGGGGCAGGTCCTGTCTGACCAACCTGATCTCCTTTTATGATCAGGTGACTCACCTGGTGGATGAGGGGAAAGCCGTGGATGTGGTCTATCTGGACTTTGGCAAGGCCTTCGACACTGTCTCCCATAATATACTCCTGCAAAAGCTGGTAGCCCATGGCTTGGACAAGTGTACTCTACACTGGGTTAAGAACTGGCTGGAGGGCCGGGCCCAGAGAGTGCTGGTGAATGGGGCTGCATCTAGCTGGCGGCCAGTCACTAGTGGTGTTCCCCAGGGGTCAGTGTTGGGTGCAGTCCTGTTTAACATCTTTATTGACGATTTAGATGAGGGGATTGAGACCATCAGCAGCAAATTTGCTGATGACACCAAGTTGGGAGGGAGTGTCGACCTGCTGGAAGGCAGGAGGGCTCTGCAGAGGGATCTGGATAGACTGGAAAAATGGGCTTATTCCAATGGGATGAAGTTCAATAAGGCCAAGTGCCGGGTGCTGCACTTTGGTCACAACAACCCCCTGCAGCACTACAGGCTGGGCACAGAGTGGCTGGAGAGCAGTCAGACAGAAAGGGACCTGGGGGTACTAATTGACAGGAAGCTCAACATGAGCCATCAGTGTGCCCAGGTGGCCAAGAAGGCCAATGGTATCCTGTCCTGTATCAAAAATAGCGTGGTCAGCAGGACAAGGGAAGTGATCCTTCCCCTGTACTCTGCATTGGTGAGGCCACACCTGGAGTATTGTGTTCAGTTCTGGGCCCCTCAGTTCAGGAAAGACATTGAAGTGCTGGAGCGGGTCCAGAGAAGAGCAACACGACTGGTGAAGGGACTTGAACATAAGACCTATGGGGAGAGGCTGAGGGAGCTGGGGTTGTTTAGTCTAGAGAAGAGGAGGCTTAGAGGTGACCCCATCACTCTCTATAACTACCTGAAGGGAAGTTATAGCCAGGTGGGGATTGGTCTCTTCTCCCAGGCAGTTAGCAATAGGACAAGGGGGCATGGGCTTAAACTCTGCCAGGGGAAATTTAGGCTGGATATTAGAAAGAAATTCTTTACAGAGAGAGTGGTCAGGCATTGGAATGGCCTGCCCAGGGAGGTGGTGGACTCGCCGTCCCTGGAGGTTTTTAAACTCAGATTGGACATGGCACTTAGTGCCATGATCTAATAAATGGACTAGAGTTGGACCAAGGGTTGGACTCGATGATCTCTGAGGTCTTTTCCAACCCAGTCGATTCTGTGATTCTGTGATTCTGTGAAATGAGATTAACTGTAAGAAAAAAGGGAACCATATTATGAGAAGCTGCAGAGTGGAGTCTGTAGCTCTTTGCCTTTGCTTCCAAGACATGCTCCAACCTGTGTGATATTTCTGTTGAGGTTTTCCACACAGAAAGCACATGAAGAAGGAAACACCCTGCCATGGAACTGTACTGACCTCTCTTCCTCCTGCACTAGACTCCTCACATCAGACAGTGCAGCAGCTGCCCATGGACAGCATTTCCTTTTTAGCAAACCAATGACTCTCTCAGCCCTGCTCTGCCCTGTGCTGCCATACTTCTCCTGCATCCTGACTGTCACAGAAGTTGCTACCCCAGGCTCTGACAGTGAGGGGTCTGGCAGACACCTCCCTCAGAGATGCTCTCCAGAACCAGTTGGTTGAGAGCTGATGACTCTATGCCATGCTCTAAAGGGAGGGCTATAACCGGTGAACCTTGCCCAGGAAGCCTGAGGTATTCCCCCTCCTATGCGTTTGCCCTGCAGGAAAAAAAAAAAAAAAAAAAAAAGTTTTCCCAGTAAAAAGGAAGGTGAAATAGGGCACCTTTATCATTCTTTTCTAAAGCTGCTAAAGATTATTATCTGTTACACTTTCAAGATTCCAACACAATGGTACCAGTCTACACTCGGAATTAAATAAAGCATTCACCTCTTAATCAAAACAGGAATACATGCCTTGACTTTCACTAGAAAGCCTAACAATGTGAACAAAAGAACACTGAAGCACAGTTTGAATAATTCTACTAACAAGGCAAAATAGTTGCACCTGGTTGCAGAAGAGACAATTAAATATAAGCCTTCTCATGTCAGACAGGCAAATGGCTGGTCAAAAAAATATGACTTTAAAGGTATTATTTATTTTCTGCAACATCTTACAAGTCTATGTCTCAGTATTTTATTACTCAAGTAGAGGAAAGGCTCAGGCACTACAATATAATTCTCTTGGTTTTTTATTATTTTCCCATGTGAAACTGTGGGACACAACAGCAGTACGAACAATTATGCAGAATTATTCATCCCTACATGTTTTTCCTCCTTAAAACTGGATGAGTCCTTTCCAAAAATTAGTTCCTAAGCATAAAATGCCTTGAGCAGCTTTAGTTTCAGGAAAGGGCAATAAATCATGTTAATACAAGAAGCAATATTTGATTACTCTGCATTACCCAGTAGCCCTTTTACAATTATAATCCTTTACACTCTTATCAATGAATACATCATTCCTAACTCTAAGCCCTCAATCACGCTCTCCTTCATCCACACTCCTACCATTTGGTAACAAACCTCTTACTATTATTTAATATTAAATTATATAGCACATATATGATGGTGATAGCCATCTGATAAATTGCATTTATCATGCATCTTTTAATGCAGCTGTATGAATCATACCTCTTCTTCACTCTGCCCACTAATCCATCTCTGTCCAGGACTACTCAGTCCCATCCAAACCTTTAAGGAGATTTGAACATGCACCATTAAAAATGGTACCGTTTTCCAAACACAGAGTTTCATTACAGGACTCCCACTATCCCAAAGCTCAGCACAAATAACTTCGTCTACAAACAGTTTGAGGGTATGTTATCTCATGAACCATGAGACTCTTGGAGGCTAAAAATGAGAGACTTACATTTTCTGTTGTTACAAGGCACTTCATTTCTAGCCCAAGGTTATTATCCACAATCCTGGACATTAAAACTGAAGCATTGGATGTTTATAAAATAGATGTTTCTAAAGGTCTTTAAAATGTCTCAGCTGCAGTTTTTCATTCCCTCCTAGGCCTCTAAAGGTGGACTTCTAATACTGCATTAAGAAAAAATGACCTTACAAACCATAGGAATGCAAAAGAAGGAACTGAAAAGCATTTTAGGACTCTCCAGAACATCTTAAAATAAGATATCTATGAAGTATTTGTACCATATGCTGTCTGTGTAATGACACAGGGCAGCAGACACATTTTATTGGCATCCACTGGAGATAATCTGCCACATTCTTGTTGATCTGCCTTTGTTACCTTTATTTCACACCATTAAATGCTCGCTTTTGCCTTAAATGAAATTCTTAAATGTTGGTTTGGAACTTAAACTCATTTTTTTTTAATGTTAAAGTATTTTCAGAAAAAAATGTTACTGAATTTGAAAGTTTTTTATGAATCTATACCAGCATCACCAAAGTGCTATAGGATTAATTCAGTGAGAAAGCAAGGAGAAAGAACCAGGAAAGAACCAGAAAAACATTGGACGCTTTGTTCCAAAATAAAAAGAAATGTTTTAGTTTACTCAATTAAAAAAAAAAAAAAATCCTATTAGGAAAGTCCTTTCAAATATATTTTTAAATCATGGAAGTTTTCAACACAAAAAGTTATGTATTTATGACACAAATATTTTTTATGGACCCAAAACCATTTTTCACGTGTTTGGAATAACTCAGAAACCTATAGTATCATTAGTCACAGCAGCTGGGAATGCTTACGTCATCAGAACTAAGCATATGGGTAACTGTTTTATTTGATTCAGATTTATATATTCTATGGATCTGTATAGTTAAATTATCTTTTTTAGGTGCTCATACAGCCATAGCTGAAAGGCTGTTCTTGAAATCTCATCTGTAATAGCATGTAGCCATAATAGAATATTGCGATCTTGTTGCAGCTCTTATTTTTGTCCCAAAACCATCACTGCTAGGGCAGACAGCAGGATAACTGCTTGGCCCACTCCTTACTGACTTGCTCACGCTTGCTATTCTCCTCTTCTCAATTCTTCTTCCTTCTCAGTTTGTTTTCCTCTCCTCTTTTGTTCTTTCTCCCTCTGACTTTTTCCCTGTGGCTCCCCAGTGCAGCACTCATCATGACAGACACAGCTACTGAAGAGCCTTTCTCTCATCCTCTTACACTCTTCTTCTCACCATTATAAAGTAAAGACAAGCAGTTATTGGCTTTTTTGGATGTAGATTCACAGGCAAGAGGGGACTAATGGGGCTGTAGCCATGTCATTGGTACTGCCTCATATCCATACTCAAACAAGCAACTGTGCCGCTGCCCTGGCCCTGCCTTGCACCTCACTCTTTACCCTCCTGCCACCTTCCCTTTCTCTCACGGGAAATAGCATCCCAGTGTTTGAAAGAACTTTGTCTTCTTAAGTATTGGTTGTTTTATTTTTCACTACAGTCAGGTCAGTTTTGCTCATTTTGCCCATTAGCATGAACACGGAATCCAAACAAGTTCTTATTCGCATAAAATCAGGCAGGAGCTTGGAAGCAGTTTGCTGCCATTTCGTTCTTTCCTGTGGCCTCAGCAGCCCCACTCAATGATGTTCCAATTTTTCCTTTTAACAAGCCAAAAAAGTTTCCCATATTTTCTTCCTAATCCCTGGTCACTTCCATATCTTCCTCCTTAGTTCTATCAAACAACACAACTCTGACTTCTGCATTGGAAACTTGCTTACTCCACGGCATGTCAGCTAGACACAGAAAGGGAGTTTTCAGGTCAAGGAAACATTTGCCTTAGGGAATTCACATCTGTCAGGAAGAGACTCAGGCTTCTCCTCACTGCTGAAGCACTTTTCCATTGCAAACTTCTCATACATGTCCTGTGTATGGTAATTCAGTTTATTTAAATCACCTCTGTACAATTTCTCAGAACTTCAAATCTGCCTATTCAGGTACAGTTCCCATTAGGATCACAGTTATTGCCCCACTTCTCTTTCTAGAAATCCAGCTAATACCTACAGATACTCAATAACTGCTCGTGATGCTCTTACACCAGTTGGGTCAGGCTGCATCTTGCCATCAGGTCCAGTTAACGTACCAGGCTGTCTCAGCAAAATTAAAACATTAGGCAAGCAGCTGAAAGGGAATTTGGTGGCAGAGTTGAGGCCAGAGAATTATGACAGACCATGGGACAAGGGTTCATTTGAACCCCAGCCCTTCCAATCTCTGCAGTCCATGCTAGATCTACCTCAAACTAAATCTAGAGCCATTCAGATAATTATGTTGGTTAATCACTCTCCAGCAGCTCGAAGTACTGACTTCCTGCTCATCAAGGACTCCCAACAAAAGGAGACAGGAAAATTAGGAAAAAAAAAAAAAAAAAAAAAAAGATAAATCAAAGACACCCTTTTTTCTAAAGCACAACAGAAATAGCTGTTGTCCTGATACATTATGGCCGCTTGCCACCTTAATCATGTGAAATCACTTCAAAAAGAATGAGCAGATTTAACTAACTATAAAAAAAGCTTCAAAGCTTTACCAACAGCAGAAGACCTTCTCTTTAATTGGGAGCATATATCTCAGCAAAACTAAAACTATTCAATAAAAATAGATTTTGAAACTGCCTAAATATCAAAATGATTGAATTAGAAAAACTAGTATTCACATTGTCCAATATTCTGAGGCTAAAAAACCTGGTCAAAGCTTTATGCTCCATCCATTATTGCTATACATTTGGACTGAAGCAGTGTCTAGGCTCCTACTCACAGAACCAGACCTTTCCTGTTTTAACAGTAAAAACATCCCAGTCCCAAAAATATTGCAGAGTAAGCCGGACGACAACAAATAGATAAAGGCAGAGAAATGGGAGAGCATATGAAAACAGTCAGCATGACAAGTGGCAGTCCCAGTTTTGGCTCCACTCTCACCATTTGCAAACCCTGGAGAATTATAATATCAGTATTTTCTCCTTTTCATCTACCAGCCTATCTTTGTAGCAATAACAGGAGGTATTATTAACAGGTTAGCATCCTCTGCTTCCCTGAATTTATCATCCAAGGATGAGAAAGAGACAATGCCAGCACTCACTTCATGTCATTGTCTTTCTAAAAAATTTTTTGTTGAAAATTCCAAGGAGAAAAACCAAGAGCAGAGGTAAAAACAAACAGGGATCAATTTTTAGGAATAAAAGATTGATTCCTGCAACTACAAGAAACATGAACTTTATTGAAAGAATGCTCCAGTTAAATATATTTTAAACAGTCTCTAACACAAAGTGTAAACTAACAAACAAATGAAAGCAGTTTCATTGTGTTTAAATAAATAGCTCTTGCTCCATCCTTTCAGTCAACTGAATTTCAAGCTACATTAGGGAGCCTGGAATTAGGAACCACCAATGTTTTAACGCTATAGGCTTATCTAGTTATACTAGAACAAATCAAATGCATGTGGATGAAAAGGCACATAGGTAAATCCTCATGAGGATCCAAGAACAATTCAGGATTTTTCAAGCAATACAACCTCAGCCTATGTTGATATGAGATATTCCTTTTCTAGGTAAATTGTATCACAGGAAAATAAATAATTAGGAAAGTAAAGACTTATTCTATGTAATAATCACAATGAAACTCATTTAATGAGATTTCACAGCACAAAAAAAAAGTTGCCACATTCCAATTCAGTCAAAACATGCCAGCCAATCATGAAAAGCTATTAAAGAAGATGCAATCGGTTCTTTTTATCCCACTATATCTCTGAAAGCTGACATTCCTTTCTCTTCCATATTAGGGAGCAGAGAGAAAAATTAGAGGTACCTAACTCTGCATAGAATTGATATAAAAATTATATCTTCATTAAAAAATGAAAACATTAGAAAATTCTGGGAATTTGCAAAATAAAAAATAGGAAAATACTCTTATGATTATGTTATTGTTAGCAGCACTATTAATCATAGTTTTACTAACATATTAGCAATGCTGCTTCCATTTTCCAAAGTAAGAAGATTCTAACTTCCCCTTCAGGCAACTATTGAAGAAGAATAATTAAATGTAAATAAATTAGTAATGTTAAAGGATTTTATCTTGCACTTAAGTAAGGACACTATGAATTTTCTATCTCTCTCTCTCTCTTTTTTTTTTCCTAATTAAGGGTTCATATCTCCTGTAAAAGTAGCCCAAATTAAATTTTACCTACCATCAGTACAAGTAACACCAGTGACTACAGTTGGGACCGAAGTGGGTGGTATTATTAATCTGTTTAAAATGAAAAATATTGTTATTTTTTTCAATCAGGCTGTGTTGTGGCTATATACACCAGCAGCCTTATTTTTGGTCATTACTAACTATCTGCCTTCTTTAAGTAATGGTGGAAAAAGCTACATATTCCCCAGCTCAGCTATGTGCAAGTGCTTTCATACTCTCCACTTCTAGAAAAAAAAAAATGAGACCCTTTGACATGAGAAATCAAAGCCACCACTTCAGCAGCTAGTTTAGCATCTGGATCTCTGAAACAAGGTATGTGTGAGGAGGTGGGAGTCAGCTGTCTGCAGGCACAATTTCCCAAACCTTTCCTTTCAGCTGTCGTTTCTCCTTGCACAAGTGCCCTTATCAGGACAGTAGGTTAGTCAGTCAAATTCGAAAGGACAAAACCAAGGACAAACTGTTGCCTCATTCCTTTTCAGTCCAGGCAGCCCCGCAGGACTGGCGCATCGTGGCAGGTGAAGCGATGACAACAGCCTCTCAGGAACATCCCCAAGGACCATCACAGTCCTGTCCCAGCCCTCTATGCCACAGTTTTGTTTTACCCTTTAGTTCTAAAGGGTATTTTGACCTCTGGAGGACAGCAGCTGAATCTCTGTGGCTGTTATAGAAATTTGGAAATCTAAATTATCCACACTTAGAAAATATCCTTTGTTTCAAGCACAGAGGTGCTCAGAGTTATGCCTCTGAGATGCCCATGTGAGAGCAGTTAATTGCACAATGTGGATGAACAACATTTTCAGACTGGTTCTAGGCAAGGAACAAATTCCTTGTGTTCAGCTCTGCACTGTGCACAGTGCATCCTGCCTTAACTCTTCTTCATCTTTACCACCACATAAAAATACAACATATCAGCTGCGCAGCTGTAGCCAGGCATCCTAAGTGACAGCCCAGCAGGAAGAACAGCCTTTATTTGTCACCTAAAGTTAATGGCGTAAATTCAGAGACCCCCTCCTTTCTGCCTTTCTCCTACAAAGAGGACTCAAGGCCCTCATTAATATGCAGCCCTATTAACTCTAGTGGCTCTTAGGAGGTGGTGACTGAAGGGGAAAATTAATGACCTCCTGTCCAGGACTCGCCCCTTATTTGAGCGGTGAAATAAAAACTGCAGTCTGAAGGGAAGCAGAATTATTAAATATTTCATCATAAACTTGTGCAGTAAACACTTGCCAGAAACGGCAGCTTTGATAAAGTTCAATTTTCACTCCTCTTGTTTAATTCATCTTTATTTGGTACCATCTCAGCCAAGTTGTTGCTTCTGTTACCTTTGTCACTCAAACCTCAAGCAGAGAAAATATACTTCTTTTTTGTCCATGCTCTAGAGGACTGGGGTTTTTTGGTAATATGTCACATCAGCCAGGAAATAAGAGAGTCCCTAGCTGAATAATACATATTGCCAAAATAAAAACCTCCAAATAAAAAAGAAGCAAAAGAACAATCCACCAAATGCCCATCTCACCTTCTAAACCACAAAGAGCAGGTCATACAAGTCCAACAACCACATGCAATTCACTTATTAGGAAAGAAGGATCTACAAAAAAAGCAGCTTGACTCATGCCTAGTTCCTCAACCATCTCATTGTCATGCAACAGAGTGGCTATCTGTATATGTAAATAGAGAGCTAGGAAAACAAAAAAGGAAAGAGGACACTGCCATTTTAACTAATACTATGAGCAATGATAAATGTTGGGTGGCTGGGATGGCAAGCACATGCTACTGTAACTTTTTTACAGTATTCCTAAAAGAAGATACACTTAACCTCTTTGATTTGATGCTTGATGTTTTTCTCTAGCTCTCATGCAAAAGGTAGAGGCCAAACAAACCTCTCATCTGTAGCAGCCGTAGATTCAGTTTGTTCTTCTTTATAGATTCTCACCAAACATAAATTTATCTATTTTTTTTTTTAGTATACCACTGTCTGAAGGGTGCCCGAAACCAAAAGACTGAGAGAAATATGGATAGAATATTTTATTACTAAATGGCCTTCCTTCTTTTAATTGCAGTATCAAACCTTCCTCCTTCCTGTGCACTCAACATCATATTGTCTGATTGTCTGAAGCACTGATTACTCGTTCCCATACGGGGGGATGTCAGAAATACCTTCAGAGAAATCCTGGAGAGAGTTACAACCCCCTTCTCATTTCTCTCCAGACATTACTATGCAAAGCAAAGTCAGATTTTCCTCCATTTAAGTTGATTTCTCTTCATACACCTAGCTTAGTTCTATTCATCCTGCATGTTCATCCTGCATCCTGTTGCACACTTCCACTGGTTCTTCTTCACTAAACTTTGATTTTCATTTTGTTCTGTATTCCACAGGTTGCATTCATTTACCATCTTTTCACTTTTCAAGTCTTGCATCCTACATTTGCCTAGGATTACTGCATGCAGGTTACTCATTCACTCTTTTTAGTACATAAACACAGTCTTTCTACTTCCACAGACACACTGTCTTTCTATGTCCGCAACAATACACTTCAAATGGCCCTTTCAGGTTTAACAAATACCTGAAGCAGAACATCACATGTTTTATAAGGATTCCTCTGCACTATAATTGATCAACTTGAAATAATTAGCACATTTGAAATTTATAATAGACATTTCTTTTATAAACTTCTCCTCTAATAAGTCACGTTCACTTACAGCATAGCCACATTAACCTTCACATACAACTAAGCAATCTCTAGCTACCCTCAATTTCCTGACTTGCAACAAAACTAATATACATCTATACTGAAAACAGTAACATAAGCTCTTCCATCCTTACCTCAGCTTCAGCCTGTGCCAGGATTCAGTTGTGTGGGATATAGCCAAATCATTTCCACCTCCACATTACAGCTGTGCCAGGAAAAAGCTTTATATTTGCTGTTAACTAACTTTTCAGTTTCAGTTGGTAAGTACACATAGTAGCACTATTGAGATGGATAATCATGACTTATCCTTGGTTTAGGCCAATCTGCTTTTGCTTTTCTTGAAATCTCAATTTATTTTGCTTCATTTTAAAATAATGAAGTGAAGGGAGAATAAGTGTATGTAATAATTCAGAGATACTGAATGGTGCTAAGCTTTAAAAATATCAGATAGAAAACACTTAATAAAATAATTGTTTTCAGTCAAATAGGTATTTTGGGACTAACTTCAGAAAACGATTACATGGTCACTCCTCATTTACCTGTTTATTTTGGCTCCCAGACAATAATTAAGCAATTTAAAGATGACGATGTACGTAGCTCTACTGATACTGATTGCCTTGATGCATTTTAAAGAGCTGCAATATGAGTCACTAAATCCTTGTCTTTTTCTTCCAACCCTTTTTTTAATAAAGAGAAATAGAAAATTCAACTAACACACAAAGACAGAGATGCGATTCTTCTTCTACATTCACGTAATATCCCATTTTCATAAGAAACTATTCATTTTATCTCTCTCCTGCTTCACCTAACAAGAAGTGCTGTTGAGCAGAGTTCTCTCCACCAGTTTTACACTGGTGTAACTTCTTGAACTGTGGTGTAAGGAGAATTTCCTTTGATAAGTTTTGATATCGCATGTAAAAGGAAAGATCTGAGGGAGCATATTTTATTATATAGTCTAAACTTGTTGATGCTAACAAATCCAGAATGTCATGTGCTTATCAAGAGAAGGGCTTGTGAAGAATACCATGGACTCTACAGAGTAGAAATGCCTTTTCTGTGGCTGCTGGGGGCTGCAGTGATCTGAATGATCAGCTGTTTCTGGCTTAGGCACCTTATTCTTAACCAGATAATTTACAGAGAACACAGAAATTATTCAAATACCCTGACAACTAAGATGTAGTCAAAATTAGCTCCGCTTTTCAAATTCATTTCTTCTTCTCAGGGTGAGAAATTCCCTTAGCCTTTCCCCTGTTAAGGAAAATTTTATTCAGGTTCAGAAAGAGAGCTCTCAGTGAAGACCTATTCACTGTTCTTTTACTGTGATGCAGTTAAGCAACCATCTGCCCATCCTCTATTACTCATTTAATTTATACAGCACAGTACATTTACTTATATCTTTTCTGTCTGAACAGTTTTCATTTTAATATCATTATAACCTTATTTTTGCCAGTCATGAGTTCAGTCTCAGCTGGAAAGAATGCACTTTCCTCTTGTGTTGCCTGTTATTTTCCTCATTTCACTTTTCTGTCAATGCTATTTTACTAACACACAAAGCAGGATATTTTATTAGAATTAAATCACAACATTTTAACATTTGTTTCACTATTACCTAAATGCTAGGTACATCCTAGAATTCAGCTAGTAATATACATCGCCTGCAGAGCCACACATTTTCTAAATATTTAAAGGAGGAAGTACTACTTGGCTTTTAAAGTATTTTTTTTTCTACCTGTGTGATTTACACTCTATATAATTATTGGGTTTTGGTTTGTATTTTTTTTAAATATGGTGTTTTTTCTTTTCCTTTTAAAACAAATATCTCCATGTCACTCTACTTAGCAGCTGTATTCAGTCATAAAAGGGCCACTTGGTATCACAAAACTCATACATATTTGCCTAATAATGCCTTTTAAGTAATCTGCCCCTTTGTTAATGGCTTTTTTTAAAAACCAGCCATACACTAGGAATCAAAATTAGCATCTAAATGAGGATGTTTTAAACACATGCCTAGGGGTTGCAGTTTTCACCTTATTTTTTTTTAATAGTTTGCCATGTTAAATTATGTAAAATAGAAATGGTTTTTAGTTTTTAATGAGCTAATGTAGACCTATCAACCCTCTCTCCCTCCTCCCCCCACTTCCCTGCTTAAAGAGTCCACAAACTGTTTTGCAGGTATGAAATATGGCCATGAAAGAGAAAGCCCAGTGTCAGCAGAGGGAACAGATTCCTCCCTCCCCAACAGCAACAGCGTTGCTGCAGGAAGGCACTTTTCTTTGAAGTCCTTACTGAAATGGCCCCTTTCTCTATTAATTGTTTACAATACATAAACAGAAGCAACTACTTTTGTATTTAATTTCAGGAGAAGAGACTTTATTACGGCTCCTTTTAAATTGGTTTTTCATTTGATTATGGGGAAAGATTAAAAAGAACTAACTGTGTGCTGTGGCATGGCCAAATGATGATTGGAAAAGGGAAGCAGAGATGCTCACCATCTGCGAGTGTGATGTTGTAAGGGAGTAAACAACAAAGTGGGAGGAATTACCAGGTGATAATCCAGTGCTATTAGGTGAGATAGCTCGTAGCAGTAGGGATGGCCACTTCTGAGGAGTGGGGAAAGAGTTAGCATCTAACGTAGCGGCGGGGTTGATCTCCCCTACCTGGGGAGGCCTGCAGGTATCACCTCCCACCTCTGAGGGCAGGTGGCTTCTGCAGCACAAAGGGGTCAAATTGCAGTGTGTGACAAGGGGGGAGTAGTCTGAAAAGGATCCAGACCTGTAACTGAACAACCCAGCAACAGGAGAGCTGGAATCCAACACAAAACAACACTCTCATATTTACAGAAACTGCTGATATGCGAGAGTCCACAATTAAGCTTCTGTACAATGCTGTCACATTTAACTACTCTCGTTTTGCCCCTGCCTTCTCCAGTTTACTCAAAAACCTTCAATGGTATCACATGCAAAATCGAAACAAATCCCTCAAACCTGAGTCAGCAACAAAATACCTGTCTGTTGTTATTGTTTTAATACCAACCCACAGGAAGATTATTTGACAGAAGAATCACCTCCCTTGATGTGCTGGCAACACTTCTAATGCAGTCCAGGATATCATTAACCTTCTTTGCCACAAGGGCTGATCAGTTCCCAGCCTGTGCTGGTTCCTGAGATAGTTCCTCCCCAGGTGCAGGACTTCACACTTCCCCTTGATGAACTTCATGATGTTCCTGTCAGTACATTTCTCCTGCCTGTCCACGTCCATCTGGATGGCAGCACAAGCCTCTGGCACATCAGCTAGCTTGGTGTCATCAGAAAATTTGCTGAGGGTGCACTCTGCCCCATCATCCAGATCATTAATGAAAACATTAAACAGGACTGGACCCAGTACTGATTCCTGGGGCACACCAGTAGCCACTGGCCTCCAGCTAGACTTTGCACTGCTGATCACCACTCTCTGGGCCAAGCCATCCAGCCAGTTTTCAGTTCACCTCGCTGTCTGCTCATCCAGCCCATACACTAACAGCTTCTCTATGACTATCTTATGGGAGACTGTCAAAAGCCTTACTGAAGTCCAGGTAACCAATATCCAGTGTTGTCCCCTTCTTTACCAAACCAGTCATTTCACTGTAAAAGGCTATTAGGTTGATCAAGCATGACTTTCCCATAGTGAAACAATGCTGACTACTCCTGATTATTTCCATGTCCTTCATCTGCCTGGAGATGGTTCCAATGGTTTGTTCTGTCACCTCCCCAGGGATCAAGATGAGGCTAATGGGCCTGTAGTTTTGTGGGTCCTCCCTCTTGCCTTTCTTGAAGAGAGGAGAGGAGTGACATTTGCTTTTTTTTCTTCTTTGCTCTGTGTTCTGGCACCTCTGACCTTATCCCATATGTTTTCATACTAAAGGGAAGTGTTCTGGCACTGGTGTCAACATAAAGCCTGCCATCACCAAAACAGTCAAGGCTTGGGACTCATCAAAAAGCTAGAGTCAAGTTTTCAACCAAAATAAAAACAAACCTTGAGACTAACCTAACAACCTTATAATAGAAAACAGAGGTCTCATGGTAGCACCTGGTGATGAAGGAGCATAAATCTTTCTATCAAAAAAACAAATAGGGATAAGGAAAGCAGGAGAGAGCAAGGGAAGAAGACATCCCTAAGTCCATCACTTACTAATGCGAAGAGGCTACTGGCTCATATTCATCTCATTTGCAGTCACCTCATTCTCTGTAGTATAAACTAAGGTCAAAAGATCTACTTTATAGATAAATAGTCAACAAAATATAAATAAAGCAACACTTCTGAGTTGTTATTGAATCAGTGATATTTCAAGAGACACTATATGGATATGTCTTTGAGTCTGTCATTGACCTTTCTTCACTTGTTCAAAATGTACTATGAAGGCCCTAATGGCATAAGATGTAGTTATTTAAGATATTGTCCTATATACTGTCATAAACATGGGTAGAAGGGTCCATGTCCTTGTTTGTTTCAGAAAGTAAGTGGAGGAGATGTCCTGCTGTAGAGATCAGGGCCTGTCCATCTCCAAGAGAAGAGAAGTGGCAGAAGGGAGCTCTATGGTTTCTCTTTCATACAGGGTTCAATTTTTCCATGATATTTAGGGTGGGAACGTGGAGAAAATCTTTGTTTTATCTACTTACTTTTACTTTTATAACTAATGTCAAGAATAGCTAATGTTTTAGGTGGGGAAGTCTTAACAGTGCAGAAAAACTAAAAAGCTAATATATCAGAAGCTGACAACAAAATATAATTAGGTCATTAGTAAAACTACCTGTATAAATGGAAAGATATTGATATGTGGAGAGATGTTAATACACAGGGTAGGCCTTTAGTTACAATCTCCAGAACTTCTTGAGAGAGTACAACCATACAAGGACAACAGGATCATGTTAGCATTTTAAATTCATTTTTATCAAGATTTGCAGGAAGGCAATGAACTTTCAGCCATTATTCAGGGTATCTGAAGCATAGAGGAGTTGAATGTTAGATGCGATAAGCGTCTGAAACGAAACTGATCTACTGGCCACTGAGCAGGAAGTGAGCACTAGTAACACTAGTTCTGCTAGGGGCAACTAAACTGTGGTAATTAAGAGCAAAGTGTGTAAGAGTTAATGTGCTGGTTCAGATAAAAGATTCACAGAATCACAGAATGGTTGGGGTTGAAAGGGACCTCTGGAGATCATCTAGTCCAACTCATCTGCCAAAGCACGTTCGCGTAGAGCAGATCGCACAGGAATGTGTACAGGCAGGTTCTGAATGTCTCCAGAGAAGGAGACTCCACGACCTCTCTGGGCAGCCTGTTCCAGTGCTCTGACACCCTCAAGTAAAGAAGTTTCTCCTCATGTTTAGATGGAATCTCCTGTGCTTCAGTCTGTGCCCATTGTCCCTCATCCTGTCGTTGGGCACCACTGAAAAGTCTGGTCCTCTTGACACCCACCCTTGAGATATTTATAAGCATTGATGAGATCCCCTCTCAGCCTTCTCTTCTCCAGGATGAACAGACCCCGCTCTCTCAGTCTCTCCTCATAAGAAAGGTCCTCTAGGCTCCTAATCATCTATGTAGCCTGTCACTGGACTCCCTCCAGTAATTCCTTGTCCTTCTTAAACTGGGAAGCCCAGAACTGGATGCAGTGCTCCAGATGCAGCCTCACCAGGGCAGAGTACAGGGGAAGGAGAACCTCCCTCGAACTGCTGGTCACACTTTTCCTAATACACCCCGGGATAACGTTGGCCTTCTTGGCCATGAGGGCACATTGTTGACTTATGGTCAACCTGTTGTTGACCAGAACTCCCAGGTCCTTCTCCTCAGTGCTGTTTTCCAGAAGGTCAACTCCTAACTGTTGCCTGGGGTTATTCCCCCTCAGATGCAGGACCCTATAGTTGCCTTTGTTGAATTCCGTCAAGTTCTTCTCTGCCCAGTCCTCCAGCCTGTCAGGTCTTGCTGAATGGCAGCACAGCCTTCTGGTGTGTCACCAGTGTCCAGTAACAAAGACATGGGAAAGGCATTAAGAACAGAACATGCAGTAATGTGTTCCCACTTTCAGCAATCTCCAAATTAGGGATTTCAGGGGCAAAAAAAAACTTTATATTCTTCTCTTGGTAGCTGAACAATTTCCAAGTAGATCAAAATGCTTTGAAAAATACAGCTGGAGATAATGGAGGTGTTTCTCCTCATGTTGTTGGAGATAGGCACCAGTAATGTTATTCACTACAACATGAAATGTGGGATGTCCTAGCAAGGCTTTGCCTAGCAATAGGAACAGGCGAGCATAGCCATTGGGAACATAGCTATTTTACAGGAGTTCTTGCCTACATAGTCACTCTATCCTGACATGTGAATGACATCACTGCAACAGCATGTCAAGGCAAGTAGCTATTCTGAAAGAGCAGCAACAGAGTATTTCACTTCACAATAGTTGTGGTTGCAAGCCTTCCACAGGGAAAAAAAGTCTTAATGATTTCTTCATCAGACACATAATTTGTGAATAAATGATATGTTTCAGAAAGGCATCCATTAAATTGCAATAGTTCAAATTATGGAGAATCTGCTAGCTCCATGGTAAATTCTTCTATTAGTTAGCTGTTTTCAATATCTAGCAACTGACACTTTTTTTCAGTCTTTGCTAGTTCCACATGTTTCCATTTTATTTTTATTGACCTTTCCTTTTTTATCATCTTATGAGTAGAATAAAGCAAGTAGGGTATCACAGGGCTAACCAAGAGGAACTCAAGTTTAACTCAGGAATAATCCCATTTAATTAGAGACATAATCACCTTAAGTATATGCCCTTCATTATTATAGTATCAAACAAGGCAGAATATTCTTCCAGAATTTACAGCTTCTGTTGATAATCCTTAAATTGATAACGATTTTAAATAATCGCTAATAGCTAACTATTTGCTAAAGTACAAATTTTCAAACTTTTCATTTAGATTCTTACCATATCTCTATTTTTAATTTCCTTTGGGTTTTCTCTTAATTTCTTTCTCTTATTATCCATCATATTTTAGAAATTGTGCCTACTTATTCCTTATGCTAAGCTTTGACTTCATCTTATGTATTTCTAATAACTATTTTATGGTTAGTTTTTAATCATTCCATTTTCTTTTCTCCAATCTCTGTTCTCTACATTTTTCTAGTTGTAAATCCATTTTTCCTCTCCATTCATTCCCTCAATTATGTTTCTTTTGATTATTTTCCTCTACATTTTTTTTCATTTTGCATCTGATATTTCATTCCATGTATTATATGCATATGAGAAAGTAAATGTATATTCATGGAAACTGCTTCACTTGTATCCATTCTCATACACAAGCCTCATGTTATCTACATGATGTGAAAAGTGTAAAGAAGCAAACTATATTAAATTCTGTATTTTCAAAGTTATTCGCTTCACTAGTAATTCAGATTTAGGGATATGTAAACGCTAGATGGGCTGTGTGGCAGAGTAATAAAGCCTTTTTGCTCAGTAGAGCTAATTATATTTTAAGGGACTGCTATTTGACTGCTAGTGTCATGTTTTCAGGAAAAAAAAATCTCCGATTTTTGCTTAAATATAAGTATTTCATAGCATTCATATCCTTAATATTGGAAACTGAAAACAAAACACAAGTATTACAACACCTTCTAAACAACATGGTCTAGAAAAAGTTTAATTCCGTTAAGGTTATAAGGAGTGAAAGATGTTGCAGTTCTGAAAATACACCAACATGTGTCCTTTATAATGTTTAAAACTACTTTCATATAGTTTTTTAAGAGTAACAGTAAATACAAACTTACAACTTGTTGACACCAAGTCATGGCTTCTTAACTGAACTGCCAACCCTAGGGCTGTCTTATTTCTACCTAGGATTTACAAAACGTAGATCTTTTCTACCCAAACCAAAATGGCAGATAGAAAAAAGGAGTACATCTAGGAAAACCCAGACAGATGGTAATGCTGGCTATAACTGGCCATGTTGTATGCCCTCAGTCCACTCCAACTGAGAAGTAAAAACATGTCAGTTTAAACCACTTCCATCCAAGATTTAGATACCAGGGAAGCAGATGGACCTTCAGGATACCAGCAGCCCTGTTTATTGTTGGGCCTGATTTTAGCAGTTCATTAAGCATATGCTTAGCTTCAGGCACAAGCACACGAGTGGTCCCATGGATCGCAGTGGGTCTGTGTCCATCCTAAAATTAAGCACGTGCTGAAATATTTTGTCCAACAAGGGTAGAATTATTGTTCTGTCCGAAGCTGTAGTGTGTGCAAACTGCTTAGTGGAATTAAAGCTTAAGCCTGTGGGTTAGCACATGCTTTACTTAAGTATTTAAAAATATTTATGTAGTCACATAGATGTCAATCATTCTATTCATATGCTTAGTGCTAAGCATGTGTAGAAATGGTTTCCTCAACTGGCCCTAGCACATAATCCAACCCAAGTGGCACCACCAGTTAGCACTTTGGTCTCAATTTACCTGTTCAGCGCTGAGAGCTTGCAGAAGCAGTTTAGAGTTCATGACTGTATATAAACAAAAAAACAAACCAAAAGCAAAATATACTGAGGAGTCTTCCAACCACATGGAAATCTGGTTGATGCCAGGACTTCTTTGGTCAGTGGATCTGTGTCTATTCAAGGCAACATTTTGCATAACAACAACTAACATTTTAAAAACATCCAACCAGCAGCACATATGTGAGGTATATATGGCATCCAGCTTACAGACATGCTAGCTCAGTCCAGAAATGGACATCTGATAGTCCATAAAGGTGAACATGAAATCAGTAGCTATGCACAGTTCTTCTGACTTGACATGTCAAGCTGACTAGTCTTCTTTCTTTCTTATTTCCAATATGCAACCATAGCATAAGAAGCAGCATGGGTTAAAAAATAATAATTTTTTGTTGTCCAAAGGTGGGTGGACTATGAGCACTAATAGTCTGTTTGAACTCTACATGCTCTTACTCAATTCCTAGTCTAGTAATTGTGTCAGATACTGCATTGACACTACTTAGCACTGAGATTTATGGCATGGTAAGCAGTTCAGAAAGTACATGCCTGAGGTTATTACTTCAAAAATAAGAGAAAAAAAATCAAATAAGGTAGCCACAATATCAGTAAGGTATCTATACTCTGGGATTCATCTATATGTGTTCACATTATTTCAATATCATATCTTAAATTCTGCAATTCACCTATTGTCCAATAGAAAGCTTTCTCAGTTGACCATATTAATGATTCTTTAGTAGGAAGGAGGTGTCATCCTTATTTTACAGGTAAAACTTGAAACACTATGAGAAAAACTTCATTTGCCTCAAGTTACATTCCAATCCTGCTTCTTAACAAAGCATAGGCCATAGGTTTGTCAGTCTTCTGTTTTAGCCACAAAACTTCTGCCTTCCTTCAAAATTAATTAGAGACAGAGCATGTGACCTTCTTTATTCTTCTGGATTTTTTTGCAGCAACACCTCATTTCCAGCCTTTCCTGCTCACACCCACTGTGTCTTATTGTTTGGGGAATAATTTATACTGATTAATACAAGTTTTCTGCATGCAATACACAGTACAAGAAAATCAACCTTACATTGAGGCTTCACAATATAGTGTTAATAACCCTACTGTCTGGAAGTTAGCCAACTAGCTAATCATTACTGCATGAGCATAGGCACCTCACAGCATGCCATATCATTGAGGTAATAAACAATAGATTTGTTAATCTAGTATGAAAGCATTATCAGTCCTCTTCGCTTTGCAACCACTTCAAAATCTTCTCTAAGCTTTTCTACAGATCTCTTATGTTGCAGTTACATTTAGACAGTTGTGTTTTACAAAACAAGAAACTGAAAAAATTCATGTAGAAATGAATGCTATTTTGCAGTATAATGTATAATATATCATTCATTTTCTTCATTTTTTTCACTGGTCTTCTCTTCAAAGTGGAAAAGCATATGATTACAAAATTGATGTTTGGGTATTTTTCTACCCACTAAAGGTCCCTGTTTATTTTTTTATTTAGTGTCATACTCTTAATATATATAGTTCAATGAAACTAATAATTGAAAAGCAATGTCTCCTTTAGAACTGACTATAATTCCAAGGTGTATCTTCTAGTTATGTATTAATTTTTTTTTTTTTTTTTTGTAGATTGAAGTTTCCAATTCATCATCAAGCACTTTAGATGACAGTTTATTGCATTATATTCAACTGCAAAAATATCTGTTTGCAATAAACCAATTTCTCTTATCTTCATATTGAATGGTCTGATAAAACTACCTTATTATTCATTGTTGTTTTCAGTCATGCTATGAACAATCACCTGTACCTAGGAGGAAAAAGCAGAGCTATCCGAAAGATGTATGTAACTTAATCCATATAATGATTGATTCTTTTTGATAGTAAAATTGAATAAGATCATATTTTATAGAATTTGTCACCCAGTCAGCAATGACGTTTTGCTAACTCTGTGGTAGAGCAGGAGTAATTAACACTTTTGTTGCAGAAAGCAATGTTCATTATACCTCTGTTTTTTATTACTAATGGCAGACGGGGAAAAAAAAAAAAAAAAAAAAAAACACCAAACAAAAAAGAGAGGTCACTGAGATCTATTCTTCTGATAAAACTCCTTCTATTGCTTTATTCAATCTATTTCAATTTATTCCCAAAGGTGTCTTTTATCATATTCAGTAGAAGTCAGTCACAGTTTAGCTTTGGGTAGGACAGTGCGCATATATTTATGCCTATTCATAACACTAGTACAGGTTAGGGGCAGTTGTGCTGGAAAACAACATTGCAGAGAAGGATTTGGGAGTTCTGTTTGACAACAGGTTGACCATGAGTCAACAATGTGCCCTTGCGGCCAAGAAGGCAAATGGTATCCTGGGTGCATTAGGAAAAGTGTGCCCAACAGGTTGAGGGAGGTTCTCCTGCTCTGCTACTCTGCCCTGGTGAAGCCACATCTGGAGCACTGCATCCAGTTCTGGGCTCCCCAGTTTAAGAAAAACAAGGGATTAGTGGAACGGGTCAAGCAGTGGGCTACAAAGATGATCAAGGGCCTGGAGCTTCTTGCTTATGAGGAGACACTGAGAGGGCTGGATCTGTTCAGCCTGGAGAAGAGAAGGCTGAGAGGCCACCTAGGCTGCAGGGAGCATGCATCCCACACAGTGTGGCTGCTCCTGCTCCACTGGATGCCACCTCAAGCCATCCTGACCTGCTTCTCCATCCTTAGATTCCCAAACAATGTTGAAAGCATGGAAGTGGGTTTCTTTCTTTGTCTTTCCTGGACTGGAGTGCTGTTTCCATAACAAATCTATGCTTTTGGTTTTTAATTCCCTGGAAATGAATTTCTTCAGAAACTGAAAATTTTAATTGTTATTTTATGCCAAATGTCCTGCCTACATTATCTTCCAGTTTCTTTTCAGCTTTCCAGGTCCTCTCTTCTCATTTAGTGGGCTGTTTTCTTCAGCTGTTGAGCTTGTAAATTTCCTAATTTTACGTAAATGTGCTATTTGCTGCTTGTGTTCCTAACTTGATCCACACATTTTGCTTTGTTATTTCACTCTCTTCACAATTCCAAACTTAGGTCCTGCTACAAAGAGTGTTTACATGCTGTTTTCCACTCTTCTGTCACACAAAGGTATTAAAACGAACTGAGAATGAACACTAATATCTGCCCATGATTAGAAACCACTATTCCCTTTTGCTTTAGTACCTCTCGAACCTACCACCTGAAAGCATTTCAGAGACACTTCAGACTTATCTCACTTCTGAGAAGTAAGGCTATAGCATGCCATGAGAGACTCAGGAGGAACCAAAACCACCTGGATGCTATGGGTTTTGGATGGAGCTGAACTAAGGCATAGAAAAGGTAAACAATTTATGGAAAGATTTGTAGAGTTAATATCAGGATAAAGTTTTCAACCAGGAATCTGACCACATTGCAGGGCTTGGACCAGTCATTTGAATTGCCTATTTTCCAAACACTGCCTTCAGAATTGGAGCTTCTCCATTTTTCCTAGAAAATTTCTCTGTGTCAACTATTAAAGCAAGACTGCACCGTATCTATCACACTCTCTTAACTTGGTAAGCCGTAAATCTGTTGTAAGGTTTTTAAGGAACTATATTTCTGCATTCTCATTTTGTTTTTAATATCTTTGTTAGGGCTATTTTTGTTAATCTGGAATTATCTCCTTGTTCCAGGAGTGGTGTTTCCAATGGAATGATTTAGGGAACAAATGACAATATATGAGGAGTCTGAGTAAGAGAATACAGTCCTTTTATTAAGGGACCCTGTCTGGCAGGTGCTTGTTGTAGTGGGTAAAGTGAACAACTTTAGTCTGGTCTTTTGTAACAATAGATAACCGTATAGCAAGCTTTAAGACCAATATTACAATGGCAGATGAGCTTTGGATTATCTCATGCAATAAAGTTTTGTATTTTCTCTCTTTCATCCTTGTATGTTGAAGGCGAAATGTTTATTTTGCCAAGGATAAGATAGACATTGATTTGATACCTATCTTTTTTGACCATAGATGAATCACTGCCAAAGTAACAGATCCTTGATGCAGATAGAATCATCTAACACTGGAGATGTTAACAGTGTGTTAGGCTAAAAGGGGGAGGTTTGAGATTTGTAATTCATCCTTTTCCATATAGAGCTGTATGTAGGTAGTGCAGTGTTCTGAGATAACATTCAATTCCCTTTGCTTATCTAACCATCTGACCAGGTTTCATCTTGAACCTGGGAAACTTTTTGTGATGGAAAGCGGAGTAAAATTAGTGATACTGCTCTGAGAAGTTTTGGGATTGATCAATAGGCATTTTCCAATGGAATAACTTTTGCGGTTTTTGGTAACACCTAAGAACTTTGTTCCATCTATGAAAAAATGTCTTTGAATCTCCAAGAGGGAAAGAGATAGGCAAAAAGGTGGGGTCATAGGAGCAATTAGCTTGCAATCCTACCCTGCTATCAGAGATGCACTCAGTGAATGGAGCTGCAGAGGAAAAATCTGCCAGGCTTTTTAACAGTCTCTGCAAAAGAGAGAAGCCAGGTTGACTTTCAGATGCTTGGGGCAGTCTGCAAGGCTTGCAATTAGGAAAGTCATCTTTATACTTGAGCATGATGACAAGACTGAATCAATACAAACTGAGCCATCATCCCCCTTCTGGGCTCTTTTTAGAGTCTGTTTTCAAAGTAGAGCAACCGTTCTTCAGAGCAATTTAAAATAAAATGGCCGTGTGCCACAGACTTTGTCCCACCAGCATGAATCTTACTGAGATCTCCTCAATAGGCCATTTTAAAAGGAATTAAAAAATACAATGAGTCACAAAAAGGCCTACTTCAAACAGATTCCAATCACGATGAGGTGCCAATTTGTTACTGTAATTTCATTCCTCCAAGTAATTAGTTCTGCAAAGACAGGAGGGACAGAGCGTCAATCCTGGGGGCAGGCAGAGGTCTTTCTGGCAAAATACCAACCATTCAGTTCTTTGGCAGAAATCCCTATGTTTCTTTAGAAGATACCCAGGACAGGTAAAATTAACACCTTGAAACTGAAAAGAAAAAATGGAAGAATACAAACCAATTATCAATGAAATAATTTTACAGATACAATTTACAGTTCCTTTATTTTGCCCTCAGCATCTTTCAGATAGGTATTTAGAAACTCCTGAAGAGCCAGTGAGCTTCACTGCATTTTTTAACATGCACGTGGCTGGACCTCTCCACCTGACAGCATACCAAAACACATCTCTCACTGTTGCAACAAGCCATCAGAATTGTGTTTGTTCCTTAATTTCTAAGTAAAATTTAAAAACAAACAAACAAACCAACCATTATTCTTGCAGGAGCTACATACATGCAAAAAAAGGACCATAAAAAAAGAGAAATGGGCTTGTTGAGATGATGTTCTCTCTCATATAGAATGTGGTTTGCTATAACAATGAATTTATAGAGTACCTACTACCTAGGAGACCCTGGAGTGACACCCAGTGTAATTTCAATTAAGTTACCAAATTTACAGTGGAATTTGAGACAGAGAACCTTTACTATTCCCAGCATTGACATTAAAGCCAGTGTTTTCAGGTAGAGTGCTTTTCAGCCCATATAATTGGCTGTGTGGATGGCTTTAGGGAAAGGCTTTTCATAAAACTTGAAAATACGCAGGCTCTGTAGTTTCTAGATTCTATTAATAAACAGGCACAACTTCAGATGTTGTTTTCTTTTAAGACTATTTCCAAAATGACAGTAGCAGTATCAAATGAGAAAGCTTTTAGGCCAACCTAGCGTCTTCAGGGGCTAATTTGTTATTGTGATAGAGACTTGCATTTTTCAGGCAAAAAGTGGAAAATGAAATTGAGAAATCAGATTGTACAATGAAATTTGCAATCTCTTGCCTCAGAATAGTAAAACCTCGTCAATAATGGCAGCGTTATGGAAGAATACCTGAGGTGTGGATCATGGAGGAGTCTGGCACGCTGGATTTTGCCAAGTCCGCCAGGATTTGTTGTTGTTCTAAGTGCTGCTCTTGTTAACAACATGGAATAGTATTGTTTTCTTAGATCTCATTATTATTTCATCCAGTCTTTGTAGCAGTGTATTATGAATTTCCCTGTCTTTTTTCCTACATCCAGAGTGTTTGTACCTTTACAATGAGTTTTTATAGAGTGGCTAGTACAATGAAGTTGAAATTTCTTGTCTAGAGCTTCTCTACTATTAACAAAGGAATGCTGATAAATAATATTTAAATTCAGTGGTAATCTGCTCTGCTGCCCATCAAATCAGGTGAAGTGTAAAGGTAGAACTAAGGAGTTTATTCCCCACCTCCATATATATCTATGGCAAAGGTGATATTTTATTTTCTGCAATTAGTGCATCTGGCTGTAGTTAAATGTGTCAAAGTGTGTCCCTATAGGAACATCAGGTGGCAAACATGCCAGTCTTGTATGCCCAATGTGGGACTCCTAAATAAAACAATCTATACTTTATGCAGAGCCAAACCACACTCCCCTCACATGATGCTGCAGAGATGCACCAGTTTAAATAATTAAATAAATAAATAAAGCACATTGTTTATTCAGGTGCCTCATTACAGAGGTAAGTGCCTAACTGGACTTTCATGTATGATTATCTGGCCATTAGAGCATGATAAGCTGGGTTTTTTAGGAGCCTTTGATGAAAGACTTGGAGACTTCTGTGCAGACTGTTTCCATCAGATCAGCTTTGCCTGAAAATCCAGTGATTCCTTGGAGCAACTGGAACAGATTTGAGAGAGATAACTCTCTTCTTTAAAAGTCATGTTGCCTCTTCCCCAGTTATTTCTCCTGTAAACAAAGTTTCTGGAATACCCTTCCTCCCTCCCCACTTCCTGATGAACAAAGAAGCACAGAATTCATTTTGATTCTCTACATGGCTCTATTTCCTTTGAGCTTTCCTTTACTATATCCATCATCCATTGGCCCTACAGACTATCTCACAAGTCCTGCCTCTGATGTGTTTGAAGATAATTCGTTTTTAGTTCTTACGCCTTGAACAACCTGCTCTTCAGAACCCTTTTTGGCTTGCCTTATTGTGTTTAACACCTACTTGCCAAAGCTTTTTTCTTTTTTTTTCTTTTCTGTTTTCCTCACTTGAACAGGACTTCAATTTAGAAGTCAGTATTGTTACATTTCATAATGTCCTTCATCTCATTGTTAATTTCTTACTGCTTCAAACACATCAGTCTAGGCGGGGAAGGAACTTGTTTTTCCGGAGTCTGTTGTCATAGTTAGCATTAAAGTATCTTTAAACTATCTCTCTGCTACTCACAAACATTTTAACAGTTTTACCATTTGAATCTGTCTTAATTTTCCTTTCAATAAGCTTCACCAATTCTACCTAATTCCTCCTTTTGAAAATAAACAGTACCAGCATTCGTGTCGTTACCCTCAGCACCTCTCTGGTCCCCTTCACACCTGAGAGTGAATCCAGAAAAGGCACTTAATAGTATTGTCTTAATACTGTACTTTTCCTCTGTAAGACTAGCATTGGTATACTGCATTAAGTGGTGATAGTAGTTAGAATATTTATCTGATCTGACTCTAATCTGTCTTTTATGCACAGGACCAGTGCTCCACCAGTACAATTGCTTTTCCTACATTTCTGTACCCTTGCATTGCAGAGTCCTGTTTATATTCCTTCTACCAAGTTTTTCATATGCCTATTATGTCAAATCCTCAAGGTAAATTACTCAAGGCAGAACAAAGTGCTGAGACTCAACATATACAAGTAGCATTTTTCCCCAAGGTCTTATATGGATGTCAAGCTTCTTGATTTTATACAGAATGTTGTTTTATTTGACACTCCTTTTGGCTCAGAAGATGACATCAGAGAAGTCCTCCTTTGTCTTTGGAACAAAGATGCTCGGGAAAAAAGTTAAGAAACAAGATTTGTTTTCAAGCCCTGGACTTGAATAGATACTGGGATAATCATCAGCCTTTTAAAGCAATAGAAGAACATTCTGTTAAAGGTTGGGCTACTGAGAATGTCGAAGAAAAGAATACAAATTTTTATGACTTGGTAGTTGGATAGAGGGCATTTTTCAGTATTATTATTAATGAATTAAATATACGAGTAACTAACTGGCAATTTGGATTCTAAAATAAAGTCAGACATACAGAAAACAAAGCAGTCCCTAAATGGTTGTCGCAGACAACATCAGAGCAAATTCCCAATGAGTGATGTTTCTATTGAAGTATGCATGTTTTGATCAGGGTTGTCAGCATAACTTGACTCAAACTGTAGCTGTAGGCTTCTACACAGCAAAGAAGAGGATTTATGGATAGGTAATGCATGCAAAGGATTTTTTTTCCAGAAACAAAGAGCATCTCTATATATAGTCTGAGTAAACAAAAAATAACAGGATACTAGGGACTACAAGATGGAAATGGGACACTGCATCCATATTTAAGTGGCTCTAGTCATACGCTGGTAGTGGAATTCTGATGTCTGTCTGCAATGGGATTCAGGTGAAACCCAGAATTAATTAACTGCATCCAAATAAAGCCAAACTAAATACAGGTATCAGGGAGGAAGAGGATCTCTGAGAACAGTAGAAAGAAGAAGCACAAAAGAGTGAGAGAGGACCTGAGTGTTGGCAAATGGGAGGAGACAGAGAGATATGGGGGCTCATGAAGGATAGAGTCAGAAAAGTGTGAGCACTGCTGCTAAGGAAGTCTCCAGGGGTCTATAAAGGTACGTGATACAAGTAGACTCCTTTTCCCAAAACTTTTTGTTTTTATTTTATTTGTGGTCTGCCAAATAATTAGAAATTAGAAAAGCCTGAGAAGTCCAGAGCTCATTTACCTGGCAATGCTTCACTTGCAGCATTTCAGACATCCCTTTCCTTTTTGCAGAAGCAGCACCACCTAATCCGTTTTCCTCATAAATTGAAGTTGATAATCCAAATATGTCACCTTCACGGGGAAAGATTTTTGTCACCTATGTGATTTTTTAAGAAGACTTTTCCGTTAATGATGTGATATAAGGTTTTCTGTATTTTCTAATGCATGCAACCATCTCAAAATAATGCCATCTACTTTAGTTTCTATCTCAACCTTCTAACTGCTCGTGATCTTCACTGATGTGATGTGAAGTATTTTACCCTTTACCAAAAAACAAAGGTAAAGAGGAAAAATACCAAGAGATCCTTGAAAGTTGAGGAAAGGAAAAAAATGTAAATAAGGCAGAAATAGGAAGCAGAGAAGCATTTGCGAGCCACCAGAAGACAGACAATGGATCTTTAGAACAATGGTTCTCTATGCCAAAAACAAATACCAAACACTTCTGACTTTTGGTAAATAAATCAATGCTGATATTCCTTCCTGACAGACCTGAAACACAGAGTAAGTAATTAACCTTCAGCTTGTCAGAACTGATACTTAGTCATCATCATCAGAGTCACTAAAGGTATAAACCCCGAAGGAAAATATCATTCTGCTCCTGTCACTCTCATTTGTGGACCAAGTCATACAATGAAAGTTTTTCTAAACTCATTTCAGATGAAGAATGGGGCCTTTACAGTTGGTTTAATGGAATAATGAGCAAGTTGAAAGGTCTTGGTGTAATATTTGAGTTTCAGATTTAATTTCAGTAGGATCATTCTTCCTCTCTGCAATTGGCTGAGAGCTTTCCAAGTTTTCCTGATTGTCATTTGAAATGAAAAGCCCTGTCAGGTTGTAATGAGTCCAGAAAAGGACATTCAGGTCCTGATACTGTGTACTTGAACTATGCCTTTTGAAGCAGCATGTTGCTTCATTGAACACATTTTCTCCAAGTTGGAAATTTAAAATAATTCATTCCAGGGCTAGAAGCCACCCACTCACCGGATTCCACCTGATTTGGTGGCATTATGTTCACAGGCTTCTGTTCATTAGATGGGTGGGGTGACTGCCCTTAATTTCTTAAATCTCTACCACTGCTATGCGTTTACATGAGTCCTATTTAATCTTGCTGCAGCAGCCCTCAGGAAGGATAGGATTCACCCTCATGGTTTACATGACTAATTGATTCTTGTCTACAAAACCGATGCTAAAACAAGTACTGCAGATGCCTCCCTCCTTAAGCTGGAAGCCAAAGAGGTTCTGTATCAGTCTCCAGCACTTCGAGCTGTTAGCAATTAGATGCATGAGACATTGCCAAAATGTGTCTGTTGATGGTGGGAAACACTGAAAACATTATACATTCCCGGAGTTAATTCATACTCTCGGGTCAGATACAGCAACCCCGCTTGAGTTTTATGGCACTGAAAGAAGAAGTGAGGGTTCAGTAATAAATGCAATACAGATTTTTTTAAGAGAGATTTTAGATAACAAGCAACATTTTCTTTATTATTTCTCCTTCGGAGAATAACAAGCCACATATAGCCTGATGCTGAAAATAATGGGGGGGGATTTTTTATCTTGCCCCCTATAATAGATTTTTTCTTTTGCTCAATTCTCTCTGTGAATAACAAGAGTGGCAGCCATTTTCTCCCAGCTCAACATCAAAACCCCTTTCATCTGCTGTCTAAATGCAAACAAAGCAAACCTTCCACCAGGCCTTTCTTTCCAGATAAATTAAAACTCTCATGTCCTGGGGCCTAAATCAAGCCTACAGGCCTTCCCTAGATAAATCCTTTCTCAACCTGAAATCTTCTTGCTACACGTGCTCCTTGTAAGATAATTTTGCAGTAGCTAATCAATAATGCAACAGTAAATTGCATTTAAATAAACATTAGCAGCCCTCTTAATGAATAAAACCTCATTTGCAATTTGTCAAAGTCAGAAATGCTGGACTCTTTTGATATTCATTAGAATATTGGAAATTGGAGCTTTGACAGGTTTTATGTATGTTGCAATTATGATTTTTGTGAATAAAAGAAGTGCTTTATTTTCACAAGAATTCTTGAATAAAAACAGTGATATATGCTATGGACTGGATAGATCCCAATTGCCACGTTACTGAAAACACAGAAAAAGAAAAAAAGCCCATGTTACAGTCACAAATTTTAAAAGGTTGAAATGTACTATACATATATTTTGTAAAAACTTATAATGATTTTTTTTCTGTATGAAGAATTTTAATTAATTTGCTGTGATCCTAAGCTTTGGAAAAATACTATTCTTGGTAATCAATTTTTATGTGGCAATATGGCATTACAGTTGTATGTGTTGCTAATTTTGCAATGAAATTGCAAAATAAAAGCATGTTTACTCATCATATATTGTAAATTCACTTAATAAGGTTTTTTTGTTTTATCCCTAGTTTTCAATGGAAGCACTTCACATAAATGTCCCCATGTGAAACATCTGCACCATGCACATTACTGTGTGAATTCAATGCTTTATAAACAAAGTCTTACACCTGGGATGGAGGAAAAATTCTAATTTTGAGAACCATTAGATTGTGGAATTGTACCCCAAGGGAAGAAGGAGAAGCCATATCCACAAGCTATTTAAAAACAAATTGGAAAACCTGAGCAGTACAGTGCAAAGAACAGAACAACTCTGAGAGAGAAACACACCAAAAAATATGTGCAAGTTTTTTCCATCTCTGAATTCTGTGATTGCACAGAAAGATGAAGGCAAGCAGGGCATAGATAATCATGCTGGTTTACTACAAGAGTTTCTAAGGAAAGATCTAGTTTTCCTTTAAAACACGTATACATGCACATGTGCACACGTGCACACACTCAGATTTGTGTCGTCTGCACTGACATGAGAAATCCTCCTACGTGAGGTTGCTTTGTGGGAAGAAATGGTAAATGAGCACAACACATTCCTTGTGCTCTGAAGAAGTTTGAATACATGCAGTGTGAACCATATTTGTGAATAAAACCCCCCAAACATCTCCCTATGCCTTATGTAAATCCAGAATAAATTAGTTTGGAAACTTCTCTTTAAGAGTTTTGTTTGAAGGACCAGGCCCTCTGTGTGCAGGAATATAAAGGGTTGTATATATTTCCAAATTAAATATGCTGTATGAAACACTGTTCTCCAAAGATTATGAAGATTACAAAGATAAGTGTATCAATATATTGTAGAAAATAACTGGCTGCAGCTTACACTATGAGTAATATCCATATTTTTTACGCATTCAGGCATTAATGAAGTGAAATCTGCTTAGCTTTGAAAATCAGAAAATGCATGAAGACAAGAAAGACAGATGCACCTGCTACCACACAGATTTGTGACTTTCTGTGTTCTCCAGAATGTATTTATCTGAAGTTACATTTAGGAGCTCAGAGAAGGTCAATTTATAGCTGTGGCTCACAAAGTAGCTTGGTTGGCTCATGAGAGGCTAGTAAAGATGCAGGCTGAAATGAGCATCGACAGAACACCAATGCAGCGTGTGTCTCGTCTGGGTACCGCACCCCACCATTGACATGCATCCAGTCACAGCAGCCTCTTACTCAGAAACGGCTCATTCCCAATATAAGCCTGATTTATGGTTCCCACCTTTAATCTCTAAGTTAAGGCTCCTTTCTTGTCATCGGCAAGACGGTTCTACACAGACAAAACAGTCTTGTAGCCAGGCAAAGAGCCTCTTTCTCCCTCTCACCTTCCTGCTCCTTGCTCACTGATGTTCCTCCGTCTTGGCCTCCAGCAGCAGGAAGCTGGAAGGGCTCTGCCCACCTTCCCTCTCTGAACAAACCAGGACAAATGATGAGCTGCTTCACAAAGAGTAAGATCTCAGTCTTGTCAGTGACAGAAGAGGCTTGAGAGTGCAAGAAGAAAGGTGGACAAAAACCTGCAGATGTTGTGAACCTCCACTATGCACCAGGTCAGGTGTTCCAAAGCTGAGTTTTGCTGGCAGTGGCTCCTGTGTCTGCGCATGCTCAGAAGAACCAGTTGTCTGAATAGGCAACATGACTTTGAAGCAGTTTGTGTGCCACTGACAATAGCCAAACACCAGTTTACCTATCTCTGCTCTCAAACTGTACCTCAGTGAGGCAGATTCAGAGCAGAGAACAAGGAGTGACCACAAGATATGGCAACACCACAGGAGTCAGGGCTCCGCTCTACTCCACCTCGCAGCAAGATAGCTGACAGTCAGCAGAGCAGGATTGCAAATATTTGTATTCCCAGGTGAAGACGAGAAGAGTCCTCCCAATGAAGCATGATCACACATCTGCCAGATCTGTCACCTGATGTGCAATACAGAACAAAACCCCTGAACGCAAAGTTCTGGCATCCTTCAGGTGTTTCTTTATCCCTGTTCTGCTCTGGTGAGAGAGAGTACTACAACATTGCCTGGGCACTGCCACCTGCTTGTTAAGTATTTTGTTAGGAAATGACAGAAGTTAAATGATTTTTTTCCAGGTTACGTATGTATGGGAATGTCACTTATTTTTTCATGTATCCTCAACCATATGTGAAACAATTTTAACAGGGTGGGAGTGAGAGATGCAAAATACTGTGGGAAGCCACTATTATTGATCTCCTTTTAAATAACCATGTGCTAAATACTTGAGACAAAAGTTTGATGCATCTGGTATTTGTGAAAACCTCCTCCATGCATTTTTACCTCTGACTTTGAGAGACAGTAGGCATAAGGAAGAGAACTGCTCATATTCAAGTTATAGGAAATTATTCTATCTGGTCTCTGTGGAAGAAGAGATTAAGTTTCTGCACTTATTGATGCAGAAACCACTTTGGGTTCTTTCACCATGTATAACAGGATTGTTTGTTCAGGATGGAGGACTCTCATTGCCAGACTTTGGTAGGTCTGAGTTGCTTTATTGTCTATGATTTTAGGAAAAACATTGTGGATATTTTTCACATTTTAAGAGTAATAAATTTGATGCATTTTAACATATTGGCAGAAACAAGGAAAATAATATTCCTATTTTCCTAGTCTACCCGTGTCATGAGTCTATCACTTTCCCCCTACTAAGAGAAAGAGAAAAAAAAAAAAAAAATTGTAACAAGTGTGTTGATAAGAACATTAGAAGAACAGTACTATGGCTGACCCAGAACTCCACACAGATATTCTCAGTGCAGTTGTTAACTGTTTATTTATGCTTAGATACACACATACTTGTAAATATTGGTTCTTGAATCAGAATGAAAAAGAGCTGTTTTCTTATTGGTGACACTAGACTCAAATTATAATAATTGTAAGTAGTAATATCTTTAAAAATACAGTCCTATACCTATGAGGAGATATAGATTTTGCATTTCCATTACAATACTTTAATCTATGACCTATGTCCTTTTATTACGATACTATTGAAATTAGGTTGTTGGAATGAAGATGTGGCTACTAATTTATTCATTGCTTTTTCTTTTTCTTTTTTTTTCTTTTTTAACCTAAGGGTATTAGAAAGGTCTGAAAATGATTTTAAATCAGATAGCTTTTTACCTGTGATAATGCTTTCCCCATGAATACTTTGCTTTGTTGACTATAGCAAAGGCCCTAACTTTGTCCCCAGGTTAATACACATACACACAAAAAAATCAGAAGTTGGACCTCACAAACGTGATTAGCCAGTAACTACAGGTATGCCTTATCAGTTTCTAAAAACCATTCTAAAACCAATATATTGAAAATAATATATAGATATGCAATGCTTTATTATTAATACTAATGTTTCCATCCCTACAGACCCTCCAGTGGTTTTTCAGTACAAGAAGAAACACAAATGATGACATTTTCGCTTTGCATTTCATATCAGCATGCTAAGCTAAATTAGCTAGTCCCGATTCTGATTTCACAAAGAAGTAAATTTAGAATCATTCCAGTGCAGTCAACGGTGACATATACATCACTGGCTTAAATCTAACAAATCACATTTCTGCTAGTTACATTTGTAATGTGTGAGGAGAGAGAAAATAAAAGGGGCTCAAAACAGAGCACTTCCCGGTCTCCTTGCACATGCAGTATAGCCTCAGTCCCTCCCCAAAAGTTGCATTTCCATGACATAGAGTATTTCCACACCTTTAGCATCTTGTGTATCAAATACTAAAGTCCTAACAGCTAATGCCATGGCATAGACATAGCCTTCTTAATCATCTGTTCTCTTGTTAAAAATCTGAATGGATCAATGTCCAGCGTACTAAGATTATGTTATAGCTCACACAATCTATAACATGCCTTCGCTAAAGACACTTGAGAAAATTTTACTTTGTCTATTTTAAGTTTATTTAACACCAGTCATACACCATTCACATTAGCTCAGATTACGCATTTAATTTCCTTAAGTGCTACTCTTAAAACATCGCCATGTTTAATGTTGACGTCTAAATGGTACCGTTTACGCTTTGCTGTGAACACCTCATTAAAGCAAATGGAGCAGGTAAGGAGGTAGAGCATCTGCCTTTGTGGAGGCAAATGGGGAATTGCACGCCTTTGTTTGCTTGCGAATAGTTGAGCACGATTTTCAGCCTGTGTAAATTGATGTAGCTCCATAGATTTCATCAGAGCTTCTCTGATTTGTATTAGTTACAGATAAAGCAGGCTTTCCTGTGAGTCTTGGATAACATAGTATTCCCTACTTCCATAAAGTCACTTAGGAGACTACTCCAGAACACAGGCTGTTTATAAATTAGACACGGGTGCATTTTAAAACAAGGGCTACTTACATGTCACCTTTCCAGTAGCAAAGAGCAAGCTTTTTTCATTTCCTCGCTTGAATATAAAATTTGTGACAATTTATTAAAGCAATAAAAAGGTACTTTCCAATTTAAAAAAAAAAAAAAGAGGGGAAGAGAGAGACATATTTTCCCTGACTTGCCAAAATTCCTCTCTTTGAGTAAGCTCAAAAAAAAAAAAAAAACCCACAGGACAATTATTCAAGCTGTTCCACTTTTTACTCTGTTATTGCCTTCAGTGAACATAGGTACATGTACCACAACCCCCCCAGATTTTTACAAGTATGTTTAAGTATTGTGGAAGAACAGAAAAACAACCTCAGCATCTGGTCAAGTAAACAGATCGAGAGATACCACTAAACCAGATGAAACACCGTTTCCGTTGCTGGAGTATCTGCAGTAGAATCAATGGACTACAGAGGAGATTTCATCACTTTCTGCTGCAGCAAACCACAGCAGTGATAGATTAGACAGACTATTTTATCTTAAACATGAGTTAGTCATGGAACTATTGTCAGTAGGTTGCATCGCTTCCTAAAATCTGCATTAGTGTCCCACCACCCTATAAAATGTCTTATGTCTCCTCAGCTCCCACACCACCTTGTGACCACCTTGCCAATAGAGAATATAGTCATATACCATTAATGTTTGAAAAATCCTTTGAAAACTTGGGATAAAAGCTGCTATGTAAGTGCAAAATAGTAGCAGTAGTATTTCCTTTATGTCAACGTGAGCTGTAATAGTTTTATTTTTCAATTTATTACTTAAAAGAGAAAGAAAAATTAGCTGCTGCACTATTCTCCCTTTGTTTCCAAAGCCCGCAAAGGCCATAGATGAATTTACAGCATTCTGTTTCAGATATTTCTTAATGCTTTTTGCCCTAAAATATGAAACCAGGGTTAAACACAGTTGATACTATTTCTACCTGTCATGAGTCTTGGGAACAAGGAGTTAATGCATGCTGCAGCAGCTATTGCTTTTACTGACAGCATATGCTCATTATGAGATGAACAGTTTAAGCCAGCTGAATGCATGGGAACACTAATAACAAAGGAATAACTATATTGACTTCAAAAAGCTTACATTAATACAATGTGAAATTGTACATTTTGTGAAGCTTTCAAGCTGATTTTTTCCAAGTAATTTGTGCACAAAAAGTCTTAGAAACTTTTCTGAAGCAAAATAAATAAACAAATGCCTCCTCCTACTCTGGCTCGTTCCTTTAATCTATTACCTAAATGGATTATCCTCATTTCTTTTTCTTCCAAGAGTCAACAGCAGAGGAGGCTTGAATAAGTGAAAGTAAAAGCTATTAACACTGTTTTTGAACTTTATTGATAGCATTGGTGGCAAAGCCATCTCCTGTCACCTTCTAGCACAGACAGATGTGGAAAGTTCCCATCTCCTCGTCCGGCAGCAGGGAAACCCAGTGGTCAGCGAAGCTGAGTTTCCACAGCAACACCCAGTTATGTTTCCCAGGCAACCAGGATCCTCAAAATCAGGTGGTAATTGGTGAGCAGAGTAGTTTGGGGACAGTAAAATATATTTTCCCACTTTGCTGAAGTAGGAACTGTGTTTGTGGCAAGCGCAGGGGATGGCATGGCATGGTGGGATGGGAGGGAAGAGAGGGCTGCAGCCTGGCTGCAAGATGCAGCTGCTTCTCCTGACCCACAGCTACATGTTGCTGCTTCAATTTCCCCATTTTGCTTAGCAGAGTGCTCAAAAAAAAAAATTATACATTTTTATTTACAGTTATTTTCTTCTTTTGCTAATTTCATAGTTAGTTATCACTCCTAATTTTTTGTCTATTTTTAATACTACCTCATACATATTGTGTGCCAGCTTTTGGGTATTTAACTGCTGTGTTAACAGCAGAGGAGCAAACCTTGCTATCTGCATTCTATTCTCAATTCAAACAACATTCCACTGCAGGTAAAAGGTTTGTCTAAGTGACAACAACAACATTCAGACTCAAATTCATCACAAAAATTTTTTATTTTGGAGGAGGGATACAATAAACTCATCCCTGTGATTTAGATAGATGTGGGGCCAGAATTTTATATGAACTCTTTAATACAGTGCCCTGTTGTTGGTGGTGTTGACCCTGATTGTTCGATCAATATATGACTTGCTGTCATCTGAGGACATTAAGGAAGGGGAGGGGGATGAACAGCATTTTTGGGGCAGAAATTCACCTCTCTACCTGCCTTGACCTCTATCTCCAGATTCACAAAAGTAATTATCTGAATATTTTCACTTTCTAGGCTTTCTTGAACAGACATAAGGTTACAAAGAAGTTTTACTACTTCAAAGAGCATATTGGCAGCTGGTCTTGTCCTTGCAGATGACAAGAATTTAAATAGGCCAAGACTAACCTATCTGAGGATGAAAGCTGGTTTTTCAGCAATTCTCAATGATGTGTTTCCATGTCATGGAGGAACAACTCCAGACAAGATACACAGCCAAACACACAAGATGAACCAGCATCTCCAGCCATTAATCACCACCATCAGGCAAGATTCAAAATGCTGCAGAACATTGTGTGATTCTTAGCACAGTCACAGAAAAAAAAAAAAAAAAAAAAAAAAAAAAAAAAAAAAAAAAAAAAAAAATTATATATATATATGTGTGTGTGTGTGTGTATATAGATAAAAGAAATAAATAAAATCCCAAAAACTATTATTAGGCAAATAGTCTAACCTTAGACTCTTTGGTTGTGAAAAACTGGCTGGTTTTTCAAAGTAGCTGGGCCCCCGTGTCCCACTACATCTTCTCATGTCAGTGTAGCCATTGTCCCCTCTGTCCTCAGAGGCTGTGAGAGAAGCTGCAGTCATACTAGGTCCACTTTGCTTTGCCAGTTGAAATTAGAGAAAGGGACAAGAATTTAGGTCATGTCAGTGAAGATTTGCTTTTTCTTTCTGTTCTACAGGCACAGAAGACAGAAGAGTACAGATTTTGGGGTTACTCTCACATGTGCAGGGTGCTTCGTGCTGTCAGAAATTAGTGACTTTCATGACTCCTAGCTAACATATAGACCTGGGAAGAAACTATCCTAGATTGCAATGAGTTTTAATTTTTCCTTCTATAAATGGCATCAGAAAGGTCAAAATTAGACTTTTTCTCTGATTGGAAACTATGAAATCTATCTCCTCTGCCCCCTTTTTTAAAGATATGACATAATAGTTAAAGATAAACATCACCTCTTTGGTCTGAGTTTGAAAAGGCTATCCTACAGTGCCTACTTAAAACTGAGCAAATGTTTTTCATCTGTGTCAGTCTCTTCCACCAGCCACTGCTGCAGAAATAATATCATACTGTGCAAAAGAAAAATGTTTAATGCTCACCTTACTAGATGGAAAATGTAAGAGGAAAAAAGAAAAGGAAAACTCATCTTCTGTCAGAATATTGTCCTACACTACCCAAAACTTAATTATCTTAAGTAAACTTATGTAAGATGAAGAAAAATTCAGTTAAAATTTGTGAAATATGTGTCTGGAAATTGACTATCAAGGCAAGTCATGTATATATTAAATAACAGCTCAAGTGATCTTTTAGGTAATCATAGAATTATAAAAATATCACTGACTGCTTAAAAATGAGAATGACCACAGTCACTTTTCTGGCTCTACTCTGTCCTACACATCCATTGTACTTCAAGAGCCTCTGCCACTGAAGCTCTTGAGTAACCGTGACCAGCTCTTGCAGGCATGGTGTTCTCCCTCCTTCCTCCATGGTGTATATGTATTGGCCCAAGTCTTGAAGGACCCTCTAGGATACCACACGTGGGAAATCCGAATGGTTAAACAAGGGACAGCTTGCTGATATTTGGAGAACAAGGGTCTTCAGCTTCTGCCTGGAAGTTCTGGGAACATGCAGCGTGTCTGTATATTTAGGGTGAAAGGGAATGAACAGTTAAAACATCAAGAGGACCAGAAGGGCCAGAGAAGTGAAAAATCATTATCTGCCTTAACATGATAAACTATCACACTAACTTCTCCAGCACTATACAGCTAGGAAAATCAAGGCTGTCACTTCTTACTTATGAAAAGAAGAAGAAAAAATAATAAAACTAAAAGAACTGTGGCAAGGACGAGGTTTTTGCTGAAACAGCTGGCTGACTCTCTGTCCTTTCAATGAATCAGTGCATCTGGGCCAGAGGAAATATCTATAAAAATAATACTGGTCTGTTCACATACAAAATTTACATTGTGTTTCCAGCAGCACTCTCCTGGATTTCTAAAAGCTCTATCCAAAATTGCCTTGCTGACATGGACAGGGGCAACCTGTGCTCACTGAAATGGTCTGAGTTCAGGCTGCCTTTGAGAACAATCCTTCTCAGCTCCTTACACTGTTCAGGACATATGGCTGCTACAGTAGGAATCTGAAAATAGGCAGCACTGTAGAGTGGAGTGCTGCTGCTATTCCTACATTGTTTTATATCCAAACAGCCAGTAAGTGGTATTGAATTCCCAGAGCACAACTAACACACAAACAGAATTCACAAGGATGCCTTAAGTCTTCAGGATGTAGCTGCAGGACACACACGTATTACAATGTCTGGACAACACAGGAAGATAATATACTCTGACTCTTTTTGAACCTTGTCCACTGTCTTTAGGTAGGTCCTTTGCACTGCTCAATGCTGACATTATATGGTTCCGTAATCTAATATAGCTGAAAAACTCCCATGAACCATCTTTGCCTAGCAGTCAGTTTGGCATCATAGCAGGTTTACATAAGGAAAGTTCCACTTCTCATGAAGAGAATTATTTGTTTCTTTCTAGATACTGCCTACAAAGTCTGGAAATTCTTCGGACAATGGTGGAACTGTGAGTTGAGCCAATATCCTAGGAACGTTTCATCATAAAGGTCTACCAAGCCTTATAGCCAGCTTTAAGAGTAAAGCTTTTTGGAGTATGAAAGGCTTAAAAGGCAGTGTCCCTTGGCCCAGCATGAGTGATGCTGTGGGATGCACCTGGATGGCAATATTCTTACTGCTTTCTGTACAATCATGTTAGTTTGGGAGGGCAAACAAAGCAGAAAGGAAGGATTAAAAAGTTTTTTTAAAGTGTTAAAGAGTTCTTTGCCCATTTTCCAGCACTGGTCCACTAAGCATTTGAGAAACAGGCTCTGTATTGCCAGAGTGACTTTTGAACCTTCCTATTTATCCTTTCCTCCCTTTCCTCAAAATGTTTTGCCCAGCTTTAAACCAAACAGGCAGACGTCTTCTATCTCAACAAGGTCAAAATGATTTAATGTGCCTCGAAGACAGAATGGAAGTCAGCCAAAGGAGCTAAAAACAGCATACACTGCAGTAATGAGGATTTTCCCCTCTACTCTTGGGACTGTCTGAAGCAGTTTCCCAAATGTATGTGGGCATCAGATTTTTACCATTATGATTGCAGTTGTTTTCTTGGCATAGTCAAACATTGACATTACTTTTCAGAGGAACTGCATAGGATGCTTTGCAACATAATCTTGTTCAAGTTTGAAGGAGAGAGATTCATGTAGCCACAGCAAGAGAACACAGAGAAAAATACGCAAGTGCTGAATAGTGATAATGCCCGTTACTTTGTTTGTTTTCTATTGCTGGGCTAAAGTTTGCACTGCTGGTATTTAATGTAATGATTCTGGTTTGGTTTTCATAGAGATTATCTTTCTTGCTTCCTCCAGCTTTCAAACTTTATTTCAGGTCAGGTACCACGCAGCAGTTCTTAGAGCAACCCTCTGCTCCTGACATAACTTGGCTTCTTCCCTGTTCTCTTCTCCTAGTCTGTCAGCAGTCAGTCCAACTTCATCATACTCTTTTCCTTACTGTTCTCAATATCGGCGCAAGTTGCCACATAAAAAGGAAAAACATCTAGATTCTGCTACAGTGTTCACTTCAAAGTTACTGTGGTGGCCCTGAGTCTCTTACATTTCCACGCCTTTTGTTCTTTTCCAGAGTTGTGCTTAAGGCCTGATTATGAGTGCTTGCAGATCTAGTGATTTTCATCTTAGCACACTGTCAGGTTAAATCGTTGGCAATGTCCTCTCACCAGGAGCTTGCTGTTCAAGGACTGCCTTTGGAGCAGGCGTTGTATGATTCAAATAAAAAATTCACATGCAAGTGTTTGGTACTGCAGTGACAAAGTGCTATTGCTGCCTGCATTTAGTGACCTTTTTTATGAGTGTGAAGGACTTGCTGCCAGAGAGAGAACCACACTGTGAAATACTGCAAACAGGGCATCCTGCCAGAGCTATGGTTCTGTGGACTTGTGTATCAGAGCAACACCATAGTGCCCTCTTTGTTCCTGGTCAATCCTGTACAACAGCCAGTCCTTCACCAGGATCTCAGTAAGAGACCAGTCCCCCCCACCCCGAGACTGGCCACAGACTCAAGGAATAATTTAGGCTGCAAGAAACTCTGAAGGGCACTCAATAGGACCCTCTGCTTGAAGTAGGCTGAATCTGATCAGGTCACTTTTCTAGTTGAGTTTTTAATGTCTCCAAGGACAGTAATTTCATGTTTCTGGACAACCTGCTGAAATACATAAACCCCCTTCATGGTGAAAAAGATGCAAAAACTGCCCTTATATCCAATAGGACAGCCCATGTTACATCCTCTCTATGGTCTCCCATGAGGCAGCTGCAGACAGTAGGGAGATCCCTCCAAAGCCTTTTCATCTTAAGACTATACAAACCCAGCTCTTTCAATGTCTTCTCACATGTTATGTGCTCCAGCACATTGAGCATCTTGGTGGCCTGCACTGGATTCAGTCCAGCATGCCACCTCCATCCATATCAGAATGTTAAAAGCATAAAATCTCTGAAAAGTAAATACGATTGTTTTCTTTGCATCCTTTTCACAGTCTCTAGAGGGTTTAGAAGAAACTGCACCTGATCTACTGCAGCAACACACTATAGATTTTTTGCATCTGTTAAGCTGTATTTTGCTGATTAGAAGAGTGGGAACCAATGTATCAGAATAGAGAACAAAATACATTTTTAATTACAATTGTGAAGTACGGTCTAAGCATTGCAGGCAAAACACAATTCAGACTATTTTGTCTTAGAGTAGATAAGGGTAGGAAGAGTTAGCCTAATTATTTCCTTTAGTATTTTTTCCACAATTTCACATGCTAGCAGTGGTGCTGTAACTACTGCTTGGGGACTTTAAATTGATCTTATAATGGGATCTGATTGGTGAAAGCACCTTGAAAATCATTAAAGAATTCTGCAATTTGTTAAAGAATTAAAAACAATCTTATTACTGAGAACAGAATACATTTTAACTCTGTAACTAGTATATAATTCTTCTGAAAAGGGTATTAATTAGTGCCTAGTGGGATTTTTAATTTTATTTTGTGCCAGAAAGATACTTGAGTAATAGGACCTTGACTGAGAAACTGAGTAACCAAAATCATTTCTACCAGCATGCACTGGATCCATGCTGATCACCTACATGTCAAAAAATAAAAAATCATTGACCTTGTTTAGCTGTTTTTCTAGTTCTTTTTGCTGGGTGCTTATGGGAAAGCAATAGTCCTTTGCAGTTCCTGGGGATTAAACACAGGTATTTTTATTTGACCTTTTTAGATGTTGAAAAAAATGCTTTCACCAGGGTAGCTACGGTGGATTAAATGGAATAACTACAACAAGGAATTTTCCCTTTTGTTTTAAAAGGGAAAATTCTTTGGGGATTTTTTTATTCCCTCTCTTTCCTTTGATTAGTGAAACAGCAAAGGGCTGTGTTTCGAATGGAGATGCAGAAAGCACTTGTTCTGGAAGTACTACTTTATAATGCATTTTCTTGGGGGCAAACAGCATTTATGGAAAATGCAGAGAACCAAGTTAGGTAAGCAAGGTGTGCTGCCTGTGCTGTGGATATAGAGCTACATAAAACAGGAACGAAAGCAACAAAAGAAAGATATGTACCATTTTCATAAGTTCTAACTGAGGTTGTATAAATATATGCATAATCATATTTTTCATTCCTCTTGGCATCACTTTGTGGTTTATTTGTTTTCTGATGTGCCCTACATCCTTGCCTTTCGTCTTTCAGAGATTTGAATTAACAGTAGTTTCCTTAGCTGCACTTGTTCTTCTAAGAAATATGGGAAAATCCTTCATTGCAGAGAAGGTCATTATGTAATAGATTGGGGGAGAAGGGGGGCCAGGGGGGTGGGGGGGGGTGCTGCATCAACTGGTGGCATAATCCCCAAGGGAAAACAGACTTTAGTTGAACAATCAGAAAACTGGCTTGCTTTATGGTGTTTACACTGCTACTTGCTAATGGATCACCATAAAGGAAGCAAAAGGACTCTTACACTATTGAGTATGCTATCATGGGAGTCTTCTGAGTGCGCCTTTTTTATTTGCTGCAGTCAGGTTAATGAGCTCACCAGCCCACTTGATGTCGAGGACTTTGTAACAAAGCAATCTCTCATTAAATGCTGCCTGGCACCACTCTCTTGAAGCAAAGGGACATTCAGATTATTGAATGCCTTTGTATTCCTCATTCCTACCAGGCTATGGCGTCCAGCAGTGGCATCAGTCCCGCACACTTACTGGCAGCCATCCAGTCATGCGCCTGCCCTCTTCAAACTGCATGGGCATTTGCCAATCTAAGCAGCACTAGTAGGCAAACAAGCATGGCACACGACTGCTTTGGCCCGTGGCCAGATGTGCAGCTGAACCATCTCGCTTCCCCGATACTGTACGGAGAAACACGTTTTTTCCCCATTCTTTCCCATTCAGTTGATTTACACGGAGAAGTTTTGTTGCAGTACAAAGGAATGTGCATTTATCTGCATTCTCTTTCTGCTTTAACACCTTTTTTTTCAGTCTCAGTAGTGCAGGTCATGAATTCATCTGTGGCTTTATTTAAATGCCTCCTGGCTGACAGTTTCTTCAATGAAATGACCCCAGAGTGTTATCAGCTAGCTAGCAGGTGTGTCTCTTTATTCAGAATCTTGCAGGCAACGGTGCATCCTGGGTAAAGAGCAATCTATGCATGATCCAGCTCTTCCTTGCATTACTCAGGAGGTTTACTGGTTCACTGTCATGAAAGCACTTAAAAATAAAGCACTTTTTTCAGTTGGCTTTCCACTGGGCTTTGTGCCCTGAGGTATTTTGCCACAAACATACAAACTGATAGAGAAGGAATTTTTATGAAAGGCATCATCTTATTAAAAAAAAAAAAAAAATCAGCCTTAGACAGGCTATTGTTTTTAGTTGTAAGTTACTAAGCAGATATTTAATAGTAATGTGGTTACTCTTTCTATAGTTCTGCTAGTAAAGAGCCTTGTAAAGCATCATGTTTGCTGATGTCCCCTAGTGTGTCTGCGCACACACAGGCACACCCTGTTCCTACTCAGACAGCTTCTAATGTTGAAGAAATCCTCAAAGTCTGGTTAAATGGTTGGAAAGAGAAAACCACTCTGAATAAAAATAAATAAATACCTTAAAGAATAAAGTTAAGGAGAAGATTACAGACGACAGAGGCAATCCCTTTGTCCTTCCAAATGCTGTCATACAATGTTGTAGGACACGTTTTCTCAGACCTTTTCTTTACAGGACTACTGCTTTGCCTGCCCTGTCAGGAAGGGACAGGGAAAACGTGGAGCCCAATAGCATTTCCAAGGGTCCTGCATATGTGTTCAGGGCAGTCTGGGGAATCATTGCCTGAGGTACTTTCCCTCTCTTCCCTAGACAAGTACAAGGTTTGATGATACCAGCACGCACTCTACTAGTGTTCACCTACACTGTAGTAATTTTTTCCTCCTTCCAGTAGTAGACTGAGGAGAGGTCCTACATGTGACATTTGCGCACTCAACTTTCCTTTCTTGGGAAAGAATTCTGAAAAATAAAGTTCCTTGTCCATCTGTCAGTAAAAAGACATAAAAGGGCAACAAAGATGATGGGAATTCATTTCATCCTGACCCGAAGTCAAACAGAGTTTTGCTGGAGCAGAACTTCAGGTTTGCTCCTGACTCCATTGAAATTAGCAAGCGAGATCTTGTTGACTTAGTGAGCAGGCCTGTGATTCACAAATTTGGCTAATCCACTCATATTTTCAATATGAGATTTTGAAAAGGTCACAGAATGCGGAGTCAAGACTGTTGTCCCCAGAAGGGGTTTGGCTTGAGATCAAGCAAAGATAATAAAAACAGTTGTCCAGCTTTTCAGTATTCAATGCATACCAGCTGTATTAACTAATAAGACAAGAGGATGCTGAGTTTAGGAGTGTAGGAAAGGCCTTTTTATTGTCAACCTTCTCTCTTGTGCCTTTACCAAACAGGTAATTTTTTTTAATAGGAAGACCACTAATTTGATTCAGCACCAAAAATCCCAATTATGTGTGCTTAATTTCACAGTGGAGGATATACATTTGAAAACCAGCAATATTTAAAATGTGTTATGGAATTCAATGACAATGGAAGAAGGTGAACATTATGGAAAAATAAGTATATTACTGAAAAATTCAGCAAGTTATAAGGGTCTGGAATCCTTTCATATGGTAAAAAATTTAAAAATTTATTTTAAAACAGGATTCAATTATTTAAATGCAATTCCAGTAAATAATTTCAACTCTGTTATTGTTGGGGATTTTTTCTGGGCCAATATTTTCCAGTAGTTCTTCTGGAAGTTGGATAAATTTTCTACAGCTTTCTTGGCAAAATGAAACTCTAACTTTCAACAGCTAGCTTTCTCTACAACAAAAGAAACCCATCAGGTTATAAAATTTTGTTTATTTTTGGCTCTTCTAACCTGTTTTATTTGCATTCCACTCAACCAATGGGTTAAACACTATTTGGCCCACTCTGCAGAGAAGAGAGATTTGATTTACCCCATTCTGCCATTTTCCTTCCTCCCCTCCCAAGTCAGAGCACCAATACTGACCATTCAAAAAGAATAAGTATTAACTATAACAGAAATATTTCAATAAACAGCTACAGCTTGGTTTTGGATCACATGCACCCAGATACTCAACGATATTTAAGAACACAGCCCTCACTAATCTCCATCGCTAGACCAAGACTCTGAATTTTACATTCAGGATCATTTACAGATCAGTGTCTGTAGAGAACAAATGTATTTTCAAATCCCATACATCAACAATTTTGCATACAGTTTGCAATTAATTCACACTGCCATTGCTAGGGGAAGGATGCATATTCTGAGATCAGCATGAGTTATTGTAGTCCTCTGCCCTAACCTCTCATGGTACACAGGCCGTAACACCTCACTTTGCAATATCCACTGCACTGCAATCAGTACTGCAGTCAGGAGAGAAAACCTGCTGGTCCCCACTTCCCCGCCTTCAAGGAACTGTCTGGTTTCTATTTCTAGTGCCATTAGCTTTTCTGAAAAACAAGTACTTTCATTTTTTCTGTTGCCAAGTAGTTTCAGCTCTCTGCTCAAATCAGCAAGGATGGGGACAGTTGGAGCTTGATCTTGTGTGATGCTGAGCCCAGGCTTGTGCTTGGAAGGGGAGTGCTGAAGAGCTGAGCAATGCTCAAGGACTGTGTGAGACTCTTCTCTTCTCTGACACCATTTGTTTCCCACTGGGAATCCAACTCAGGGATGGCAAAAACCACCATAAGCAACAAGAACTCACCATGATGGCTTCCTGCAGATGGAGCCTACAGAGGACATGCTTTTCTCCATCTGGACTGGTTGTTGTTTCTTATGTTTACAAGTTTATGTCATCTTCTTTTTCCAAAAGAACTGCCATGGTCTCCAAACCTTCATAAAACTTTCAGAATGCACACTTTTATCCAGAAGGCTTCAATACCGTATTTTGTGTCTCACTGCTTTTTAAGTCTCTTTTTTCCAGAAAGAAATTCTATCGAGCAAGAGGTTATTTACAGACCAGACAGATTATGTTTTCCTTTCATCAGCTACCTTAGATGGTTAATTAAGAAATAGAGCAGCAAAATTGGAATCAAGGAAAAATAGAAAGCGTGCTTATTAACAGCGCTTTTGTTTGCTTTTCTAATTGATCCCTTCAAATAGTTTGTCTCTGCTATTACAACCAACAAGGGCGTGATGTGACTCCAACTCCAGTGCATGGTGTGTTTAATTCAGGGGTGCACACGGGAGGCTGGCACATGTGGGTTTCTGCAGGCAGAGATGATACTGAGCTCAGCAAACGTGCCACATCAGCATAACACCAGACCTGCACATCTCGTACAGCAATGCTGACCCTTTCTCCTCCTTCCTTCCCTCGCTCCTATCTGATCACATTAAACAGCTAGAAGAGTGACGAATGATGAATTAAATATCCATTCCACAACAATCCTGAATGCAGCCATGTATACTATTCACAATTTTTGATTATTCAGGGTCAAGCTCCAAATACTAGAAGGAAGAATTTGCAACGCAATATTGGCAAAGGAAAAAGAAAGAAAAAAAAAAAAAAAGGAAAAAAAACCACAACAACCTGTCTCGTCTGCAGACGATCAGAAGATTGGCTGGCTAAATTCTCCAAAAGCAGCCTTCAATTTTTTATCTAGCTATTTATAGAAAACTGCAGAAACAGCTGAGCTGAGTGAAGTGATGTCACTTTTGCTGGGAGGACGGCTTGCTCTGCGTTGTGCGTCGAGGCGGCAGAGCCCGCTGGAGCCCGGGGCCGCAGCCCCGCAGTGCGAGGAGCTGTAAACATGGGCATTTTTCAGCTCCACTGATCAATACGGCATTGATGGCTCTCGGCTGACCTTCAACCCCTCTGGAATAGCAATGGGCCGGCGCTGCATCTTGCAGTCTGCGAGGGCTGCCGCCTGTTAGCTACCAATTTTACAATCGATCAAAAGTCATTTTTGTCAATAAAGCTCGAGAATTCAAGCAATGGCAAGCAATTTTTGAAAGGTCAGGGCTGGGTTTTTATTTGTGCGACCTCTGCTTTCAAGCCGTAGCGCAGTCCCTTACACCCATTAAAAGTAGTGAGAAAATTTAAGATTTTTTTTTCTTCCCCCCCGCTTCCATGTATTTTTAGTAAGCCTTTGGGCATTTTCCCTGTCCCTAAAAGAATATGGTTGCGTGGCAACGTCCCCCGTTGCCATGGAGACTCGGTGTGTAAGCAGCTGCCGCAATCAGCATTAACTCCGGGCTCGAAGGTTTGTCATTCCAATGCATAGGGAGGGGGAGACAAATAGGACAGCAGCGCATTGCCGTAAAAGGGAAGTCACCTAGATAATGTCACTCACAAACATATGTTCCACAATTATTCTTTCCACTGTTTTATTGCCGCAATTATAGCTAAACTAAGATTACAAAATTATATGGTTTTAATTTGCCTCCATCGACTATGTTTCACTTCCATTAAAATTAAGTCTAAACCCATTTAAGTAGCAAACTGTTGGCTTTGCAGAGGATGGGGGATTTAGGTTTACCAGTGGGTATTTTGAGGACTAAGTAAAAGTAATACCTCTAGGAATCTTAATATTTAGCCAAAATGAAGCACAGTCCTGGTCACTGGACTATTATCCACCTTTCTCTTTTGTCCTGCATTGAACCCCACAACACAGCCACAGCCACAGATGATGGCCAACACCATCCTCCTTCTCCTCCTCCCTCTGACATCCCTCTCCACAAAAAAAATATTTGGAAGTTTTAAATCCAGCCATTGGAAAGTTTCATGCTGGACTCAGCCCACTGGGTGCTGCAGCAGCCTCCAACACATTGCTGTGCGATCGCTCCGTTTGAAGACCCCTGTAATAAACAGGCGCAATGGGGTTGACTTCAAAATGAAGTAACGCAGCATTAACCCTGAATTTCCTTACATCAGCAGTCTTCAGACAATCCTTTAATGTTATCTGAACATATTTCATTATCTTTGTTTTAGAAGATGTTTCATTTTTTTCTGTTGCTGCCTGGCTGCTCCTGATTGTAGTGAAAATGAAAAGTGAAACATGTTAGGAGGTGTATGGCAGATGATAGCGTACACCTCGACAGCTATTCTGCAAAAACTTACAGTGAGTGGTAGTAAAGGACTTTCGTCTGGATTTTTTAATGTATAGGTGGAAGCATTTAATCAGTGTTAAATACATACATTTGCACAGCTGTGCTGATTCAGTTGTGTAAGCGAGAATCTATTCACGATCTAATATATTAGGCCACAGAGTGATGCTGACTCCCTCAGAAACAATTCCACGTGATGGGAAAAAGCAATGTAAACAGGCATATAAACACAAACTTGACATTCAGATCCATATGATGTATTTACCAACCTTTTCAAACAACCAGCTTTTAACCCTGTTAAATCCTTCCATTATATAAGGGCTTTTATTACTGTGGATTTGCATAATTAAAATATACATGCCCAGTCACCAATGTTTATAACCTATACTTACTCAGATTCTTATTAAGATTTGCATGAGAAATCCAGCTCTTTTAGATATCATTTTAATTAAAAGATGAATGTAGCACAGTATCCTTTTCCTAAGGAATCTACTATCGATAGGAAATTGCAGCTGAAAATATATTTTTCACTCCTGCAGAAATGGCTGAACCTGTATCTGTTGAGAATTGCAGGGTAAAAAACATGCTCCTTAGAAGAGACCTTGCATGCCACCATTTAGACAGAAGCTTCTTTCTATGGTCGTTACAGTCTATAAACCCCTGAAAATAAGGGTTTACAATGAAAATACGGCTAGACCCTTCACTACAAAAATGCTAGCAGGTGCTGTTATAATATACAAATCCAGAGAGCATACAGTGACCTATTTTCAAAATCAGGCCAGGCAAAATGACATCGAGAAATTGAATTCCTTGCCCTTACTTTAATAGTGTCTTGTCATGCGATCTTCAAATCAGGACGGGTGATCATTGCAAAACAATCACTAACCCAAGGGACAACAGGAACGTTCTCAGCACTAATATCTCGGGCCCATCACACTGCTTACAATAATTGGCTTATTGCAGAGGGCAGGTATAGACCATTCAAATCAAAAATATCCTTGGACAAGGGGGGATTTTGCCCTTTTTAAAGTTAGAGGCCAAAATAAGCCTCAAAACTATATTCTGCCCTATTTTGTTGTGTCATCAAAAATAGCTGGCAACTGGAACAACAAACTGTGCTGCTAAAAATACGCTGGTAGTTATGCAGGGATATTTAAAATAGATTAGCATATGGATTAACTCAAATTCAAAACTGGCTTTAACCCTTTGGTGACCACAGTCCTGTCTTCAAATAACGCAGCTCTGCAGCACTAAAGACAAACATAGCTTAGAGTGTCAAAAAAAGTCTGTCTGGTGAAGCAAGTGTGGCCACTGATGTTTCCATTTATACTGGGGACCCAGTGGTATCTTAACAAATCTAGGTAGATCGAGTAGTTTATGAATTTTCTTACCATATTGTTGGGGCTTTTTCCAGCCAGGGCCATTTCAGAAGGCCTTACTCAGGTGGCAAATTTAATTTATTGCTGAAAATATATTCAGGAGCTATAGAATAAGGCCCTGGAAATGGCTGCAAGGCAAATGTATAAGACTGCAACTATGTATGGTTGGTCTAAATCTAACAGTTAGAAGCCAGAAAAATATTTGCAAGGCAACAAAGAAAGCCTTGAAATTGAAGGAATTACATTATGTAAAAGAAAATAAGTTTTGCTAAAGTAAATACATTTTTCGAGCCACAAACAACAACTGTTTTCCTGCTGAAAATGGTTTATTTTTATCAAAATAATACATTTCTCTAAAATAAATTACCTTTGCAGCAGACATTTGGAATTCATATTTTATTGCATGTCATCTGCAAAATCTGGGGTTTTGTTGAATTTGTTGAGAATTCAATATTCAAGCAAGGTCAGAAATCATGCAAAAAGAATAGCATATCTTCCCAGAAAGAACTCCCAAACTTAAAGTGTCGGTTTTGCAAAATTCTTCTTCCAATCTTATGTTTTGCCATTATGAGACAGTTATTTCTGATTTAAATATCTGTAATGATATTTAAACTAAAACATTTTTCAAAGTTTTCCATTCTACCAACATATAAACATTTCCACTACATCGATCAACACATTTTCCCCACAGTGGCCTTATCTTTAATCACCACAGACTGAAACTGAAGTTTTGGTGTTTGCTTTTGTTTGTTCGTTTTTAAATACAGATTTCCCTATTTTTTTTTTTTTTTTTATGTTGGGCTTTTATATCCCATTTTATGGGAGAAGTTTATTGTTTATGGAAGTGAAGAATATTAGGTGTTTAAAGGCTTTGACCAAAGTGCTTGTATTAAAACCTCTACAATGGTAATAAGGCTTTGGGGGTTTGTTTTAAAGCAAAATACCCTTTCATATATAGAACACAATCACTTATTTTGACCTTTTCAGATAAAATCCCTTGAAAGAAAAATGTAATAAGTAACTATGTTGAGAATATCCGGGGCGGCGGGGGGGGGGGGCGGAATTTCTAATATGAGAACCATGAGCAATGTTGCTTGGAAAATATACTGTACACAATGGCAAATAGCTCAGAGTGAAGTGGCCATGGGAATTCCTGAATACCTGGGATTCCTCCTCAGATGGCGCACAGGGAAATCCTGCAAGGGCTCTAAATGGGAAGCCGAATTCCCCTCTACAAGGTGGAAAGGGGAATGTGCCAGAGCCAGAGGAAGAAAGGCTGAAGGACATTCCTCAGCGTGCACCTTCTTTCTGCTAATGTCTGCCTTACAAGACCAGAAAGAGTCCAATTTGAGGCAAAATGCTCTTACAAAAAGCAACTGTTAGGCAAGCTGAGGACTACATACTACTGTCATCCTGCGGGGACTCAGAGGGAGAAAAGTTACTGCCAGAGCCACGGGGCAACTGCCTATGCAAAGACAGGGATGAAAAACCTTGTTTCCACAGGACCACAGCTAACAACACTCATTTTTTTGTTGCTGCGCAGAAACATGCCAGACAAAAATCCCTTCTGGAGCAAGCATTTTCCTGAGGTGAAATGCACATCAAAAGCACCAGGAAGAGGAGCGTTTCAGAAGCCTAATGTGGATGGCAAAACCTAGTTACTACTGACCTGTACAAAGACACAAAAAGAAAATACTATCTTATAAATATGGCAACCAGCAGCCCTGAATCTGGTTCTTAGAATGCTCTGCAAGCTGAGTTTACCTCTCAAACTACTTAAGACAGGGGAGTAACTTGCCTGAAGTGTTAGTATGTAGATGCTGCATCAAGATGCTAGTATAGGGGAAAACAAACAAACAAACAAACAAACAAAAAAGTAAAACTAAATAATAGCTTTTTGGCAAAGAAATGGAATAGTTATCATTTGTTCCCTAGGCTTCAATTTAAATTTATTTTATATTCTAGTAAGTATCCTTTAAAAAAGGGTTCTGTTCTCTAATGAAGTTTTTGGTCCATTTGGAAGGGAGAAAGATCATAGATGTTATGGATTTCATTCTAAGTCAGTTAATAAAATCTCCTTTCTCCAATATCATTTTGGCATAATCAGACAAACTTGTATTGCCATTATCAGATGAAGCTGCTCAAATATAAGGTTTTTATTACCTGTATATAAGGTTTCAGGGACAATATTTTGAGAGAGACGATGATGGTTTAAATAAATGTGAAACATAAAACATCTGAATGTTGCTTCATGTAAAAGTCACTAGTATAAAAAATCATAATTAAAAAAATATATCTTCCACTTACATAGCAAAAGAGCTGTAACATTCTGACATTCTGAGGGAAGAATTCATATTTTCTGCTTTTAAAAACTGAATGAAAACCACAAGAGTTTGTTGTCCAGTTACAAAACTGTGAAGCTCTTTGCCTTGTGCACATGCATATCTCTCTCTATATATAGATATATATGTAGGCAGACATGCACACATGCATGTGCACACATACACATACACACTGGAAAGATGCTTTTGGCTCCAGGGCCATTTTTCCTCTTCAGAGATCATAATATGCTTAGTTAAAAAGAGGAATCTACAGAACAGTTACAATAGTTGAAACAACCATCTTCCATTTAAATATGTTTAATGGCAACTGATGACCATTAGGAGAAAAGAAAATATGATTTTTTTATAGTCAACTAATAGCTCGAGTAAAAAATATCACATTTTTGGTTAATTCTCTTTCTCCTCAGAAAAAAAAAGAGTGTGCATCTGGTGCTGAGATATCCACCAAATCCTATGCTGTACTTAACATGGCTGTTAGCAGATTAAATCATAAATACACACACAAAGTGATTAAAAACTAATACATAGTATCTTTTTTATTTTTTTCTTTTCCACGAAGTCTGCCTCCTTTTTACTTGTTGATTTTTTTTGTCTAGTTTTTGAAAGCAGTTATCATAATATTCTTTTCTATGCTTTTATTGTATTTTAGAATCTACTTTCCATTATCAAAGATGCTACCAAGGGAAGACACTCTATGGAGATTATTAGATTTCCAGAGTAGTCTAACATTGTTCAGAGCTAATAAAACAACAGGACAACTGCAACATCAACAATACTCGGGCTTTATGTGAAAATGGTTTTTAGTTTGTGCCCTAAGCAACACCACTCCTTCATTCATCTGGTAATAAAGATTGCATTTCAACTTTGCTGTATACTAAAGAAAAAATTATTAAGAAAGGTTACAAACTTCTTGTGAGGGCAGAAACCAATCACAGTTCCCGTTCAAGCTTATTTTGCGGTGCTACCCTGTTAAAATGCTTACATGTGTTATCGCAGCACCTTTGTAAATAGTTGCACCAATATCTCACACAGATACTAATCTTCTGGAGACAAATATTATACGTATTTCTATACAAATTTCCGTAAGTGCGTGAGTGAGAGATATGGGTGCAGATTTTTTCACGTATTGAACCTCCCTCACAAAACCCATTGGAAACAATTATTTTGTACCTATTTTACAGGTAGGTAGACTAAGGCAAGGCAGGTTTTCCTTAACCGAGAGTGAATCAGTGAGCTCTGGAAAGGGACCCACCACAGGGAGGATGACACTGCCCCTCTGCATGGGGGAGAAAGCCCAGAGATAGACATCACCAGTGATGGGGATCTTACAAGACAACCTCTCCCTCCACCTCCGTCAAGGAACAGCTTGCTCCAGTTAAGGCTGGAAAACTGGTATGTGGTGAGCTCACAGCTGCGTCAAACCACTTGGGTCTTTCTGACAGCTTGGTTTGGGTCATTGTTGCCCCTTGGAATTTCAGAAATAAATTTTTGGGTAGCCCCTAATGACTTGCAGGATCCTTCTGCATTCGTGTGTGGTGTCCTTAGCAAGTAGTCTGGGCAAATAAAGGCAGATGAATAGAGGGGTGATACTGACCCAAATGTATCCCTATTTTTGTACTTTTTTTACAGGAGAAGCTTAATCAGATTGAAAGCTGCTTTTGTAGGCTTTCAGAGAAAATGCCTTTTGACAAAAAGGGGAGGGGGATATTCACAGAGCAATGATGGCAAGAACAGAAACTGGAGGTTTGAAAGACCCACCAGGAGAGGCAATTCAGCCCACTTATATTAAATCAGCTGTTATTTTTTCTGTCTTTCCCCTCCCCCCAAGTATTGGGTAACCAAAAAGAAAATGATGTGAATCCATTTTCAGTACTGATTCCTTTTAATCCCGCAGATCAAAACCATCCTACAGTTTCCAAATGCTTTTTCATTCTAAAAGTAAAACATTTCACAGGAAGATGTGAGGGGTAAGTCTTTCCAATCATAGATTTTAAACTCAGTTGCTTGCAAAATATAATGAAGTTTAAAAAAATCATAAAGGGCTTAAAACCTGAAGACAATGGGGGTTTTGCCATTAATACCTAGAGCAGCAGGATTGTGCATAGAGTAATCAATTGCCCAACAAGGCCCTAGGAACACAATCAAGGAAGGAGGCTACAGGAACATACAATATTTCACATTTAATAAATGGTCTTTTGAGATTACAGCCGTATAGAGTAGCAATAGAAAGACTGTAACGCTAAAGTAGGGATTATATACGTCTGTCTGTCTGTGGAGTGGAATTTTAAGCAATCATTTTCATACAACCTGTCAACAATAAGCATGCTTTGGCAGTTTCACGGTTTGCTTCAATTTAAAAACATAGTAAAGAGTATTCTGTCTTTAAGGGGGCGGAGGGTGGAGGTAAGGAGGCAAAGATGTGTCTTTGATAGACTAATCAGACTGGCTCCTAACAATACCCATCTTATGAAAGCGAAGGAATTACGATAAAATATTTTAAGTACATCCTCACTGTCAAATACCATATTCTTTCAGTATTTATTTTACTAACCGCGTTATTTACAGAAAATTTAGTAAAATAAAATTAGGTCAGTTTCATTGCTACATATTAATCAAGTTTTAGCATTGAAATAATGCTGAACCTGTTGTTCCTTAACAAGCAGAGGAACTTCCAAATGTCAAATATCTACAGTATATTCTCTTTCCTGTCCAAGTTAAGTGTACAACTGTAATATTTTTACAATTATTAAAATAGTGTGCTCAGGCATATCATAGTGGAAGTGACAACTGAGAGAGAAAGAGCTGATTTTGGTTGGGATCTTCCCACCCCCTCCACTGATTTTTTTATCAGATTCTTCCTTTTCCTTTTCTCTTGCCCCTTCCTGTCCCCCACTAGAAATCCCCAAACCCTCTACTTCTCTACTGCCACACATTCCATCTTTGACTCAAAACCAGATTCAGATTGCTCCCTCAACTCAGCTTCTGGGTGGATCCGCACAAGATGTTGGGCACAATGTGTGCATGTAAAAATTAGGGAAACTGTTCCTACTTTTTATTCCTCTTAGCACAATGTCTTAGGCTCTTAATCACAACCTGTATTCCCTTTTCATTTTTAACCCAGCAGCCCACTCATATTTCTGTTCAGTTCAAGAAATAAAATGATTGTTTCACTGGTTTTGATCACAACAAATTATAATCATTAATGTTCAGCTTTGATTTTATTCTCATAAAGTACCTTATCAGTGGGCTGCAGCTGCTTTCCTGAATTCAGAGAAAATATCGGTTATTAATTATAGTATAATATATCTACCCATATATATGATCATATGTGTATATATCAGTCTGCCTAGATTACAGTAATGTGCTGGTTCTCTGAGCCTATGGGGAGGGGGAAAATGTGCATGGGAAGAGGGAAAAGTATGTATCTTATTAATATATGATTACGGTTCCTTTTAGCATGGAAACTATGTCAAGCTCCTTCTACTACTTTTACAAATTAAGATCTTATGTTTTCGTTGCCTTTTCTTATTTTACCTTTTCCTGCCAAATAACAACTAACTTGAATGAGGACTGATTTTCAAAGGACTTTTTTCAAAACAGAAAGGTTGCAGTTGTGCTTTCCAGTATCCCACACATACACATTAGGTAGCTTTCTCCCCTGGAGTGCCAGAAAAAAACCACGCATTCCTTCTTGCTACAAATCTGTAAATCTGAAAAGAAGAGGCCACATGAATAGGAAAGCTCGTTATAGAATAAAAAGCATGGGGTGTTATTAAGTAGGACTGTAAGCCCTATTCTATTCATAGTAATTAAAGGATCAGATCAGGTTAATGTGAGGACCTAGGTCAATAAAGTACTGTAGGTTCACCCTTTTTAATCCATCTCAATCCTATAGGCTGGGTTTCTGACTGCTCTGTTTGACTCACAGAACTGTTATAAGTGACAAAGATGTGCAGAGAATTGTTGAGAAAAGGTGAGATTTTCCTATCAATCCCACCATACATTTCTGAGCACAAGTGTCAGAAGGTGATTGGGATAAGGTAGATGGCAAACTTTAGGACCAGCTGCTTCAGTGCTATACATTTTTCACCTTGCCAGCTGGTAAAATAACTATGTGAAAAAGTTCAGATAATATTTTGTGGTCAAGTAATAAAACTGTAGCGCTCTAGATATTTTTTAAATAATTTAATATTTTTCTACCAACTTTTTCCTGGTTTTATATGCGGATTTCCACACTTCAAAAACCCTACCGATTTGTCACCCTCATCAGTGGCTACATACAGCAAGGTATGCTGGTGCCTCAGCTCTGGGGCTACTGAGAGCCAGCGTTTCAGAGCAGAGGTGTGCAACCCAGAACAAGCAGTGTTCCTGCCTCTGTATTGCCCAGCACAGCGGGGGAACCCATGTGGTTTCACTGGGAGGGGGAAGAAAATTTTGGAGTAGAGTATCAAACGAAGCTGCGATTAAGTTGAACTGGAGACATGAGGATAGCCCTGCTTTCCCTAAGTGTAGCTCTTGAAGAAATAGTCTGGCCTACAGCAGGCAGCAAGCATAAACGTCTGTTTTGAAGTAATCTGGAGAATTCCCAACCCCACATGAGCTTGTGTCAATCACGCAGGTCAGCTTCACTGATCAGCAAAGGATTTGCCCCATAAAGCACCAGGTAGACTTTGCGGCATGCAAGAGATTAAGCTGACGGGTCTATCTGTAAGTCAAGCCCTACGTAATGACAACACCCCAAACTTCTCTGCAAAATCACAATACCTTTGAGGTGCACAGTAAAATCCCTACTGACACCTGTCAAGGTAGGGCTTTGCCATGTCTTGCTGTTTTTCTGATCAATATGTTGATCCAAATTTCTCCTGTTAATCAATGGGTAGTGCTGTCCACAAAACACAAAACTCCTCACTTTTTTCCCCTCTCTTCTGACACTCAAAATCCCTCTTTATCTAAGATATTAAATCAGTGATGAATTGAACTTTACAAATCACTTGGTCTAACAAAGGGGTGGGTCCTAACATTACACTTGGAGTTATGGCTGGTTACCAAGTGAAGAGACAGACTCCACTCATGACCAAGGGTGTTCTTTTGCCAAAGGACTACTCAGCTTATCTTTATCTCCTAATATATACTCAGATTTTTTTCCTTCTACAAAATGATCAAACTATTGTATTTTACAGGAAAATTTAAAATTCAGTTGCAAATATCATGTTTTCTGTTATATTCCAGTAGTCTTTGTGTAAGTATAGGAATTAATCAAAAGACGTATGCTGACAATTTCACAGAATGGCACTATAGTGAGGTTTTACTGAAATCTCTCTGAAACCACACAATTTAACAAGAAAATTCATGTTCATTATCTCTTTTAAATCTTCCCCTAAGATATACCTATTCTGAATTATAAGATGCATATGTGCATATTTGCACATGGCATCCTACTTCCTATATGTAGTTTATTATAAATATCTATGAAATGGCTCAAAACAAATTTAATATTTTGTTTTTTATTAACTTCCACGAGTTTCTGGAGTAATTCTGTGCAACTATTGATATCATCTCTGATAGCTTTGAATGGAACATCTCCATGAAAGTTGGAACACTGGGAACTTGCTCTGTGATCCCAAAAGCTATAAGTAAATTGAAAGCTCAGAATTTTAAGAATTATATTTTAATACAAGATTTTGAATTTTCTGTTCATGTGTGATAAATTAGTACAAGAGAAAGTTAAATCTCTGGAGGAAAAAAAAAATACAATAATGCATGTTTGCCCTCTGCATTTTCTCCTTTCCCTATCTCTGTGAACAGTCTATTAAATCTTCTTAAAGACAAAAAAAAACCCAGCCAACCCTTTGGTACGGAAAAGATTCCTTTAAAGACTGAGGCAGAAAAGAGAGGAAGGAGAATCCATTATGAAAGCAGAGGTCATTCCAAGAAACTGAGAAAAAAAAATAAAATAAATAAATAAAAAGACAAAGCACCAAAAATGTTAGTATTTGAATGATGTGAACTCTGGTAAACGCCAGCATGCAATATGGCAAAAATGAATCAATCAGTTCAGCTTAGTTCAGCCTCTGCAACTGGCCATCTGGCGCGAAATCAACCAAATGTAGCCCTGCATATTCATCTTCATTTTCACAAATACTCAGGAGAATGTCATTCTAGGGCAAAATAAAATTAAATCACCATAATTTTTAAGACATCTCTTCCTCTCATGCTCTCTGGAGATTAGTGTGTTTATGTGAGACTACTTACTGCTGTAAGGTTAGCAGGTAATTTTGAAGGGGGTACTCTCTCATGTTTAAAATCACACTTCACACATTCAGGACACTTAAGCATATATTTTACATTAAACACTCCTAAGCAAAGATTGCACATGAAGATATTGTGGCTACATGGGCAGATTTTTCCCCAAGGGTCACTAGAGAAGGATTCTGCATTTACCTTCCACAGTCGTCCCCACAACACACCTGTGTAACCTACTGACTTTGTGGAACTGTGCTAGATAGGCCCAAAGGGAAGTCTGGGCACTTAATCCTTAAAGCAGATAACAAAAAGGAACAGAAGATGCCCAAAGAGTCAGGCCAGAACCAAATATCAGCTGTGATTACTACTGGTACTGATTTGGTACAGGTTTTGTCTATACAAATCACAGTGACAAGCACAGGGCAAAATAGAAATCAACATGAAAATGAACAGGAGAGGGAAAATGAAAACAGGCAATGAAAAGAGCATGCATTGCCATCATATTTAAGTTAGAAGCTACACTACATGCAATTCTTTATTCAAGGTAATCCAAACATTTGCTGGTCAGGATAGATAATTTTGAGCTTTATCCTTTAAGTGCTTGAATTAAACTCTAATAATACTCTAACTATGAGCATTACCATTAAGTTTATTTGTTTGTTCGATTGGGTTAAATGCTCCCAGAGATGGGTTAGTTGGTTTGCTTCAGGCTGGGGGTGGGAAGGAGGAGTTTGTTTTGGTTTTAATGTTGTTCATTGCATTTTTGTTTTCTTGCAGCCTTTAAAGTTTGTTACATTTTAGGAGATCCAGAAAAAGTTACCAAAAGTTTGGCTAACAAATTATTTCACGAGCATATCTTCTGATGTTGGTAATGTCTTTGCTAACTATTATCACAAAAAAAAACAAAAAGCCTTAAGGTACTTCTGCTGATACCATCTATTTGCTCTTGTCCTAGAGCTGTCTCACTTCGTTTGATAAGGGATAAACAAATGCCCAGCCTCATTTGAATAAATATGTTAAACAAATGTTAAACAGGATGCATGAAAAGGCAGTAAATAAATTACAACTTCAGGCTGCTAGGACACTCTAGCTCAACATGGAAACATGTTTCCTCTCAGGGAACATGAAATAACTAAGTCTAGTTAATCTACTTCTATCTATCTGTCTTAAGGATTTAAACTAAAACCTGTCACCATAGAATCTGACAGAAATCCTTCCTCATCTATTTCCTTATGGTATACAAAAAACCGTTAACCCTAAAAATGCCTCCTGTAAAACCTAAATACAGTATACGCAGTGAAATATAGTTGTACTTACTGGATTTTTCTTCTGAATGTTTAAAAAAATTGGTTTTATTTTCTTCTGTGGTTTTCAAATTAGTTTTCTTTCTAAAGTAGAATAGGCCAGAATTTTATTTCTTTTTGTTTGCTTTTGAAACCTTTATTATATTTAATCAATTAAAATAGATACCAGGCACCATGAAACAATAATTTTAGTTCATTTTCACATCTGTCTGAACTTTTATAAACACAAAACAATCATGCATTGAACAGAGTATATAACACACACAAAAAAATAAACAAAACACACACACACACACAAAACCACACTCCCTTAAAAGAGAAATTCTTGGCAAACATTAGATGCAAGAATCTCTTCCAGTCCTCATTTCTATTCAGATATCACTGTGCTCATGAAAATTGTTACAGTTGTACTTATGATTTTTTATTTTAGTATGTCACCAAAAAAAGAAGTATTTACAAGAAATAAAGTAAGCTGTTACAAAATGTTTTATATTTGTTCTTCCATTTTTGCATATCATCATTTTACTGTTTACATATTGGTATATTAGCAAGATGACAACTGTTTTTTAGACTAAAACCAACCATTTATAAAGCATGCCATGTAGGATTCAGAATGACTAATTCTGAAACTGCCTTTGCCAACTATGTGACACCAAATTTATGTTCTGTCTTCAGGCACAGGAAGGTTTGAAATAAATATTTTGTGCTGTTCAGAGGAAAAGCTGATTCATCACTTCATGACTTCATGGAGAGCCCTTGCACAAACAGTCCGAACTTATCTAACTGGCTACAGCAATGCCTTCAGCAGCTACAAACTACGAGACCAATCTCAAGTATCTCAGATCTGATCTTCTATAAGAGAGACAAACTTATGCTAAGGCTGCCTTCCCTTACTCGCTTTCACTTGCCCAGTACTTCATAAGAATTAAAAAAAAAAAACAGCTTGTGACTGCTGTAGTAAAGCTTAATGTTATATGTTGAATACATGCATCTTCTGCTAACATAGAGCAAGTTTTTGCTTCGTTACATTTTTTTTCTTGGAAGAAGAGAGATCCTAAGATCTAGAAGAGTGTGTTCTTCCTCCTAGTTCATTTCAACATAGTTAAGGCATCTACTTGCCATTATATTTTTCCTACTTGTTTTAATTGTATGTAAGCCAGTACAATCATGTGTAATATACAGTATACCATATTCTACAAGATGGAATGCTAATGCTTAAAGAATACTAGAAACTCACTCATATATTACAAAGCATGGTAAAAAAGCTGCAGAATATTTTTTACTGTAATTATGGTCTTTTCTCCTTTACTAAGCATATGTTTGAACTTTCATAACTTGAGAGAAATAGTGTTATTCACTCAACATGATGATGCTAGCTTGCTTTCGTCATAAACATAACAATTGTAGCTTCATAATTTTTCTTCCATTTAATATTGGTTAGGATTTCTAATTAATTACCTTACATACTCTTCAAGGAACTCTTTGAACAGCCTTAACTAAAGGAGCTCATTAAGAGGAAGAGTTTGCAAACCTTACAGTAGAAACTGTAATCCACATTTTACTAGTATTCAGCCTTCAAGCACAACTCTTACCTGTATCATTCAGTCTTTTAAAATCTGAACATCGAACACGATGAATCGAACATGAAGGTCGATCATGTAGTTGTTACCTCGCACTAGACCCTCATCAACTTTACTGAGAGTGCGGGATGAGAAAGACTGTTGCCAGACATTATAATGCAGCTAGTGATGAAAAGGCATGGAGTGGTACCCAGCGGGACCAGGCCCAGAGCCTTTAATGTGTTAATATTTTTGAGATAGTGATACCACATAAGACTATTGAATTTTTTTGCTATTTACATCAAAAACAGCATCACTGACACGGATAGGATGCACATTACTACCTAGGTGATTTCCTAAAAGACCTTTTCTAGAAGTCTTTCCTAAATGACTCTTTGAACGTGAGTATATTTCTAAAGGTTACAGCAGGTAAGATAACTCTTGCTTGACCATGTACTAGCACTCATAAAGTGTTCAAACTAAGGATATACTCAGTATAGCGAGTTCACCATTAGGTCTTTGCTACAACAGCATGTTAATGTTAACACAGATTAGCAAGAGACGTTCAAAAACAATGAGAAATTTAAATGTGATCATAAATTACTTCAGTTCTAACATTTCTGAAATTTAAATCATTACCTAATTCCTATGAGCCATGACATTTAGAAATTAAATATTAGTTAAACTGCATATAAAATCCTTGCCAATTATACCAAAAGGTGAACAATATTTTAGGGTTCCACACAGCCTTTATTCACCAAGCAGAAGGTGCAAGAAGAAAAAAAGACATTTAAAGGAATCAGATAGTCTGAAGTCAGACAAATCAGGCAAATGGGTTTGAGCACAACACTACAGAAACATTTGAGACATTTCCCCTGAGACCAATGAAATTTGAAAATTAGACAGAATATCACTTCATGCTGCCCACTACAAAAGCTTTGAGGGCTCATACCCATATCACTTACACCAGTGTTATTGTAAAGTAATTCTGCTCAGATGAACAGAAACACTTCAGATTTACATTACTGTGTTAGTGAAGTAAGACTTGGGCCCTGAGATTTCTCTCTTTCATTAGTAATTTATATTCTCATTAGGGATTTATAGAAACGGGAATCTAGGCTTAAACATTAATTGAAAAGTGACAGTTGTAAATAAGTCCTAACAAGATAACTTTGCTCCTGGTCACATTGAACAGAGACCTGCATTTTACAGAATGAAACTCTTCCTTTAATATATATATATTTTAAAAAATCCTCAGGTTAGTAGGATGGAAGTAACTTTGCTGCTCTGACACATAGCCCCTCATGAGCAGACCCATGGCTCCCCTTCTCCCCTGCCAGCTATGACAACTAGCACAGTCTCCACCCTCAGTCCTCTACCCTCTGCAGGAGATGGATGCAGCCAGGACTGCGTGTGTGACATGTGAGTACTCTCTTTAGTCCTCGGGAAGACCTTTTGCTCTTTTGCACAGGGACAAGCAGAGACAGAGCCTGTCAGGGAAGAGCCCCATGTGAGCACGTGAGACGTTGTGCGTGATTACATGGGTTGTGCATGGGCATGTGGGACGTTATGCATGGTCATCCAGGAAGAGGGCTCATAGCCAGGCCAACCTGCTGGTCACACTAGTGTGAACCTACAGAGAGATTTTCTCACTGGGCCAGACCTAACCCATGCCAGCCCCTCACATACCAAACCCCACTGGAAAGAAGCCCAAAGGGAGTCAGAGAGGAACCAGAGCACACCTGGGTAGGTTTCGCACTTGTATGACCTGGAGACCAGACACAGGTCACCTCAAAACGTGGAGCCACTAGTCAGCCTACATTTAGGTTAAGTAGTGCTACCCAGGTAAGATTTCAATCTCTCTATACCCAGTAGAGATGGTTTCCCAAGAGTAACTTGAACTCCGCTCACTACGTTTAGTTAAGCTTGGGCAGTATGGCTTAGGTCACATCTCCAACTGAATCCTATTTTAATTTTAAACCAAGGCAATATAGAAATTATGAGGAAGATACGCTAACGCATGGATGAGGCATCTCTCCTGTGTAAAACTGCAACAGTAAAACTGAAAATATGCCTCAGTGTCAGAAAGAAAAAAGCAGTTTTAATTCCCCTCTTGCTCCACCTTCATTTCCCTCCCAAAGAAAAATAAATCCTTCCTAACTCTGGGCATCTTTCACACTGAGACACAATCCCTCATACAGCCAGAACAAAGTGAATTCCACACAAGAGTCTAGTCATCACTGGGAACCCTAACCAACACAGAAATTTACAATGGTTGCATATTATTTTCTTTGAAAAGGAATTCAACTTAATCTAGTAAATTGCTGCAGGCAGCTATTAAGAAACAAAACAAAACATTTTATGTATTTAATGAGAAAAACTAGAAGAAATTGCCAGCTTTGCTTGTTTGTTTGTTTTTAAGAGATTTCATTCAGGTCTTTTGAAACCAACTAACCAAAAGACAACAAGAGACAGGACGTCCTCTGAAGTTACAAAAAAAGCTTTCAGGAATCTCCTTACAAAATAAGGACTTACTAACATGAACGTCAGCTTTGAAGAAAAGTAAAGAAGATTTACAAAGGGACATGATGAAGCTGGGTACCAAGAGTCCCTAGTGATGAACAGGCTGTCCACGTGGCATTGCATGTCATCTGCACTTTCAGATGATCTTCCCTAGTAGCCCCTGTCCTGGGGCAGGGGTCCTCAGGCTCTCTTTGTAGACCCCATCATGAGCCAAGGACAATTTCTGGTTTGCATTTTACTGGGAGATCACTTACCAGATGATAGACTGAAACACTGTATGGTATTAACTTTCATAAGATAAGCTTGTTTGTTTGTTTGTTTTCTGTTTTCTTTTCTTTATTGGGTTGCTTTGTTTTGTTTTGTTTTGTTTCCCAGAACAACAGTCTCTTACCATCATCTTTTATGCCTTTGCAATATCTTAATGCATCTTTTCTTCAATATCCATCTTTTCCCTCAGAATAGTTTTCTGTTATACTAGTGTGCTCCAGGGTCATAGACTCAAGTACAAAGGAAAAGGAGGAGAAAAGAAACAGAAAACTGAACTATGCCCCTTCATTGAACAAATTCCTCCAGGTGAAGTGCTGCTTTGCCTTGGCACAAACACAGATACACTGAGACTTTTCTCAACCTGCCCTGACCAGACAGTAAAATATTAAGCTTGGGATGTCTTATTTCAGCCAAAGCCTAAAAGAAAGGGGTAAAAAAGAGATTAAAAGAGGGAGACACCAACATTCCTTAGCTTAAATCTGAAAATTATTCATGTAACCCTTCCAGCTCAACTAGTAATGCCGTTTCCCAGATTCCCCTTGCTTCCTGAGCTAGGGAGCCCTTAGGTTAACAGTTTCTAGACTTCACTGTGTCCTAGAGAGGAAAAGGTCTTGGAGACAAAAGCAATAGCCAGAGGCACTGAATTTCAATCTCACCTTCCCACTACACTTCTGTGACCTTGAGCGAGGTACTTGGGATGAGGATCTCAAAGGAAGTCAGACACCCAAATTTCACAGATTTCAAGGAGAATGAGATGTCATACTCTAATGAAGGCACTTTTATGATTTTTCTAGAATTAATAGAATACTGTTCTGATTTTACTCTCCAAGAACAGGAGACTGAAGCTCAGGGACAAAAATTTAGATTTTTTTTTTACTTCATTGGGGATGTGTCAAAAAAATACTAATTAAGCACTGAGCCTCCATGGAAATCAAATCAATAAGAATGAGGCAAGGTGAACCTGTATGGGCTTCTGCAAAGCTGAAATACCCTTGTCAAAAGCTTGTAACCACCTTACTACCAAAGTGTTCACACCACCTTGCTTAGTTTACTCTTCTTTAAATGCTATTTTCCTAATCTTTAAAATATTTTTTTTTTATTTTTACGTCTCTAAACATTTATCCTACTTCATTCACTCTCCTAGTCTTTTTGATCTTCTTTTTCTTACACCCCATGCCTCTCTTTCCATTTACCTCACAGCAGGGCACACTCTCCCTTTTCTCATGGTGGCTAGTTTCTCTGGTCCTCTCCCCAGCTCTTCTGCCTCTAAGCCCTGCATTTTATATAGCTACAATTCTCTTCTTTCTCACTTTACCTCTGTCAACCAAAAAATAATAGTCCTAGAAAACAGCAAGACAATATTTTTAAATCAATTATTTATCACAGATTTGTCTCATTTCTTTGTGTAGATCCACATACACTTGTACTTAGATATCACCCAACTTTTAAAAACTACTACTATGATAAACAAACAGACAAACAAAAAGTGTCACTGCTATCATGTGAATCTCTGGGCCCCACAATTTAAGAATGATATGAAGGTCCTTGAATGCATCCAGAGGAAGGTAACAAAGCTGGTGAAAGGTCTGGAAGGAATGTCCTATGAGGACCACCTGAGGATTTTGGGCTTGTCTAGTTTGCAGAAAAGGATGCTGAGGGGCAACCTCATTTTACTCTACAGCTTCCTGAAGAGAAGATGTGGAGAGGGATATTCTAATCTATTCTCCCAGGTATCCAGTGGTAGGATGGATGGGAATGGTTCAAAACTGCATCAGGGGAGGTTGAGACTGGATATTAGGAAGCATTTATTTACCAAGAGGGTGGTCAAAGACTGGAACAGGCTTCCTAGAGAGGTGGTCAATGCCACAAGCCTGTTAGTGTTTAAGAGGCACTTGAAGAATTTACTTAACAGCTCTCAGAAGTCTTTCTCCTTTCAAGACAGCTTGTTTTTCAGAGAAGGAAATACCCAGATAATAATGCAAATTTTTTCTACAGGTTTTCCATCAATTTGCTTTACAGAGAAAGGAAGAGAAAGAAATGTTCACTTACATCCATTTTTATATCCATGAGCTATGTAAATAATATATCCAGAAAATCTAGATCTCAAAGACATATTGGTCCCCATTTCTGAGGTAGACAATGGATCTCTCAGAAATCAACACCTTGGCCATATTCCACTGTGAAATGAGATCAGTCTAACAGCTGAAAGTCCAAAAGCTTCAACTACAAACAATCTCCTTTTTACACCATCTCTTTCCCCTTCCTTCCAGCGATAGCAGTTTATGCTGTAATGTTACTCTGCTGACGTTGATTAGCTCTCCATGGAGCAGGATATGCCAATTATTCATGTGCAGAGCTAGGGCAATTCTCTTCAGTGCACAATCCATATGCCCAAAACGCTGTTTTATCTATGCCAGATTTGGTGAAACTCCCCAATTTATTTTAATTAGGTGACAAATTTGAGGAACTAAGGAATTTCAGGAAATGAACTACAAGAATGATAATCTCTTTCTAATTCCAGCACCAATTCCAGTGGTACGGGCACCCTCTTTTGAAACAGAAAACTCATGTCCATGCTTTCTTCTCCTACCTACCACCACAGTGTCCTAATCATGATGCTATCAAAATTTGGCAGGGAGTCAGAGAAAGACTTATTCTGCAGTGATGTTTTTCAATTTGGCCTAAATAACTAAACATTCAGTTTGACAGAAAATCACTTCTTAAGTGAGCATCCTCAGCTTCAGACTAGAGCTATCCTCACCTGCTGGTCACAAATTCTCTACTTAAATTTCAGTATTAGATGCAAAACAGAGCTGAGCTCAAACCTTTGTTTCAAAGTCCTGCCCCAGCTCACCAGAGAGTGGGTCAGAGCCTGTCACTTATGTTTTCAGGAACCACACAATCAAGTTCTTATTCATTTTCACTGAAGCCGGACCTAAATTGTCCATGTCATCCTCTGCATTTACTGCATTCATTGGAAGCTCTGCTTTGAATTAAAACACACATGCACTCAGGAAGTCATGGACCACAGTTTAAGACCCTGGGATAAGTGCAATGGCTGGGTGACAGCTTAAAAAAAAATACGGTAACTAGTAGAAAAACTACATTTGCAACTGAAATTTCATTTTTAAGACTGTGTTAAATCCCACCTAAAAGGGGAGAAAAATTACATCTCTCAGAACTATTGCTTTAGAGGATTCACAGGAAAGGTGACAATGTTGCACCACTTACTCTCAAGTCATGCTTTAAAAATAAGAGGACCTCCTGGAGCAGCTCAATTTGAGCTCTCAGTGTGACACAGTGACTGAAAGGATCCCTGGGTTCCCTGGGAACAGCAGTAGAAGGAGACAAAGCATTAGTACAAGGTTTCTGGCATACACCGTTAACCAGATCACTACTGGAACCCGTCTTGGGCTGTGGTATCCATGTTTGAAAGGGAACAAACCTACTGCAAGGAGGGGGCTCGCTGTACTGAGATTATCTAGTGACACGACAGATATAATTTAACCTACAAAGTCCATATATGGACTTAAGCGACTACTCAACTCCATATATGTCCACATATGGATACTCAGCTCCTCCTGAAGCTCTCACTCTCTGAAAGATGGGCTCCATCCTGTAGGATATATACAGGGATATGAAGTGCGATTCTGCACTGTGTCACGTGAGGTTCCAAAGCATGATCATAATGATGCCTTCTCCATGAAAGACTACAATTTTTAATGCAAGTTTACACCGTAAACCACCTAAGCACCAATTTAGGAATACGGGTGACTCTCATATTGTGTCAGCCTGCACAGCAGAGGGGACCTGCAGTGAATGCTGTGCAATCCCTGGTACCTGCTCTCCTGTAGAAGCTGTTTACAAGAGCACTGAGCTCAGTTCACATTTTCTGACCTTGACAAGGAGAAGCAGGAAATGCTGCTTCCCAAGAGATTTTCCTTCCTGCATCGCTTGGCAGATTTTAGGCTACTACAACTCCCCTGGGCCTGTGCTCAAAACCTGCAATCTCATACTGTAGCCATTTCCACAAACACCATTCATTCAATACCTCCTTTTTCTCCACCTTCAAACACTGCCTGCCTTCCCATGGTATTTCCTAGTTGGTAAATTTCCTTCTTCAACCTTAAACCCTGTGTTGAACCATCCCTACAAGACCCCAAGTGGCCACACTTGCCAACACCACCATTTTCACAGCAATACAGGTGCAGGGAGATTTAATTTGGTCAGCTAATAATAACTTCATGCAGCAACAACAAGGTTCATGAAAGGCCATTACAAGAGCCATCTGGCACCACTGTCCCACACACGATGCTCATTGGAGATAAATCAACTGATCACAGTGAATACAGTCCTTTTGCTCAGAATCTTGGACTAATCTCAAGTAGTCAACACAGCACTGTATTTATCAGTTCAGTGTTTGTCACTTTAAACATCAGCCTTTGCCCAGAGTTAGCACCATGCAAGTCCTTGAGGTGGGAGAATTGCCCCTGCTTGGTTTCTTTCTTTTACCTACCACTGGACACTGTGGACCCTTGACACTTTTTACATTGTCACATTAACTAGGTTAAATCATACCAAGTTATCATAGTTGGGCTATCAATGTAGTCTTTTTGATTTGGTATGACTACAGTGAAGTTAAAAATATTATTACTGAAAAATATGGTAATTAGTACTCACCTAGACCATGCAACAACGTAGTACTTGCTAGGAAGATCTTAATCATGTAACAAATTCTAGCCAAAGCTTGCCTTAAAATAAACTGTTTAAAAGTACTGTAGGGACTATTCACATGATTAGCTCACATTTAAAGTCAGTATGACTTCTTGTATGAAGTAAAGCAAGTGCATTTACCCAAGGTATCATATGGGGATAGATAACTGCAGGACATGCAAAAATCAACCTTGTTAGTATCAAGGTGGAGCCTTCATTTCCTCTTCTGATCCTGTTTCTTTTAGTTTCTCCTTTTGAGAAACATTTCCCATTTAAATGAATAAAATTATTAATACAATTTATTCCACAGCGAAGTATAATAGGTACCTCAGGGAAAAAGATAATTAGAGATGAAACCTACCTCACAGAGTTTGTGGTCTACAATGGTTTCCTCTCATAAAAATATTAACATCCTGTACACATTTACAGCCTGCTTCTGAGAGGTGCTGAGTGGACCTGTTAATATGGCAAAGGGGTTTAACTAAGATAGAATCAGGGTTAGAAATCTCCCACCCTAGTTAGGCCAGACCTATCCCTTTAACTGACATGGTCATCTTTAGGAAATGTACGCAGGGTCTCACTTAAGTAAACATTGTCTTCTTTTGTCTGTATCCAAACATCTATCTGTATAATGGTCTGTCTATAGACCATTACTTATGATTACTCCTAACAGCATGACTGCACAGACAAAACTAGCAGGAAGGTTCCTTCTTTGCTGGCCTGTAACTTGTCCACTTCTTTCATGCAGAAGAAATATAATTTAACTAACTGATATAAACTTTAACAAGTTTAAGCTAAATAACACCTGAATAACAAAACAAAACAAAACAAAACAAAACAAAAACTGGAAAAAAAAAAATTGTATTTTTGATCACAGGCCATTTACACACCACATAATGTATCTTTTATACTAAGTGACTAGGTAAATATTATCACTTGAAGTAAGGTTTTCAAGCTTGGTTCTAATGTTATGTATCAAACTTGTTAAAGAATACATCATCCCAAAAGGAAGGCAAATACTTATTCTGGTAAATCTACTTCTTAAGCCAGATATAACAAATGCCCCTACTGGATACTGCTTTTATACACAATGGTTGTAGCCCCTTCCCTTTGTGCATTGTAGGAGCAACCACCAGGCTGGTCAGTGCTACTTCCAGCTAAATATCTCCTAGCAGGGTAGGGGGAGAGCAGGCAGTAATGCTGAGAGGAAAGGTGGATCTCCAGCATTCAACAGTCAGCACACAACTGCTGTGCAAGTTGTTTTAGCACCTAAACCTTCAAAACAACATGAGACACTGTTGCCCTGCCCACCACTGCTAGTGGGATGCTTGTGTAGACCTCACACACATGACACCAGCTCTTCTCTCATGCTGCATATGGTCTTGGGCTTCCTTTATAGATTCCCTTTCAGCCCTCCTGATGGTCTCTGTCAGATCTCAGAATTGGGGGAAAGCTGCAGGTCATACCACAGGTGAGGTAAAAGATGAAACTCTTCAGATAGCCATGTTCCTCTGTGATAGCTCCTGCTCTGTGACCTGACCTTCCCTGACACCCCATGGTACCCTAGATGCTGAAGTCTGGGGAAAGTGTGGCTTATATCATGCTCTGTTTCTTTAACCTATAGGGAGGGTAAACCATACGATCCCTCTTTCTACCAAGCTTTCCCTTTGTCAGACTACATACATGGAAGAAGGAGGGGGAAAAAAAAGAATCTCAGAATCAAATCTCTGAAACAAATTCTTCTCCTGCCAGCCAGGTCTTCTAACGTCCTTCCCTCATTCTTCATTAGGCCAAAGCAGAGAGAATACTCACTTATCCATGTCAAACCAACATCTGACTATTAGCTAATTAACCTTTGTATTAGTAAGATTCTAGAAAATTATAGAAGAGAATGCATGGGAGGACAGAGGATAATTGAAAGAAACAATTTATATAGGTAAAATAAATGTGACAGAGCGATATTCCATACAGCAAGGCACAGACAAAGAAAAAAAAATCAATTAGATACAGGATATAGTTGAGGATGTTAGCCCAGGGAGGAGTATTGAAGAATGGAGACCCTACTTTTCAGTAGTAGTAATACTAGGAATTTATAACACGAACACAGGCAAAAGCCCACACCCTTCTTAAAGTTTTAGAGATATTCATAGTGGTAACTTTTAACTGTCGTGGTTTGGACCTTTGACAAAGAACTGGTTTTGAGCCTGACCAATCTGAAAACAAAATTTAAAACTCATCCCAATCATTCACAGAAATTTTTCAAAAATTTCTATCCACCCTCTCACTTTGATCCTCTTGTTCAAAGTCAGGTAATCAACCCAAGGGAGGGAAGAAGCACAACAGAGACAGTACCTCTGCAATTAGTATTTTTAGAGTTGAGTAGGTCTCTGGGGTTGATAAAGTAAAGCTGGATGTCCTCGCAAAGGCAAGGGAACTGATATCATTATACTCAGAAACTATTTTAAATCACAGCAGAGTATTACTTTTCTAACCTCACATCTTCTACTGTTGTTGGCTTGGCTGGTTCTCTGAATCAGTCTCTGGGAACTAAGACCAATGTCTTCAGCAGTTGTCCCAGGCCTCCTTACAGAAACCTGCTCTTTTGTAAAGTATATACACAGAATTGTTTACTTAGAGATCAAAAAACTTTGGGGTAACTATTATTTGACACAAAGAACTGACTGGTGGCCTTTAGAAGAAAAGAGAGGGGAAGAAAGGTCCATAAAATTTGGAGGATGTTGGCTAGGTTGGATATTACTAAAAAGCAGTTAATTTCAAATTTCATTCAACTAGACTGCATTAAATTATCATGAGCACTGCTTATCTTCCTCCATACATACCATCATCACTGGTACCTGGTATTTCCCAAATAAGTATCTCAAGGCACCCAGTAAAGCTATTAATGGACGTGCAATAGATTATGTTGTCTCTTTCAATGGAAACACAGAAGATAGTGCTTAGTGCTTATTATAAATACTGATCCTTGATAAACATAAAACCAATACAATGTTCATTGTACAATGCACTAATTCCTAAATTACAGTTTATTCGTTCCTGTGAGTGATGTCATTTGTCAATTCACAGGATTATGTCCCAGAAATAAACACTAAATCTTGATTCAAATAAGCTGAAGTCATTAAAATCACCTTGTCCCAAAAAAAGTTCCTTTTTTGTCAGAAAAACCATCTAGTTTTCAGAAATATTTAAATTAAAAAAAAAAAGTTCCAATAAAAATTACAGATTAAGAGTGAAGCACCAGACTGAAGCTCTACGCTGGAAACCTCAGGTCATACACCCCTACTAAAATCCACTGCCAGAAGGACAAGTCATTAATTAAAAAAAAAAATATTGTCATTCAACCTTTCATCTACTATGGATACTTACACATCTTGTTTTGAGCAGAATTCAGCATCTTCCATTTCCATTTCATCATAGTGTACTGTTACCTTACTTTGCCAGTAGACATAGAGTACTCAGTTGTCAAGAAAATAAAATAGATGTGACCATTTAAATGTATTGAAATACAATATAAATTAATTAAGTGAATTATATGTAAGCTTCATCTTCAAACTGTAATCTCATCTAAGAATCACCACCACACACATAAAAGCAAGAAATCAAGAAGGAATGGCACGATGAAAAGGTTTTATTGGTTTTAATTTAAATGGTAGTACTGTCATGAGAAACAGGCAACTTATGCAGACTGCTGCAAATGAGCTCTAGTTAAGACAGAACATTGTAGAAAGACAAGCAAGACATAGAATATATAAACCTAACAGGACAAAAAGAGAAAAAAAAAAAAAATCACAGGATATTTCATTTTGTATTTAAAAGGCCTGTTTTTACATCCTTCCACTTACCTAAGATAGCTGTGCAAATAACAAGCAGAATTGCCGAACAGAAACCATGAGTTCTAAATATTAGTAAAACTTTCCAAAATATCTTTGTTAACTGACAGATCTGTTATAACTGCAAAGCTCCTACAGGAGAAAATTCTGCCTGCTTTCCTGGAAGCAAAGGACTGCAGTACATGCAGACTCCCGCTTCCACTTCTGCAAAACACTGGGTTAGAACCTAGCAATCATCCAGATTTTCACATTTTCTAGACTGAACCTCCAAGAACAGCAACTTGTGTTAGAGCTAGAAAGCCTAAGAGCATCACAGCATATTCCTGAGCTTTGTCCACCGGTTCTTTCTCTCTCAGTCATTTGTGTGGACAGAGTTATGTCACATGCTCGTTACAGAAATCTCATGTCTGTAAATTCTGATACACCTTTAAGGTATTTTAGTGAACTATGGTAAATAGGTAAGAGCAGAAGGGGAAGCTGATGCTTCTCAGAGTTTTTTAAGTCTGTATCTTTGAAGGTGTTTGGTCACTGTAAGTGCTTGGACAAAGCTGGTTGGTAGCAGGGGGACTTAATCAGTCACTTCCAATTTTTGTTTTTTTGAATGTATATCAGGCTGCTATCAAATTTCAGTATTTCTTGTAGGTCATCTGACACCCATATCACATTCCGTTTGGTAACACTAGGTGAATTCTTTCTGTGGAACAGGAGGCGAACACCTCCAACCTCGAAACCTTTCCTGAAGAACTACTGAACAGGCGGCAGAACATCACTAATATGATCAAAGGTACCTATCAAACACAATATTTTCATGTACACACAAGAGATACTGGCAGTAAATTCACACAATACTACTTCTGCATATTTGGGTGGGCAGTATCAACTGGCAGCTATCAAAACCCACCACCACAAGTGAAACTAATTACTGTTGATTTTTCATATACACCAAAAAAAATAGAATTACTATTTCCATTTCTGCAAAAAGATTACATAAAACTCAAAAGATTAACAGATTAACATGCAATAATAGCACTGACGAAGAATGTCAAACAGACCCTATTTTGTGAACTCATAACTTTACAAAGCATTGATATTTTCACATGAGGTATTCAATCCTTGATCTTTCCTATAGGTAATTTTTACTTGTAAATGTGAATCAAATGCAAAGAAAAAAACTCCTCTTTTTCTCTGTTTTCTTGTCTAATGCAGAGTATAACCATGTATTTTGGGCAGGATTACCAAAGAGGACACTATATTTTGAAGCCCAGGGAGGAAATGACTCTTGTTGAAGTGTGCATGCTTTGGCTGTATTAAAAAATAAGGCAGCAGCAACTGAAAAGCTGTTTGTGAAAAAAGATGAAGAACAGATTAAGTTAATCTCACTCTTCATTTTTCCCCTTACATGTACATACTCTGTGCTTACCAGGGACCTCCTCATTAAACTCACTAGTTACGTGGTTTCATATTTGAAGCTAGTTGCAGTAACAAGAACTTGCATTTGTCCAATAAAACCTAAGAACAGTGTTGAATATTTCTGCACGCCATCTACCGGTACCTTTTTTTCCCCAAACCATGACATCTATCATTTAAAAAAAAAAAAAAAAAAAAAAAAAAAACACCACACCACTTTTGTCATGAAAGAGGCAGTTCAGCAATTTCAACCTTGCACGGAGTGCAAGCTTTTGTAGCCAAGCTGGAGCAGTTCTTACCTTCAGCAAGCTGAATTTAACTGCATAGATTATCAATTTTGATGTGTTTAAGCAACAAGGCATCAGATGCACCAGCAGAAGCTTCCCTCCCAGCCTCTTGCTCCTGCCAAGGACTTGGTGCCTCCATCCCTGCACTCCTCTGTGATGCTCATCCACAGATACACAGCTCTGTTCCCAACACATCAGCCACAAACTTCATTCTCACTGGCATCCTCTCCTCACATTTCCAGAGTTCTTTCGTGAGGATCTGTGAACAAACTCACCCCCCTACACAGCCAACCAACACACACACACACACAGAATTACAGAAGCTTTTTAAAGCCTTTTGAATAGTTATTTGATCTCTCTGTGCTATAAGGCTTCATAATAACTCCAGGCCCTCTCCTTAGCTTCTTAATACTGTCAGCTCTCCCACTTCCATGAGCCAGTGTTTCATAAAGCCCCAGCTGCTGCAATCAAGATATCTGCAAGTGAAGCTCAAATCTTGTTTTTAAAGTAAATTTCCAGCCTTTGCAGATGAAAAGTCTGAAAGCACTAGGACCTCAGGCTTAAAAACAGGTGAACAAGCCCTAAATGTATTATTTAAAAAATAATCAAAGCCTTGGAAAGAATGACTCATAAGTTTTGAATTCTTTAGATACATAACACTAATTTCTGGTGAGCTCTTCATCACTCAGATTGCACCTTAAAAAAAAAAAAAAAAAAAAAAGAGAGAGAGAAAAAAAAAATAGTTATAGAAGCAGCTTTTAAACTGCCCAACAGACTCAGCCCTTTATTCCTTGCCTCTCCTCCCAGCACATCTTCAGCTCATCAGCTGCTGAGATTGCAGGTCCCAAACTCCTGGTCTGCAAGGAGCTGAGACTATCCAGTTGGTAGGTTGGCTTCAGCGTACTCTTAAACAGAACTGCACATTGCAGGCCTTTGAGATAAATACCTTTATTAAAACATGGAACAATATCTCCATGAGGGCCCGATGTTGTTGTGTGGAACAGCAGGGAAAACTTGCGGTGTAAGAGTGAAGGTGCATTGAGCCCCTGTGCCTTGGGCTTTGTTGTATTTCACACAGCTCTGCATATTCTATGTTCTCATTTGATTGAAAGTACATTTACACCTAAAAAAGCATGATATACCTCTATCACAGTTTTGAGTGATTATTCCATACCTGTATTTGCCAAAAATACATTCAGTCATAGCAACACTCCAGTTTCTAGAGCAGACAAATAAATAATTCCCCTAGGAGGTAAACTCACATGTCCTTTTCCCCTATATTTAAATATAGCACACTTTCTACTTAATGAATATAACCTCTGTATTCAGTACCAAGGACAGACTCACTAAAAGTAAATAGACACAGATGTTTACACATCCAAATTGCAGACCCAAAAACCAACACATCTGTATGCAAGATTTTTTTTAATCAATCAATAGTTACACATCTGCAAATAAATATAAAAGGTGTAGCTCTTCAGAGGTGTGTCAGGCAGATTTGCACACATGTACGGGCTTTTTTTTTTTTGGCTTTTTCCTGGCAGATTTTCAGGAACTCATTTTATAAAACCTTGATCTATATCTTTTGAATTGTAACCAAACCTCCTCTGAAATTAGCTTACTAGAAAACCTTTAGTAAATAGAGTGGATACAACTCACATTTAGGTAAAGCAGTGTTTACTGGATCAGAGATAATTTATGAGAAGAGTATCCAAATTCCCATGGATATCTAGAACAGTTACTGTAAAATAAGTCATTTTTAACCCAGGATGTACTGCACAGGCAAAGCAATATTCTAAAAAATCTTTCTACCTTAAAATATCAATCTATATAAATATGAAAATATTTTTAAACTACAAATGTTGTAGAAACACACAGGAAGAATATCGTCTGTTTTCTGAAGTACTTTATAGTAGCTACCTCAAGCTTATTTTATATCTTAAACCCATCTCCAGCTCTAAACTGGCTTTTCAGCCTGGCACATATTCCATGGACAAAGCGCTGGTGTTCTCTCCCTTCTGATCTTCACCACCTTAACCCGCACTCCTGCCTGCGATCGATACTCTCCACCTTCCATCCTTGCCAGCCTCACATGCCTTGCTTATCCCCACTGGCCTGTGTTTGTCTCTCTTGGCTGAATCTACAAATTCGTATGTGCAGAAATGTCAGTGTTTTTAAAGCACAATGTAAAGATGATGCATCATACTAAAGATAAATTTGAGTATCCTTCCTCACTCTGAGAGCTATCTCATTCCTCCAATCGTCTCATTCAATTCTGTGGGCCAAATTTTGTTGTTCCCTTTGTCATGTAGAGTAGTATCTCAGCCTTTGAATAGTCCCACTGATTTAAATGGGACTTGTTCACACTATCAGCTATTAGTAAGAATGGAAAGAGAAGTTGACATTATATAGTAATATTTCTAATATATGTCTTCTGGTGGCACGGAACAACCTACTAATGATTAAATCTTTGCAAAAATGTAACTACCATTGCTCTTTCTTTTTTAACAAACTAGAAAAACATTAATTTCTGTGAATGGCATTAGTTTTAAAGAATATAATCCAAAGTATATGATAGTGATGCTACGAAAGCTCAGAATACAACAGACCTATGCATCTGTTTTTACATTACAGTGTAGCAGAAATGGTATGCTATCTAAAAGAAGAAATAAATTATCTATAAAAATCTATACTAATCCATCCACTAACAAAACACAGCATTGATGAAGAAGAGCACGAATAAATAAATACGCATCTAGCTCACCAAATCCACATACAAGTGGAAATAAAATTTAGCTGGTTGAAAATGCATTTCTATGTATTTTATCCCACATTTTCAGGTAATCACAAGTTAGCATCATTAATTTTCAATACACAGAAGTGTGAAGCCACAGGACGTCCTGAAGAGCAAGAAATGAAGGGTAAGGCCTCAAAACATAAAGTAACTTAACATTTGAAATGGTCATATTTGTTGAATTAATGCATTCTCTGTGATGCAGACCAAACAAAATTCCCAAAATAAAAGAGCTCTTTTAAACAAGCTACAGTGAAAGGAATAAATCTGTTAAAAATAACATTGCAGGTGCCACAATATTATTGTGTATACTTTGCTGCTGTATTTTTAATAGTCACTCATTCCTTTGGAGAGCAACTTGTAAAAGAATTATTCATTCTCTCTGTGCATACATTTTGAGAATAATTCTACTGTACCTTTCCAAATTATTTTCAAAGTGTACACACACAGGAAATGATACAAAACTTTTCCCAGGCTACATTTGAAAGCTTGTCAGCACTCAGTGCTAAGGCCTTTAATCCCAGGCTTTAAATAATTTAGGTAACACTTGATTACTCCATTGCTGGAACGTCAAGCTCTGTAAAATCTGAGTAACAAAATATTTGAGGGGAAAAGAGAGAATACTCTACTATAAGTACTTAAGTAAAATACATTTCCTGCAAACAGAATATGAACTGCAGCCTGGTGTTTGCAATGCAAACTGTGGTAAAGCACCACAGATGCTACCCCCCAAATAACACTTTATTCTGGTTTCCACTAACAAAACCCTTTAGTGAGGAGTTCTATGGTGCTGCAAAGTATGACATTCAGAGGGCTCAAGGAACAGCTTTTCCTTAGGTTCATACTATTTAGTGATATACCCTAGCTAAAATGTGCACATCGACTTCAGACAAACAAAAAAATGTACACCCCATGACACACACACACACATGATTTAGTCAGCAAAAAAAATAAAATTCTTCTTTACCTTCCTTGTGGACTAATTTTTTTCTTGAGAGAACAATTTCATTTTCTCAGGTAATCCACAGGGGATTCAATAGTTGCTGTCTCTATGCATTTGTTAAATAAAAAAAAAAAAAATAGTACAAATTGCTTTGTTCTCTTAGGGACATCTGCACCTGTACTGTTAACAAAGTCTGAACTATCTCCACATTTCTCCATTTTTCAGTCATCTTCTCAACTCAAAAAATAGTTTAACCAATGAACTAAACTTCTCTGTACAAAGTTATTCAGATCATTTTCATGGGGGTAAGAAGCATGAACATCATAACATGAACTGTGTGACAATCTACGCATATTTGGTTACATAGAAACACCAACTTACTTAAGAATAATTAAACATCCTAAAAAATTATCAGAAGACAACAAAGAAAATAAAATCCCCCACCTCCCCCTGCAAATTAAATTATCACTTATGATTAGGTCCTTTAGTATCCCTTTTCACTGCTGCTTTTGAATCCTTTTTTGCACAGAGGAATACAAAGTTTTTCTGTTAAATCTCTTAGTTCCTTTTCACTCCAAAGCTCACCGTTTAGCCCTTTGCAGTATCTAGTGCTAGAAAATCAGGATCAACAACAACAAGCCCACGACTGCCCTCAGCAGAGTCAATAAATGGCACATTTGACTCTCTCTCATACCATTTTGAACCAAGTCCTCACACAACTACTGCCCTGACACCTCATCCATCAGCTTTTAAAGCACGAGAGCAGCGCCCCACAAGCAAACCTCTTCTCTCCTACGCCATCGCCAGAGGTGAGGCCCAGATGAGAAACAGCCTTATCTTCCAATATGGCAAGGATACACCTTTAAGATCAGACCTTGGCAATTTGACCTAAAGCCATCCTTACTTGCAAAACAAAGTCTCCATCATCTTCAGAGCAAGGAGGAAAGAAAGTGAGAGGGAAAACAGGGGTGGGGGTAGGGGGGAAAGTCCAGTCCTCTCTGACCTGATTGGAAACTTTGTTGTGGCAAAAAAGAAAAAAAAAATTCTCTTTGGCCAGTTGAGAAAGTGCCTATGGTTGCTCTTGTATTGGGAGGGTCTGCTCAGGGTTTTTCAATCTTCTTTTCTCTCTCTCTCTCACCTCTCTTTCTCCCCTTCTCTTGTTTCAAAAGGGGCCTCTGGTCAGCGCTGATTAATAAGTGTTTTTTGTTGTGAAGTGTTGAATAATAGAAGATGGCCGGTGACCCAGGAAAGACTAAACCTTGTGCTACTTCATTGTGGCAAGCTGAGAAAGGGGCTTTAGGACAGAGACCCCAAGCACTGACCCGCACACATCCTGCGGATTCACTATTCATTCTCACAGCCTTCCAGTCGCCCAGAGCTCCCATTGTTTGCCAAGCAACAATGGAGATTTTGCACAGAAAGTAAAGCTCTTTTCAGATTCCACCCTGATGTTTTGCATTTGGAGAAACAACCATCCTTAACGGGTTTTTTCCCTTAACTGAATTTCATGAAAACTCCTAGGATTTTGGCTTTTATTCTCATAGCTCAAGACTTTCTATATAAACCAAAGAAAACAAACGTTTTCTCTTAATATTTTTTTTTTTATTTACACAACACATTTTTCGTGGTAGAACCACTTCCCTAACAATCTAAGGGGAAAAAAGAGGTTTCTTTTTTTCTATTTCTTAGCATATCATTATGCTTTAATGTGCACTACATATCACTGCAGTTCCTAAAAGTAGCTGTATTCAAGCATCCTCTTTTTTTTGAGTGGGAGCCAAATGGAGAGTGTCGCTCCCTCAAGGAAAAAAAAAAAAAAAATAAAATAAATAAAAATTGAAATCTCTTGGTTTATTTCTGCCCTGATTAGTCAAGCCTAGCTTTTATCTCCTCACAGGCTGGCCCCCTTCCCCACGCTCCAAACAAAGAGTTCACCCGCAGCTACCAAGGAGGGCAAATGCCACTCCATAGACTTGCTCTGATTTACCTGTAGGGCCCAAACCACATTTCTCATTCTAACCTAGGCATTTATTTGCACTCTAAACATGTGGATAAATAACTCTTGCAGCTGTCAAGCCTTTGGGTAGGAACATGGCTAGAGGGATCAGAGGCCTCAGGATCGCAGAGTTTTGTTTAATTGCTTTCTCCGGCCTGTTATACACAGATTTCCATTCCTCTATGGCATCCACTTACACATGTCACCAACTGGCTGGGAGGTTTGGGTGCTTGGTTGTGCCTGGTATTTGTGGGTTTTGTGTCTTATTGTGAATTTACTAAGTGGGAAAAAAAAAAAAAAAAAAGAGCGGGAGGAGGTTGCAATCAATAGGACAAATTCATCTTAAATTGCTAAGAACGGTATTCCTTCCCCCTCAGTTATTTGAATTTATAACTGACTGAACATTTTTTATCAGGATCATTGCTTTGTTTCGATGTTTACACCTGCGTAGGGAGGTCTAAAAATGCAGCCTTTGAAGGTGAGGGAGAAAAGACCGGTCTGTCAGAGAAACCTTTAACAACTGAAGGGGGAACAACAGTCTTTATTAAAGATACTGGGTAGCAGAATTACCTTGGCGGGGGTGGGAGGCGTTGTAAAACATCCATTTGCAAAGGCTTTCAGGCCGAAACCCTTTCATGGGTGGCGAGGGGAGGGGGAGGCAGGGCAGGAGCTTGCAAACCCCCAGCTATCTCCATTTGTCAGCACCACAGAGGAGGGGTCGTAAAGCCAGCGGTGTGGAGGGGTGGGCTGCACGGTGGTCCGCCAGCCCCGCACGCCCCGGGGCTTGTTTCCAAAGCTGGATGCGGCTGCAAGTGCAATGAGCGCGGCGGGCTCAGCCCGGAGGCCGCCGCAGCCCCGGGCCGGTGCAGCGCAGGGGACTCCAGCCTTTCACTTTCGTGCCCACCACATCCACTTAAAACGTTAGGAAAGGGAGGAAGGGGGGTGGGGGGAGGAAAGGAAAGGGGGAATGCAAGCGCCCTGATGTATTGTTCCCCTGTAGAATTGATATGGTAATTCCCCTTGTGAGGGCATCACAAAGAACACCTTGCACTTCTGAAAGACTTTTGTGTCCTGGCCGGAGAAGTTTATTATCAACTAATTAGCAACAACTTCTAGCAATGAGTTGGGTTACATTTTCATAAGCTTTGAACAAACATCCTGAACTGCGTTGTGTCAGGTTGATGGGCTTGCTAAGGAAAATAGAGTCCTAAATCAGGGAATGAGCTTTAATAATTAGTGCCTGCTATATATGGAGCCTCTGTCGACGTAGGTCTTCTGAGGCGTTTGATTCACGTTGCTTCCAGGCCTGCAAAGGACCATGACAAGCACTCCGGAAGGCAAAAATCTTACTCAAGGATGACTAGCCGTTTTCTTCCTCATATTAAAGCTCTTTTCTTGCAACCGAAGAGCATTTTAGACTACCTCGATAATGCACCAAGGATAATCAGTATATGAAGAAGCTCAACGCAATTAAACATATTCATATTAAATAGTATTTAGAGAAGCTTGTTGTAGGCACTCTAGTACTTCAAATATAAAAATTGTCTGGGAAAATGGAAGACTATATTTGAAACACTAAACAGAAAACACTTCCAGATTTCACAGTTTTTTGGGTTTGGGTTTTGTTTGTTTGTTTGTTTTGGTTTTTTGGTTTTAATTCCATGTTACTCATGTTACAGTCTTTCCAAAGAAGGAGGAACTGGTCTCAGGACTAGATTAGCTCCATCCTCTTTCTGTAGACTGTTTGTCTTCGGAAGCAAAAGAGTATGCTGTTTCCTTGGTTTAAAGTGAAACTAGGAAGGAAAAAAAAAAAAAAAAAAAAAAAAAAGAATAGAAAGGGAAAAAAAAATTACTTAATTTTTGTCGCTGTAGTAAGTGCTGGCTATTTTCCTCTCGGCTTTATGCAATCAAAATGGAGCAGAAACAATCCTCTGAAACTAAGGACATTCTAAGGTTTACTGATAATTCTTATCGACTCGAAACAACATACTCACAGCTTCGCTTTATATGGTGGGCTTTGGGCTTTTGAGATGTGCGATTTGGCGGAGAGGGGTGTCATATTGCTGCTCAAAACAGTGCTAGATTGATTTTGCAGTTCATACGCGGATCTCCAGCGTGGCTTTCCTGAACCTGCCCTGGTCCGGAGGAGAGAGCTGAGGAAGCTGCGGGCCTTGGGCCCTTCAAATACGGTTGTTACTGGGCTGCAGAAGAAAGCAGCTCGGCCACATTTGCAATTCACCTTATCCTCTGCTGTTCAATTCTTTTAATGGATAAACACACTCTCCATCACTCGGTCTCTTTCTGTCCCCTTCTCCAAGCGATTTCATTTGTCTAAAATCCTAAAAGGTGGTATAAGGTCTTATTGAAACCCAGTAACGTAAGGGGTGGGAGTGGATTAGATTCCTTCATTTCCTTTCGGTAATCCTAAATGCAGCTCTCTCTGGTTCCCTAATCGCCTCTAGAGTCGGATTACCACCCATTTGAGCAAGTGTAGCTGGAATTAGGCGATGACAAGGATGCAAAGAAAGTGCCAAGAACTCCTGAGGTGACGAAGATGTCGGGGTGGCCCCAGCTTCCTGCAGGCCCCGGGGGTCCCCCAGGGCCTCCGGACAGTGGAGCGGGGCGACGTGGGGAGCCTGGGCCGTGCGGTGCCCATCGCCCCCCGGCACGGACCTGCCTTTCTTCTGACTGCAGCTCCACATCGGCGAGGGCCACCACTCGTTGGTTTTGGAGCTTCATTTGCCTCATGACAGGCTTCTGCCAGCCCGGCGGGTTTCAGCCCTTGACATGGCCAGGCTAGCCACACTCTGTCATATATGAGTATGTGTATATTTATATATACATATTTAAATAAAATCTGTATATACGTATGTATATACACACACACATGCACATGGATGTTCCTGTGTTGGCTAGAATAAAGAATCACAAAAAATAGCCGCTGAAACATGGAGTGAGTACAGCCATGCTTACGTGTTTCTCTGTCCACCTGGAAAAAAAGTAACCCCGCATGAAAACACATGTATTTGTGTGCAGTTACTTTTTAAAACAATCCCTCATATTTGATTGAAATGGAATATGCCACCATGTATATTTAAGATTAAAGCTTTATTTTGAAAGGCCTATAATCCTTTCAAGGAGATTTTGTTGATATAAGACTTCATTGAAAAGTAATTGTGGATTGTACATCTCTGACCTTTGCAGGAAGCAGGGTGCAGGTCTGTACAGCTGAGAAATACTGTGCATCAATTTCTTGTGAAGCCCCTGCAGACCAACTAAGTACGTGTACAAGTTCAGGAATTTATTTAAAAGGTTACAATTAGTGGTTCAGTCGTCAAAGTTGGAGACGTGGTATTTTTATATTGAATGAAATGCATGATTTAATTATACTTTAAAAAAAAATAAGCACAGGCCTGCTACACAAATTGGAGGCAGCTAAATGCTCTTTTGTGCCTGCAGCTCTAAGGAGGCTGTGATGCATGCGAAAGAAAGTGACTGACTTAACTCATTGGGATTCAGGGAACGACCTGCCCTCTTTTGGGGGAAGAAAAAAAAAAAGTGTGTATATGTGTGTGTGTGTTCGTGTGTGTGTATGTGTGTGTGTGAGAGAGAGAGAGAGGGAGAGAGAGAGACACAGAGAGGAGGGGGGACTCACACAGAGTCCTGCTTTTCTGAGCTGAGAGCTGCTGGTTCCCAAGCAGAAAGTATGAGGAGAAACACAGCTTCGTGTCTCTTTGCTGCATTTACAATAATGAAATCACTACTATTTTTATTCCTGCTAACCGGTCGGTTTTGCTTGCATCCGCTATGAGCCATGGACGACGGGAACAAACAAGCACTAAAAAAAAAAAAAAAAAAGGAGAGGAAAAAACCCCCAAACACACCTAACCACGCTAGGATGAGGATTACTCACTTTAGCGCTGGCTGTAAGTACAAAATTTCTTCCTGCATTTCAGAGCGATAGTGAGAGGCTGCTTTGGTTTAGGTTTAGGTTGTTCGGATTTGGTTTGGTTCTTTGTTCCTTTTTTTTTTTTTTTTTTTTTTTTTTAAGATCATCTCCTCCCAATCAGTCTTCTGCCGAGTTACTTAGATAAGAAACGAGAACCGCAAGGCAGGGAGAGCCGCGGAGCGGAGCGAAGCGCGGAGTCAGCAGCCGGGGCGCTGGGCTCCCGCGGGCGCGGAGGAGTGCCGGCTGCCGGCGGAGCGGGGGGCAGAGGGCTGTTTTCGACATCAATTTGTGAGCTTAGCTGGGCTGAAAAGGCAATTTTCTGGCACGGGGGGGGTGCGCTCCTGCGTGTGTACATACACATCCTCAGGCAGCGTGGTCCTGCTCGAGTCGCTGTGTTGCAACGTGAGTCCGCCCAGCTTGAAGGAATGCGGTGGCCAAAACAGCTTTCCAGCTGGTTTGTTTTTTGGGGATTTCCTCCCTCCCTCCCCTCCCGCCTCCCCCCCGCACTCCCCCCAAGTGTACATGTGATTAGTGGTACTTTTCCCTGGCAGGATTTAATTTAAATAAACTAAGATCAAAACTGTCTCCCTCTCGCCTAGCCTAGTCGCTTCCAACCCCCTCCGCTTCCTCCTTTCTTTATTTCTGTGTGAGCGCTCCTGGGAAAGAGAATCGGTTAGAAGGGAAAGCTTTTGAAATCGTGGGGGGAAATGTAAGAGAATTCAGAGTGTCTGGGCTTTCTTTGTGTGGTGCTGAAACCGCGGAGCTGCTTTGTGCTTTGGAAGGAGAAAATGGCGAGTCCTATTGTGTTTAGGCCATTTTCTTCCGGTACAAGGGTTTTCCCCCAAATCCTAAATACTTCAGGGCTCTTTTGAAAGAAATCTCCGAGCCCATGAAGTGTGAATGGTTGCAACTCTGCCTTTTCCCCAGCCAGTACAACCTCACATTTGAGAAAGCCTACACATTTCTCCTCGCAGAGCTAGTGTACAATTTCTAAAGCTGCTGCCTCAGAGCCTTCTGTATCGGAGCGGCAATCTCAGCTGTTCTTAGCCCACGTTATTCAACCAGGGGAGCAGGTTATGAGAAGACAGGGGACCAGAAGAAATAGTAATCCGAGACCTATCCTTGCTTTAAAATGATAAGATGGAGTAAGGTTGGACAGTTGGAGGAGGGAAGGGCAAAATCATCTGAGAAAAGACTCGCGAACAGTTTAACTCTTCCACTAAACCATTTGAATTTTGTACACATATATGTACGTGTGTTTGAAAGGGAGCATATCTATGCGCGTATTCATGTAGCCAAATAACAAGAAAGAACTTTAGGCTTGGAAAGAGGACGTATGTACGTTACGTGAGATTTTAGAACATATTTAACCATTGCGTACAAGTTACGGCTGTAACATGCAATGAAAAAAATAGTTTGCAATGTTGTCAGTTTTTTTCAGGTCAGCCAGTAGGTAGGTGCCTCTTGCCAAAAACCGCATCCGAAATTTCACGTTAATTCGTTTAAGGAAACAAATGAGAATCGGAGGTTTGCAGACCATTGTCAGACATTAACCGCTTTTCATTATAATGTAGGCTTGCCCAGGAGTCAGTGATTAAAAGCACTTCGAAAAAAGCGAGATATCAAATAAAACCCACGACAGGCAAATTCCTCCCTCCTCTCCCCGCACCTCCTTCCAAGGTTATGAGCTTTAAAAAAATATTTCTTATTATAATAATAAGAACAGCAAAGCGCCGGCAGTTTCAGAAATGGCCCGGGACAGCCCGCAGGTCTCCCGGCCCGCGGGCGGCAGCCGGCAGCGCGGGAGCGGCGGGGCGGTCGCTGCCGCCCGCCGGTCAGCACCATGGACAGGGACCGGCCGCGCCGCCGGGCCGGTGTCACTCCGGGAAAAAAAAGGGGGTGAATCGGAATCTCCGTCCCCACTAAACGACGGGGGACTATGCTGGCCTGCCTTTTTTGTTTTCTCTTTCGTATGGCTGCTCAAGTTTCCACACAAAAGATTTGAGAAATGACATTTATAATTCTCCTGCACTAGTCCAAGATCTAATAAAATGCCATGTTAGTGTTTGCTTTCTGGCTGTCCGCAAAAGAAGTAAAAAGATCTCTCCGTTCTGCATACGATTGCTTTTTTTTTTTTTCCCCATCAACTCCGAGCCAAAAATAAATGTACTGCTCAGATGGGCTGAATGACAGTGGTGTAAATTAAATTGATTTTATCAGTGACCAAGTTCCACAACTGGAAAAATTAAATGCCACTTTGAAAGACAAGGATAATATGGAACTGATCTATAAAACAGCTCCTTTGAACAACAATATCAACCCAACAGGAGCCTAGGTACTAGCGATCCCTTCTTCTTCATCCTACTCCGTTATGTCACATCATTTAATTTGCCTTTCTGCGGTACCGAAATGATTGAAGCCATTGTTTGATGCAAAGGGACTAGAGATGATGAGTCATGGACTTTATGTCACAGCAAAGGCAACAGACATGGCTCTCAGGCAAATTTCTTTTTTTTTATTTTGATCATGTTTCTAATTGGACTCCCCTTTCAGATCCACTTTGCAGCAGTTCCAACTCACCCCACAGCTCAAGAATAGGTGTCAGAAAACTCAGGGCTCACCTCCGATAATTACAAGCTGTTCTGCCTAAGAATCGCACAAACGCAGTCTCGAAGTCCTTTAGCCAGGGGAAAAAACCTTACTTCTGTACCTCCCGCCGGCCCCCGGCGAGAGGAGACCTTGAGCAACCTCGGCACTCTCTGCCCGCACTCGGCACGGCCTGGCCCTGTTTGCCGCCCGCCCGAAGGGGTCCGCCTGCCGCAGAGGCACCCCGAATCTCCGGGGCAGTGGGAGGGCGCTGTCCTCGCACGGCCAGAGAGCGGCTGCTGTCCGGTGCCCGCCGCTGCCCCGGCGGGACGAACACAGCGGGAACAAAGCCCGTGTGGTCTCGGCTCGGCCCGGCCCGGCTGCCCTGCGCTCCTGGCCCGGTGCAGGGCTCCGGGGTGGAACGGGCTAGAGCTTGGGGCCAGGGGACGCGGCAGTGCCGCAGTTAGTGGGGGTCGGCTGCCGTGAGGGGAGAGGTGGCCTCTGGGTGAGCCGAGGACCAGACTCCTCTTGCTCGCTATGACTGTACAGATTCATGTGACATTGAGTTTAGGGAGGTGGGAGGAAGGCGGGGGGCGAGGGTGGAGAGGACACGGATGGAAGGGGGAGGGTTAAACTTTCTGCCGGGCTTGACTTTTCACACCTTTCTCTCACCACGATGAGAGAGAACGTTTGGGGAGAGAGCGGCTCCGCGGGGTCCTCTCCGAGCAGGTCCCCTTCGACCTTGCAGGGACCCAGCCGGTCGGCGCGGGGCTGGGACTGTGCCGGGTTTCAAGGACACGGGAGATGATCAGGACTTTGGGAGCCAACATCTGCCTGGCTGGTGACGTCAGCAGCCCCGTGTAATCCTCTTGTACTGAAGGCAGATGCCTTATTTGTTTGGCTGGAGAGGCATTAATCCCTAATTCTGGAGCAGCAAGCGAGGGGGAGAGACCGGACGGCTTTATACCCCCCGAAAGCAGCTAGAGGGGCTCTCCTGCTCTCCTGAGCTCCTCGGCTCCGACTGGGCGGTGAGGAGCCGCCAGCATTCGGCAGGTTTGACTGTTTTCTTTTTCATTGCTATTTTTTAAATATATTTTGAGTGGGTTCATAATTCGTATTTTTATCTGGGTGTTTGGATTTCTCGCCATGCATTTCGCTCTTTGCTCTCATACGATCCTCAAGCCGGGAAAGAACGGGGAACTCCTGTTCCCCTTTCCCCTCAAGCCCCCCCCGCCCTTTTTTCTTTTTTTTTAAGCTTTCTCCTAGGTTTGCTGTCCAGGGATTTTTGCAGCGGCGGGCAGAGAGGTTGCCCTCTGCGGTTCCCCGCGGCTGGCCAGTTCCCATAGCGCTGCAGAGAGCCAGGCGCCCGCTGGCCCCGGCGCTGCGGTGATGGGCGTTCCGCCTTGTCCCCCCTGGGCCGCGAAGCGAGCAGCCCCGGAGGCTCGGGTCTGACCGGCCCTAGCTCCGCGTCAGTCCGTGTGGCCCCCCTTTCCTTCCTTCCTTCCCTTCCTCCCCTTCCCCTTTCCTCCCCGCCCTTCCCCTGCTCTGACTCCCCCCTCTCTCCCTTTTGTCATTGGCAACCGCGAGGCGTGCGGGCTCCCGGCGCCCTTCCCTCCCCGCCTGCCTTTCTAACGCTCTCGCTTTGTCTATTTTCCAGGCGGCCGCACGCAGGAGCTGCGGTGCCGAGGGGCCCGGAGCCACCTGCCCAGTTTTCCCCCGGATGCCTCGGCAAGCTACGGGAAAGTCTTCGGGAAGCCCAGCTCGCCGCCGGAGCCCGCCCGCCGCCGCCGGTAGCCGCAGCACAGCCCGTTTCGCCTCCTCTCTCTCTCCCGGGCCCTGGCGCCGAGGTAGCAATAGAGGTCAGCCTGCCCGGTTCCCGGGATCCAGCCAGGGTCGAGTCCACAGGGCGATTCACGGTGCCTGGCCGCCCCGCTCTTCCCGGCGTGCCATCGGCACCTAAAAGGAATGGTTCTCGTCCTGAGCAATGAAAGATGGCAATAGCGTAATAATGATAATAAAAGCTTAGGGTGTTTCTTTTTGTTTGGTTTGTTTGTTTGGGTTTTTTTTGGTGGTTTTTTTTTGGTGTGTTTTTTTTCTTGGTTTTTTTTTTTTTTCTTGTTTTGTTTTTTTTTTTTTTTCTTTTTTCTTTTTTTTTAATGACTGTAATGACTTCACCCCTCATTTCCTCGCTCGCCCGGTTTAGTGCAGGCAGGCCAGATGGGCTGCCCAGACCCTCCCGGGAAAGAGGCAGGTGCAACTGAGTTAAATTTTCTTCCTCTTTACAAAGAAAGATTACACGTCCTGCTCTTTCATTTTCCACCGCCGAAAGACCCCCTCTTGCCCCCCGGCCGAGAAGAGCGGGGATACTCTGGGGATGCGGGCTCCCACCGCTCGCGTCCGAGCTGAGCCGCAGGACCAGGAGAACCGAGGCAGCCGGAGAGACACCATCCCTCCCAGCCAGGGTTACCAAATCGGAAACGTCGAGTCCCGGAAAACCAGCTCCTGCGTTTAAAATCACGCGAAGACGCTCACGAAAGTAAAGTAGTCGCCTGGAAGTGTGTAATAGGCACACGCTTAATTTCTTTTTTTCTTTTTTTTTTATACATTAAATACATATTTAACAGCTTCCTGGACATTGCAAACAAAAGAAGGGCTAGTAAGAAAACTCGAGCGCGAATTACATCCATCCCAGGACAGGATGGGACTAGGGTGGAGGGGAAATAGATTTTTTTCTCTTTTTGTTTTTTTTTTTTTTTTTTTTTTTTCTTTTCCGGGGATCAGTTGCTGTTCTGTTTCCAGAGAAAGAGAGAGAGAGAGAGCTCTCCAAGGCTCTGACTCTCCGTGTTCACAGCGGACCTTGATTTAATGTCATACAATTAAGGCACGCGGTGAATGCCAAGAGTGGATCCTCAAGGCAGCATGAAAGATCTCGCTAGAATATAGCTTAATAATAACGCTAATAATAAAAGTAATATCAATAAGTTAAAAATCACATTTAAAAAAAGAGAGAGAAAGCAATAAAGACCTCGACAGTCTGTACTCACCTGCGAAAACCGAGATTAAACAAGACTGGCGGACTGAACAGCTCAGCCCAGTGGAGAGGAGATGACCGCTACCTGGGGATGGGCGCCCGCTGGGGCAGCTGTCAGCAGCAGGTAACGGGGCCGTGGGGGAGTACCGGAGCGGTGCGGTAGCCGTGGTGGTTTTTCAAGGCAGTAGTGACTCGACCTCTCTCTTTCCTGGGTTAAACCATGTAAAGTCGATTAATGGGAAATAAATACATTTTCTAATATTACCATGGCGAGGATTGTTCTTTGCGCATCACCCAGCCGATAGCTAGGAGTGCCCTCTCGGTAATGGCTCCTCCTCTTGAGAGGTTTCACTGAAAGCCGAGGAATGTGGGCCCTGGGGCAGAGGAACGGTGCGCAGGGGTCAGCGGAGCAGCATCTGTGCCGCGGACCAGCAGAGCCATGAGCAGCGTTGGTGAACGGGGTGGGATACTGCGGGGGCGGAGGGGCCACTACGGCTGAGCAACGTGCAGAGGGGCAGCGTGGATACGCGAAGGAGTGTGCGGGGCTGGCTTGAGGGTAGCGTGTGGGCACGGCGCGGGGAGAGCGGCGCAGAGCGGTGCCGGAGGTCAGCGGTGTGGCGGGATGAAGCGGAGCGGCGTGCCGGCTTTGTGCGCAGGGCTGGGCGGCAGGCGAGGAGCAAGGCGGCGGCTTACGAGCACGGAGCGGGGGGGCGGCAGCGGAGTAGGGTGTGCGGGGCAGCGCAGGGGCGGGAGCGGGCGGCGGGGGGGCAGCGGCGGCAGCGCAGCGTGCGCGGGGGCACGTGCGTGTGCGGCCGGGGCACCGAAGACGCGGCTCAGGCGGAGGCGGCGGCCGTGGCGGGGACACGTCGGCGGGGTGAGCGGAGGGTGCGGGGAGGGAAGAGGCCGGGGTCCCCGCGCCGGCGTCGGCGGAAGCCTTTGTTCCTCGGGGCCTCGCCGGCGGCGGAACAAAGGAGCGGCGGGCCCGGGCGGGGGCCGGGGCCGCTGCCGGCGCTGTCCCTGGTGCTAGCGGCGGTGCTGAGTTCCCGCCGCCGCCCGCCGAGACCGTCCGCCCCCGTGCGGGAAGGCACGTTCCGGCGGCTCCGGCTGCCCGGTGGGGCGGGAGAGTTCCCGGCAGAAGAAAACTCCAGCATCCCCACGGGGCTGAAGGGCAGGGGAATACGCGGCGGGCAGGGCAGGGTTGCGGAAAGGGCAGGAAAGAAGCTCTTTTGCCTCTGCGTGGTACACGGCCCCTGCCCCGACGGCGTCCCCGCGTCGATCAACCACCGCATCTCTCCCGGCAAGTCCGCCTCTGCCCTGCATCTGCAAGAGCCGGATTTGACGCAGGTGTCTGTCCTGCTCCCGTCCATGTTCCGTCTGCAGTCAGGGCAGCACAGGGCACTCCGGCGGGCCTTATTCTGCACTGACTTCTATCAAACAGCGAACACAGCCAGCAAGGGCAGGGGATGCTCTCAGACACTAAATAAGGCAAAACAACTAAGTAACAGTAATAACCACAAGAACAATAAAGATGACAATACTATCCGCCTGGAGGTCGGAGGGCTTTGCCCTCTTTCCTCTTTCACTCAGCAGACAGCGCTGATCAGAGTGGAGTTTTTGCCGGAGACTGGACTACAGATTGGACTGGTCACCCTTCTCTACAAGGGGATAAAGGGGACAATCCCTGCCCTTTCCCCAGTCTCGTGCCTCTGCATCCCCTTGTAATCGTCTTTGCATGGTACAGCAGACAGATGAAGCACACAGGCTACTTTGACCCTTTCCTCCAGCTCAGCAAGTTGGAGGTCAAGTATCTCCTGACACATTGCCTGCACCTGCTACACCACATCGCTGTTCTCATTTTTTGCTTTGAGATATCCATATACATGCACACATCTACCCACACACCTATATGCATATTTGTGTGTATTTATCTAAGCAGCCTCAGATTGTTATGAGTTCTGCTCATCACTTCTTGCTTATATTTCCTTTGTAAGACCTAGAGCTTCACCGGATCTCAGGAGAACCATGCAGGGAACAGAGAAAAGTTCATCTTTGCCTGCTCGTGTGTGAGTAAGAATAAGCTGCAGCCGAGGTTGACCCTTATACAGGTAGAGAGCGGGGAGGGCTTTTAAATGCAGTGTGTCCTGAGCAACCTGAAACACCCCAGTCCCTAACATTCTATGAAACTCTTTGCAGGATTATGAACATGGGCTGACCACCACTGCATCATGGCATTATGTCCGCCAAAGGTCACTTTACTTTTTTTTCTTCTTGAAAATTGATGCTGAAGATTCATTATAAATATGATATTCCATAGCAAAAGAAACACAAATATGTAAGTGAACCTGCCGCTGCCCAAGTTGCAATCTAGCCTTTAAAATATTTCTTAAAGCTTGGAAAGAAATTGAACTTTCTTCGGAATAGATGGAGCTTTCTTTTGGAGAGCTTCCAGAGACAGGGAACCTTGCTGCCTTCTAAACTGCAGTAGCAATAATAATGGTGGTGATGATGATGTAGCACATAAAAAATGGATGTAAGCAAGGGCGGAAAACCCAGGTGATGGACCGTGCCATCCTTGGATGGCATGCACATTTTTCCCCCTGATGTCATATTGTTGCCACAGGAGTACTGAGAAGTATTGAGGTTCTGGTGGCGGCGTCTGAAAGTAACCTGCATTTAATATTCATCACTTTCCTTCCTGCTCTGAAAACGGAACGAAAACCCTTCCCTCAGCATTTTTTCCTCGGAGTAGCCTGATTTCCGAGACTAACTCAATCATGGCTTCCCACAGGGAGGAGAGTAGAAGCGCTGCCTGTCAGCCCCCTCTGCAGTCAGAAGCGTTAAGACACCCTCTCCTTTTTACTTTTTTTTTTTTTTTTTTTCCGTTTTTCCATCCTGCGGTGCCCGGGGCCGCGGGAGCCGGGCGGGCTGTGGGGGAGGGGCGGGACGCTCCGCCCCACCCACCGCCGCCACGGCAGCGCCGCCTGGCGGCCGAGCGCCGCGCTCTTTCCGCGGCGAGAGCTCGGGGCCAACTTCGGGTAGGAGCGGTCCAGAAGCTGCGTTTCGAAAGAAAAATAGCCTCAAAACGTTAAATGCGCATAATTCCAAATATTTTGAAATGTAGACTGAGGAAAGCTGACCTTCCCTGCCTGCCCAATGGAAAACCAGGCTATCCCTCTAGTGTAAATTCACTGCTGTAGAATATTAGCTGTCACACCAAAATATGAAACTGGCTAGTGCTTGCTTACTAGCTGTTTACACAGACCGGGGCATCAGATTAACTCAGGGACAAACAGTCCTACTATTACAAAAGGCAAAGTTAAGGCATTGCCCCGTTACAGAGACAGGCCAGCACTCTTCAAAAATTTAAAATGAAGCATTTAATTCAGCTTATGAATCAGCCTGATTAGATGCTAACTTTCGATTTGTTTCACTTGTTCCCTTGTATTCAAGTTGGTGGCTAAGAAAGGCATAGAGTGCAGGTAAGTCAGGCGATAAGCAAGGCAACCCTCCAGCAGAACGAGCACTTTTCCATGGCCTCCACCCTGCAGCCGTTGCCCCAAGAGCAGGATCTTCCCTGATGCCTCCGCTCAGAGATGCAGAGGAGAAACACAGTGTCCCGCACTTCAAGGCCTGGTGCATGACTGTGACTGCTGCACTGCGGGAGAACGGATGAGCCAGCCAGCAAGGTATGGAATAAGATTCATTTTCACACTCTGCATAAAGTTCCTTAAATTTTGCTTGTATTACTTATCTCCACTGACAGTGATAAATTACTGCAATAACTGAGCGAGATAATAGAGATAGCAATTTTCAGTCTAACAGGAATTAATTCTCTCTTAATCAGAAACTGCTTTAAAAGCATGGTGGGTATTAAAAGTACAGCTCTTCTTAATAGTAAATATCTGTGTGTCTGAAGTAGTCTTATAAACAACAATAACAACAAACCAAAACCATAAAACCAACCTACATAACTCCCACAATCAAAAAATTGGGAAGAAATACAAAATTTGAAATACACTGTTACTGTAAAATATTTGAAAATGTAACTAAGGAAATTTTCACTAGCACCAGGACACTTCCAAATTAACTTCATGTACTGTACATGCTAAAATTGGTTTATAATTCTTTGTATTAAACTAATTCTGTTCATTAGGTCATGAAGTGCAGGTTGTATGTTAAATAATATTACCTTAAATAGACACTTAATGCTTGTACGAAAGTACTTAAAATGTAATCTAAGGTTGTTAACTCCATCACTAGCAGGTTTTGTGCAAGTGTTCTATACAAGAAAATACAAGATTAAATATTCTATTCACAGCAGCTAACCAGTGTACATTTAAACTGATCTTGATGAATGCAGCTAGTAAAGAAGTTAGTAATCAAGGCAATAGTATTAACTTCATAGCAATTCTAGCAGGGAATTACAGAATTCTTAGAAGACATCCCTACAGTGCTTGGAACATGGAAAAACCTAAAATATGTAGGTATTCCCTACTTCAAAGCATTATGACAAACCACTGTGATATCTCATTTTGTATAACCTGCGTAAAATAACTATTCAGTCTTTCCTGAACCTAAAACTTCTTGCATACAACATTCAGATCTCACAAACTAGATCTATTAGAGGTATTTAAAGTAATTTTGGACCCTTTGAAGATTTATTATATGATTTACTGTCATATATTCAAAGTACAAGGCAATCAGCTGACAGAACATTTTTTAGTGAGCACACAGGTCACTGTAAAAAACTCTTACCTTCACACCATTTTTTTCCAAACCTAATTAAGAACTTCTTGCTATTGGTTCTTTCTCTAAACCATATATGTTCAGTCTGCTGTTTGTGGATAAAATGAAAAGAGCAGATGTGACAACAAAACGAAAGGTACTGCCTTCATATTTTTTACCATGTATACTTCCAGGTAATCTGACAGACTGGGTGAGTTCCATTAAAAATCAAGGGCACAAATTCTTGCAAATTAGTAAAATTGGGATAACTCTGACTGGTATTAAAAAAAAAAAAAAAAAAAAAAAAAATCTGATAGAAAAAAAAAATTATGTGGCTGTCACTAATTAAAGCTCACTAATTAGTGAGATGGTGACCTATTTTAAAGATTGATAGTTCCTCATCTCTCTTCTGTAGAGGATTCTAATGTCCAATCAGAATAAATAATTTCCTTGAAAAGAGTGCCAAAATCCCAAAAGAAAACAGACAAATCAGAGACTTTCGCTTCTTTGCATTTTTTTTGCTCAATTTCAAGCAGTTAAAATGTCAGATTCCCTCTCTTAGTCAAGCCGATGAAACCGGGTACAGGTTTCAGGCCACAAGTGTTTGAGAAATAGTTAGAAATTCTGACTTTTTAACCTGTCATGTAAGAAGAAGTAAGTGTTAATTTTGTCATGGTCAGTATAAAGTCAAAATAATGTATGTGCCTGTTCAGATACATCTTCTGCACAAGCTTGATTCACAAGCTTGATTTTAGTAAGTTTGACTTTTTAGCAAGATGTTGCTTTCTTAAGACCAAGAGCAAGGTTTAAACATACAGGATGAAGATCCAAAGCACGTAGGATGTAAAACATGCTTGGAAAACAATTCCGTCCTTCCTACATTAAGTCTTGCTTTAAGATGGGGCTGCAGCACATACTGCAGACCGCAGCCCTGCTCAGGGCCCACAGCTACATACAAGAGTGAGATGCCCCATGTGCTCAGAGCTCCCCTGGCTGCCAGGACAGGACAGACTATTGAATCCATGTGAGCTGAAGGTTCACACCACTCACACGAGTAACCGGTGTCACCAAGGCCAGTGTTCACACTACATGCTTAGTGCAGTCAAGTAAGTGCATCCAGGGGGTTCCTAACACTATATATGCACAAAATAGAATACTAATTCTGCATTGAGAGAATAAATGCATAATAATAACAGAGATGGCCCAGAAACACTTTTCCTGATTTATGAGAAATGTAGGACTTTTGGAATATTACATAAGAAAGAACAGAATTACTTTAAGGACCGGGAATAATAGAAACAGAATTAAATGTCACATAAGAATGTGGAAGGTCACACTCTGGAATTAACAACACTTTTTCATGTTATAAGTTAGGACTACAAATGGCTGGAGTCAGTGGGAGGAAAAAGACTTGGGATAATGTTTGTTTGCATAGTATCTGTATGCCAGGTACGTGAAAAAAAAAAAAAAAAGGCAGTGGAATGCTATTAGAGGAAATTATTTTATTCTGTAACTCTAGGTGCAGGAAAGCCTTCATTGGGAATATTAAGTACAATCTGATCAGTCATCGTCAGGCAAAGGGCTGCCAAGACAGCAAAGAGGATGAAGAACCTCCGATCCATGAGGTCATTGCAAGAACTTGATTTGTCAGCTTAGCAAAGTGAAGTCATAGGGGAGGTCTGGTGGCTCTTGGCAAATACTCGAGAGAAAGAACACTGGGATAGGCAAAGAACTAATTGTACTACAGGATGCTAGCACTAATGTTATATTGGGGAACAAAAAAAGGCATAAACGGAAGTAAATTCATAAATAGCCTTCTAATAAGGTGGTGGAGATGAGGAGAACAGATTTTGAGAGTAACTGAATTAATTGATTAGGAATATTATTCTGATAATTTTTCTAACATGGAAATGACCAAAAAAATGAAGAAAGAAATAAAACTGATCTCAACCTGGATCATGAAAAATATTCCAATGTATATGTGGGCTCTAAATGTAAAATAAAAGGTTGTTTTGAAAGAGAGAATGAGAGAAAGAGAAAGAATGAGAGCAAGAGAGCAAGAACAAGAGAGAAAGAGAGGAAGAGACAGAGAGAATGGGAAGAATAAAAAAATAAATGGAGAAACAAAGAAAGGGAAGAGAAATATTTTCAAATAAAATAAAATGTCGACACTAGTTCAAGGTGGTTTTGAGTTGAATAATTTATCAAAATGTACTGTTTCACTGTTTGGTTTCAATGACTAAGCATTTTATTCTTTAAAAATTGTTAGAAAATCCTCAATGCACTGTTATGCAAACAGCCCTCTGTTCCTCTTTGAAGTGTTCCTTCAGTCATTATGCTAAACTTGCATAATGACATAGACTTTAATATGTCAAGAATATTGCAAGCTTACAGGAACAGAAAATCAGGGTATATTATGGCTTTGTTAACAGCCCTGGAAATAAATTTTCCCAATCAAGGGATTCAAAAGCTTTTCTCTTTATCAATTTTTTTTCTGATTTTAAGCAAAGAGATAAGGAAAATACAAAGTTGTTTTTGTTTTGTTTTGTTTTTTTTAATATGGATTTTGTGGACTGAGATAAGTACATATAGCAAGGTTTATGTTCCATTAACTGCAGGCAATGAGAGAACCACTGTGCCTGGATGTTTATGATTAAATGCACATCAGAGATCATACATATTGGTTTTGTCTGCATGGTGATTCACACACAAGCATATATAGGTTCAAAATATGGATAAATAAATACACCCCAGGTATCAATTATATTAAAATTCGTCCATTTTCAAACAATTAACAGTCCATAAAGGCATGTTACATCATATTATAATATTCAGCAATATATAACTTTTATATAATAAAAATATTTTTATTTTCCCTCAATTCGGAGACAAAGCAAGCATTGGAGAAAAGTCACCTAAGGATGTAAAAGTCTGAGGAAATCCTAAATGTGGGAGAACAAGAGGCCAGAACTGAAAATGCCTAACTGTTTTTACCTTCTTAAACTACAGACACTGCTGCCTTTCCAGACATAAAACATGAGCCTGAAAAATGGAGGCTATTCTATGCCTCATGTGGATGTGAAGGAGAAAAGATGAAAGACTATGCAAGCACATCTGCATGGAAACCACAAAGTGCCTGGAATATTAGGGGAATACAGAAGCTGAGTATTTATTAGGAAGATTGCAACTGGTCTTGAGTAGAAATGAGGATTGAGATTCTGTACAAAGTTAATTGAAGAGAATTCTGAAACTTTAGAAGTTCATACCACAATATGGAGAAGCACAGAAAGTAGACAAATAGATCAAAGAGCAATAAAACTGTGATTTTTTTTTTTTTTATAATACATTTTCTTCAGTTGCATATGCTTATCCTTTTACCTTCAGCTCAAGACATTTGTGCAAGTTTCTTTCCAGTGAACATTAACACTTTGTGGGCAAACACAAAAATCACTAGATTTCTGTGTATCCATGTGCACATGTTTTTGTTCTTTTTATTCAAGCAGTCATCCTCTCAAAATACAAGAACATTTCTGTCCAGCAAGAAAGAACAACAGACAGATCTCAAGTGGATAAGGGATGCCTTTGAAGAGCCTTTTTCTACTGAAAACTGAAACTTCCGCTGAGCACGTTAGATGAAGCTGTGTCTGTTGGATTCCTGACCGCAGCTTATTTCTTCCTTGAGCCACATGATATGGGATGAAGGGCAGAGGAGATAGAATCATAGAATCATTTTGGTTTGGAAGAGACCCTCGGGATCATCTAGTCCAACCATATTGGATGGTGAGCAGGGATAAACCTTGAGTGCTGGGAATGCAATTTCAGTCCAAAGCCTGCCCTGGAGGAGGGGATACGAGAGTCTGCTAAGGCACAGAGGACAAATCATTCCTTCTGCTCATGTATGTCCAGACCTGGAACTTAGAAAGACCAATGAAAAAGGAGAGCAGAAGATTAATCCAGGCAAGAAAAGTCAACAATTAAGCACTTACAAGTGTCAGAACAGCCTTATCAATGAAAAAGAAAGATGGCTGATGTCTTGAAAGTCTTCTGAAAAACCCCTACAGAATGAGCGGTTATAAGATGGCTTTGAATCTGCTAGAATTATACAGAAACATTAAATTATTGTGTTACATATGGTCACAGAATCACAGAATGTTAGGGATTGGAAGGGACCTCAAAAGATCATCTAGTCCAAGCCCCTTGCTGGAGCAGAAACACCTAGATAAGGTTACACAGGAATGTGTCCAGGCAGGTTTTGAATGTCTCCAGAGAAGGAGACTCCACAATCCCCCCGGGCAGCCTGTTCCAGTGCTCTGTCACCCTCACTGAGAAGAACTTTCTTCTCAAATTTAAGTGGAACCTCCTGTGTTCCAGTTTAAACCCATTACCCTTTGTCTTACCATTGGTTGACACCAAGAAGAGCCTGGCTTTATCCTCGTGACACTCACCCTTTGTGTATTTATAAACATTAATAAGGTCGCCCCTCAGTTTCCTCTTCTCCAAACTAAAGAGATCGAGCTCCTTCAGCCTTTCCTCATAAGGGAGATGCTCCACTCCCTTAATCATCTTTGTTGCCCTGCACTGAACTCTCTCCAGCAGTTCCCTGTCCTTCTGGAACTGAGGGGCCCAGAACTGGACACATTAATTAATGTAACACAAATCAATATAATGCACAACAGTATTGCACATGTTCCCCATCTGAAATTCTCCATTTCCCTATTGTGTTTCAGAGTTTGCATCCTATAGCACATGATTTCTACATTTTCCTTAATTTTAGAAATTGTCCTTCTAGCGACCACTGCTCTTCTGGCTAAGGAAGACAAGGTGGGGTTTTAACCATCAACACTGTTCACTATCAGGAGTAAAGTTGGGTGAAATGAACCTTCTAACTCTAGCTGAGAGGGAATGGGACTGAAATGCCTGAGTTGCATGTAGAGTTGCTGTGCCCTCCTATCCCTAGTGAGAGCCAGCAGGCTTAGAAAGTGATTGCAAGGGTAGGGAGGGATTAGCAGATGTCACAGTAACAGATCATACTTTCTGAAGGTACTGGAGAAAAAAACAACTACTACTACTAAAAAAAATAATAATTAAAAAAAACCAACAAACAAATAAAAAACAACCAACTAAGGAGAGCTGGAGAGATTCTGGAGAGCTCATTTAGGAGAAATGAGTTTCCTGATTTTGCCTAGTTTGCCTAATCTAATGAAATGGATATTCTTACAGATACAAAAATTGTCTGAGCTCTCCCAAACAAGCAGCTTCAGAAAAATAAAACCCTACAAAATGCACAGCAAGAACTTGAGAATATGACTGAGATGAATAAGGGAAACTGACTTGACACTCTTCACTTAGAAGTCTTCTACATTCTGGCTTCTGACTATGAATTATTTAAAAGGTGTTCTGAAAATATCATTGCTTATGGGAAAAATCTGCATCTCTAAAGAGACCACAGCTTTGTGGATAGGATCCCAGTTTATTATTTCAATATACCATCTCAGGGGTGCCCAGCTACTGAAACAAGAAAAAGTAATTTAAAGAAATATATTTACTGATTTTTCTTTTCTTTCTCCAAATATGATGCAATAGGCCTGACTGCCCTTCACCAGACAGTTTCTAGGAGGGCATGAGAAGACAGCACAGCATGGGAGGCCTACAGAACCACGCCAGCAGCTTCAGATACAGCAACTGGCATCTAAATTCAACAATAATTACAATCTTCCATCTAACGGCTGATTCTCACCATGGAGAACTCCAGGGATAGTAACTTGCTGGTAAGCCCATAGTTCAGTACTGGTACTCAGTCTAGGCTTCAGTCTAGACCTGTCTAAAGCTCTTGAGAACTACCTGTACTGGTAGAAATGGATAACCATATGCATATGTATGTCGTGGGGTCGTTCAGCAAGCTGTGTCTCCAGTGTCAGGTTTTGAGAATCACTAGTACAGCTTATTTAAGTTCCAGCTGAAGTTTCTCATTTCCCAGTGTAAGAAAGCTGTGACCACTGCAACACTGGTTATTACAGGAGCTCTCTCATTGGAAGAGATTAAGAAGAAACTAGACCAAGTATTTCTTCAGGTCAAGCACTGCAGGGCAGAGGAGTGACATTACAAACATCACATTTCCAGGATCTAATTCATGTGATTCTTTCCAATGCTCTCTACTACTAGCACAATGCAACTCTGTTTATAGCAAACTAGGGACAGTAGGGACTGCTTAATCAGGACAGTCTAATGTATGGGCAATTATCCAAAGCCACACATTTTCTAAATTCTGTACAGGCAGAGATGGAGCTTAAGAGCTCTGTAGGGATCAGAACTGCTAACGAGCTTCGAAGAACGGCTCTGGGGACTGGGATGTGCATAATGAGAAAATCTGGATATTCAGTGTGAAGAACTCTCACAATTTAGATGTAGTCTATGTAAATTAAATTCGTATCTAATGTTTATCACTATGCAGTCCACTTTAGCACAGGGAGAAATTGAGTAGCCTGTGATTTTTCCCTTTTTTTTGTTATTAGTGTAGCTGAAAGTGGTTCAGAAATGGGAGATCTGGAAAACTTCGTCAAGTACACTGTGGGGTACTATCATACAGCTATCATATAGCTAAAATTTCCTGTCAGGTCCCATCTCTCCAAGCTACAGCATCATGTCTGCAGGATATATGCTTCTTTATTCCCATGTATTACATTTGGACATCATATATGTACAGTGTGTATACATGTGTGTGTATATATACACATATACATTTATAACATGTCTACTAAAACAAAGTGGTCTAGAGAACCTTTAAAATACTGGATTTAGAAAAAGATGAGGAAAAAAATATTCCAAAATCCTTCATTCTATATTTTCTTCTGTCGTTCCTTTCACCTAACTAAAAGTCCTTCCACTATATTTAACTTACTGAAGTCTGAAGATATTCTTAGCGTTAACCTTTAGTCCTAATCCAGTTCCTTTTTTACTGGATTGGTTCAGAAAAACATCTCTGTTCAGGAAAGCACTTAAACATACACTTAAAGACATTTTTAAAGGTAAGTGACTTCTCAAGTCAGCCTAATAATTTAAGGCAGTATTAATATATACTCCTTAATAAACAATTCTATTTGATATGCCTTCACAATGTAGTGCTGCACTCATATTCTTTCACAAGTTTCTACATTTTTACCACTAAGAAGACAAATAGGATATGGAAAGACAGCTCCACATTTTCAACAGTCGAGGTTTAAGATGGTTTTGAAGAGCCTCATTGTCAGAAGAACACCAGTTCAGAAAATCAGGTTCACAATGAAAGAGTTGTCCTCTGAGCAGCCTATATCAGTAATTATTTTGGAAAACTTGACCTGCTGTTCCAGGCAAACCATTATATCTATAGCAACATACAACTCATCTTTCAGTTTGTTGCTGTGGTTTGCTAACCATTGATTGTGCTGTAAATAGTTGCTGGAATGACCACAACTGGTATGGGTATATGGGCATGCACACATCTGTGTAAGAGATACAAACCGGTGTTTGCCCAGGCAAAGTGTCCCCACTTCCCTCGAGTCTCAGACAGATGAGGCTCCCTGAGTGTAAACAGAGATGTTCCTAAAACACTCTCCACTACTAATCCTCCTTTACTGCAAAAAGTATGTGTGTTAAATTCATGAATGGGACTGTGACCAAGTGCTTCAGCTGTGGTATAGTGGAGGGGCTGCAGAAACTATCCATTCTGCAGCCAGTGCAGCATGGGAGAAGGACCATCACCCCCAGCCTCGCAGGCTGGCCCCCTCCCCAAACATCCCAGATGCACTCCAGTACCGTGCTAGGTATTATTCTCCTCCTAACAACCGCAGGTGAAGGCATTTCCATTTTCTCCATTAACGCTTCCAGCTGTGCATTCCCCGGCTCCCACTGTTCTGTTTGAGAGACCACTCGCAACTTGCAGGACTCTTCTGAAACCCAAGCATTTTCCTCCTACAGTTCAGCAAATAGTACCACAACAAGTTGAACTTGCAGAGACAAAAGCACAAGCAAGGAATAAGCAACAGGGAACAGTGAGAGGGAATGGGGAAAAAGTCAACACTGTCACTAAGGCAAGGCACATAGGACTTCATATTAAAGCTTGATAACTGGTCACAGCTTACAATGGCCCAGAAACTACTCATAAGCTCCCAAGTGGGATAATGTAGCAAATGCCCTGAAGAACAGGCTTAGTTCAGAAGTGCTCCGAAGAAAAAAAAGATCTAAATGCATTTGATATGTAAATCTAACCAGCTCTACTTGCCGCACAAAAGGGATTTATCCTCTTTTCAGATTTTTAGCTTTATAATGGCAGTGGCAATCTTAGGGACATTTCTAGTCAACTTCAGAACTCCCTGTTTCTTACAAATATGTTAGCCTAACAAAGTGGGGCTGGTCAGAAAGAAAGTTTTGCAAAAAAATGTGCTATGATTTCCAAATTCATGTTTGTTTCTTAACAGAGGAAAAAATTACACTTCTTGTATGTTGCGGGGGGAGGAGTGAGCCACCATACAGACATACACACACACACACACACACAGGAGAGCACTTTACTCCTGCTAAATCTTACTACTGCAGTTTCTCAAACTAACACAGCCTCTCTCCTCTTAGAAGTAAAAAAAGAATCATTCAATTGCAAGCCATGATTGGGCCAATGTTGCCACTACTCATGTAGCCTCTCTAGCTAAAAGGACAGAATTTGGTGAGTCTCTGTCTCTTGAGAAACCACATTTAATTTGTAACACTGCCACAAAAGTGGACTGGAAACACAGCCCTTCTATTAACATACCAATAAAAATTCCAAACTAAAAATGTGAAAGATTACATCGATCCAATATTCCTCCTACACACACGAAACCTAAGATTGCCGTAAGGACTGTTTTTCATTAAAGTTCCATTAAATGAGTTATTATAATAAATAAGCAAATAACTTCTTAGAACCACAGCACACAGTTCTCGACAGAATAATGCAGAAGACATGAGTTACATCAGGCATATTTTCAAGCCTGTTATCAAAACTCTCAATCATGTTGTGTCTAACAAGATTCCTGCAACATGGTAATTTAAGCAAACACAGATAATTTACAAGGAATGAAGATTGTTTTTAAATTGTCTTTGTTATGCAAAAGAAAGTTTGCATTGATATACGCACCTCTACTGACTTCAGACAAATCTGCAGGAAGATGTAAACAAGATAAAAGCTGTCTAGAGCACCATGAGCTAACCAGAGCCTTGTCTGTAGACCCTGGTTCTCCTCCCTACTTTTTTTGGTCTCAGACAAGGAAAAACAAAGTACTCTCTCATTGTCATGAGAGGGGCTTCTGAGATGGATTTGAGATTCCATATCAAAATCAAAGACAGCTCTTGTGTCACAGATGTTATTCAGCTTTATTGTGGTGCCGGCAAACCTCCTCAGACAAAGACATCAGATGCAGAGCTTTAGCTGTCTCTCATATCAACAATGTGTAGACAATCTCATTCAAAAACACTAATCTGTCCACCAGGTATGGTGAGAACATATAAGTTTATAGACACTACAGATTTACAGTGCATATGTGCAAGGCCTATTTGCATTCTGTGAGGCATAGTTTTTTGAGAAGAAAAAACAAGACAGACCACCTCCTGCTATGGTGCCAAAAATCAATTTAACATACAACCCAATAAAATTTGACCAGCACTTACAACATTACCCTTATGTTCCCCATATAGACTCTGCATTTGTGCATGGAAATGCATGCCTAGGTCTTGTTTGCAATTGGCTTATAGAGCATATAAAGACTTTGATGTCTCATGAAGCATCAGCTCCTCACTGGCTACTGATGAGAAACACTGCTTTCTAGCCAAGTCCCTGAGAGCCCTACAGTTTACCATAGCATGTGTTGATAGTATAAGGATGTCAAATGTTTTCCATTATAAAAGAAAAAATTACTCATGAAACAACCTGAGCACACACGGTAACTGTTCTTTTTTATCTCAGGTGTGGAAGGTCCTCAAAGCCAAGGTCCCTCCCTGCTAGGCACTGCATGCGTGGGCTACACTCAAGGGCTTCTTAACTACTAACCTTAGATGAAAAAACAGATACACACAAGGAGCTGAATGAAATTATAGTAAGCATATAGCAATCACGACCCATCTCATTCATAATCCTCATAACATTTCTTGGAGGCATCACGGACACTATGTGTTCTCTGGCTTGCCTGTCTGAGTAGCAGCTCTTCTAGATCAGTGATATTTCAGAGCAGGAGAGCAATTGGAACTGATAATGTGGTCTTGCACTGCTTACTGACTTCTCATTGCTTCTTGATTAAACCAATTCACTTCCAGCCCTCCTCTCCTTAACTCCCCTGTTGACTTCTGATTTGAAGATGTCCTTGGGCATCTAACTGCATGCATGGGAAATTCCAGGGTAGAATAGCCTCAGGATATGCTAGTTGCTATTTTTGTGACTAAAAGGGAAGCAGAAACACATTTAGGAAACAACCAACCGTCCACCAAAACCCACAAAACAAATAAAACAAAACAAAAACAAACAAAAGCAAGCAAACAAAAACACACACAAAACCCCCAAACAACCGAAATAAAAAATGAAGAAGAAAATAAAACCCAGCATTCAATCTAGTATACTTCAATTTCTAAAGGAGCTGGGATTGGAGTCTCAGCTGAAGGAAATCAATGACAGGCAGGAACTGATCTTTTGACTCCTTTCCTTACGCACCAAAGTGGTTACTCCATTTAATTTAGCTGGACAAGCCCCACATTCGTTAATCTCAATGACACCTTGCATGGTTTATGCTTTCTCAGAGAGAAAAAGAAGAGTGAAGGAGTGGGAGCTGGCAGCAAAGTGGAGAGCCAGGAAGATTTTCACAAGCCAATATCCTAGGACAAGCCATCGTATTGTTGAGAGCATTATAGACATGAGCGTCGAAGACACTTTATAAGAAACTTAGAGCTGAGGGAGATGCTGTGCTTTAAAGGGTGAAACAAAAACAATTAAGTATGACACTTCTTGTAAAATTAGAACAAATTAAAAATGTTAAGTGTCATAACTTGCAGGATTATTGTGAAACCATAATTTTCCTGAGAGGTAAAGTGAACACACTCCACTCAGTTCTGTAGTTTACCATTATTTGCATGAAAGCATAGAGATATTAATCTTACTTAGACTTGTGTCCCTACAAAGAGCAATTTATCCACCTACCTACCTCTTGGGGATGAGTCTCCTCCCAATGGTACCTGCCTTTCTCTATCCACTCTAGAGAAGATCCAGCTCAGGCTGAATGGTTTCTGGGTCGTTCAAGTCTGGCAAGGTGGCTCCCTGGTTTTGCTAACCCTCATTCCCAGGATGACTTACAGAGCTATAATAAAAGCTGCAAGATTCAGAGCCATAACACTGGGCATAAACACATGAAGAAACATTTGATTCCAGTGCCAGAGGCTTAGTAGCTCTTCTAGCACAATTTCTAAGCTGACAGTGCTGTCTTTGCTGCTTAAACGACTGCTATGGAGATGTGGTCTCTGCAGCTACTGATAGGACAAAAACAATTTTCTTGGTCTTGCATTCACAGCACTTCCTTTAGAGGAATTATGTCTTTTCCGGGATTAAACAAATAAAATAATATTTGGGCTATATGTTTCAGATGATTAAAACATATTCACTCATGATACTGCTTATTCCCTGCAACAGGGAGTGAATTTTTTGGATTATGCACATAGCTAAAAACCCATAAATTTTGTCATTCATATCCATAAGCAGCATGGCAAGCTTGAAAAAGCTATTACGTTTCAGTTGCACAAGTGTGTTAAATTACTCAGTCAACTGACATCTGGCATGAACTATAAATTGCTTCCAAAATTATTTTAGAAAGATTATTATATTATTATTAATTTGCTGTGTATGTCAAAGCATATCACACACGCAGCAATCCTGAAATTAATTAGCATTTTCAAGGATCACACTGAAAAGGCCCACAAAGCCAGCAGAAATAATCTCCAAGATACTAGCAGCTTAAACAGTGCTGGCACAACTCAGCTTCAACATATTTCCTTCAATCCATCTTTAAGAATAAAACAGAAGAAACTTTTTTTAAACAATCTCTTTATAGCATATCCTCGACTATTACCAATTAAGCTCAGAGGCTAAGATTTCATTTGCAATTTATATTCACTAAAAATAAAGCATTTAGAAAAATGACAGCATTTTTAACTCATTTTCTAGTGATTCAAAGGAGCACAGTTAGCAGCTTAACTATTTATGCATGATTTTGAACACAGGACTCCTTTCTTGTTTTACTGTGGTCCTTCAAAATACCTAGCTAGGTGTTCATTCAATATAATTTCAAATAAACAATTATCCATACCATAAAAAAACAAGGTTAAATTCAACAATGTTTTATGAAAATGTTTAATTTTCAGGACACTATTAGTCCTGCTCAAATCCTGCTGAATTTTTTTTAGGTGCTTATTATAATTTTTACCTTAAAAACAGGATGACATTTCACCCAAAGCCACTCAGCTGACAGTTTGAGAGCTACAGTGAAAAGTCAGACACCTGAAGAAGTCAGAGTATTCCAGAATTGCAGCCATCTGGGAAGCTTCATTGCATCCTCCTTGTGGCATCGCTGCACAGTCACAAAAATATTGTATGAAATCCCTTTCCCATCCAAGACTACAGCCGACAGCTCAGACAGCAGGAGCAAAAGTAATGCAGGAAAACCAAATTTGGTATTAATAGTTCCCACTTCCAAGATTTTGGACTTTGCAAATTAACCCAAATGTATCCTGGGATATATTCTAGAAAGGAGGAGCTGGATGCCCACTCAGCAAGTTGTTGGATGCTTCGTAGCATTGACCACGCATCTCTATGTGCCACTGAGTACAATTTTACACTAATATAGAAAATAAACTTTAAATAAATAAAGGATTATTAACTCTCTTCTACCCATTAACTAAAATATTAATTTCCAGAAATATAATATTTATGGGTTCACTATAACAAAAAATGTCAGAGTTAGTAAGTGATGTCAGCTTGCAGAATGAAAACACCACTGTTATCAAGATCTCTGTGCTTTGAGGTTGTTTTTCAAAGTAAGGGGGATGCAAACTAATTTCCCAATGGCTCCCCACAGTCTTTGCTTTGGATTTAAAAGAAGAATGGTGACAAGCCTAAGACTGCAGTGAGAAAGCCCTCAGAACTGCCGTAACTCAGCATAACTCACGCAGAAACACCTGCCTGGATCTGTAGAAAGCCTGAGACCATACCATAAAAGTGAAACAACAAAGAAAAAAATATATATTTATTTCATGAACCTCTTCTCTGAACAACCAGTAGTGGAAAACAAAAGTGGTACAGTCAACAAGATGCCTGCATTGCCTCCGTGTTTATGTAAACCAGAAATCTGTCATCACTGTCAGGTTTATCCACATCACCTACTTGACACAAATGCAGGTATCTAAATTGGAGGCATTCAGTTTCCCCTATGGGTCACTCACTTTCTCGGTTGACACTACAGTGAATTTAGACTATGTCAAAATTAACACATATCACAGCCTGATAGGAGTGGATCCATACAGTGAAACGGTTGGAGCCAGAAGCATCTACACTGAAAATTTGTGGGGCAGTTCTTCAGTCTAGCATCTAATCATTGCCTTAACAGTTGTAGCAGATAATGTGTGTTTGGTGTGTGTGTCTAACGTGCTTCTTGCATAAGGATTTCTTTATCTCACCGTAAAGAAAACTAGTTTGTGTACTCTGAGACCACCCTGTGGTGTGTACCAAAACACACTAAGGTCACAATAACATTTCTGATCCAAACTAAAATGCTGAGACAGAGGCTCCTGCTATGCAGACTGTCAGAAGTCCAGGAGCAAACAAGGAAACATTTTGACAATTTGAACATAATCTTTGGCTTTCAACCTTGTATCCTCTGAATCACAGGCAAATAAACCAGCTAAACCAGCTGTTGTGTCCGTCTTCACCTTTGTGATGCATGTGTGGGGGCACGAAGGCTGATTTCATTCTTCTGGAATTTTTTGGCACTTCGCTCTCATATACTTTCAGTTCTTGGCCTGCCATGTTAAATGACCCTACCCAAGGCATGGTGGGCTCATGGTCCTACTGGCCCAGTGCTGCCGGGCCAAGGCAGAATCACAGAATGTTAGGGATTGGAAGGGACCTCAAAAGATCATCTAGTCCAATCTCCCTGCTGGAGCAGGAACACCTAGATCAGGTTACACAGGAAGGCATTCAGGCAGGTTTTGAATGTCTCAAAGAGACTCCACAACCTCCCTGAGGAGCCTGTTCCAGTGCTCCGTCACCCTCACCATGAAGAGGTTTCTTCTCAAATTTAAATGAAACCTCCTGTGTTCCAGTTTGAACCCATTGTCCCTTGTCTTATTGGTTGTCGCCGAGAAGAGCCTGGCTCCACCCTCGTGACACTCACCCTTTATATATTTATAAACATTAATGCAGTCACTCCTCAGTCTCCTCTTCTCCAAGCTAAAGAGACCCAGCTCCCTCAGCCTTTCCTCATAAGGGAGATGCTCCACTCCCTTAATCATCTTTGTTGCCCTGCGCTGGACTCTCTCCAGCAGTTCCCTGTCCTTCTGGAACTGAGGGGGCCAGAACTGGACACAATATTCCAGATGTGGTCTCACCAGGGCAGAGTAGAGGGGGAGGAAATCCTCTCTCGACCTACTAACCACATCCCTTCTAATACACCTCAGGAGGTGCTGCCCGCCCCGCTCCTCCCCGAGCGAGCCCGGCACGGCCAAGGGGAGCGGCAGGAGGGGAAGCACCAGGGTTCGCCGGCTCCGGCTGCCTCTCGCCGCGATACCGCCGGGCAGGGGCTGCCTGCCCGCGCCCCCCCGCCGCCAGCCCCGCCGCCAGCCCGGTCGCATGGTGCCATCTAGTGATGGGTGCTCGGAACGGCACCGCCCGGCACATGGACCGCACCGCCCCGACAGAGCGGCCCGGCCCGGCCAGGCGGCCCCTGCCGCTTCCCCGCCGCGCCCCGGCCCTCCACGCCCCCGCAGCTACTGAAGAGAGGGAAACACACGCAGGCCCCCCCAGAATCAGGCAGCGAACAAGAGACGTATGTAAAGCCACAAAAATTAAAAAGAAGGGCCCCAAATCTAACTTTCGCTCTCTGAAAACAGAGGTGCAAACATCCCTAGAAACTAGGTGGCATGGGAGGAGGGCAAAACAGCCCCATATCATATTCAGCTTCTAGACAATGTGATTAGTTAGCAGTCCCAGAAACGCCCTAGTGCCAGAGCTAACCAGACTCAGAACAATTAATTACAAATTACAAATTACAAATTACAAATTACAAATTACAAATTACAAATTACAAATTACAAATTACAAATTACAAATTACAAATTACAAATCAATATGGCCCAGGACTGAAGCATGCAATGTTTCAGCTGGCAGGGTCAGTGCAGGCAAGGGTAACAGAGGGTTTATTTGCAAGGTTGTAATGATATGTTTATATGACTCTGGCTATGTCAGTTAGCTTGTCATAGAGACAAAATGTCCAAGGTAAGTTTTTCTTACTAGAGTTCATGAACAATTTTGTGGTATTCTAAGTGACACAGAAGCCAAAGTACAGTGAACCAAAATATCCAAAACCTGTAAGGCACCTGATATTGGCCTAAAAGTAACACATCATTAATCAGGTGTGCAGAGTTGTTTATCAGCTATCCGACTTTTTATGCTTATAGGATTTACATTTTCAAGCCACTATTCAAATGTTTATTTACTTCTAAGTGAAGTGTTTGATTCTTATATATTCAAGTGATGTCGGGTGCTGGGTCCATTTAAAAGGAAAAAAGAAAACCCTTCACAATCACAAAATCAGAAGAATTTGTAATACTTAGTTTGATTTTAAAGATCAGTACTAGGGCAATCAAGTTAGAATGCCCTTTTATAGGAGTTCAAAATTATCCATCCATGACCCCACGCATTCAGGAAAGCCTTTCAACTTGTTCTTCCATGAGCATCAAAATAGCCACACTTCACAGTAGTTTTCAAAGAAGTTTAGAGCATTTTTGTGTTTGTCTGACTGTCAGCAGGAAGTATTCATCCAGCAGAAGGCAAATACATTAAGAGAAGAAGGCAAAATTAGACAGTCATGGAGAATTGAGAACTCAGCAGCTGTTTCCCCTTGAATTATCTACTTAGGAGTCCCTTCTCTGCATGCTTGATGTGGGAACAAAAGAGGCTGCCGTCCGTCCTCCCAGCCGTGGCTGACAACCTATGACAGACTATCTGCAAGCTGCAGATCCATTACTGACTTACTGGGATGGCTCAGGAGACATCTATGATGCCACTTGCAGGCATGGCCCTACACCTGCTAAAAGGCTGGATAATTCCCACTCGGGCTCCTTGGTGAAATGCCCTCTTGGGGTTTCTGTATGTTTTATTTAGTATTTTCATGTCAAGTTGCTCAAGTGACTGCATAAGGACATGAAGCATGTCTCTATCTCTTGAGGGACACATCTCCTGCGATCACCATTCAGGGCCCTTCAAGCTGTCCTGTCTTTCATATGTAGCTCATCTCTCAGCTGGTGATGAAGGGTAACCTCTTTTGGCACTTTCTTCATCTGATCTGGACAACCCTGGAGTACGCATGAGTTAACTTCCTGCAGCTCTACATCCTGATTGACGCTTTGCTGCATCAACTGGATCCTCCTCTCGAGATATGAAAGCCCTGTCACATGTTGACAGACCCTATTATGCCACAGAATAACCTGAGTTTTCTTCTGTAAAAGATGCTTTGTCTTGGCCAGCATAATTAATGTGAGCAATGGCCGTTCTGGGTAAAACTGTCTTATTTGAAGTTTTTTCAAAGCTGCAAAGGCATCCAAAGTCATTGTGAGTTCTTAGTTTTGAAACTGGAAGAATATCCTTGATGTGAAATGCTATTTCTTTGTTTCCAAGACCCATTTTGCAAGAACATAAAGAAAATTGGACGAAGCTGTAATCATTAAGGATGTTCAAGGATGACTATTCACTTGAGAAAACTAGGGGAACAACAGTAAGTGTGAAAACAATAATCATTAGAAACCAGACAAGATTACAGAGTTCACGGAAATCACCAGCTATTTAAAAAAAAAAAAAAAGCCAAATTAGGACTGTCTTTTCACTTTTAACAATATGAGACACTTGCATGCAGAAAATAAAGGCACATTTTGCATGATAGAGCTCATTTGGCCCAGTGATAGTGTTTGGTCTCTGCAGCAAAAGTGATGTAGTTTGACTGGGAATATGAGTAGAAGACACCTTCCCTGGCTGTCCACAGGCAGCAGTGCTGGTCATGCAGATAGCCAAGAGCCTGCAAAGAGCCGCTACCTGGCAGAGTTGGGCTATTGTCATATTCACAGCCAAACAGCAGATAGAATAGCAAGTGACATGCCCGAAAACAAGGATTCTGCTTCTCCAGATACATTTACAACTCAGAGCACACAAAAAGCAGACAAGAGCAAAGCAAACTAAGCAAACAGCCTACACTAAGAATGACCCAAGAGAGGTTCACTCAGATTAGTGGCTCTAAGTGCAACTAAAAAGTCACAGAAAACAATCATATATTAATGTTAGTCCCCAAAGCTTTTTTTTTGTTACTACTTTAAAGGGTTTCAACCTTACCACTAGGGATTAAGAAGGATACGTCAAGTACCCAGGCCTAAGTTTGCATAGGCATTTCTGATTTCGGTTTGCTCAATTTTTAGACATTCCTATACGAAAACCTGATAAGGTCTTGAGCACCATTGGAGTCAATGGAAAAAAAAAGACTTGAGTCAAAAAAATTACTGTGGCTATACATATAGAGTCACCATCAGAGATAACTAAGTTATTTGTGCTCAAAGTTACCTCAGCACTAAACTATGCTGAGAAGAATTGGTGGTGATGTTTAAACATCCTGAAACATACAGTCCGAGCAAATAAACCCACTTAAATCTATTCTACCCAATTCAAGAGGAGGTGATAGATTATAAATAAAAAGCAAATAATCCCAATCTACCTACTTTCCAACAGCAAATAGGGAGGGCTGGAGCTCCCCTCCAGCTTGTGCTCTGTACCATTCTCCTTCAGTGGTTCACCCCAGAAACATCTTACATTCTTTCTACCTTTCTTTTGTATGTGTTCTTCATGTTCATGTTCAGATGAAATGTCAGTCTCCTATTTTAAGCCACAGTTTATGCAAGATGAACTTTTCAGTTAACTACACAACATTTGAAAAGGCAGACTCTAGGAGGATTCCAGGTTCTTGTCCTAGATGTGTCCCATTCCCCCAGCGCCGCCCCCCCCAACTTATTTAATCAAGCCTGTAAAAAGAAAGTTCACAATGTGATAACTATGTTCATTTTGGTCACACCCCACCCAACCATATGCTGTTGTTTTTTAGCACACACGGAATTTTTTCATGCTAGCAATATGTTGGAGCTTTTTGGGTTTTAAGTGCTGAAATTAAATTACTTCTGGTGCGAAAACTGAAACCACCTCCAGCAACACTCAAGAATTCCTGAAGTTTTTGCACATTCCACAATATTTTGGATGCGGAACAGAGGAAGTGTACCTCTTCTTTCCTGCTTTCTTGAATCAGTTTACAACACAGAGATACTTCAGCTAACTCACTTAGGACACACCTATACAGCATATTGCAGTGTGGCATGAACATGGCACAGCTTCAGGAATAATTGGTTTTGATGAAGGCAAGCAGATGAAGACAAAGCAGTTACATAGCAACATTTTGCACAAGATCATTTGATTAGAAGATATAAGCAGAAAACATGGACAGCTACAAGTTGTTTATTCAAATCTCCTGAATTCATTGTTTGTTTTGCATGAGTTAGGTATTGCATGATGAAAGCACCAAAAGAAAATCCAGTGTTTTCAGCGTATCAACTATCATTTAAACACATCCTTATATAATTCAAATAAGGAGGAAGCAGAACTATAATAGTATTGCAGTTTACTCCTTCAGATGCCAAATTTTCAGTATCCAAATACATTAATAAGTCATTGCTTGTTGCAAAGTGACTGCCATGTTTATCTTAAAGATATTAATCTTTAAACTTGGAATCTATAAAATGAAATTTAAGTGTTTTTTAAAATATATTTTGCATACTGCAACAGCAGGAAAAAAACCCCTCTGAATTATGGAGCTGCTTCTACCAGCTGGGCCTGGTATGTATTTACTATATATGAAATATACTTGATTGTTCCATTGACAATTTTTAAACAGTCAGTTCTACCATATTCAGATAACTGACTAGCTCCAATTACACATATCCAAGAATCTTATAATATCACCACAGAGATTAATATAACAAGCACTCTAGGACAGAAGAAACAGAAGAAGAGCTTCCAGCTTCCTCAGCTAAGCCTGACGCAGTCTTTCCTCCAGGTAAAAAGCACATTTCAGTAGAAGTCTTCCACAGAGCTCAGCTTCTAACAGGCAGAGAAAAAGATTTTGTCTCACAAGACTGCAGTTCCTCACCTTTGAGTCCACCCATCTTGAGTTGCACAGAAACTTACCTCTTCTTCTGCCACCTCAACGCCTCCCTTTCTTCATCCTCCATCTTTGATTGCCATCACCACCAAAAAGAACACTTTGATATTGCCACCAAAAGAGACTTGAAATATTTCCCAGCTGAAAGCCAGCTCACCTACTCGTTAAATAATCCTGATGGACAAAATAAGGCATATTTCACTCCCCCTCTCTCAGAGTCCTCTCCAAACAATGGGCTGCTCTGTGAAATACAGGTTTCTACCTCAATGAATAAAATATGGATTTCTATCTCTGCCCTGCTGCTCTTCCTTGTCATACTGAATACACAAGGCCCAAGTTCTGTTTCCTTCCTCCCTTCCTTCCCGTTCAGTAAGTCCACTTCTACTTTGTTTTAGCTACACACACCTAAAATTTTCTCAGCTTTAATACAGCAGTACTCTTGACCCAGCCAACAGCTGGGGTCCTGCTATATGGAGCACTTGACAAATTTATACAGAGATGGTCTTTCCAATGTCAGCCATCACAGAGCCGACCCTTGGACCTCCCACACAGACAAGGTTTCCATTCTGTTGACAAGCCCAACAGAGCTCTCCTCAATAGCCACCCAGATTGCAAGGAGTCAGAATCAGTCCTGTTATTACGTTTCTTCTTGAGTTTTTATTGATTACCATCATTATATTACCGTTTATTAAAAATGTTTGTCTTCTTGTTTGTTTGGGGTTTTTCTGCCTTAACAATATACTGTACTGTAAAATAGAACATTTTTGAAGAATTTTGAAAATATTATTTTGGAAAAATAATATTTTCAGAATTCATAAATGAGAATTTCCTTGAAAACATCCAAAGAGAAACAATGGAAAGAAGACAAGAAAAACTGCCTGAATGTAGAACCATGATGTTTGTCTAAGGAGGGTTCAATAACTGACATTGCACAACCTAAATATTTGACACTGCTGTCATTGTATTATTTAAAGAATCAACAACAAGGAAAACGTTTCGTTTCAATAAGAATTCTAAGCTGAATCTCATTTTCATTATGCTTGGATGTCTTTTGTCTTTCTTTCCAGAATGATTCAAGCATCAAAGTACCCCTTGATGGAACACTCTCCAAAAGTTTGTTTTAAACAGGAATTACTTGCACTTCAATGACAGTGGAATTAAGAATTATTTCTAGTCAAATTTCCAGTTGCCATACTGAGTCAAAAAATACAGAATCATTTGCAGTGCATAGACAGATCATGAACTGGAATTTTTGTTTGTTTGTTTGTTTAAAAAAAAAAGGAAAAAAAACGCCTGTATCTTTTGGGAGTTATTCACTGAAAGTGCTTAGGGTAAGATAAAGGGAAGTACCATTTTCACCAGCTTTAAAAAGTGCAATATGTTCCAGGTAAAACTCCATCACCCTCAGCAGAGTGTGATTATTTTTTATTTTTAAGAAGTCAAACAAACACTCCCCCCTTCCGCCCTGTCCCATCCCCCCCCAACAAACCTTAAATCAAATCTTTCTCCCAGAACCTTAGATATTCCTTGCAAAAACTTTAAACTCACACAGCTGCATATTATTTAGCACAAAGACTCACAGCAGCCTCTTTCAATATTCCCCTATCACTGTGAACCAGCAGGCATCACCACACGGCTCTGGGCAGGTTGGTAACACCTGCTTAGGAGGGTCAGGAAAATTCTGGCATCAACTTCCACTTCTAGGAAAACGCAAGAACGGGTCTGAAGTGTTTTTCCGACCCTGAAACGTTATTTTATTGGTTTCTAAATATAAATGTTTATTATGATTTGTATTTTCAAGTAAGCAGCATTCTGCATTGGCATGTTATAGAGCCAAAGGAAGGCCTACTGATGATATGGCACGATATCTTTCCTCCATTTGAATGACCAGAACTACCTTTGGACAATAAGACAGAAGACTATATTTCCTACATTTGCATAAAATGAGAATCACACAGATGGACAACACATGCTTCCCATAAGTCCAGTGTGAAAATTACTCTATCACTTGTCGTTGTACCCAATCTTTCCACATTTCTGGCAATTCACATCTTAAACAAACAAGAATTGTGACAAGCAAAACAGATGGTCTCTCCTCCTCCTTCCTAAAAGTTCCAAAGGCACATTTCCCAAAATTCTTGCTTTATAATGGTGCTGTTCTACTTGTCACAGCAGTTTTGAAAGAACTTTCAGTAATACACAAATAGCAGGCCTAAGCCTCTTTTACACTGAGGTCCTGGAAAACCTGCCTGTGAGTGCAAAGGATCCACATAGTGAATGAGCTCAAGCCCCCAGATCTTCTAGGTGAGCTTAAAGAGGCGTCAGTCAAGCTGTTTAAAGCAGGCTTGCTATTCAAAGGCAGATCCTCTTTCCTTCTCCATTTATAAACTAGATTATTAATTGATGTCAGGTGTCAGCTAAGGAAAACATGCCGTGCAACAAAAGGCCCTCCTAATCAGCGGCACATGAGACTCTTTGTTGGGAGTGTTCACAACAGATATAGAGCTAAGAATGCCTTTATGTCCCATTGTGGCCTTACAGCATATCAGACTTCTCATTTCTCTTCTAACTCCATCCCATGTAGTCTTCTGCTCAAATGTGCCAACTATGGTCACAGGTATCCACCTCCTACACAGCAGGAACTGTGCAGTATCTAGAGACCTGGGACAGGCAGATGCACTTTGCACAGAATATGGACGACCACATGCCAGTAACTTAGGAACGAGCTGATGACGGGCAAAAATAACAAATCTTTGATGAACCCGTGAACAAAGCCCTCAGAAGAGAATGAAAAGTGAGCAACAGCAGTACAAAAGAGGCTGCAAAAAGATGTCTGAGAGCATAACCTAGTAAACTTTAAGCAACACAGCCTGAAAAAGCAACCACTTGCTTCACAAGAAACAAGTATTAATAAACAATACAGCCATCATGCCGGCAACCTTGTCAGCCTTTGCAACACCATTTCAGAAACTTGTCACAGCCCATGCAATGATGTGTATGTATTTTGTAGACATAGAAATGAATAGACTTGCAAGAGAACCTGCACCCATATATTTTAATTGCTCCACATGGGCAAGCAGGAGTAAGAAGTCCTTAGTTAAGGTATTGCTGAAGGAATAGTAAGTGTGCATCTGTGGGGGACTACGGTGGGTCCATGGATTCCCTGACAGAGGGCATGGGAACAGAAATTAGCCTTGAAGATATGAAGGCCTACCCGTGAGAAAGACGGGAGTAAAGGAGTATCCGGATCTTCGGCAGCTCCCCGCTGTTGCTCTATCAGCTGTACCGGGCTCTGTGTCCACAGCTCGTCTTCGCTGTCACAGCTTCACCGCTGTCTCTTCTTCGTGTGAGATCCTTCTTCATGCAGGATCACGTCGGGGTCACCATATGTCGCGGTTGAGACGGACAAATGACATAGACCAAGTTCTTCCAGGATGAAAGTAGTAGATGCCATTTATTGCCACAAGTGCATTTTTATACAGTTTTACCAATTCATGTGTCTCTTCATTATTGGTTACAAGTTACAGCAGTAACATCTCATTGGCTAATTTTGCTATCATCAATGTTACTCTTCTACTCCCTTCTCTCTCACGGGTACATACATCCTTAACATCTCCGGATACTCCTTTACTCCCATCTTTCTCACGGTAGGCCTTCATATCTTCAAGGCTAATTTCTGTTCCCATGCCCTCTGTCAGGGAATCCACGGACCCACCGTAGTCCCTCACATGCATCCCATCAGAAAATAAGACACAAGCCTGGCTCTTTTTTTGCTGCCTGTGTTCTCCCATGGTTAGCCTACCATAGAAAATGTGGGGCATTATTGCCACTGTCCTAAAAGAAAGCAACTGTTGTCAGCTGCATTTTGAGAGGAGTCTGATACTGTCAGACCATATCAGGTGGCATCTGAAAACACCTACTTAAGGAGCCCCTCAGCCAGCTTAAAGGAGGCAAATCTATTTACTAAACACCATAAGGTGACAGAGAGGTTTGTGGCAGCTCCAGTACCCTCTAGGTAGCAGGTTAGCAGATGTTTTTTTCCAGACTCAATTTCAGGCTCATGTGCCTGAGGGACTGTCTTAGGTGTCCCACTCTGGCTCTAAGCCTTGTTTACAGGCAATGTATTTAATCCCCTACCTAGGAGACAAAGGGAAGGCCTTATATTTTCTGTATACCATGCACACTTCCTAAGCAAGACTTTGACATGTTCTTTTCACAGTAAAAGTTTTACGTACAAAATCAGATGCTTCTGAGTATCAACAGCAAACAGTAGAAATTAATACTCAACAGGACAGAGTGCTAGTGAAAGTTCTCTTGTAGGCCACCTAAGTCCTTGAATTTAACTCCATAATTAACTGACTGGATGGCACCAACAGTTGATTTGCTGGTTGAAAAGAAAGAGAGAATACGGAGCCTCTTACTAATGATCAGGATCTGCCACTCTCATTTACGCTGAATATCATTTCACTGCCCAAACTATGTCTTCCATTTTAGTTGACCAAGTCAAGACATCATTAAATTAGGTTGAGCAGTAATTTATGCCAAAAATACTCCCACTGGTACTACTGGACTATTTCTGGAATAAATTACTATTCATGTTTATCCCTCCTATTGTTCCCTTCCCCTAAACAATGCAAAGCATAGCAGGAATAAGGGCCATTTTGCATTAAAATGGATAACAAAGACAATAAGTCTGTTGTGAAGCATTTATAAACTTTTATCCAGAGACAGAAGTCTTTTATTTGACTGTATGTTCAGTACATCTAATCACGAGTATCCCCCTTCTACCCTGGTAATATGTTTTGATCCCAGGATGAAGAAATCACTTCTGAAGCAAAAAGCTCATTCAGTTTGTATACTCACGAGCTCACGGGAGTCTCTGCTTTACACATAAAAACTACATCTGCACTGCTGAGTTGGGACAAGCTCTGCTTCAGTTGCATTTAAAACTAGATGAGGCATCTCTGTAGCACTTACATCTGGAGAGCAGATATCTTTTAAGAAAGGCAGTTAAACTAAATATGAACAATGATTTTTTTCTGATGAGAAGCCTCTTACTAGTTTCAAAGCCAAAACACAGAAATCATTTTGCATGTCACAAATGGACCTGGACTGCAAAGTAAGGGAACAAAAAAAGACTTGTTAGTAAATAGTATATATAATTTATCAACTGAACATTTCCTTCAGGGACATGTGTCCCTCTGTTACAATCAGCACAAATAGAAGTATAATTACTCCACACAATCTCTGCCTCTCAACAAACAAATACTTTTCAAGTGGAAGCTTGAAGGCAAAAAGCAAGTAAGTTCCTGGGAACACCTGTACCATTTTCCATGTTACCTTCTGGTGACCAAAACTGCTGATGCAAGAGCACCCACCCTAACTTCATAAGCTCTGTGTTCCTCCTGATACACGTGCAGGAATCTGCCTGGCCTGAGGGACCAAGGGCATTGCGCAGAGAAGAAACAACATAGACCAGGTTCTTTAAAACTAATCGCAGCAGTCTGGCAAATTTTTGGCATGCAGCCACCCCCAGAAGCCATTCAAAAATGCCAGGTGGCTCTGTCTTGCCAGCGAAATGATTTGGCAGAGATTTTGAAATGAAGCAATTCAAAGTGAAAATCATCTGCCCTTTCTAAACAGAACTGTCTCAAGCACCATAGCTCTAGACCCTCTTAATTACCGCATACCCGAAAATTTCTGATTAAAAGTACAGGAAATCAAATAAATCATGTAAGAGAACACACTTAGGGTAAATCAGCCCTTCTTCCAGCAGATGGTTGCCTGGACAGTAAGAGGCCAGTTGCTCCCCTTCTACAGCCAGCTGGCATCAGCTGTAAGGTACTATTAAATATCCTTTACTAGTGCTGGCTGGGTGTTACAAGGTACGCAGCTTACCCTACAGCCCAGTAGCCCTCTCAGTGCCCAAGCTAATGAGATTTGCTGGAGGCTGCCAGCCCATCGACAAGCAAAGTCACCCAATTGCCCTCTGTCTTGGTGGCTGGGCACCACTGAGTGGGCTCCACTGTCCACAGGATATGCCAGAAGAGCTTAGTGCGCACACACAGTATTCAGAAAGAAAGGCACCAAAAATGGCAGGAAGGAGACATAAAATCCCCTCTGGGGATCACCCAAGAGGTCCAACCACCCTTGGCACTTCAGCCACCAGGCTTATTTTGAGGACACCACAGTTACTCTTGCTATCTCCTCCTACCTTCACAGCCCAGCCTGCAGTGGGTCCTCACAAGCTCCCAGGTCCAAGGTAGTTCATTTCTAATCTTGGCCACCTTTTCCCTAGGAAGAAGCATCCTGCACATCTGTCAAACTCAGGCTCCTGCCTCTGCCAGAGAGGCCCTGGGAGGGGAAATTGAAGGACTGTGCAGGGGCTCATCCTTCTGCCCCTTATGCTGGGTTACTCCTCCCTCCTTGGGACTCAGTCATTCAGACCATTACCACCTACGTTTTTGTATCACAGTTCAGTGATAGTGCTATGCATGCCTACATGAGGCAGTCACCCAAGTAGGTCTGACACAGCATAAGTGAAACAATTTTCTTCTGGCTTTTTTACATGCAGACATTTCAGAGTTGTAAGACAAGGCAGAGGGGATTGTGAGGCAGATTTCCTGTATTCTTTTCCTACACCACTAGCTGACCTTCCATGTAACCTCAGAAAAAGCCACTTCAGCTCCTTTACTCAGCTACCTTCCTGTAAAACAGGGTTAACCATACCTAGAGGATTCACTGCAGGCTGAACATCATTAGGCCTAATTCATGCTATTACAAGGAGCTTTTTTGCAGTCCATAGTACCTAAGTGTCAGATATTTACATGGCTTTCCCCATGCTACAAGGCAAAAAGTATAATTGGCTCAACATCGTAATAATGGTTTTCATAATTACTGTAAGACTGAAAAAAACATTTTCATAGGTATTTAAAGGCCAGCAGGGAGCTCTCTAGGCTTGTTCTCCTGCATAACAGTTTGTAATTTTTTTTTTTCATAGTGATTCCTCCACCAAACTCACTCATCTGTAGCAATTTTCATCCTTTTTGGCTTGCGCTTTTCAAGGAGAGGTGTTAACTTCTGTCAAGCCTCCAGGCGATAAAGCTGCCTTTTTAAGCTCTCCTTTGAGATCTCTTAGAAATAGTCCACAGAGACCAACAGTCTTCTGATTAAACTGATTAGAGCTTATTGTGTTCACTGCTTCAACTATTTGCATTCCTGTCTCTGAAGAGCTGTGTTTGCTTGCACAGACCCAGACAACCCTGCAGAGAGCAGCAGAACTTCTAACCAGATGTGGTGTTTAAGAGATTTGGGTCTGGGGAAGATTTTCCCCACTATCAGTGTAAGTGTGCCATCCTCTGGACAGTGCCCTGAAGCACCTTTTCCAGACCACCAAGATCCTGAGATAAAGATCAGTGATACCAGTCGGGTCCAACAGGTTGTGAACCTGAACCAAAAGCCAACTGCATCTGTGTAAAACTGAGTCCTGTTTAGCTCAGCCAGGAGCTTTCTACTATCAGCTCTATAGCTCACTGCTGAAAACAGACCTCATCTTGTCACAGCAAGCATCGCTGTTCATTTTCAGATATTAAAAGTCTATGTAACCCATTTCCACCCTTGCATCACTGCTTTCTTTTTCTCTGTACCCGTTGCAACCAACAGAGTCATGAACCCAGCACCACACTTGTCAGAAGCTGTGCCAGCAGGCAAAGCTTTCTCCACTTAGGCCCTATTACTGTCTAATTAAATTTTCTTCTTTTCAGTTAATTATTTTGTCCATTTTAAGCTTTACATTTTGCCTCTCTCTGTCCTGAAGAGAAAGAAATTAGATAGTGCTGTGCAGCAGAGGGTCAGTCTCTTTGAGGGGACTGCACAGGGTATTTTGGACTCTACCTTGCAATAAGCAGCAAGTGCATCACAAAGAGTGTCAAGGCAAAATGCAAACTGTCTTATAGAGCAGCAGTACACAATACCACAGGGATGGAGTAAGCACATTGAATCTCCAGATGGGGGGCAAACTGTATGGCAAACTCCTCTCCCTAGGGAGACAGACCTGTAGTCCAGCAGCATGTCTCTCTGTCCCTTCCTACTAGCTTGAAGACCTACAAGCAATAAACTCACTAGACTGATTTTAAGTTTTACTGTTTATTACAGTATTCCCAGGCCAGGTCAGACTATTTCTTCTTGAGTGAAAACTCTAGGTTTTGTTATTAGATCTTCATAATGGCATCTTACTCATACTTCTTGGAAGCAATGTACCTCTATGGGCAATTTTCTAAGTGATCAGATTACAATGGACTAAAATGTGATGAAAGTGCTGCACAAACCAAGTTACAATTGAAAGCCAGCATTTCTAAAAGTGACTTATCTAGCGATTAATAGATGGGGAAAAGAAGAAAGGAAGAGAGATCTCTACTGAAGAGAGCATTGTCAGAAACATTTGTTCTCACTGGACAGTAAATTGACCAACAGCTTTTTCTTAGGAAAGCAGAAGCTGCCTTCTCACAATTGGGCTATCAGACTAAAAATTGTGTTAAAAGAAAATTAAAATTAGAAAATCCAAGCACTCAGTACTTTACAATACAAAAAAAAAATCCCTGTCTATCCATATTTCATCCATTTTGTCCATAAAGCCTGTCCACATTTCATCCATTTTGTCTATAAGCATTGTGAGATTAAATACTCCATTTTGTGTCACAGAAGACATATTGTGACATGGCCATGGCATCATATCCCAGGCTCATTCAGTGTGCAGAACAGCTGATGTGCAAACTCTTATTCAACCTTCCTGCGTACCCTCTCTCAGGCATTATTTGCAGTGCCACAGCCCAATGTTTTATCAAGTATGAAGTCATTAATTATCTTCTGGAAGTTTCTGTGATTATTTCCTGTCACAACAACTGACCCACAGCCATTATGAATTTGTCTTTCTGGTATGCCCCAGAGATGAGAGTAAGGACGCCTTGCAGAAGGGAAGCTGAGACACAGGGGTATCTGAGTCCCATTTAGTTGATTGTCCTTCAGGCAGTTTTCAAAGAGTTTAACATTTTGTAACATCATGTGGTAGAGAACCCTAGAACAATTTTCATATGTATAACTCCTGCAGCATGACATCTTAGCTCTGTAGCACCTAGATGTCCAAATGACCTTCCTGAGATGATCTTGCAGATAAGCAATTAAGTAGCCGTTACTAAAGACGTCACATCCATTAGTGACTGACTTATGGTTGCACAGGCAGTGCTAATTTAAGTACTTCCCTACAGCAAGCTTCATTGCACATAACCGTATTTTTCCTCCTGCTTGAGCTGAAGCAAAAGTGAGGGTTCACATCCACTATTGACGCAGCTAACAATTGTGTCCCACAGCCCTGCACCCCTCATGTCTGTCCTGTGTCACCTGAGCTTCTCCCTCTGCTCCTAGCCATAGTCATTGTCATGTCTCTGTTGCAGGCTAGCTCAGATTTTCAGTCCCTTCCAGCGCTTCTAAACATTTTTTTCCCAGCCTCTGCCTTTCTACCACTTCTTCTGTAATCCAGTGTGATAGATCCCTCTGTCTATGCAAACACATTGAGGGGAAGCATCAAGAGAGCAAGACCAGGTGTGTAAGTTCGTCAGCTATGACCAGCTGGAAGCCAGAGACATATCATGAAAAGCGTTAGAGAATCTGAAGTAAACAGTGTTGTTCAGTTTCATCTTTAATGGGTGCAGCAGTGGATGGCACAACTGTGTCTTTTCATTGTAACACAAAGATGGCAATTATCTCATTGCTACCTAGCATTTGCCTCAGTTAAATCTCATGACAATGGGTTTCCCAAGGCAGCAACAATAGTGCCGTAAGGTCTGGTCTGCACTTCAGTGTGTCATCTGTCCAGTTGCAACAGTTAAACTGCAGAGAGAAAGGAAAGAGCATATGCTATAGAAGAAGTTACTGCTTATTTAAATTGTGTCCCCACCAAGAAAGCTCACAAAACTCCCTACAGGCCTTTCTAGTGCAGATGCATACACTCAGAACATTGCAGACCATCACCAAGCAGTGCAGGGTTTCCTCATCTCACAGTCCTGGAATAATAAACCCCAGAATAATCCTGAGAGGTAGTTTATGGTCATGTCTATTCTCTGCTTTTGAGGAAGAACAAAGAGAGTGTAATGGCTACACCAAGAACAGGATTTGAATAGCCTGCATAACTTATTATCAATAAAACATAACTCTCTCCTGTACTATGCCACCAGTAAATCACGTCACAAGGAACTCGTCTTTTTGTAGTATGTGTTGTAAAGCTCAAATTTCTCATCCTTCAGTCTCAGTTATGGAGTTTAATCTATTAAATAATCAGAATATTTTCCAGGTTGCAGAAGGGCCAGGAAGATCTGTCATAACTTTTATTATTATTATTATTATTTCTAACACTTGCAGATGAAGAGATGAAACGAAAAGGCTAAACAAACTATGTCAAAAGATTATTCAGTGTCTGACACTCAGTGGTCAAAATCTAGTACTGCAGTTACAATCCTTCTACAGAAATCAGTAGTGCCTCAAAAGTAACCCCATTCAACAAACAAATAGAAATATTAGAGGTCACATTGTCTACAATTTTAGTATTTTAGTAGCATGTGTTTTTAAGCTAGGGGATCAACACAGAATTAAAACGAGGATTTCATTTACAGGTGATTGAACCTGAATAGAGGGCACCAAATCCAAATTTCATTATTTCAGAATTGATGAAATAATTTTTCTGATCGTAAACTACCGAGAACAGGGGTTTTTTTCCACATTTTTGTGTCTTAAAAAACACCATCACCCTATTGACATATTTTAATAAAACTTTGTGATGGTTTAAGCCTACTACTTTGGGAAATTTTAGACAAAAAAAGATCTAAAATGTGAATTTAATCCCTCAAAAGAATTATCTGTACACAATCAGTGAAGTAATCTTAATTCAAAATAAGACATTAAATAAAAATAAATAGATATGACTAAGAATTACTAATAAACTTCATCTTATTTAAGTTGCTGCAGCTACGGTGCTGCACTAGCTATAAACACTGGTGTGACTGAACCACTCTGGTCTGGTGAGTAACCTTGGCTGATGTGGTGAACATCAGAAATGCAGGTTTAGTCCTGCAGATTCAGAGACTCTTATGAACTACTCCAAGAAAACAGCAGCACAAAACAAGAGACAGTACACACCTTCTTGTGTCACGTTTCACCTAGGGATATAAATTATCCAAGAAAAAAAAAATTAAAAGATGTAACTGAATGCGGGAGATTTATGTAAATTCCTATAAAATCCCTTTGCATAGCAGGGAACAGGGTTTGGCCAGGGGTGAATAATGTTGTCCCAGAGAGACATTCCAATAAGCCCAAAGGAGATGTCAAACAGTAGCTCAAAGTCAGAGAAAAGTTGGGTCCTTCACTCCTTGAGTTTATGGACTAGAATATTCTGGATTACCTTCAGAGCACTGATGGTTTCATTTTGGATCCCAGCCAAGCATATCAGAAATAATTCTGTCTGTTTTTCAAAAGGCATGTTTCTTTGCAGAACAGAAACTTTTCTATCTCAAAAATCAAGCTGTTGATGCACGGCATTTTCGGCAAAACCAAATATACTGTTTTGCAACCAAAATGTTTTGCAGACATATCTTGTTCAAAAAAAAAAAAAAAAAAAAAGAGTGCGCAGCCTGGCTGTTAAAGAGCATAGGGTGTTCCTTTCATCAAGGAGGTTTCTGGAAGGCATTGATGGTAACTTCCTAAAACAGGTGATCAAACACCCAACAAAGGTACATGGTCTGCTGCACCTCATATTTACAAAGAAAAAGCTTGTTGGGGATGCGAGAGTTGGGAGCAACATTGGCTGCAGTGGTCATGGATACGGTGAAGTTGAGAATCCTGAGAGGAGGGAGGAAAGCAAGTAGCAAGATTTCCAGCCCTGGACCTCAGGAGAGCAGGCTTAGACCTCTTCAGGGAACTGCTTGGAAACATCCCATGGGATTAAGCTCTGGAGAGAAGAAGGGTGCAGCAGAGCTTGTCGATTTTCAGGAACCACCATCTACAATACCAGGAATGATCCATTCCCACATTCATCCCACTGGATGCTGCCCCTATCTTCAAGAAGAGCAAGAAGGAAGATCTAGGGTATTACAGGCCAGTCAGCCTAACCTCAGCCCTGGGAAGGTGATGGCATTGCTAATCCTGGAAGTCATTTCCAAACACAAGAAGGACAAGAAAGTGATTTGGAGTAGGCAGCATGGATTTACAAAGGAGAAATCATGCTTAACCAACCTGATAGACTTCTACAATGGGATGACTGTCTTGATGGATGAGGAGACAGCAGTGGATGATGTTTATCTTGACTTTAGTGAGGCTTTTGACACAACATGACCCATAACATCTGTATTGACAAACTGATGAAGTACAAACTAGGTAAGCAGACAGTGGAGCAGACTGAAAACTGGCTGAACTGCCAGGCTCAAAGGGTTGTGATCTGCAGCACAAAGTCCAGCTGGAGGCCAGCCACCAGCGGTGTACCCAAGGGGTCAATAGTTGGTCCAGTCCTGTAACTTCTTCATTAATGACCTGGATAATGAGACACAGTGAAACTTCAGCAGGTTTGCAGACGATACAAAACTGGGAGGAGTGGCTCTGCATTAGGAATAGCGCTGCCAGCAGGTTGAGGGAGGTGATCCTTTCCCTCTTCTGGGCCCTGGTGAGACACATCGCAAGTGCTGGGACTAGGTTTTGGTTTCCCTGTGCACAAGTCTGGGAATGGGCCGTAAAGATGATTCAAGGACAAGAGTATCTGATAATAGGGGAAAAGAGCTGGGACTGTTAAGCCCGGAGAAAAGATGGTTCAGGGAGATCTTATTAATGTGTATAAATACCTAATTGTATTTGTTGTGATAAGTGCTGCATGTACTCAAGCTCTGACTGGTAAAATTCTTGCATTGTTCTAAAATGGGCTGTATGTAGGGAACCGATGTAAGAAAAGCATTTACAAGGAAAGTTTTAAAGATATTTTAAGGGGTATTTAAATGTCTTCAGAGGACTATTTGTCATAATTTTTCGTATATGAGCTCAGGTTCTTACCTTTAGAAATCTCTCCAAGAAGAATAATATTTTTTTAAAAAAGGGCTCAGAGTCTATTCCTTGAAAAAAACAAGTGTTATAAAAAACATAACTTAAAATGTCATTAGGTAGGATTGGTTAAAATTTTTCTGTGCAAACTTATTTGATAAATCGGAAGTTGTCCCATCCCAACAGATGGGATGAGGGATGAGTTATCTCTGAATGCAACACGTGCCCTGACTCAACAGATGAGACCAGGTGTGAGTTAACTCTGGGTTAATTCTGCACGTTTATGTGAAGTGAATGACAGACAATCACGTACAGGGATCCACTAAAAGTACGTGATGGAATACTAGTTACAGCAAATAGTGACTTGGCAAAAGTATTTTATGATATCACAGAACTTATCAATACATTAACAGCAAGAGTCCTACTACGAGCGATGTATTGGCAACCATGGAACTCATGGAAGAAGAGACAAAAAAATAGGGATATAGAAAAAAGGAGAGAAGGAAGGAGCAGAGAGGAACGAAGAAAGAAAAGGGTGAGGGATCCAGCCACTCTTATGGCTTCGCAGTGTGGATGACAGGACTTGTACGATGATGTATGGCCTCTGGTGTCCTGCGGCGAGGACGCTCGGGTTTGTAGTTCAGGAGTACAGCGTCCTGCGGCGTCTGGTCCAGTTCCCACGGCGAGGCTGGTGGGCTGAAGGTCCTCAGGCTGGTGGGTTCCCTTCGGCGAGGCTGGTAGGCTGAGGGTCCTCAGGGTGGTGGATTCCCTAGCAGTGCTGTTTTTGGTGAGCTTTTTTATAGCTCTCCAAGTAGACAAAAGTCGGGGGGGGGGGAAAAGGGGTGACTGCGAAAGACCAAGTCTCGACAAGTCCCAGGCCATGTTGAAGGGTCTCAGTTTTAACCCTTTGTGTGCCAAGCTGGGCATATCAGAAGATGGAGCTATGTGCCCTCCAGCACATCCTCTACCTCCGATGTCAGCGAGCCGGCCTAGGCTGTGGGTCGTTAGCTTGTTGTTGATAACTAAATTGCAGTTCTCCCTATACTGAATGTGTCATCTCCTGTGGCTGGATGAACTAGTTTTGCCACAACGTTTTCAGCCATGATCCTTATCAATACACAACAGAAGTGTTCATGAAAAGTGTCTGCTTGCCTCAGAACAAGTCAGGAGCCAATGCCTAGGTGTTTTTGAACAGGAAAAATGCAACAAAACACAATGCAAATGAAAAAATTTTGTTTATCAGCAAAGACAAGACAGAAAAGTTTTTTAAAACTTTTTTGTTTTCCTAACTTTTGTCTCAGATATCTGTGAGGGAGAAAAGCTGATATTAGGCATCCTGTGATGACACTAAGAATATCTTTTTGCCTATGACATAGCATCACGTAGTCTGTTGGGTTTCAGGACTAGGGACTAACAGAGGCCTGTAACTCTTAGTTGTAGGGAGTATAATTTTGAAGATAAAATTTCATATATTGAGGAAAGAAATAAAATCTGAAACTATTTGAACAGACATCTTTACGCACTCTTATCAAGGCAATTGGATTATTGGCTAGGAAAAGTGAGGTGGCGAAAGAGAAAAATGCTTTGCAGCATGTCCTGTTCCCCCATACTTACATGTTAAAATCAGACATACATACGTACATACATACATACATACATACATACCTTAACACAGGCATATATACATTTTATGTTTCACGTATCTGAGAGTACAAAAACAACCCTTTTCTGCATTAGGAGTGAAAATGTGCTCTGCAAATCAGGCTACAGCCTTTCCAGCAACTGTTTGAAAATAATATGACTGAAGACCTTTAGTTATCAGCTTCTATGTCAAGAAAATCAAGGCTGCTAAAGTCTGCCATAGTATCACAGGAATATGTTTGGAGGATGCTGTTTCACCAGCAGCTTTTCAGCTTGAACTGACATTTCTCACTATTCATACCCATCAATGTCAAAAACTATATCAGGTTTTACAGCAAAGTTTCTACATTCGCCTTAAAGGGTGTCAGTCAGCCTGTGCTTTCCGCAGTTAAACGGGCTGGTTCGGCAGCAGGAATCCCAGCTGCGCCAAAATGCAGCCTGCACAAACCCTCCTGTTAGACACCTCACTGTCCTGACAGCAGCTCCACTCCACGGAGGGCACGCTTTTCCACCACACAGCTGATGCTTTCCCTCCCCGTAGCTGCAGTAGCTTTTCACTGGAAGTAGGAGTTCGTGTTACTATGATAGAGTGGTTTTGCCCGTGTTTGTTGAAAGGTGTTTAATAGTAAGCATAGAGCTGAGTGAACATGTCATCTGCTGGAGTCTGTACACATTACATATTGAGTAGAAGAGAGGGAAGCTGAGCATTCAAGTTTTCAAAGTGTGTCCCCTGATGAACATGTTGGGGGGGAGGTTGACTGGCTGCATCATCTCATCTCAACACCTTATTTTGAATACAGTCCTTTGGAAGGTAGATTCTAAAGACAGGAGACATAACAGTAAAATTAAGATCTCAAACAGTTTTCAGATTGTGTCCTACAAATAGAAGAACATCCTTATTTCACACTGTAAAAGGGATAATCATTTTAAACAGCTCATGACAAAGGATTTCAGATCATTTCAGTTTTATGGTCTGATTTTTTTTTAATTATCGACCTATTTCATCTCTACTGGGACAATGACAGATGCTTCACCTTTTTATTAGTATCTCTTCTAAGCATATCATTGAACACCATAATCTGATAATGAAAACAGTATATAGGTCGCAAAAGAGCAAGGTGTTTTGAACTTGCATCTTGAAGCGAGAATAATTAAGATGATGATCATTACAAGATTTCAAAGTGAAACTTTAGCACTCATGGCACTAAACCTCAAAACCCTGAAAAACTACCTACAAAGTTCAAGTGGATTTCCAGGTTCCAAAACAATAATTGACTCCAACCTGAATTCTTTATAACAAAACTCAGTTCTATAATTCGTAAGACTTGCATTTGTCTATTTTGGTATCTGAGGATGCTTAAATGAAATCCCAAACCAGAGATGTGCTTCCAACACTGCTCCAGACAGAAAGTTAGCTTTCATCTCCATACATGAAATTTCCAGTAAGTTGAGTCCTGTAGCCTTCTACTTACCAGAAACACCTAAGACAGATAATCACCAGACCTTTCCCTAATACAGAGAAGAATAAAGTATATAAGACCTCTACCATGGTTAATCAGAGGAAGAGAAATAAATAGCTTTCTTCTTATAATTAGAAGTAGACTAACTCCAAAGCAATTAGCAAAAGGGAGCAATTAATGTGATAAATAAGCAAGATTAGTTCATTTAGAAGCTATACATCTAGACATCATGTAACAGGAGATGAATTTTCAACATTTTTTTCATGGTAAAATATTATCTATGGGGAATAAATATGAAAGAGGAAGATCCTATGATCAGCCTGGAAAACTTGGCGGTAAAGGTGCCTTTTCTGCTCCTTCACCTCTTTCAGGAAGAAAAAGAAGAGGAATGGGCTCAAGATGACGGAATATGTCCAACTATACTCAATCCAAGGCTGCTGAGGAGTAGGTCTAATCAAACTCCCACTGAAACACAGCTTCTTCCACTAGTCATATTCAAATTGGAGGGCATTCACAGTATGTTACAGTCATTAAAAATCACAGCACAGTCTTCAAGAACTAATTTATTGTTCAAGTCCCCCTGTTTCTCTGGTGTTTGCACTAGTAGTGTTGAACACCACCATTCAAAGAACCCAACAGAAAGCCACAGAGTGCACAAGCTCAAGGGCTTCAGAGGATGCCCTGCATTCATAAGAAAGTGTATACAATATGGCTTGAAAAGTAAACTCATTGTTTTTTCTTCCATCTTATTTTTGTGTTTCCAGCATGAGGGGAGCAAGATTTTCACCTAGGAAACACTAGGGGGTTAAAGTGATCTCTCCCATCTTTATTTGTGCTATTTGTAGCATACTTATCTCTTTCCACTCCTTCCTAATGCTGCAGATTTACAGTGCCAACAAAAGTAATGAATGACCTGAATTCACCTTTAAATCCCAGGAAACTTGAACAGCCTGTATCCACTGAAATAACACTGTTATTGCAACAGCTTTGGATAATAAACTCCTAACTGGACTGACAGAGGTCTAGTCTTTGTTGAATACCTCCTCTAATCATCTCAATACAGAACAAGCTGTTTACTTTAATGTTTATTTTCTTGAAACACAAGAAGACTTCATTGTTGGAATTACTGCATAAATGTGGAGTTGAGAAATAGTCACTGGTGAACATTATTCATGGATATAGAGGTCTTAAGTGATTCAGACTCTGATTCACTCACATCCTCAATAATTACTGCCACAAAAGGGAACATATTTTAAAGAACAGGATGTGAAATTAGTGTTCTGAAGAATGTGTAAAGCAAAACCTCTACAGATTTTTTTTTCAAGTTCACTGTGAATAGTTACTGACTTCTAATAACTCAATCAGGAGTCTTTCATTTTTAAACAATCATGGTACATGGATTTTTCTTCAAGATAAAACCAAAAGAGAATGGTTAGGTAACTAAAAACTTTTAGGATGACTTCAGGTCAGTTTGGACACATTAATGCTGTACTTTTCCTTTCATGGCAATATATACAGTTTAAGCCACAGGATTTTTTGTAGAAAGATGAGTGCCTCTGTCAGCATCCCTAAGAGTCTTCACTCAGCACTGAGCCAAAGTCTTTGGGAGATTTAGTGCAAAATTCTTTGGAATATCTATTTGAAAATTAGGAATAGGTTTTTCCATCTGTTCTCAATTTTAATTGGCCCGATAAGATAAATTTAAAATATCTTTAAGAACTACATGACATGCAGCCTAAAGAGTGTCAAACCTGAGATTTAGGTTAGGTAACTGACAAACATTTCTGTCCTCAGGCACAGTAAAGAAGTTCTACAAAGGTTAACTCCAGTGCTATTTGGAAGTGTTAGATATTTGAATAAACATTGTGTGTTGCAGGCTTGTCTCAGAATCCCTGACTTCATTAATTGACCGTACCATGTGGCATTGTGGTGTTTTTCTGCCTTTGGTTCTAAGTCATGTCATCAAGAGTGTTTGAAATACCAGGTGACATAAATCAACCACACAGCAAAAGGTAATTGAAGATAATTGTTTGTATGAACTATTTGGTGAATATTCCTGAATAACAAATACAGTTGTACAGATGAAAATCTGATCGCAAACCATTCATGGGTGGAAAAAAGGAGCCAACACTTTGAAAAACTGTATCAGGTAATATTTATTCAGTTTTAATGCTGGTATTCATTTGAACCTTTGAATGCCTATAGAATCTGAAGAAGTTTGCTCAATGTGCTTGAGGTGTGTGCAAGTCTAATGGAGTGATGTTATAATTAAGGTTTGCCTCATAGCTATAAGATATTAATCTAAATAACAAAGAAACTATCTAGCATTTTTTTATATTTCCCTAGATCACCAGAAAACCAGCAACAAGTCATTCCATTTACTTCTTGTAAACCATTTTGAGCATCAGATTGGACTAGATGACCTCCAGATGTCCTTTCCAACCTGCATGATACTTTGATTCTATTTCAAGAGAAACCATAAGGTAATAGCCTAAATCTTGTACCTGGATCAACATTTGCATAGAAACCTTGTGTGTTCTTCGCTGGGTTTAACAATGTTCTACCTGATTTGCACAGATTGTATAATCATAGAAAACAGGGCTAAAAGAAGGTGCATATGGTCTGTCTCCCTTGTCGGGTCCATCTAGTCCATGATAATCATTTCATTATGAAGCTGGCATCTATAATAATTCAATAATGTAAGTTCTATTAGTGCCATAGGACTCCAAATGGATGATTAAAGAGAAAGTTTATTCCATGTAGAAAATAGATCCATTTAATTTCATACATTTGGCAGTATGCATCTTGATTATGAAAAGCCTGAGATGATACAAGATTCATTTACTTGCTAAAGATTATTCCCTAGAAACTGCTCAATCAACATTCAAGGGCAATAACAGTACAGTTACTTTCATTGAATGGATAGAGATTTCTGATGACTGAAAAGGTGCTTTTTGATGGTTTGGGTTCTTTTGCTTTGAGAACATAGTCAAAACAGAGGACAGAAAATATATGTCAAGAGAGCAAGAACATATAAGTGAAACGGAGAAGAGAACAGTTGCAGTGGTTCAGGGGAGAAAAGGCTGTGCTAAATCTTTGGCAGGGCATCCACTCATTCCAGCATGTCTAATTGTCAGACAAATATGCATAAATTGTCTCATACCAATATATGATTTCTATAATTTAAGATATTTCAGTAAAATTTTTGAAGCTTTGGTTTCAGTCCCAGGGTTTGAGGTTTGGGGTTTTTTTTTGTGTTTGGTGTTTTGTTTTTTTAGTTTTTTTTGGGTTTTTTTGGTTTGGTTTGGTTTGGCTTTGGGTTTTTTTTTGTTTGGTTTTGGGTTTTTTTAGATTTTCTAGGACTGGCACATCACTGGGACAATGGATCTTTCCTGAGTACATCTGCACGTTTTAACATTGTGCTCAGACGCAGGCAGATGTCATCTGTTATCCTGCTATTTATCAAGGCAGACAGGACACAAGAAGGTGTGATAAATTCAAAGATTACAGAGTGAACAGGATTGTTCAGCTTCCGTTCTTCACCAAAAACCTAAGCTACCCCTTTCTCCTCTTTTAGCTCCCTCTTACTGATCCAAAGACTCTTTGTTTTGTATGAACCACATAAATGTGTTGAGTTTGAAAGCTATTCTAAATAGCTATTCTGTTTCTAAATTTCTTAGTCTCATCACATTTTGAAAATAAAATATATACAGTCTGCAACCACTCTTTCAGGGATTGGAGAAAGGATAAACATTCGGGTAACATGGGAGACTTCTCTGAAAATCATATCAACTTGTTCATGGATATTTTTAAATTCAGTTCAGATTCGTTGTTTTGAAAAAAACAACTTTTTTGTTTGCACATAACTATTGCCTTTATGTACGTTTCTATTTTAAACAAAACTGCAATGGAACAGTAGCCATAAGGTTTAACAGATTCCCAACAAAAAGTTTACTTTCTGTATTTTCATCTCAAATTCCCAATCTGAGCACATCCAGAAAAAATGCATATTTGCCAAGTTTCCTGAACCAGAATTGCAGACCTGAACATTACCTAAAGTTAGATCATCATGCTATATTCACTACCCAGATCTTGTCATCTTCTTCTCTCTCTTCCTATTCTGAGGCAGTCAAACACCAATTCCAAATCTAAACTCTTAGTGGAGGAAGTATGGAATTTACATCCAACACAGCAATTCAGTTCTGCTTTGTGTAACGTCAGAAATTTGCACTTAGAAAATGTCTACTTACGTAGAAAAATGTGAAGATTTTGGCTGTGAAGGATCTTCAGCCTAAAATGACGTTCCTTAAGTGAGTTAGATGCCTATCCCCTTACATATAATGGAATAACTCTGGAATTGTATTATTTGCTCAGTTAATGTAATTTATTCAGTTTGTTTGAAATCAGTCTTACCAAGGCAAAATGTGCCACAAAGTGATGCAGAAGGAGGCCAGAGGTTAAGAAGAAAGAGAAATTGAACTGAACAAGAGACTAATCCAAGTTCTCCTGTGAAAAGTATATTTCAGCTACACCTACCTATAGTCATAAGACCACTTCTGTTGTTACTGAACATTCACACATTTCATTTTTACAGTAAAACAGCATCTTCCTCTGGTTTTCACCTCTCTCTCGTACCTCACAAGTCTGAGGGTTGCTCTTCCCACTGCTGCCCAGGACTGCTCTCTGCACAAGGTGGTTGTTCTGCCTCTCTAAGTGGGTACAAAACTTGGGCTGTCAAGTTATCTTCGACCAGTTTCTTCAGCTGACAGTCTTTCAGCTATGATTCAGCCTCTAGCAGATGAACTCGGATTTGCCTGGAACCTACCTCCTGATTTACACTATCTGCTGTGGGTTTTTTTTAAATAAATCAACAGAATTTGAGGCAAAGTTTTCAGAAGGGAGGTGTATGGCGGGACAGCTGATGCTACCGTCATTATTCTCCATGTGACAGTTTCTGCCTCACTCAGCCTTAGATCATATTCTTCCACAAAACTGCACCTAACAATTACTTTTGGTGTCTGCTGCAGAGCTGTCAGCCCCGCATCAGCTGTCAGGAGGCTGAATTTCACTCCGACTGTGCCTTATCCCCACAGCCATGACTGACAGGCGTCCTGCGGTGTCTGCATCTGACTGCCCCGGCTCACTGCCAGCCCGCTTCTCCCCCCCGGATCAGGCTCACACCCTGGGGCGTTTAAGCTGTGCTCCCTCACAGGGCTGCCAGGTAATGGGAAAACGGAGGCTGCAGTGAGGGTCAGCAGCATGGAGAAGGACCAAGCAGTACAAGGCGCTGACAGAGGTTTTTCTTTCATCCCTGGACCCCTTGGTACCAGCTCCTCTGTTCCTCTCCATGGAACTTCTTCACAGGACTAAACCCGCTTGCTACCTCAGCTGTGCTAATTAGCAGGATTTCTGACTGAGAATGTGTGCCTCAAAAGCAACCCTGGCCACAGGGCACGCAGCGCAGAGGGATGTGGGCGCTCTCTCAGTTCAGCAGGGATCAATGAACTGAAATGGTATTACTGCAAGGAGGAAATCCCAGCCATCTGAAGCACAGGGAGGCCAAAACTTCAGAACAGACAAAGTCATTCAATTCGTTACGTGTTTATTTTCAAGTTAGGCCCTTCCTCCTCTGAATCCCCGTACCTTTTCACAGCTCTCAGTGTTGTCTCACTCTCACCTGCCTTTGCTCCTCTGCCTTTTGCTCTGTTACCTCAGAAAAACAAGGTGCTGCACAATAATGTCTGGGTGCTTCAGATCCACAGCTCAAGCTGTAGAAAGGGTTCAATGGAAAGCATGGTCCCCCCGAGCCCATGGGTGGTGAACACCACCCCAGACAGGCACAGCACCAGCCACATGGGCCATACCCACACTCCAGCTGCTTTCTCAGGAAAGGAGAAAGAAGCCTTTCCCAATGTCGTGCTGCTGTTTTCCTGCCTGAGCAGCTCTTGTACCCAAGGAATTGCATCCATCACGTGCGAGAGAGGACACACATCCAATCAGAGGTGCACAGCACTTGCCTTTGTCCCTTTCTTACACTGGCAACCCAACACTGACAGGGCAGAGCACCCAGCCATGTGATACCTTGAAGCTGTATACCATAGCAACATATATTTTCAGAATATTTTCAGAAATAATTTCAGCTTTTAAAAAGATCCAGTATTAAATATGCAATGATTAAACAATGAAGAGAATACTCTAAATACATGTATGTTGTTAACAGTAGAGTTAAATATTTCCCAGCAATCATCTCTGATATAGTTGAGTTATTTGAAAAAGACTACTACTTTGGTCTTTGAGATTACACAATCCTCTTTTACAACTTTACAGAAAATATCTGGGGGGGGGGAGGTAAGTAATTATTTGCACATAAAATCTTCAGTATTAAGCTCAGCTACACATACAGAAAAACAAACAAAACAAAACACACATTATTGGCTTTTCATGCAGATGATAGATCAAAATGATCCTGCTGAGCTGTGCTACCTGTGTGACTGAAGTGACTCCCCACTGTGTCCAGAAATGGGTGTTGCTCTCTGTTTTTCACAAGCAGGTTCCATTTGGCTGCTAACCAGCCACAAAGTCAGATATTAAAAACCAAAAGCCATGAAAAATGACATAACAATGTTGCCATCTTCTCCTTCTTTGTTTATATCTACTATAATCTGAAGACAAGATGCAAGGATTTACAAACACATACATACATAGATAAACACGCTCCAATTTCTTTCATGATTGTAAAATATCAGATGATTTCTGTAAGTTGATTATTAAGTACTTTAAAAAGAAAAAAATAGTACGAGAGTAAATTCATCTTCCACAGCACAGCTGAATTAAAAGACATGAGCAGGTCCTTCTCTAATCCCCTAAACCTCTTTGGCTTATTCTACATGAACCTTGGAATTACCATTTCCCAAAAAGCAGCTCAGCTGTCATGAGAAAAGTCATAATTCTGTATCTTCAGATGTAATTTTGGTGCAATGATTTCTGTAGTTCTTTGAAATAACAGGAGAGGGCTAAATTTCAACTTTTAGTTACACTTCCAATAGTAGCTTCCCTGGGGCTGGGTCAGGGTGTTTGTACAAAAGCACCTGCCCCCATAGTCTCTGTACACCAGAATAATAGGAACTGTGGTAAGGATAGGAAAAAAACAAAACAAAACAAAACAAAACACCACAAACAACAAAAACCCCCCACAACTTTAGAGGGTTGGAGAAAAGTAATAGGAATGTGGGAATGACCCATAGTTCATAATGCCTTACCTGAACTGAGTTTGTTTTGCTCATTTACATACAGGCTTGTGAGACCAGAACACTTGTCTGGTTTCTCTAGCTACGTTAACCTGGGCCTGTGCAGCTGTGCCACCACCAGGCTCACTTCTCTGCTTTTGCCAATTCAAAACAGAAGAAAAACAAACAAATCCAAAACAAAACACCAAACAAACAAAACCACAAACAACCCTTTGAAGCTCTGAGGTAGTGGTGCCCAGAGCAGCTGTGTCCAATGGATCTGCAGCAGAACTGGGCAGAACAGAAAAAAAAGGACAGAACAAACTGAATAGAGGAAAGGATATCTTTTTCTGAAAGATACCTTTGCACAAACTTCCATGACCTTATTTTTATGCTGTCCAAACATAACGAAATTTAACTTACAGTGTGTTGGACAACTCTAATCTAAAATTACAGCAGCAATAGCTGCAATCTGCAGTTTTGACAGTCTTGGAAGGAAAGCGCTGCCTTCATGTCCTTCTAGTGTCTCCTGTCTGGATATACAGGAGACTTTGTGTAAAGAAAACTGGAGGGGAAAGGGTTCATGGCACGAAGCTGTGGCTGAAAAATGTGACTTCTAACGAAGGACTTCTGAGGGTGGACCTGCAACAGCAGCACTTCCCTGAGGCTCTACAGCTGCCCTCCCATGCGGTGAGCTTGTCCACCAAGCCCTGTGGGGCCACTAACCCACAGCCCTGGGAAGCCAGGGCACCAAACACCCCAAGCCACGGCTGGAGCATGGTCACCATGTACCACCATGAACCACCAGTGGGTAGGGCAAGTCTTGAAGAAAACAAAACAGGAGTATGGAACATGTGCCTCAGGGGCAACAAGCAAGATCTGACTGACCTGTAAATTAATAAGCATAACTGGCCATCTGGGTGAGGCCTCAACTTTGCTAGGTATTTCATTGCTTATTAGAGGAGGCAGAAAAAGAGGAAAGCATTGCAGCAGGAGAGCCAGTTCATTTGAGCTCCCAGAATGACTTGCATTTGGCAACTACCACTAGTTTTTTGCCTCAATTAAGAGTAAGCCAAGTCTCCTGCTTGCTCTGAGAAAATAAATCAAGACCAGGAGGTTTGTTTTTTTTGCTTTTTCTTTTAAAAGGCCAACCAGCTTTGTCATGGGTCAGCACAGAAACTGATGGGTGAAATTCCGGGCTGGCCAGAGAAACTGATCCCCTGGTGTCCCTGGTCCTCTCCTTCCTGACCTTGGCCTCTGGAATTATGCTCTGATCCTCTCTCAGTACAGAAGGAGCAGGACTGCTGCCCAGCAGCATCCACAGGCAAGGACTTGTCCTTTCCTCCAGCTGAAGAGATGGGTCTGAACTGGTCACTGAAAGGCTTTTTTATATGGAATGAAGGCAGGTGTGAAGGGAAGCAGGGATGGAAAAAGTGTGGCTCTGCAACCTCTCAGCCATCTCCTTGCCAGAGCTGCAGAAGAGGAGTAGGATAGGAAAACACCTCTCAAAAACTCTGATCTGTGCTTTTCAGGTGGTCTGCTTCATTCTGGGTGGCTTAAATTCTTTGCTATAAACAGTAAAGGAGAAGGATTTCAAACAGCATCTCAGGTATCACAGAATCACAGAATGATTTGGGTTGGAAGGGACTTTAAAGGTCCTCTAGTTCCAAACCTCCTGCCATAGGCATGGACACTTTCTACTGGACTAAGTTGCTCAAAGTCCCATCCAACCTGGCCTTGAACACTTCCAAGGATGAGTCATCCACAGCTTCTCTGGGCCACCTGTTCCAGTGCCTCACCATCCTCACAGCAAATAATTTATTCCTTATTTCCAATCCAAATCTACCCTCTTCCAGTTTTAAAACATTACCCTTTGTCCTATCACTACATGCCCTTCCAAAAAGTTCCTCTTCAGCTTTATCATAGGCCCCTTTTAGGTACTGGAAAGCTGCTCTAAGGTCTCCTCAAAGCCTTCTCTTCTCCAGACTATACAGCCCCAACACTCTCAGCCTGTCTCCACAGAAGAGGTGCTCCAGCTCTCTGATAATCTTCATGGCTTTCCTCTGGACTCACTCCAACAGGTCCATGTCCTTCTTATGTTGGGGGCCCCAGAGCTGGATGCAGTACTCCGGGTGGGGTCTCATAAGAACAGATTAGAGGGGGAGAATCACCTCTGTTGACCTGCTGGCCATGCTTCTTTTGCATCAAGCTTATATTTCTTCTCTGCCATCAACCTGCCAAGGACCTTTGTTAATTATAAGTTTGGCTGGAGTTTCAAGTAAGACTGAGACTACAGTCAGCTCTTTTCCAGTGTCCTTTCCTTCCCTGCGCCACCTTCTCACCAGGCCATAGCCTTTAGAGAATAAATACAGAGGTTTTCCATAGAGAATGGAAAGAATAAGGCTACAACTTTGCTTAAGCATCAGGAATAATTTGTAATTCCTGCATAGGTTTAAAATGGCAGGAAAAAGAACAAGCCAGAAGACAATTTAGAAAATCAGCTATCTATCCTGCAAACCCTTCGTAAGGCTGCCCAGCTAACATGCATTAGAAGAGGTAATCTACAGCATATGCTATAACTTCCTAATCTCAGTCTGGCTCCACAATATTAGTCCTATTTATAGACTGCAAAATGAGAGTAGACCAGAGTGATTGTTTAATCTGATATTCTGTGTAAGAGAGGCTTTAACATTCCCCTACATTAATTCTTGATACAAGTCCAAGAGTCAATTTAGCTAGTTCATTAGTTTTCAACCTTTTACAATTTGCATACCCTTAAACTTTACAATATATTTGAAGATGCTCTACAGGGATTTCAGGCCCACTGAAAATAAACTTGCTCTTCTTTGTTGCCTATCTTAGATCCCTTCAGAGTGACCTCCAGACCACCAGGTGTTCACAAACACATTTTAAAAAAGCACATTACCTTTAAAAAAGCATCCAGTCTTAATTAAAAAAAAAAGAAATTAAATTTTTAAATTGAGGAAGAATAGCCCTCCCCACAATGCCGAGTAATAAATTACCCTCATGGTTAAAAGCTCACCATTTCTCACCCGAATTTCTCTGGTTCCAGCTTCCAGACAGTGTATGCTGCATCTGTTTGCCACCTAGGCTGAAAAGCCTCCATTACCATGCTCCTCTCCTGATGTGGACTCTCAGAGAACAATTGCATTGCCCTTTCGCCTTTCCTTTGATAAGTTAAATGGATTTAGCTTCCCCCAGCCACACTACAGGGTATATTTCCCCACCCATTAATCATTCCCCATTATAATGTAAACAAAACCAAAAGGTATTAAGCACATTCTTTGTATTTCTCTGTTCATACTTATGTTACCGCCTGGTTTAAAAGACAATTTTATCTAAGTAAGTTATAGATCATTAAGCTGAAAAAAAGTTTGCCCGTTACTGCTGTTTTACCATCTTGCCCCATCTTGTCTCATTAGCAGGAACTGATTGAGCATGAAGGTGTTCCCTGGCTGTCAGTAGATAAAGTAGGTGCTCTTGGCTTTCATCTGTTCTGAATTCTCCTTGTCTCATTATCTTCACAAGGTCAGATTCTTTGACACCAGGACTGCTTGCTTAGCACTCCATTCTGGTAATTACTTGCCTGGCAACCTTAACCATAAGTAGATTGCATGTATATGGCAGCAATGAAAGTATCAGCATACAGGCCAACAGCCATATATCCATATAATACAAATACCATTAGAAATGTGTTCATTCTACTGATGTAATTGTTATGCTTCTATATTATCGCACTGCTGCAAGCACGATGTACACATTAAAATGCATGGTTTATATTACAGCACTAAAACCAAAGTTGCAATTCAGCTCTCTTTTAGGGCCAATCCCATAGCCTTTTTTCCACAAAACTTGTGAATGACTTATTCGGAAAAGGCTAAGCTGCACTTCTTTTATACCATGTTACAAAGATGTACTCAACTCCTGAAATTATAAAGTTGGTAGAAGAGTTTGGGAAATTCTGGAGGGTGACATCCATTGTTAATACAAAGACTATCCTCAAATCAGTGCAGGGTCTTCTGCAAAATAAATGCCTCCCCTTTGATCTGTTTATTGTGAAAATGCAAAAAAGTGCAGCCTGTGGTGGATGCCTTGCCCAGGTCTCCTTTTTCATCATTTTATGCCCACAAAAGTACTTTCTCTAAGGCAAATCTTATCTACACCATTCATCAAAAATAGTTGAATTGTTTTTCAGTCACTGACTTCTGCAAAGTTGTAACAATAATATTTTTGTTGTTTATGTTGCAAGAAAATCGATGAAAAGGATAAAAATGTGAATGCCTCACATTTTGGCAGAATGCCTAAACAAAAATACCTTTGTAGCACTGCAGTACAAGCTCATTTATAGCAGATTTAAACATACTCCTTCTGCTAATGCAGTTCATCCTCTGATCACCTCATCCTTCTTAATGTGTCAGCGGTATTCAGATTTACGACAAAGCTTTCAAATCACCTATTCAATGTGATTTCAAAGGTGGTGGAGTATCTAAATAAAAATCTGTCCATGAGGCACTAGGGGTAGGTATCACACTGTACTTACATCGTCCAATTTATTGATGGTGGTCATATCATCCACATTTCACAGATGGAAAAACTGATGCCCTGAGAAATTAGATGAGTTTGCATTAATCATATAGCAAGTTAGAAACAAAAATTAGACCTGCTACCTCCTAGTTTCTTAATCTAATCTGTCTAGCTTGTTTTATTTTACCCCTCTGACAGCCACAGCCCCACACTCAGATACAAACCCACATAGCTACCTTTCCACTCAGAAAGCCCTTGGTTCATTTCTGATCCTCTCCACAGCTCTCAGCCCTCTCTCCAGGCTCAGACCCATTTATCCCAAATTCAGTGATAAGTATGTTGTATGGAACCGTGTCAAAGGCTCTACGTAAGTCAAGATCTTCATATTTAATTTAAAGCTGTGCAAGATTCCCTGCTGGTAGCTAACAAGGTAACAAAATCTACTACTTTCTCCTTCTCAGTCCGTGTTTCGGTGCTTTTCCTGAATTACAATCTCTGCAGTAGTACTGCTCTCCACTCACTTTGGGAAGTTCATACTGTCTCTCCAAACCCATAAACTTTACAGATTGAGAAATGACAAACAAATCCAAAGAATAAGTACAGTCTAACAACCACATTAACACAGCTTTCCCATCATGTCTTAATTCAGTTTTAGGAAAGACGATAGCCAAGCCCATGCTTTAGTCCAGCTCCTATTTCCAAGGCAGGCCGAAAACAAGAAGCTAGCTGGTAGTTGCTCATGCATCAGTAGGTAATGGAATAACAACTGAAGTCTTTGATCCCAAGAAAAATTACATGCTTTTTGTCTGTGTGGGTTTTGTATTAATTCACACTAAAATTATTGTCACAAACAATGGAGTCACAGATTTAGAAAGGAAGAAATATGCGATTACGCCTCATGGTGGGGACTTTACACCTTGTGAGCTCACTGATTAGCCCCTGTCTCCCATTCCTCTTTGGGAAGTTGGGATCATTCATATTTGTATCGCAATGCTGAGCTTGAATGGCTCATTGGCCATTCAAGGAGAGACAAGTGCTAATGAACCTCAGTGCTGTAGTCCTAAATACCACCACAAGCTTTTCTATGAAAAAAATCTCTATTATCAAACAGAGGATTTTTTTCCTGATCTAAAATGAAAACTGTAAATGTTGATACTGTGAGGAAAATACATAAAAACAATTCATTTCAGAAAAATATATGTATTTCAGTCAGATATTGTTCTTTGAGAATAGCACTTTTTCATCAGCTGAACTCCTGGTTATTTCTAGGAAAGTCAAACATCCCAATGTGTCCAAGTCAAACCCAATCCCAAACCAGAGAGCATTAAGAACTAACATGCTTGCAGGTCTTCTTCGCCACTGCATCACAGGAAGGCTGGGGCTGAGAAGACCATTATTTGCTCAGTCCAGTGGCAGAAACACTGTAATCCCTGAAGCCCTGGCTTAGTGAGGATTGTGTCCCAGAATATTCCTGCAGAGACAAGATGTGAACCCTAGCTAGAGGTTTAGATCCCAGGACCAATCAGTGCTATGCTTGCTCCCTTAACAGCTGTGGAAAGGTTAAGTGATTGAGCTGCCCTAATGTTGCAAACCTTGGAAGCCCTGGGCTTGTCAGCTCCATGGTAATGTGAGCAGTGAGGCTGCCACAAAAAATCGGTTCCTAGGAGGCCCAGGCTTCTACACAATCTGGGCAAAAAACTCTGACATCACCAAAAACAAATTGTTTCCACGAAATGCTTTGTGGAAGTGGGATTTTCCAGCAAAATCTTGTTCTGATTGGAAATTTGCAGCCAGCTCTGCCCTGGAACTGCTGAAGTCAGTGGGGTTTGTATAATATGCTCAATATCACATTGAGTTCAGTGAAGTTTATTGCAATTAAAAAAAAAAAAAAGTGTATACAAAGATAGAGATTGTATTAACATTATTCATGGTGGTTAAAACTTAGCTCCCGCTAAGACCATCCATGTTAGTCTCATGCATGACCAAAGTCCCACCTAGGATGCTTTGTCAGACATAAGTGATGCATGAGTCCTCTGGTGGCACACTGCACAAGGGTCAGTTCATCCTATATAACATTGATAAAGTGTGGCCCTGTATCCCTAAGTTTACCCTAGAACTGCGGATCCAGCTATCTCAGCAGATTCCTCAGATGCTGCCTCTGCAGCATGTTAAGAGTTTTCCACCAGTACTAAAATCACTGACCCAGCCCAGGTTGTTTTATTTCCTCATTTGCCCAGGGAGAAAGACTCTGATACTTTTTTATTTTTGTGAAGGACAATGTATGACAAGTCTTATAGAGTCTTCTTCAGTGTAAACAGGCAATAGTTCTTAAGGTCAAACAAGTACAGATTCTCAGGAATGAATAATTAACAGTGATATACAAAATGTCAGAACTCAAGTTTCTAGGATTTGCTAAAACACAGACAAATTGGAATCTGACAAAAACAAATTGTGTTTAATAGCCCTTAAAGACGTGATCCCTGAAGCATCCTGCAGTACCCAAGTCTCCCCTTGTCCAACTTCTTTCATCTTCATTTATACCAGACAAAGACTAGGGAAAATAATGTTTGAACTTTAAGTAATAAAATCAGTTATAAAATCACTTACTTTATCACACATTAAATGCATTTTCCCACTCTTGTTTTTTTTAAACTTCCTGACTATTTTTAGTGACTGCAGTTTCCAGCCTCATAGAACCACTCCTCCCAAAGTAACCCAGTGCCACGGGTGTGCTGCCTTGAAGGCACAAAAAGGAGCAGCTCTTTTGCTCTCTGCTCTCCAAAGTGATGCCAAACCTTGTGACTGTAGGTGACACAACACTGAGCCCAAGTTTCCAAGCCAGAGACATGAGATAATATATAGGCTTTAGTTAATTCAGTCAGGTGGATTACAGTTGACTTGGAGCAAGGACACAGTGGGGTCACATATAGATAGACCCTATGGGGAAAATCATAAACCAGTGTACAGCTCTTGGTTTATGCCTCTTATGTCTGTATTTAAACCTGCGATGTCAGTTTGACGTAGGTCTCAGTCCAACTGTATCATAGGTCCATAAAAACTGAACTACTTCTTAATTATGTCAATACCAGATTAGTCTCACTGAAAGAGAAGAATCAGACCATCCACCAATGATGAAACAAAGGGAGAACATCAAATTGTTATTTATTCCACACTGGCCTTTTGGACATTTCTTGGTCGGATTTATAGACCAACCCTTCAACTTAGAGCTCTAAAACCAGAAGATCCAATGGAATTATGCAGTTGCAGAGACTGGGCAGTGAATCTAGATATGTCCAGAGTGAAAGCAAAAAATAATGAGATAGGACTGTTCAGAAGAGAAACTACACGTGAAGTCTTCTGTTTTCAGAAGGAGGGAAAAAAAAAGCCACCACAAGGGTGTTATGTGCTGCAAGAAATTTTTTGTTTTCATTTACTCACCAATATGTGCAATTTACCCTGGCAGTGAATTTAGGCTCCTCTGTTGTACACACTGCATTCAAGGAAAAGACATTTTCTCACAAACATCACTTAGCATATACATGGGAAGTATTTGCACTACGCATCAGTATTAATTAAAAGAATAATTACTTTGACACATAATCATTTGGAATATGGGAATATGCAGAACATTCAGAATTCTAAGGTGTTTCTCAGCACATTACATTGTTAGTTGATAAGCTGGGTAAGTTCTTCAGAATTTGCGCTGTGTTTTTGTTGAAGTGGCGTAAGTGACAGAGGGGATTCAAGCAGCACTCTGGATACCAAAATCTCATCTTGCTGTCAACAGACACAGTCAACCAAACAGCCAGCCAGCCAGTCAATCACATATACAACCTATATATAGACAGAAACAGCTTTAGACCTTGAACTGCAAAAATGGAGCCTCCTAGGCAGAAAGCTCAATGAAATCCTTAGAGACTGAACAAAGCATGTGACAGTAACTGCTGGTACTCACTGTCCAATGCCCCACTTCCACAATGGGGACTATAATTGCCCATCAAAAGTGTCCCCAGCACAATTTATTTTGGTTCAAAGATTAAGTGAAAGTTGAGAAGAAATATATAGAAGACGTGAGAGGTGAGGCCAGTGGGCAGAATATTAACACCTGAGGAGAACTTGCTGAAGACACAGAGTGTTTCTTTGTCTCTCAGGCAGCATTTATACAAACAAATGAAGAAAATCTCAGGGCAAAGGCTCAAGCCCATGGTCACTCACTGTGCCAGCACACTCCTTGGAGCAGTTTTGGTGTACCAAGCAGGAACAGCCCATCCTGCCCAGGTATGGCTCAGAGAACAGCACAAGCCAGGACACATGCCCAGGCAGGGAGCTGCATATAGACACCCTTGTTTCAAAGGGATCAAGAGTTTAGGCAGGTGAAAGGGAATGTATCGTGTTGCTTGGCCTCACTGCCAGAAGCCTGTCCTGGAACATTTTTCATTAGTAGAAAAGGCATGGCTTAGTCAAGCTTTTGCCAAAAGATGTGGTTTTTTTCCACATCCTTCTGTTTGTATGTCAAATTGGTATGAACTCCCATGCTCTGCAGAGGCCGTGTGTGCAGTGACAAGTCAGCTATACTCCTCAGAAACTTCTCCATACTGGACCTCCAGCTGAATCTTTATCCTCAGGCTGCAATAGATAGTTCTAGCAGTTTGTCATCAGCTCCTCTCAGACAGATGAGACTTTAGACTCATTTATCATCTTTAGCATTTTCATATTTTTGAAGCAAGAAATTCTTCTCCCTTTTGCTGTTCAAGTGTTAGTGTCATACCTTCTACAGTTCTGATAGAAAACAAGGAATACTGTGTTTCCTCTTTTTCTCATCATTCAAAATTATATAGAAACTTGTTCTCCAAACTGAAAAATATTCATATTTTATTTAAATCAATAAGATTTTTACTTTGCATGATAGATCACATGATTTTATTTTCTTACCTAACTCAGGTAAGATTCTTCTTTGTCATACACTTGGTTCATTATCTTGACATCCAGATAAAGGAAACAAATGTATTTGAATAACACAGCAGAAAACTTTTTCCATTCTGACTCCAGTCAATGTTCTTCTGTGCAGTTGCATTGGCCAGAGATCTTGCAAGGATGCTAAATTTCAGATTTGTATGGAACTTTGTTTCCAGATGTGTATGCAGTATAAAGAAACAGAATAAATTTAACTTCACCAAGTGACAAAAAGTCTAAAGAAAAAAATAAAAAATTCAGTATTTTTAACTATTCATAGATCTGGTTATTGTTACGTATATAAACATCCAGTCCTAGTTAATGTCTTAATCTCAACAACATCCTATTACTGGGAGTTCTACCATCTGTTACCTTTTATTACTATTAAACAATAGACCCTCATTTCTAAATCCATCTTTACCTTTCTAAACTGATTGTCACCACGTTTATCATGGAAACTGTTGGTATCAAGGTTGGGGACAGTAATATTATTGTCCCAAAGCTAGTTGTGTTTTATGTGGACCCTCCCAAACCATAAGGGCTTAAAGAATGCTTAGAGATGCAGAATACAGGATGAGTCTGGGCTTTGAACCTTGCTCAGCCTGAACCATGGAGTAACAATCTATTTAAGGATTAGCCAAATTCCAGTTTAGTGGTTGGGCTAGTCCTAATCACTGCCAGCCATGTCCAGGGGATATTAGCATTTCCAAGGCAGAGGCAGCCCTGGTCTCCTGGGAGGAAGCTCAGTACTCTTCCCTGGTAGAGCTAAGGGTTAGGAAGACGTAAGAGAAGATTGAGAGAGAAGATTTGTATCTGAATGGAGCCCTGTGGAAGACCCAAGAAGGGGGCTGTGTCTGAAACCAAGCCTACTTTCCCCTAGAACCAAGTTAAAATCCTCTCTCAGTACAGTTTATCTAGTGTAACTAATTATTATAACAGAAAACACCTCTGCTTAGTTGTTTAAAGCCCTTTGAGACCTGGAAATTACTGCTTCTTCAAGCAAGAATTGTCTTCTGATCACTAGCAGCAGCTGGAAATCTTCCAGACAGTAGCAAGAGTTAGTGAGGAGGAAACATGTTATAAGAATGGGCCACAGATGTGAACGCTCTCTCCTCCATTTCATTGGGCTGATCAGCTAAAGATAGTTTGCAGTTTCCTGACTGGTGTTGTCCTGAATCTTCAGACCACAAATGCGGTTGCTTCCGATCTTCTCCCTCCCTTAGAGCAACTGGGCTGCTGCTGTTCTCTCATACAAAAATGAGTCATCAAAATAGGTGTAGCATCAACCACCTCAGTCTGAACAGAGTTTTTAGGAATCAGTAACCTCTGTGTTGGAAAGATACTGGCCAAAAGCAGCTTTTAAGTTGAATGTGTTGACACTTACATCTTGTATTGCAGTCACTTATTCACTGTTGTTATACTAAACCAGGAGGAACATCATCATCTGTAAAGGTGCAAGCAGACAGATGACCCAAGAGTGTTGTGCTTTTGGGAGGTCGACGAGCCACTTTTTAAGTCGCTATTAGAACTAAATTATCAGTAAGTAGAAAAGCGTCTGAATCACGTAGACAGTTTTCACAGTTGCTGGAAGGCATTCTATTACTGCCGCCTGTCTTTGTAGTAATGTCAGCCCTATGTGTTAAGGGGGTAGTGAGAGATCTGTTCCCTGGCTCAAAGCACATACAGTGCAATACCATATGCTCCCATCAGAAAGAACCATGGGTGCTCACAACCAATCAAGATCAGTCTCTCAATTAGGCAGATCATAGGGTTCAAACACAAAGGAGAAGTGGTAACTCCCAGTGATGCACTTATTTTCTTAGCTGTGTTGTTTCTGTGTTAGATTATGGCTGAAAGGCTTTGATGGAAAAAAAAAAAAAAGTGTTTCAAGGAGGAGGTGTCACAATATGTAATTTATAAACAGTAAATTATATTGCATCATACACATTTATAATACATCCACGTGAACAGGTGCAGATACATGCAGGCTGCTTGGTCGGTGCTCTCAGATGGCTGGACACAAGCCAGCTCTCCTCTTGAAGCTGTTTAGACACAAACCGGTAATATACACAGCCTGTCATGAGGCCTTATTGACTTGAGTGCAATGCAATGTTAGCACGGTTATATAGACCAGAAATGGCTCATGTCTGGCCAGCTCAGAGGATGGGAAGACAAAGCTCACAGCTACATCCACCCTCAGGAGAGTGCACCCATAGATTTCCCTGAACTCCTCTGATTTGCTAAGGAAGATGACAACATCTGAGATACACCCAGTGACAGGAGGCATTTTCAAACTCAGACAGAGTTTAAAAGAAAGTCTTTGATGTGGGAATAAATATCTATATAGATCTTACCTCCCTTTGAGCTTTGTCTTGAATTTTTACAATGTTCATAATATGCTGATAGAAAAAAAAAAACAGTGTTGCATGTCTTCCAAGCATATGGCTCTCCTTAGAGCCAACAAGGCTTTCGTATGAAAAATGAATATGAAATCAAGACAACATTTTAGTATACAAAGTGAATTTCCTCTAACACTACGTACAACAAATAAAACGAGAAAAAAAAAAAAAGGTGGAAAATCTGTAAGGTGATCAAGCTACCAGTGAGCTTAACTCGGGCCCACAGGCTACCTCAAAGAAAAGATACAAAACAAATGAACAAACAAACAAAAATCCTCCTTAGAGATCACACCAGTCAGCCAGCCAGAAAAAAATGCCAAAGCAAAAGTGTACTGGTGCCATCTGGCTACTTCTCCTCCCTCCAATGGCTCCCTGCCATATTCCTGACCAGGATATTGGAAGAACCAGATACAGGCCACATCCAAAAAAATCCTCACAGGTTTTATACTGGGCCCAGTGGATGCTGGAGCAGGTTGCTGGGAGTCAATGTTATATAAATGTCATGCAGTGCGAACATGCCCAAGAAGGCTAATAAATGAATACTAAATCTTGCTATCTTAAAGGAAAATTGGGACTTCAGAGAAGTAAAGGCAGCCCCACATTCAAAACAATTAATATTGACGGGGTGCAGCATGTAGAAACACTAGATTTTCTCCTCTGTGTCTACTTTTCATTTCAAACTTCCCTTTTGGATCTAAAATGGGCCTGTTGCCTTGAAGAAGACGAGATTTGGGGTCACTTTGCCAGAAACTAGTCTTTACCTAAGTTGAAGAAAGCCAGGTTGTGATTATCAGACAGTTGTATTTATTTTGCCTGATATAAATGTAATCTAGGGATTGAAAGCAAAACACTACATATTCAGAAGATAATTCACAGTTTTAGATATCAACTGAAAATCAAAATATGCACCATTTGCAGTCAGCAACATTCGCGAACCACATGTATGGGGTATGTACAGCTGGTGTAGAATTTAATTTGAATGCTATTTATGTGCTATGCATGCTGCATATAAAGTAGACTGTCAACTGTTCACTTCCAAAAAAGGAAATAAAAGATACAAAAATTAAGCCTACAAACCCTGAGCACCTCAAGTTTTCAATACAAGAACAATGGGCAGAATAAGGCTTATACCTAGTTTTAATTCTCCAAGCTTTTTTCAGTTTGACACAACCTTTCATGTGCTTGGTGTATTTCTCTAAAACATTGCGTGATTTGTAATTGTTCATGTGTGGTTATGAAATTCATTTCTCTCTGAGGTACAGGAGTGATCCCTGCTTAGCAAATATATATTCCTTGGATCTTTTCAGCTTCTGCATTTTAATACAAGTAATTTATATCTGAAATAATTTTAGTGTTTTTAAAAAGTGTAAGATTGCCAGATATATAAGAAAGAAGTGCTATTTTTTCATACAACATATACAGTACAGGCTTTTGCAGTGCAAATATTCTGACACTGCCTTAATAAATAAGCAAAAGACAGGACCTCCAGTTGGAAACCAGCAAAGTTTACTTCATGTTCATTTGGTGTGAATTAACGTCACAGAAAACTGCACCCCACTATTTTAAAAGCTAGCTCAGAATGACTTAGGAAGAACTCCTGCAATTTATTTGACTTTCAAACAAAAATAAAAATAAAACCTGAACCTTTTCTTCCTTCAGTCTCCCTTTTGCCTTCTCTACAAGTATGAATTAAATTTAGTTCTATGCAGTGCCAATACCAAGGACACCACTGCTGAAAGTGGTGATAGGGATAGCGGCAAAAACATGTGGAAATGCCTCTATTTAGTCTAAAATACATCAGATGACCTCCTTTAGAAACCTATACAGAGCTTAACAATAATGGTAATACAGAGCTATGCGATAATAATTTTTGCTAGTGTCAGATGTGCTACATTTGTGCCAACAAGTAAAATAAAACGTGGCCATTTGATAACCCTCGGAGTAAATGAAGTAGAACAGTTTGAATCTTCTCCATCCAAAATGAGGTGGCCCATCCACATGGGCTGTTGAGAGTCCTTGCCACCTACCAAGTGCTTCTGGACATGCTCTGCAAGAAATCATGTGTCCCATGTAGTGACCTCAAGGTGAGAAGGGTCTTAGAAGCAATATGATCCCTCCACTGACCCATGATATTCAGGGAAGTGAGTATCCTTGCCACCACAACTGACAGTGGATATCTAATAAAGTAACAAAAGTATAAGACTAATTTAAGCCAGAATAACAAGGTGTTCTGCTATGCTTCAGCTATCAAACACCCCTGTCCTGCTTTGAAAATAGTTCCAAAATGATCCTTTTTATGTCTAAAACAGCCTAGATGGCAAAATGGGGGGGTTTGTCCCTCATTTGCAAAAAGTATTTTATGATCTGGAAAGTTAAAAAGTCTTAAGTTGATTTTAAGGAAATGCTACTTTGGCATAAACACAAATAAAACATGCATTTGTAGCCCAGAAACTGAAATTACTTCCATAAGCAACTATTGCATTTCGGTCTTTCCCCTTAAATATTCTAAGAACTGTAGATTAATTTGGTAAATCTACATAGGATTCACATTCATTGGAGAAGATTGGGGGTTGGACTAGATGACCTTCAAAGGTAACTTCCAACCCAAAATATTCTATAATTCTGTGATTCTATGAGTAGCATAGTAAAGACTACTCTTCAGGAGAGCAGACTTCAGTTTATTCAGACATCTTATAGGTAGGATCCTGTGGGAGGCAGCTCTGAAGGGTAAAGGAGCTCATGAAGACATCTTCGAAGACAGCATCCTCCAAGAACAAGAATGGTTCATGACAATATTCAGGTAAAAAAGGTAGATGTACAAGGATACAGGCTTGGCTAGACAAGGAATATATGGCAGCTCCAATGTAAAAAGGCTGTATATGAGAGGTGGAATCAAGGACAGGCTACAAAGGAGAAATGTACAAATGTTGCCTGGCCATGTAGGGATGATGTTAGGAAAGCCAAAGTTCACCTAAAGTTGACCTTTGCAAGAGATCTCAAGGGCAACAAGAAGACCTCCTACCACTGTGGTAGTAGTAATAAAAGGCTGAACAAAGAAAATGTGAGCTCATTTCTGAATGGAGCAGGTGATCTAGTGATAGTGGACACAGAGAAAACTGAAGTACTCAATGCCTTTTCTGTTTCAAGCTTCCCCAACAAAGTCTTGCAGGCCCCTTTGCTTAGAAAGTTTGAGAAGAAGAACTATCAGCAGTGGTTGAGGATCCATTCAGGGATTATTTAAAACTACTTGACCCATACAAGCCCATGGAACTGATCAAGCTGTATCCAAGGGTAATGAGAGACCTGGTAAATGTCCTTGCAAGGTGATTCTCTATCATTTATTCTAAAATTGTGGAGACTGGAAGAGATCCATGACTTCTGGAGAAAGGCAAGAGTTGCACCTATCTTCAGAAAAGGCCAAAATGGCCATGCAAGGAAACTACAGGCCAGCTAGCCGCACCTTGGTGCCTGAAAAAATTGTAGATAAATAAACTTGGAAGACATTTCTGGGCACATGAAGAAGATGATTTGGAACAGTCAGCATGGATTTACTAAAGTCTTTATGCCCAACAGACTTCATCGTCTTTTACGATGAAATGACTAGTATGGTGATCAACATGATCGGTGGATGTCATTTACCTCTATTTTATAATAGCAAGGCTTTTGAAACTGCCTCCTGCAATATTCTTATATCCAAGTTAATATGTTTTGGTTTGGACAGCAGACAAGTAGATATGTGAAAAGCTAGTCAATGGTTGGGCTGGTTAAAGGGTTGAACTCCACCTGGAGGCCAGTTACAAGTTGAATACTGCAGGATCTGTACCAAGCTTGTCCTGTTTAACAACTTTATCAGTCACCTGGAGGAGGCCACATAATGTGCTCTCATCTTGTTTGCAGATGATACTAAACTGGTGCCTGTCTGTATGCCCAAGAGCAAGGTCAGCATCCAAAGGGACCTAGACTGGCTGGAGGAACAGGCCAACAAGAACTCTGTGAAATTTATTAAAGATAAATGCCAAGTCCTGCACCTGGGAAGAAAGAACCCATTGCAGTGATACAGGCTGAAGATGCACTGGCTGTGGAGCAGCTGGAAAGGACACAGGGGTTTTGGTAGACAGCAAGCTGAACACGAGCCTGCTGTGTGCCCTGGCAGACAAAAAGGCCTACAGCATCCAGGACTGTATCAACAGCAACAAGGCTAATATATCAAGGGGAGCGATTATCCCCCTTTGCTCAGTAGTCCTTAGATGCCATGTACAGTACTGTCCCCAGTTTTACCCCTCCTGGTACAAGGAAGACATTGATCAAACAGAGTGGGTTCAGCAGAAGGCCAGAAACATGATCAGCATCTGAGGAAATTGTCCTCTGAAGATAAGCCACGGAACTTGTGCTTGTTCAGCCAGGAGAAGAGAGCATTTCATAACAGCCTTCCAGTACCCATGAGGAGGTTCTCAAGAAGAGGGATCCAGGCCTTTACATGTGTGTGTGACAAGAGCATGAGCAGGAGTTTTGACTGTAAATCTGAATTATTCTGTGATTTTGCAATTAATATTGATTTAAGATGTAGCCATTATTATTTAATTTCAACTTATGTATGTGTAAGGCAAAATCATTCTTGTGGGGTGGACAGAAAACTTGGCAATCTCTTGAATTTCTATCTTATAATTTCTTTCTACAGAAGGACTTACCTTCACAGAACACAGTGGGCTTCCTTCTCACTTCTTCTCAGCCAGAAGTATTTCCCAGCTTCTCCATCTCTTTTTCACAACAGCCTTCATAGCCTAAGGTTCAGAAGTTTATGCCACCCCAGATTATACTAAGCAAACAGGGGGCTGTCCCAGCAGTCCCCCAGATTCTTCTAAATCTTTTAAAGCTTTGGAGCTTTAAGGGCTTTAGGAACAGGAAGGAATCACTGAACAAAAACAAAGCATGTCTTGCTCTCTGTTGTGCATTGTTTTCCATGTTCCTCACTTATAAAGTTTAAGTCCTTGGAATAATAAACAAAGAACTATGATAGGAATAGTAAAAATGTGCTATTATTCATACAGTATGCAGGATTAGGGAGACCACATGTGGAAGGCTGCACCCAACACTGAGATCTATACTTGGAAAAGGATGCTGATTAGGATACAGATTGAAAAAGGTTCAGAAAACAGTTGCAATTCATGGTCTGGAAAACCTGCCTTACAATGACAGAATAACACAGCTTGATATGGTTTCTCTAAGAAGAAGATACTGGAGCTCTTAGAGCCTAGGAGACATTTCTGTTAGTAAGAAATCTGTTCTTTCCAGTAGACAAAGGCATAACAAATCGGAGTTAGATGTGTCTATGCAATCACAGGGCTATGACCTCTAGGATTATGAAGACATTGTGAGATGGTTCACATGGCTAGAGTTCTGCACAGGAGTTACGGGCTCTTCAGATGGGACAGGCCAGGAAGACAGTGAGAGGAAGTTGCTCTTTATGTTAAAGAGCAGCTGGAGTGCATGGAGCTCAGCCTCAGGACAGGCCAGAGCCAGCTGAGAGCTTATGGTTCAAGATTAGCAGGCAGACTAACATGGGTGTCATTGTAGTTGGTATCTGCTACAGGGGACCTAGTGATGGAGGACACAGAAAAGGCCAAGGGGCTCAATACCATCTTTTGCTCAGTCATTATCTGTAAGACCAGTCTTCAGGAATTCCAGGCCCCTGCTACCAGAGTGAAAGTCTAGAACAAGAATCACTTACTCCTGTTAGAGGAGGATCAGGTTAGGGAATACCTAAACAAACTGAACGTACACAATGAGGCCTGGGGAGCTGGCTGATGTCATTATGAGGTCATTATTTTCCTTGAAAGATCTTGGTAACTGAATGAAGTTCCCAAAAAAACAAAGCAAAGAAATATCAGTCCTATCTTGAAGAAAGGCAAGAAGAAAGATCTGGGGAACTAAAGGCCAGACAACATCATCTCATCCCCTGGGAAGATGATGATTAAATTCCTCCTGGAAAAAAATTATAAACAAAAAAAGTGATTGGTAATAATGAACATGAATTTATGAAGAGGAAATCGTGTTTAACCAGACAGATAGTCTTCCATAGTGAGATGACTGGCTTGGTGGATGAGGTGAGAGCAGTTGATATTGTTTTCCTTTACTTCAGTAAGCCTTTTCACACAGTCTCCCATAACATCAGCATAGATAAGACGACAAAGTAGATGTTACATAAGTACACAGCAAGACGGATTGAAAACCAGACAAACAACTGAGTCCAGAGAGTTGTGGTCAACAGCACAAAGTTAATTCAGAGTCAAAACATTAGTGATGAGGTTCAAAACTGGTGCAAATACTATTTAGCCTCTTCATTAATGACCTGGATGCTTGGACAGAGTGATACTAAACTGGGAAGAGAGTCTGATACATATGGTTGTGCAATCATTCAGAGGGCCCTGGATAGGCTGGAGAACTAGACAGAGTGGAACCTCATGAAGTTCAAGAAAGGGAAATACCAAGTCTTGCACCTAGGGAGGAATAGCCCAGGCACCGGTATATGCTGCGAGCTGACCAGCAGGAAAGTAGCTCCACCAAGAAGGACCTTGGGGACCTGGTGGATAACAAGCTGACCATGAGCCCGCAATGCAGCAAAAAAAGGACAGCAGTATCCTGGGCTACATTAGTTCCCAGCAGGTAAAGGAAAGTGATCTCTCTCCTCTACTCAACACTGGTGAAGCACATGTGTGGAAATGTGTCCAGTTCTGCGCTCTACAGTATAAGAGAGATACGGACTTTCTGCAACAAGTCCAGTACAGGGCTACAAAGACAGTTAAGGGACTGGAGCATCTCTTTCTTGAGGAGAGGCTGGAAGAGCTGGAACTATTCAGTGTGGAGAAGAGAAGGCTCAGGGGGATCATATCAACAGCTATAAATATCTGATGGAAAGAAATGAAGAAGAAGGAGTCAGACTCTTCTCAGTAGTGCCCACAAACAGGACAAGAGGCAATGGACATAAAAACAGGAAAGTCCATGTGAATAAAAAAAACCCACAAACCACCAAACAAACAAACAAAAACAAACAAAAACCAAAAAACCACATTTTCTTACTGTGAGGTTGGTCAACGTTAGAACAGTTTGCTCATGGAGTCTGTGGAGTCTCCATCCAGGGAGATATTCAGAATGCAACTGGAAATGGTCCTAGGCAACCTGCTATAACAGATTCTGCTTGAGCAGCAGGTTTGAATCTGATGACCTCCAGAGGTCTTTTCCAGCTTCCACAATTCTGTGAGTCTCTGAAGTTTCAATAGGTCACAAGTGACCTGTATACATTTCATTTAGAACTTATGTAAAATGTTAATAGTGAGGGTAATTAGACTGCTAAATTTTTTCAGTCACTCTGATAGCTTCTCATCAGTTGAAATCTCTGAATCAAGAGAAAAAGTCTGGTTGAAAGGATTGCTCCAGCTCACCCAGGAACTAGAATTTATTTCTAACCGGCACAGAAGAAAAATTCTGCAGTCTGTGTCACACATAAGTTAGATCAAAATGTACAACTTTGTTTATCAATGTTGGCCTGCTTCTCTTTGGTTCTTCCACTGAACCTGCTCCAGCATGCTCATATACAGAGATTAAATTATTATGAGGGTGTTTCCTGATTTTAAGATCTGTGAGTAGCTGAACACCAGTTCTCTAGACCGCAATGCGTATTTAAATGTAAGTTTTAGCATACTTGAAGTGCACGTGCAAATTTTTGTAGATATAGCAGGTGCATTTAAATGAATGTGAATTCCCTTTCAAAGTGTAGATGACACTTACATTGTAATAAATTTTGTATACAAGAATTTCAGAAGAGTTGACGAAGAAGCTCAATATTGTCTATAACTATGGAATACCAGAAAAGTTCAAGTTGGTTAAAAATAAGGTAATATCATGCCCACATCTTAAACAAAATTACTGAGCTGATTGTAAATCTGTCAGCCTCACAAAAAAAGAAGGCTGATTTTATTAAAGGAAAACATGGCCGATGAACTGAACACCATTCCAAGTGCAGTTCCTTTGAACACATAAACGGGGAATATCAAGTAGGAGAAAAGAGCCTGATATTCAGGCTCGGCATTCAAGTGGCCAGTCAACCACTGACCTGAATGAGCGCAGCTGGAGCACAGTGTCCAGTTCTGCTGCCTGCTCCTCAGGAGGGTAGCCAGAAACATGGAAAGGGTTCAGAAATGAACCAGAAAGAGTCACTAAGGAGTGTTTTATCACTATAAACTTAAGGAACTGCCTTTAACGAGTGTGAAATTGATGGCTCAGTTATGTTATTAGAAGTGATCTTCAGTCTAGCAGAGGAAGGTATAACAATGCAATGCCAAGGAGCTGAAAACTAGCCAGGTTCAAACCAGGAGAAAGTTGCATGTTTTAATCATTGAGAACAGCTATCATTGGAACAATTTATCTAAGACCATGGTGCATGAACATAGGAAACTGAAATATTAAGATTTTTCTTTCCTGTAGACATGATCTAGTTTAAACAAATTAATTCTGTGCTGTCTTGTGCATCACACAGGAGGTCTGATTAGATGCTCGCAGTGGTTCTTTGGTCTTTTAACTGAAATCTGTACTTTATGACTCTTTTGCCCTCCTCTAGACTGTCACATGCATGCAAATGCTGCTCACACAAGTGCACAAGCCCACAACAGTTACCAGAGGATGAATTGCACGCTCCCTTCTTGTCACTGTAACCCACATGTTTTGTACTGCAGTGTTTGACTTTGGCCCAAAGAACGAGTGAACAGCTGTTGTTTAGACTCATTAAGAGCCAAGGAGCCCGACAGAGGTCTGCTCCACACATCGCCTGTGCATGAGCGGATCAGTACGGCGCTACAGGAGCACAACCCAACAGTCCTTTCCAAAAGGCATGTGCCAGCACCACTTCACAACACACTTCCCCACACTTTCCCTTAACAGGCACAGACCATCACCATCTTCATCGCTTTCCTACCGTTAACACAGAAAAGACCTTCAAATGCTTGTAAATGAACTATTAACTTAATTAAGAGAACTGATGCTGAATTAGAGTTGCATATTTGTCATTTGGACCTCTGGGTCTGCCCTGACGCAGCCTTTTCCTGACGGTGCCATATTTTGGGACTCAGTCAACTCTACCTGCTGGTTGTTGCCTGAAAATGTCTTGTGCAAAACAATTGACTTAATGCCTCTTGTCTGCTCTCCTCTTGGCAGAGCATGTGTCCATCTGGAGTTACAATCTCCTATGACCACCAGGCTACCTCTCATGACACAACCGATATTCTCACAGATACGCAGACTGTTTCTATCAAGTGGTGGCAGCTCCTAGGGCATTCTGGTCCTGCCTTCTCCCTTCTTTTTATTTTTGTAAGTATTCAGTTTCTCTGGGTTTATAACAGATTTTTTGTGTTGTTCTCGCAAGCAAAATCTAAGCTTCTGTTAACTCTGTTTTCACTGGCACCATTCTGTAATAGAAGTACTAACCGTAGCCAGAAGTTGATTCTGTAGCCCTTTTTTAAAATAAATACTTTATTATTTCAGTGATAGTTTTCAGCAAATGGACTGAAGTAAATGGGAACTAAAGGGTGTTCACTTAAGCCTGAACTTTACTGCAAACTGCTAAGCCCATGTCCACTTAGCTGAGATCGTGTGATGCAGACAGACCAGCAGGAAATTACCAGAAATACAGAAATCTCCTGTTTACTTGTAGCCAGGCTGTCTCAGGGAAGTGAGAACAGGGAGGACAGTGAGGTTTCTTGAACACTTCAGTAAACAATCTATGTCAAGTTTTATATAAAGGGGTACATCCCTTTATAGGGATGCACCAGCTGTGTCACCTGTGGGGTGACAGTCTTTATGTCCTTTTGCTTTAATTGATCTGTAAGTGTTGCAGAAATTATAATCCCTAACACTGTTTGAACACTCACAGTTTCTTTGTAGCCATTACAATGACCCTATCGCATTTCTCTTGGATTTTCCAGTTCCCAGATTATTTCTTTGTGGATTTTTTTTTTAATTTTATTTTTAGTAAACCTTTTTCTGTAACTGCTTAAGAATCACAATACAGACTGAAATAAAATCCTATGAAATTGTAAAATAAACATGGTGAATATTGTGAAATAAAATTTTGCCTGTTCTGGTCCCTTCATTCAACTGGCAACAATTTTTGGAAACAAGCTGTTCTGTCTACCCTATGCTAATACTTTTCTTTCTTCCAGAGTTTCATTTCAGCAGCAGTTCTGGCAGCAGTTGTCCACCTTTCATTTGAAATTGGATGGATTTCTGTTTTCCTTTCAATATAGCATAAACATAATCTAGCACTAGACTTTGTTAGGTTGCATTTCTATCAACTACCAAACCTCAGTCAAGTTTGTATGCAATCTACAGCATCACTTATTTGGAGCTGAAAGAAAAAAATTCTATAATCCCAAGATAGAAGCTGCCGGCTCTTGTTAGTGATGGCACTAAGTTATGTATGGTCAGTCTCTGATCGTAAATGCCTTTACCATTGACTGGTAAGGTAAAAAAGTTTCAGTCCAAGGGCTGAAACCAATGACATTGAGTTTCTATTTGTACCTAAAATTAATGACCTTCTGAACTGTCTGGTTCAACCAGTTCAGTAGGACAAACTTTCCTTCGCCATTTGACGTCCAGGGAAATTGTGCATCCTTCACTTATCAGATGAAATGGTCCCAGCCATGAAGGTTCCAGCTTTTAGGCTGTATCTGCACACATAGGTACAGGAGGTGGGAGTAGTGTCTAGTCCCCAAGGCAAGGTGGCACAGACTGATGGATACCCACATCACCAAGGCCACACTTCTCTTCAGTAGAGAGGCTTCAACCAGAGCATTTGATCTCTGTCTTCTCAAGCCCCTGGTGTCCCCAAGTTGTCATTATTAATTTCTGTTTCTTTTGTCAGTTTACAATACCTAAAATAATAAGAAAGATGAAATAATATAGGCAGCCCACACAGCATGTGCACCATTAAACTAAGAAAAAACAGAACATGCTGACAGATTTGGAATATGGAAACACAAAGCCTTCCAGGATGGTCTGAGAAGACTATGTAGCATGGAAGGAGCCAAACCTAGTGTAGTCCATATTGCCCTTTGGGCACGAACTGACATAGAATCATAGAATAGTTTACTCTGGAAGGACCTTTAAAGGTCGTATAGTCCAACCCCCCCTGCAATGAGCGGGTTGCTCAAGGCCCCATACAGCCTGGCCTTCGATGTTTCCAGGGATCAAATTTTTTTCAGTCTCTCAGAATCACAGAATGGTTTGGGTCAGAAAGGACCTTTAAATATCATCTAGTTCAACCCTTCCTGCCATGGGCAGGGACATCTTTCACTACATTAGGTTGCTCAAAGCTCTGTCCAACCTGACCTTGAACATGCCCAGTGGTGGGGCATCCACCACTGAGAACTCGGTCCAAGTGTCTCACCACACTCATTGTAAAAAATGTCTACCTTATGTCCAATCTAAATCTACCCTCCTTCACTTTAAAACTGCTGCTCCTTAGCCTGTCGTTACAGGTCTTGGTTAAAAGTCTGTCCCCACCTTTCTAATAAGCCTCCATCAAGTACTAAAAGGCTACAAGAAGGTCCCCACAGAACCTTCTCTTCTCTAGGATGAAAAACCATGATTCTCTCAAGCCTTTCCTCACAGGACAGGTGTTCCATCCTTCTGATCATTTTTGTGTCCCTCCTCTGGACCCTCTCCAATAGGTCCATGTCTTTCCTGTACTGAGGGGTCCAGAGCTGGATGGAGGACTCCACTTGGGGTCACAGCAGATACAGTACTCCACATGGGGTCACCTCCTTTGACCTGCTGGTCACGGTCGTTTTGAGGCAGCCCAGGATATGGCTGGCTTTCTGGGCTGCAAGTGTACATTGCTGGTTGATGTCTAATTTTTCATCCATGAGGATCCCCAAGTCCTCTCATCAGGGCGGCTCCCAATCCATCCATCCCTGGTCTGTATTGGTACTGGAGATTGCCCTAGCCCAGGTGCAGGACCTTGCTCTTGGCCTTGTTGAACTTCATGAGGTTCACAGGGGCTCACTACTCCAGCCTGTCTCTTCCCAAACTCTAGATAGTGGCCAGCTAGAATGGTGGAAAGCAGAGGCAGGATGTGTACTAGCAACTAAACAGTGTGCACAGTCCATGCTCTGGCTCACTCTCTGCCTTTTATTTTCCTTTACCTAGAAGCATTGTCTACATGCTGAAACTACAGTGAATATATTTTTTACTTTTGTGTCTTACTATATCAACATCTTTCCCTTTCAAAAGAAAAAAAAAATGCACCTTGTTTAAATTTACAGTAAAGTTAGGACTTCTATGTGAAAGCTCTTAGGTTCTGTGATCTATCGTTTTCAAAATGTCTTCAAGCACGATGCAGTAGGTGCCCCCCAGGCTGACTGCAGCCACTAGGATGTTCCCATCTGTCCTGCCATCTTTTCTGTAGCAGACGGAGACCAGATGTTCAAGGAATTAAATTCACTAGGACAGCTGAACTCCTTCTCGTGCCTCCAGAGCCCAGCACAGGGAGAAGTACACCACTACTGTGCCCATCAAAGCTGAGGTGAGGACAGGAGGGTTGATAGCACCATTTCTGCCCATGCCTCAGTTTGTTTGTTAGTGCTCAATTTCAAGTCTTAAATGTTTCCTTTGCTTTCGGATTGAGCTTCTCAACACAAAAGCAAGTTATCACGAGGCAGATCATGAACTACAATAATTCCTTGTGTGCCCATTTACCCCTGGTTAAAGCTCCTGATCCCATAAATGCATAGGCAGTCATTTACCCAAACCCACATTTAGCATAGGATGAGAATCTGTAGCCACAGCATGTGAATGCAGAGCTGACAGCATCCAAATGTGTACATGGTCTTTCCCTATGATTTCTCCTTATGTTGCTGCCTTTACAGTCTATTTGTCTCCTGCTAAGCAGTTGCCCATTAGCCCATAGGACTGCTGCATCTGCTCTTGCTGCCGCCACTCTCCTTGTCAAAATATCTTTGCGCATGATGTCTCTCTCTCTTCTCCCTGTTTCTGCTATGGTCTGGCTTAACCCCAAAGGAAAGATCCTAGTCAGGTTCTTCTCTCTGCTAACTAAAAACCACTTAAACATTTAAGTGCCTCAAAAGCAAGCACTGTTACTTGCTGTTGTCTATCTTCCTTTCTCCAGCTACCCACAGATAGAGAGTTTAACCTTCTGGAGCTGCCTTAAGAAGAGTTTCAGCTCTGCTGGGAGTTTTAACCAGTTTTCCATCTGACTCAAGGTCCTGAGTTTGCTGTAACTGCTGTATCCCATGTTGTAACTCACTGCAGAGCCCTGCTCCTCTTGGGGTTTGGGTACAAGCGCTCCACATACTGCACCAGGCAGGAGAGCCACAGGCTCCCATGGGCTCCTACCAGAGCCTTTGGTACAGGTTTTCTCTGGGAAGAGGCACAGATTTTGGATGGAGTGCGTTGTGTGCAGGCAGCAGGGCAGAGCAAAACATGTAAAAGGGCTCAGAAATATTCACAAACAAAGGATGAGGCAGGTTCTGAGTGTGTCTAATAGCCATTTCTAAACATACCCTAACTGGGGTGAATCTCTTGATGAGTAAATCCAGGAAACACAGGGCACAGTATCTCAGACTCCTGGCCCATGTGCCCAGAGTAAAGTGTAGCCATCCCTCCTTGCTGAAGGCCCTTGGATGAGGAGTTCGAGTGTGGGCACCAGGGGAAAAGACCCTCCCTTGGTCCACCCTATAACCAATTTGATAATGGACAGATTGCAAACTCAATGAAGTATACTTTTCCTGAAAGAAATGCTGCCAAAGCATTAACTGGATGGCATTGAGACCAGCAAAGCTTATTAGAAAGGCTCAGGGAACATACTATTTTAAGGGTAAAAAAATAAAGTGGCTTAGGGACAGGTTCTGATGTGGTTCCCTGACGGTGATTTGTACATCCCACAGTCTTACTCTGGGACTGCACCAGTGCCACCAAGATCAGCCACTGGCACCAGCTGAACAAGAACCATTTGTGCCAGTTTCCCAGTGGGAGTGACTGATTAAAGCTGGTCGAGCTTGCTCTGTCCAGAGCAGGTGTGAAGCAAATTTGCCCTGACTCAGTCAATTAACTTTATCAGAGAATCAGATCCAACAGTGTGAATATGATAACAATGTGGTGTAGGCTGCATGCTTCTCACTGTTGCTGGTCTTACACTGCTGACATAATTCTGAAGTTATCGCTAAAAATGGTGCCCAAATCTTGTGATGTGTGAGCACTAGGATCCAGATTCATCCCATGCATGGGCAGAAGGTTAGCAAGCACACTGAAACTACACTCCTCCACACTGTGGGTTCATCTGATACACAGGAATAATTATCACTGCTTGTCACGAAATATTACACGGAGGCACCCCAAGGTTAATTTAAGGGACAAGAGAGTCCACAACAACTTTTATTAAACCAATGAGAAACAGGGTTCTTGCACTCCACAAGTGACTTAAATACAGGTTCGGATTATCAGTTGAGGAAATAATTTGAAGGGGCAGCAACTAATACAACAGCGGTCCACAGTGTGCATGCACGTGGCTGCACCAAAACAATGCCGGAGCCAGCCTTGGGTCCCGGAGAAGCACACACTTGCCAAACACGGTGCAAAAGAGATGCACGTACTCGTAGTGAGTACGAGAAGTGTGCACTCGCGATTCCGCGAGGGTAAATTTATAATACACTCGCAATTGTGCGAGGAAATAATTTACTTACCCGTGCCAGTGTGCACGGAATCCTACACGTGCTTATCTGAAAGCACGGGAGGAAAATACACTCGCGGTTGTGCGAGGGGCTCTCAGCGGCCACTCGCGACTGTGCGAGGATTAATTTAAAGTACCCGTGCAAATGTGCACGGAAAATATATGTGCAAATGTGCACGAAAAGTATAAATGTACTCGCAATCCTGCGAGAAGTTTTACTTACACACGTGGCGGCAGGGCAAGTGGAGTCTCCATCCCGGGGAGCGGGGGGGGCCCGTGGCTCCCGGCAGCAGGGGCCAAGCTCGTGCTCCGAGGGACCCGCACAATGGGCCGAGTCGCCGACGAGCGTCCCGTTTTTATAGGCTGATCAGACCTGGCTGGAGTCACTCTAGAAGCTTCTCTGCACCCCCACACTGTCTGTGGGTGCCTCTGAAGCCTTCCAAACATCCCCCATACTGGCCGCAGGCACCCAGCGGCTCAGTGGCGCCTCGGCACTCCCTTCTCCTAATGGGCCTGGGTGGTGTGCTCTGGGCCACACAAAAGAAGCTGTTAGCCTCAAGTAGCTGAGAAAGAGGGAGATGTGCCTACTCCAAACTGGGAGAGAGAGAGGGGGGTTGCATTCCGCCACACTGCTGAAAGCATTTGAGTCTTTGTTTCATCTTTTGGAGGAGTTACTCTGCTGTTTGAGTTTTTTTACTTCAGGTGAACAATACAGAGAACCTACCCTAAGAAGTGGAGGAATCCTGAAGGAAATCATATGCTATGGTACAAAAAAAGAAGCCAAATTTAGCAAAGCAAAACATGGACTGAGCAGCTAGATGCCCAGATACCCAAAGATCAAATCTGATGTGTATCACATAACACAAAACATATGTCTCCAGGGTGACTTGGGTTTATCAGAGCCAATGTCAGTGTTGGAGCTTTCATCTCCCATCCTTCTGTCATTACACCAGGAAATTCCTACAGAATTTCCTGTGGTCACAGCTAAGAGAGGGAGGCAGGGAAAATCCCATGCCCTGTTTGGGAAGTCTAAAATCTGTGTCTCGGGGAAACTTCAGCTGTTCAAGCCAACATCCCTCCAAGTCTGATGGCTGGTGAGACTAGTATAAGGTTAACCTCAGTGAACTCACCTCTCAGAAAAACAGCATGTCATTCTCCAAGAAGGTCTTCATTCAGAATTATTGACAAGAAGTAGGTAACCAACCAATACATTAAACGGGGCTTCTTTCCTGTGTTAATCTGGTCTGATGCTTTATGTAGGTGTGTATAGGGCCAGGAATGTGAAAAGGCTGCCTATGCCCTTTCCCTGACAGTGCCTCAGCTCACAAGTCCCCAGATGCAATCTTACGTGTTTTGTAGATCAGATGCACCTAGCCTTGCCTCAAGCCACACCATTTGTTCTCATGCCCATTTAAACTCAAATAAATCAAACTGTTATCCAAGCGGATGATCAGTGAGAGCAATTGGACAATAATGAAGTAAATCAGTTTGAAATATGTTCAGAACTTGATGCAAACTTGCCTCTTCAATAGTGACTGTCACCTTGGTGGATTGAGCCTGCAGGTACATGGAGCCCCTTGCCTCCAGGAGTCCTCTCCTGGAATCATCAAATAACTCTGGAAAGGAAACATTGATAAGTCTCTGTGACAGTCTAAGATGTCACTAAGGATGCTAAAAGCTTTTGTCAGCCCTCAAGCATTCTCTGGTCAGGCAGTCTTACCCTCAGAGAGGAAGTTGTGTGGAAGCTTTGTGGTACCTGGACTATTCTTGATAATTGCAAAATACTCTGAAAGCCGAAGTTCCTCACGAAACTGAACTGTAAGTTTTTTCTCCCATGGGTAGCATGTGGTCTCTGACCTTATCCCAATCTGCTTTCCAGCTGAGCTATGGCAGTAGGTCTACTAATGCTAGGTTTGAGTGAAGGACTAACTGAGCTACCAGCACAATGTAGAGGAACACCAAGGTTGCTGTAAGCACCCTTGTCAGAGCTCAGCAGCTGAACCTCTCAGGAGCACCTCAGGGTCCCTGCCACACGTGCTTGTCCCTCTTCGCTTTTCCTTCCCTTGCTGTTGTGGCTGCAGTGAGGTGGAGTCCTCCAGTTCACATCAGCAGCCCTCTGCCCATGCAGAATCAGCAACCAGACTGGAACCATCACTGGCAACATCCTCCTCTCTGGATCAAAAAGCAAGGTCAAATCCCATTGCAATGGTTTGGCCAAAAACTTTGTGAGCAAGTGTCAGAGCTAGGCACTGTTACAAGGAGCTTTCCTCTGCTTTGTGATCTCTACTGTTATTAGAGGATCCTGTCACATTTGAAACCAAGCAAGTCCATATGGTATATGAAGCAAGCAGTCAAACAATCAAGCAAGTGCAAGCAAGCAAGCAAAAAGAAAAAGCAAGCAAGCAAGAAAGCAAAATCAAGCAAAAGAAAGAAAGAGGTAAAAAAGAAAAGGGAAGGAAGGAAGGAAGGAAGGAAGGAAGGAAGGAAGGAAGGAAGGAAGGAAGGAAGGAAGGAAGGAAGGAAGGAAGGAAGGAAGGAAGGGTCACATACTAATGAGCCATGCTACTTCTACTTTTTTGTTATATGCCATCTCCCCAGACCTAGCCTGTAGCCAGAATCACTGCATTGTACTACAGTGAAGGCAAGTAGAAATAATACACACTAGAAAAATTAAAAAAAAAAAAAATCTAAAACAAGGGAAAAGTTCTCCTACCTGGTATTATGTGCAATTCCTGGCAGTTTAAGAGTGAAACATGAGCTGATAGCTCTGTTTATGTGAACATGCTATGTCTGAGAGGAAGTTACTCTCACAGGTTCTAAACTTCGTGACAGCAAACCTAATTCTGAAAAAAGCACCTACCACACCTGATTACCATAACCAGGAGCACACTCCTTTAAATCAAAAGTCAGTTGAGTTGGAAAAGGTTTAAGTTTTTTCAATAAATTACTTTTTATAATGACTATAAAAGTTATATAGTACACAGAGTCTTGCTAGAGGTAGATACTTTACTGTACCTGAATTGCAAGGAATTCTTCCCTAGACATAAAGCTGACAATCAGACATCTGAGTGTGTTTGAAAAACATCGTCTACCAAAGATTAAAGTATGAATTCAGCAAAGTAATCCATGAAGGAAATTCTTTGTTCTTTCTTGTTACTTATCATGGCAACTGAAGGGATGCAATGGGAAATGAGCTTATACTTTAATTCAAAAATAGTTGAAATGTAGGAAGAATCTGAGAACAAAATTATTTTTCACTGTTAAATATATGGATTTTGATTCTTACTAAAATGTATTTCAACACAATTTAAATTTTATGCCTGTGATAAGTTATTAAACATATAAAATTGCCTTATTTATAGAGTATAAGAGCATTGCTAGAGATAGTGCCTCCATTTTTCAATGTAGCAACTAAGATGTGCATAGATTCTAGATGATCTTTTAATTACAGGGGGAAGAAGGGAATTGCTAGGATTAAAAGGAGTTTGTTATTCTACAAAGAAGGGAACAAAAGGAGCAACGATTCTAAATCAGCAAAAGTATTGAATTGTATTTCTTTTTAAGAAAAATAAAGCACAGTTAGGAAAAATAACCTTGTAGTAAGAATTGCTGAGAGAAGGTCATAAGGAAGGTTGAGGAAGAGAAAACTAAGGATGTGAAACTGAGCATATCTCTGTGATGTGCATCATGGGGAGGAAAGGGAATTAACTAATGAACTTATCCAAACTACTGACAATTCTTGTAAAGTGTTCTGGAGAATTAGCGGGCTCTAAGATGTCTGAAAAGAAAGGGGATCATGTTACTGGTCTTTAAAAATGGCAAGGAAAGGAGAAGAGAAAGAGTGAACCTGTCATCTACCATCTGCTAAACCTAACTTCAGTCTGCAGTAATATAGAGGAAAAAATATATTAAAAGGTAAAATGCCTAAGCACTTAGGGAAGAATGAATCCACAACCAATAAACAGCATGGATTTATAAAGAAAGGAAGAACGGCACATGCAAGCATTTTTTCTTCTTATAATTGCAAAGTGGTGACTGAAGGGAATATAGTAGGTGTAATGTAGGTGCTTACTAACATATGGATTTGGATGTATGGGCTTCTGTAATTTGAATAGGATGTAGCAGTGTGACCAAAAAAAATCCAATGTAATTTCTGGGCTTCTAACACAGAGACATCGTGTCATGTACCAGGGAAGTGATAGATGTCTCTCTCAGTATACAATACTGATGAGATAGCATCTCAACTGCTTTCAGATTTAAGTACTTTCAGTATCAATAAAGGTGAACTGGAAGGAGTTCAAGAAGCATGGAACGAAAAAGAAAGGCCTATAGAAACTGGCGATGAAATATTAACTGAAAATAAATGTCTATAGCCTAGCCAAACAAGAGTGGGAATAGTAATCTCAGTGTCACATTCTTTCAGTGGAAAGTTTCCAGTATAAACAAAATAGGGTCAACTGTGAGAAAGCAAGGTGGGCAGGGAGTAAGTATTAATTGTACATGTGCAGAGCTCTGCCCTCTGCTCCTCCAGACACCCATCCAGACATTTCCTGGGCAATGTTTGGAAGAAGAGAGAATAAGGACTTACTCTGAGAGCTGCAAAGTTAGTTAGTTAGACAGAGCTGTGTGAGGCAGAATTCAGGCTGAAGTGGATAGATAAGCATAACAGTTCTGTTGATCCATAGCATAGTTTGCTAAGGGAAGCTATGCCAGTAACCTTGGTTTGGCCAAAACAGAAGTGCACACGCATGGGGAACCATGTGGGTGAGGAGGGGGATGGCTTCAAGGGCCTAAGGGGACTTCTCTGGGGGAAATGAAGAAGAGGGAGAGGGAGAGGGAGAGGGAGAGGGAGAGGGAGAGGGAGAGGGAGAGGGAGAGGGAGAGGGAGAGGGAGAGGGAGAGGGAGAGGGAGAGGGAGAGGGAGAGGGAGAGGGAGAGGGAGAGGGAGAGGGAGAGGGAGAGGGAGAGGGAGAGGGAGAAAAAAGGGGAGGACAGAGGGGGGGAGGACAGAGGGGGGGAGGACAGAGGGAGGGAGGGAGGGAGGGAGGGAGGGAGGGAGGGAGGGAGGGAGGGAGGGAGGGAGGGAGGAAGGAAGGAAGGAAGGAAGGAAGGAAGGAAGGAAGGAAGGAAGGAAGGAAGGAAGGAAGGAAGGAAGGAAGGAAGGAAGGAAGGAAGGAAGGAAGGAAGGAAGGAAGGAAGGAAGGAAGGAAGGAAGGAAGGAAGGAAGGAAGGAAGGAAGGAAGGAAGGAAGGAAGGAAGGAAGGAAGGAAGGAAGGAAGGAAGGAAGGAAGGAAGGAATCTCAAACTTCCCAAAACCAAAACAGAGCACACTGACTCATGATAGGATCTTCCAGTCTTTCCCCACAAAACTCAGTGTAATGACACAGTGGGTTTGTCACTGCCCACACACTCAGTGTTGTCCCTGAAACTGAGAAACCATCAGGGTCTTCAGCCATCATCTCTTCAAGTACATATATTTCCTGGAGAGTGTGTCTGTGTAAATGACTACATAAAATACCTCCTGAGAGCCTCTTGACTCCTGTCCAAGCACGGCCCTCAGCCCCTACACTTCCATTTCAAAAGGCACACCAGAGGAACAATTATTTCGTTTCCCATGCCGTAACACACTGCAGGGTTACTTTACATTTCCATGTAAGGGGTTTTTGTGTTGTAGATTTTGTTTTACTTTGTTGTTTTTTGGTTTTGTTTTGTTTGTTTTTACATTTCCATGTTATTTTCTGTATCTCTTACTTCGCTCCTTACTTTCACAGCCGACATCAACCCCTCCGCCACTGAGCCAGGCCATGCATTTCTCCCGCTGCCCAGGAGATGGTGCTGTGGATTTTGGATCGGGAAAGCAGCGAGCGGGGCCGGGGCTGGGGCCGGGTGGCCGGTGTCACGCCTCCGGGTTCTGTGGCGAAGAGCAGGGCGGCCGCCGTTCTTCCCCGCAGAGCGCGAAGGGGAGACACCGGCCACCTGGCGGGTCTCACCGGGTACCCTCCGGTGCCCTTGATCCCCCTGCAGCCCAGTGAAAACACTTCTCAGACTTGGAATTCATCGGCCTCTTGGGGCTGACTCTGGACAGACACCTTTGAGGAGGTTTGCACTAGAAGCCAATGCAATTGGGGAGGGGGAGGGTGGGGAGTTTCTTTCTTTTTTACTGTATTTCTTTCACTCTAAATTTAAATGAAGTTTGTCTCAAAGCGAAGACAACACGCAAGTGGCGAACGAAAGCGCCCTCCGACACTTATCTTTGAGCTGGAAAAGCTGAGCAGACTGGGGCTGCCCGCCGCTGCAAGGGGAGCTCAGCCCCAGGCTCGGTTGTGCCGGAGACGGGAGGGACTCGGGGCCGAGTCGCTGGAAGGAGGACCGGGAGGGAACTTGCGGGTGGTCCGAAGCCTCCAGCTTGCTGCGCGGGCCGTCCTGCCGCGGCGGGCACCCCACGTCTCTGCTCAGAGTGGCCAGGGAGAGACTACCTTCATCTGTTTAAAATCTGCCCCACCAGCATTGAGGTCCTGGGCGTCTTTAGGGAAAATTTGGGAAGCATTCTTCCTCCAGGAGGCTTTTCAGCAAACGGGAAGCCCAGCCCTGGGGACAGGGAAGAGATTTTTAACTTTTCTCCCAGGTGGGGAGCAGAACAAAATGACGCCCAAGTAGATCTCGTAAAAGACGCCTTGGAAAATTAATAAACGCTGTGCTGTCCGCTCTCACCTGTTTCTGGGAACCCTCAGCCTCTCTGCACCCCCGTCCCTGCGTCCCTCCCCGCCCGGGGCGGCCCGTTCCCGGCCGCTCCTAGTGGAGTCCGGGTGATGATTCAGTGCGGCCGGCTCTGTCCCTTCCGCAGCTCGGCTCCGGACTTCTCGTTTTCCGGAATAATGACCCAAGTGGAGTGGAGCGGGTGGCAGAGGGCTGCGGCACAATTAAACCAGGTAACGAGACGCTGGGCAGATGTGTTTTCATTGCCCTGTAAGATAAACGCAGTGTTAAATGCCTGACAACTTCCCAGAAGCAATCAGCAAAAGTTTACGAGTGCATAAACCTCAAAGACCATTCCTCGGTATTTTTACAAGCCCCGCATTTAAAGCTTCTATAAATTTTTCTGCCTGCTTCCAAACTAAAGTTCCTGGAGATTATTAAACAGTCACTTCTTCGGGAGAGAGGAAGAGACAGACCTCAACAGGCGGGAGAGGCGAGAAGGGCTCTCGTCTCCTCCACTTCCCTCTCCCACCCGATATAAGCTAAAGTTTGGTAGAAAGTTAGCATTATTAGAGCACGGGAAGTCACGAATGAACGCATCTACAACATGACTGGGATCTATCAATATTTCAAGAACAGGTGGCAAACACAGAAAGAAAGGGAGAGGAAAGAATGAAGAGAAACAAAAGAAAAAGCGAAATGAATGAATGGGAGGGTAAAAGCAGGGAGAGGCACATCGAGAGATCCGCAGACAGATCAGCAGCAGTCAGGCTGGCGGGTGGACAGGGATGAGCAGAGAGCTTAGACGAAGAGAAATAAATTTGAGACGCAGAATGCAAATCTGAGCGAAGGCAACTGAGGACAAGAGGAGGCGGTCCGGACCTCCTGGAGGTCGCCGCGATGCCCGCGTCCCTCTGCCCCGACGGCGCGGCCCGGCAGCACCGGCCGCCCCCCGAGGCAACCGGCCCCGACACTGGGGAAGCGGGAGTGTACGCCGTCCCCAAAGCTGTTGGCAAAAAGAGGGGAGGTAACACTTGTGAACCCAGGCATCAGCGGGAAAGATCGAGCCGGATACCTCTGTCTTCGAAAAAATTAGTTGCAAGGGATGAAATATATTTTCTAGCCATCAAATTATAATAACAGTATCCGTGATCTTTAAGTGACCACATGAGTTTTGTAAGTTAGATATTAAACAGATTAAATAATAATAATAATAACAAAATAAACCAAAAATCCCTATTGCGATTACAAAGCCCTTTGCTTATGATACCGGGGAGAATGAAGTTGCTAATTGGAAAAGAATAAACCCAAAAGGCTTTTGGATTACTAATGATAGAGGTTAACGGTGGCATCCCTTGGAAAGGGGGAGGGGAGCGAGGTACTCGGTGACTGTGCGCTTGGACGGCGACCAGAGACAAGCGCAGCAGCCAAACGGGGCTGGGGGGGGAGGGGGGCGGGGGCGAGACACCCCCCCTTCCTCTTCGGAGGGCTCGGCTTGTATGTTCGCCTCTGATCCGGAGACACGAGGTGAGAAAGGTCTGTATTGTAGTCATGTCCTCGCTAGATGAAATCTCAGTCAATTACTTTGAAATCTGCAGCTTGGCTTCTTTTCATTCTTTCCAGGTGAAAATTCAAACGTTTTCTGTTGTCGCCTGGTCCTTTCTTTCCTGAAACAAGGCCCCCAACTGTTCTGATATTACCATTCAAAAACAGGTTCTGTGGCAAACCTCATTTGTGAATCTATTACAGAGATTAATAGATTATTTCTCCTTTTTCAACTAATTCTCAGTGGGGAAATTTAACCATATGGTAAGGAGAGAATTAGAATTTCATCACATTAGAGCAAAATGTAATGAAAAGAGTCCAACACCTGGGGCCAACTCTGAAAGACACAATTAAAAGGTTTTTAATGAAACCGGAGAAACCAAAAAAATTTCATAGCCTTCAGTAATTCTGCCACATAAGAATGATTTACTGGAAGTGTTGGGAAATATTGTTTTTACTGATGTCGTAAGAAGGAAAACCTGCCACTAAATACTCTGAGAGCTTACAGTAAAGCGAGAGCGAGCTGCTCGCTTCGAGCATTAAAGTAGCAGCGGGACAAAATTCAGACCAACCCTCCCGTTGCTACTTCACCTTATGGGAGAGCGCCGAGGAGCATGTGCCCGGCTCTGAGGAGAAGCCTTGGGACGAAAGCAGGGGGGCGGCATCCCCGGGGTAACCGGCGTGCTGGGGTCGCCCTCGCCCTGACACCGGCGGTGGCATCCCGGCGTTTGGGAGCGGCGCGGAGTGCTCCCGCCCCGCCGGACTCGCCGGAGGGAGGGAGAGAGCTACAAAGAGTCGGTCAATCACAATAATAATAATAATTTATTTAAAAAAAAAAAAAAGTTTGGTGGGTTTTGCCTTTTCTCACCCTGCCCTCCCTTTTCCCCACACCGGTTCATTTTCAAGGTACGGGATGGGGCTTTACATTTTTTATAGGGGCACGGGGAATAATCGCTCGAAAGCGGCAATCTGCTGCCTGAAAACGGCTAAGGGGAGGAGAAGGAGGGCTCTCCCCCCGTAGTTTGTTCTCCGTTTGCTGGAGGGGGGGAGAGGGGGCAGGGGACCATTCACCTCACAGGGAAGAAAAGTGGACTTTGGAAGTGGGCAGGAGTGGGCACGGCGGTTCGGGTTGGTCCGGGGTTTTAATTATTTTTTTTCTTTCCCAGGGGATGCTTTTCGTGAAGACGGGTGGGGGTGGGAGTGGGCTATAAGTTAATGTAAATGCAGGGGGTGGGTGGGCTGGGGGGAGAGGGTGTCACTTCTGACTCCACGGCTAAGTTAGCAGAAGTCTGCTGGCAGCACTCGGAAGGGGAAGTGTTGAAACGGGCTTTTCTGCAGTGCAGGGCTGTAATTTGCTGAAGGAGGCAAAGAACATCCTTCGATCTAAGTAGGGCTTTTAGTGTGCTCATTGATGAGTGAAAGTCGCCACACATGTCAAGCTAAAGGCAGTTGTTGGGTTACTAACAGGACACAACGTCTTGCAAACATATGCGTTAAGCTGTGTATACAGATGGCAGGGAGAATAATGGAGCAGGCGCCTCTTATAAAGCTCTAGCTGCTGCCTGTCTTCAGACCTGGGAAATGAAACTATTCAGACTCAGGGCCAGATAGCGCCTGGGATTGTTTGTTACCGTTTTAATCCTATTAATTAAAACGTTAACCTGATTGGGTAGAAAGCTCTGTCCCAACAGGCGAGTCTTCTTCATAATAACCTACTCTCAGAGATAATGATGTAAAAGACTCCCCCGTCTGCGGCGGCTGCTGGTTGATGGGTCCGGAAATCTCTTGAAGGTGAATCCAAGCAAGATAAACGGTGGAAGCGGCTCCGCTGGCAGAGCACAATGCCCCAGCGTGGCGCCTGCTGAGGGCGAGCCGGAGCCGGAGCTGCAGCCGGAGCCACAGACGTCGCCGGCGCCGGAGCCGCAGCCGCCGCCGGAGCCGCAACCCGAGCCGCCGCCGGAGCCGGAGCAAGGGCAGCAGCGGTGCCGGGCACGGCGCAGCCCCGGCCGGAGCGGGAGGCGATTTCTGCCAGCGGGACGCCGGGGAGCCGCCCGCCGCGGCGCGGAGCCTTGGAGGAGCGAGCCAGGAGCTGAGGGGGGCGGAGGAGGCGGAGGCGGAGGCGAGCGGGGCGCCGATGGAGCGGGCGCTGGGGCTGCCCGCAGAAGAGGACCTCTTCCACAAGAGCCTCGCCGCCTCGGCCAAGCGCATGGAGTCCGCCTTCCGCTCGCCCCCGGGGCTCGACCTCTCCCACCCCCGCGACCGTCAGCCCTCGCCGCTCGCCTGCTACGAGGCGGCGGAGCCCGAGGCGCTGCTGCAGCCCGGCGTCGGCGGCGACCCGCTGGCGCTGCCGCCAGGCTCCGTCTGCGTCAAGTACGGGGAGAGCGCCAGCCGCAGCTCGGTGGCCGAGAGCAGCGGTGGCGAGCAGAGCCCCGACGACGACAGCGACGGCCGCTGCGAGCTGGTGCTGCGCGGTGCCGGGGGGGACCCGCGCGTTGCCTCGCCGGCGGCGGGCGGCGGCGGCGGCGGGGGGGGCGGTGGGCTCAAGGCGGCCGAGGGTGGCTGCTCCAACAGCCACGGGCACGGCGGCAGCAAGAAGTCCAAGGAGCAGAAGGCGCTGCGCCTCAACATCAACGCGCGGGAGCGGCGGCGGATGCACGACCTGAACGACGCGCTGGACGAGCTGCGGGCGGTCATCCCCTACGCGCACAGCCCCTCGGTGCGGAAGCTCTCCAAGATCGCCACGCTCCTCCTGGCCAAGAACTACATCCTGATGCAGGCGCAGGCCCTGGAGGAGATGCGGCGCCTGGTGGCTTATCTCAACCAGGGCCAGGCCATCTCGGCAGCCTCCCTGCCCAGCTCCGCCGCGGCGGCGGCGGCGGCGGCAGCGGCGCTGCACCCCGCCCTCGGCGCCTACGAGCAGGCGGCCGGCTACCCCTTCAGCGCTGGGCTGCCTCCCACCACCTCCTGCCCGGAGAAATGTGCCATTTTCAACAGCGTCTCCTCCAGCCTCTGCAAACAGTGCACGGAGAAGCCTTAAGCGCCGCCGTTGCCGCCCCCCGCCGCCGCCGCGGCCCCGGGGAGCGGCGGCAGCCGGCGGTCCGGCCCCGGCCCCGGGCCGGGGGGCGCGGGGGCGGCGGAGGGACTGACGGCTGCCCGGCCCCCTCCTCCCTCCACCTGGCCTCGTCTCGTCTCTCTCTTGTCCTCGGGTTTTGTCGAGACGGGACCGCGACGGGAGCCAGCGTGCGTGCGGAGCCGGGGAGGGGGCGCGGAACCGGGGGTGCCGCGGAGAGGAAGTCTCGGCCCGGGGGTGCTGGGTGGGGGTCGCTCTCGCCGGGCACCCTCTGCGCGTCCGGACAAAGGAGCGGCCGAGAAATTACAGGCCGGGTTGGCAGCCGGGGGGAGCGCCGGGGAGAGGGAAGGAGAGCGGCCCCCACCCGGTCCTGGTCCCGGTGCGGGCGAGGGGAAGGGGCCGCGGCTAACCCGGGAGCGGAGGTGGATGGGACAAATCAGAGAGGGCACTTGAACATAGATATTTTTTTTTAATTATTATTAGCAGTATTATTATTATTCTGAGCCAGGAAACAAACAAACTTGAAATGTAAACTTATTATTTAAGCGACTTGCAGAAACAAAGGGACTGGACCATTGCTATGGAAGAATTTGTATTTTTTATCGTCTCTAAACTTTGATCCTGTGAAAATGCGCAAAGTTTGGCGAGAGTGATTAAAAAAAAAAAATCGAGAGAGTTAAAAAAAAAGACAAAAAGTAACCGATCAAACCCCTTACTCCGTGTGGCTGAAACGATCGCATTTTGAAAAGAAATATTTATGTGCACCTTGTTTCTTTCCACTTTGCAATGATGTATAAACAAGACATGCTATTTATTTGTTATTCTTTAAATGACCCTTCCACGCCAACAATATTTATCATGTGTTAAAGTCACGGGTCTTATGTGCAGTTACTTTAAATGCTTCTAAAATTCTGTTTATGGATTAACTTAAACTGTGTGCCAAGTGTTTAAAACGTTTATTTGCCAACAACATATAACCAGAAATATTGATGTATCCAAGCTGCTTAGGTTTATGAAAGGTCATCTGGATTTTAAGTTGCATCATCCCTGTATTTAAATTGAGCTTTAATAAATTGCTTCAGTCCAAAAATTACAGGAAAGGCGTATTCTTAATTGCTCAACCAACTGATTTTTGAAAGGATATTCTTTGCATTATAACAGGTAATAGCTATTTACTTTTACAAGGCATCAGAGCAATAGCTGCTACAAGAACACTCGCCAAGCCAATGTTTTCCCAGGTGCTGTGTTTTCAAAGGTATAATTTAAACCGCTTTAATGTGTGTGTAAATTATTCTGACTGTGGATGATTATTTAAGTTGAAATACTTCAAAATACTTTAGGCTGACTTACAGAATGCGTGAAATTCTCGTTTCTTTTTTTCTGGTGGGGGTGGGTGGGAGGGTGGGTTTTTTGAAAGAAAAATGGAAGATGGAAAGCAAGAAGTAGCTATTTATCCAAAGTGAGCCTTCAGTTTGAGTTTGCATGGCTGAGTGGCTGTCTCTCTGCCATTTGTAAATCAAGATTCTTTTTTTCCTTTTTTTTCCCTCCTTTTTTTTTTTTTTTTTTTTTTTTTTTTTTTTTTTTTTTCTATTTTCAAAAACGAGTCCTGCTATTTTCCACTACTTGCAGATAATACAAATTCGGACTGTCAGGTTGGATGGCAAAATAGGAGCCATGATGGATCTGTTGGCAGGTCACGGATGTGTAAAGAGTGATATATATTAAATAGGTCAATCAGATTATGACAGCAATGTACGATCGTTTGTATGTGTATCTATGTCGGAAAGAATCTTTATTAAAATATTTTGAACAAACGCTTGTATTATGTTGTGCTTTGTTAAGCATGTATCTCCAGATTTAATGAAGCGGGGGGGGTAGTTTCCTTTGCTCTGAATGCTCCCCAGCATCCCCCCGGCAACCTAGTCCTGGCTCAGGGTGTCCAGGGGAGGGGGGGTAAAAGTTCTTCGCCGCGGTGCATTTCTCCCGCGCCCGTGGCGGGCGGACCCCGGCGGCACTGAGCAGCCGTGGGGCAGCGCCGGGCCCTGCCTGCCCGTCCCACTTCTCCACGCACGCCCCTCGCCTCCGACCCGTGGGGATGGCTGCGCACCGGGGTGAGCTGCAGCACCACCCACCTGCCTCCTCCTTCCCCTCAAGATTTGGTGCCGCCTTCCCACTCGTGGCACTTCCTCCTTGCCCCAAACCCGAGGGCAGAGAGAACAGGCCGAGGGTCCGGACAGAGCCGTGAGCCGCGGCCCCCACCGGGTCCCCCCCTCCTCAGGCAGCCGGGGCCGGTGCTGGGTGTCCTCTCTCAACGGTAGCAACACTCGCGGGGGTAGGGGATAAATATTTTCTGCTCCACTTCCCATCAAAAAAGATTAATCAGAACCTGTAACTTTTCAGGAAACATAACTGTAAAGTGCCAGGGAGCTGTGGGAAGGCAGCCCAGAGAGGGTGGGCAGATCAGCCCCCAGGCGCAAGGAGAAGCGTCTCTCAGCATTTACTAGACAAAGGCTGGGTGCGTCTAATTATGATTATTAAAACAATTTCCATGACGATGTCTAATATTATGTTAATTTGAAAACAACTGTGTATGAAAACTGTCGACTATAATACCTAAATTCATTTAATGAAACACATCGTTAAGGCAATTAAACCTCCTGGATGTGATTAAGGAACATAATTACGACACTGTTCTGCGCCATAATTGGGTGTCTTTAATCAAGGGGTAAAGTGATCAGCAACACAGCCATTAGTTTGTATTGTTCTGTCTCTGCTGTCCATCATTCTGATTAGGAATTAACCACCGCCACCAGCTTGGCGTGGTGCGTGCCTGTGTGTGTGTGTGAGTGTGTGTTCGTGCATGTAACATCGCAGGACACGTTTGCTGCAAGATTTACCGCTTAGTACGTCTGGCTACCGAGCAGGCTTCCCGGAGAGGGTTCCCCGGAAGGCGCGGGCGCTTCCTGGCTCTATCCGGGCTCGGGACGGCGAAGGCAAGAGGGGTCCCAGCAAACTCCTGGAGTGTCCGTGACCTGGGCTGGGGGGAAGGCGAGGGACTGTGGGAGGCCCACGCTCTGCCCGTCGCTCTGCTCCCGGCTCCCGTGGAAAGGGGCCGAGGAGCGGGCGGCGTGTGCGGGCCTGGCCGGGACTGCTCCCCGCCGGCTCGAAGGAGCGAGGACGGCCGCTGCTGTCTGTGGCACATTGGGCGGTTTCTCTGTCCACCTCTCATCTGTCTCTGCTTCGGAGCGATGGGAAGGAGGAATGAAAACGCTTTTCATTCCTGGCTACCGCTGCCGCCCGACTTTAGACTGTCTTGCTCCCTCTTTGCTTGCTTTGGGGGGCAAAAGGGGTCTCTGCCGAGCAGAGGTGCTGTCATTCCCGACCCTTCAACTCCTGTCCCTCTGGACCGAACAGCCTCGCTGGGAAGCGACAGGAAGCCGCCGGTCCAGTCCCTGGGCAGGTCTTGCCAATGCGAGTGCCGTGTGTGTCGGGAGTGGGGGGAGGAGAGAGTCTCCCCCGCCCCTCTTAACGCTTGATAGATCACTTCACCAGAAATGAACATGTCCCCCTTCAAAAGAGCTTCTTCGCCGTTTCCAGCCGCCCCATCATAGCGAGATCCCTCCCAACCTTCTCCGAAGTCTCCCTCTGCCCCCGCTTCTCAGACCCGCTCCCTTCCCCCGGCCCATAGCCCCTTCCGCCGGCCCTGAGCCTGAAATTGTCCCAGCATGAGTGACATTGGCTTTCCTAATGTAATGACTTATGAAAGATATAATCATGTGTTAAATTGAATCCTCCGCTTAACTGTTAATGGTGTGCTCTGGGCACATTTACGTATTAGATGCTATGGTAACTAATTACCACTAGAAGAAGGGATAATACACTTTCCAGACTTTGACAAATAATTATGAGTGTTCACATCCCTGCTAGCAGCAGTTGCAGCGGATCTGCTGGAATGAGTAAGTGAATAAATGAATGGGTAAGTGAACTTGTGTGCATGGAGGGGACTAGATAATGAATAGTGGTCAAGTGAGTTTTCTTATTAAAACCCTTAATGAAAATGTGATTTAGGGTGGAAGGGGGGGAAAAAGTGCGACGCTTCCTCTAAACGTAATTAAATCGCGTAATATAAACATCAGAAACATAAATAAGTTTATTTTTAATTAAAAAGCAGCAGTCAAAGTAAGTTATCCATGTGCTCGGAAACTTTACAGCAATTAACACTCCTTTTTTGGGTGGTGGTGGCGGAGGGGGGGGATTGTTGGGGTTTAAAATAAATGAGCCAGGCCTCTACGACTCTTTCCAGCATCATTTCTAAGTTTGATTGCACCCGCCGCCGACAGGCCGGAGGGATTCTGAGGCTTTAATCAGATGTCGGAGCAGCTCCTTGTCGGAGCGGGACGAAACTTTGGGGAAGCAGCGCTGGGCTCCGTGCCGGCCCCGGCCCCGGCCGACCGCTTCGAGGGGTCGCTACCTTTCGGCGGGGCAAGACCCACGCCCGAGGGGCTCTGGCGCTAGCGGAGCCCGTCGGGGGCTTAATACCGGCTCCCGATGAAGCATTGCGCTTATTTTAGGCAGGCGCCGCAGGGGTTAAGCCGCTCCTGCCCGCTGCCCCGGGTGCCATCCCATCCCATCCCATCCCGGCCCGGCAGGAGCGAAGGCAGGAGCCGCTGCCGGGAGCGGGAAGCCGATGTGGCCGCCCCGGCCCCCAGCCTGGCTCGGGGACTCCTAGCAGCCGGTCACGCCGCAGAAGGGACATCTGCTAATTGAGCAAAGAGCTGCAGTCAGCCCCGTTTCCCCGTGGTCACTCATCAGCTCGGTGTCACCCAGCCTCTCCCTCCTCCGAAACGCTCCGGGGGGGATTTACTCTGGTTTGGCTGGTTCTTCAGCCTCGGGAAGAGTTAAATCCTTCCCCAAACCCCTACTTGCCCTTGTCCGCTCAACCTGATTCAGAGACGTGTAATAAAAGACGAAGCAAATTTATGGTCCGTTTGAAGCACTTTACTGCTGTATTTTTAAATTCATATATGCACATATAAGAACTATGATCTGTGAATAATTTGAAATGCTATAGGAAAACGATGCATTTTAGATCAAACATAACCGTTTTCTTACATAATTGTCTCGGATTAAAATAAAAAGGAAGATACATCGCGAACAGAGACAAAGCTGAAAATCTAATGACAGCCATAAACTGCTAGACAGTCATAAATTAACGTCTTCATCAACCACTGAAGGGATCAGTGCTTATCTAAATCAACAATTATTTCTTCTGAGAAGTTGCAGAACAGATTGCCCCTCTAATACTATTTTAAAATCCTCATAATTGAGGATTAGGGGCAAACAATCGCCTTTCCAGTGTAAACCGCCTCTGCACCAGCCAAAGCCCCCCGAACTCACCTACCACCCAGAAACGTTGCCTAGGAACCTCCTCGGGGGTCCTGTCCCCTTTCCCCATTCCACCATCCCCGCAAGCACGGGCTGCTTTTAGGAAGGACCGTCAGGAGTCTCTCCTCATCTCCCCCTTCCCATCCCTTTCCGACTGAATTTTTTAGGAAGCCGGGGGTGTTGGGAGCGCAGCGAGCTCCGGCCGGCGCCGGGAGCCCGGCAGGTGTGGGGAACCCCCGGGCCGGGGGCACCCCGAGGCGGCATCCCGGAGCGGAGCCATTCCGAAGCGGCGGCATTCCCCGGTGCTGGGCGAACAACTCCCTCATCAATCCCGAGCTCAATTAATGCCCATCCACTTTTCAGGTTCAAAGCTTATAAGCGACGCGGCTCTTCTCTCAGCTGTAGCTACCTGCGATGCCGATTTTGCAAGAGGCTGCTGTGAAGATTTCATTTTTAGAAGGCAACTGAAAAATACGTTGAGAATAAAACCGATTCACTGGCACACGAGATGGAAATTAGACAGGGAAAGACTTGCTGCCTGTAGGAGGTTAGCGACTAAACTATTTGGAAGAAAGAGGTAGTTGGAAAGATGAGCTGATAGGAATGAAGCCACTGTCAAAAGTCATCACAGGGTGTTTATTTACTGTCTTTTAGTCTCCCTGTAGCCAGAACCTAGACTTTATTCAACTTTGCTGCACTCGTAGATGCTCTTTGGAGAAAAAATAAATACACACAAGAACATCACTGCCAAAATCAGTTCAACAAAATCTTGCAAGATAGAATCCTGGAAGGCTCCTCGCAGAAAGAGCTGAAGCTTAAGCTTCTTTAGATTATTTATTTAGGTGTAAATAGTTGTAGAAGACAAGCACATCTCAGCTATTACAAATTATGTGTTTGGTCACACAATCTCAGTATCTGAGGTCCCAGGAAAGCCTGATGCATGGCACAGGGTACGTAGAAACAGCACTGGCTTACATGAGGATGAAGATCCCACTACAGTTTAATTCTTTGCTCTCAAATGAAAATGGATAATTTTCTACTTTTATATGCTTCTTTTCTATGCAGCAATAATTTCTTCATACTCATTACTATTTATAAACATAAACAATAACTTAAGGTTCACAATACTTCCACAAGTGTAGCTTTAAATGGTGTTTTTGTAACGAGATAATTTTTCTGACATGTTGTGGGTATTGGGACATGACTAGCCAGGGTACACAGGCTGGTTTAGGTAATGGGCAGGAAAATACTTTGCTATCTACAGTTTGACAGTTAAAATAGCACTATTCATTTGAATTAAGCATACGTCATGCATAAATTGATGTCTCGAATAAATTGAAAATACAGTGCAGTATAAGTAGCATCAAGAAAGCACTTGGTGTCAGAACAAATATTAAAGTACAGTGTTAGGAGGTCTTACTAACTTCCCCACAAAGCTATCTCTCATGGAAAGCTCACTCAGAAATGTGCCCTTCAAGAAATCCCAAACAAAGCCACTTTTTATTTCTAAACTTCAGTAACTTCTAATAGAATCTGGAGTTAAAACAATTGCACAGTTACAAATACATTTATTAACCCAGAAAAATGCTGCAAGTCTGTCTTCTCTACGATGTATCTTCGAGAACCCCCACAGACGTACCTGACAAGTATTTCTGCATGAAGGAGTGAAGAAACACTGATGTCTTTAGGGTGCAATCTTCACATTTAAAACCTACTTGTAGAACTCAGCGATAGCCAGAAAAGCCAAGCTGTGCTTGGCTGGTGCAGTGCTGTACATTGTAACATTTTTCATTCATTTCCCTTTTTAAAATGAATGATCTGAGAGGACAGAATATTTTACACCAGGTAGTACATCTTGTACTACGCCGATTTGTAAAAGGAAGAGCCTAGGAGCTGTATTTGAGAATCACCAATGGATTGCAGATCTTTATACTAATATTGAGTAATGTTCTAAGAATGTCAGAAGTACCACTTCTTTTTTTTTTTTTTCTTTACCTGATAAAAACTGGCTTAAGTTTAATGGGGGAGGGTAAAACAGACTTGACCATTTCCTAAATTCAAAGGAGTTACTCCATGCCAATGCTGAATTAAAGACTTTTTTTCCGTTACAGAAATACCTTTCAAGATCAAGTAAGAGAAAAATGCTGTATGCCGAATAAAAAAAAAAAAAAAAAATTAAAATTAAAGCAATAGCTGTGTTTCTGTAAGAAAAGTGTTAATGTAAGCTTGAAAAAATACCATGGACAGTCATTCAATATTAAAATAGATATATTCATTTTTATTGTGTCCTTAAAATACAAAATTCACTTGAGATGTTAGATTACTAAAATAATGAAGTTTCAATTTCCTCGCTCAGAAATTCACAATATGCCTTATCCAACCGACAAGCCTTAATGATGGATATTAACTATTAAAGTAGAACCTAACCGTTGTTCACCTATACACAAAATGTCAGTTTGCACAATTAAAAGCAATTCACAATCTCTTGAATGTCAGAAAGTTCAATAATGATGAAATAAAAGATCATTTCTAATTCCACAAGAGAAACTCACAACCAGTAATTATTCATAAAAATAGTGACATGCAACTGGCTTAAAAGCATAAACTAAAGAACAACGCTTATGTGGTTTTATATTAGCACATTAGGACATACTGGCAGAGATGTGAAAATCTGATTTGCAAACAGGTATACATAGACTAGCACAGTCTTTTAAGTAATGTAACAGTTTAAAAACTTTACAGTAGCTTATAGCAGTACTGAATGCCAGTATAGAAATGGAGAACACACAATCTGAAAATTAAAATAAGAATAATAATTAAAAAAAATCACATTTTAGCATTCACATTAGTTGATCAAATTCATTTTTCTTCTTGGGTGCTATAAAGGGCCATACTGACTTAGTAAACCTATTTTATATGAGAAAAAAGGTGGTGTTTTTTTTTTGTTTTTTTTTTTTTTTTTTTTAGTAGCAGAAGATATTATCAATATAGCCATAGGCAATGACAATGTACAGTCGGACGCTGGTACCGACCAGCCGAGTCACATCTCACAGCGATCAGTGAGAGCACCATGTCAGCAGGGAAGCAGCAGAGAAATTCCAGGGGCACCTGCGCACCCTTCCTGGCTGACCCTATGCCCGCTGGTGCAGCGGATGAGCCAAGCAGGGATGGTTGGGCTTGCTGGGTAGAAGCCCTGCTACAGTGGAGAGGAAGGACAAGGAAGCACAAAGGCTGGCTGCTTTCCTCTGCTCACCCCCACAACCCCACTGGCACCCCAACGCTTGTGAGCAGCACAGCCATTTCTGCTTAGATGATTTTGCCATCTTAGTGCCCCTGTGACAGACCGTCAGAGCTGGTTGCTCCTGGGTTCTGCGGCAGGTCATCAAAAACTGTCATGAAACACGCTCTCCTCGGCACAGCACGCTGTGGCCAGCTTGGCTCCAGCTGGGACCTCCAGGAATGGCCCACGTGCATCTGCTTGTGTTGCTATGGCTTTCCGACCAGGAACATGGACACCGTGGGCCTTTTCACTCCCTTCTCCATGGAGACCGAGTCACTCCTGGTCAGTTCAGCTGCTAACTCAATAAGTCACCTCCTCAGCTGCTGAGTACGTGGACCAGAAGGGCTTTACACTTCCTCTGTCCTGCTTTAGCACTTGTGACTTTACAGCAGGGTGAGGCTCATTTCCTCTGCAGCTGGGGTACGCTCAGGTGGTGATGCACTGCTCACCAGCAAAACTAACCTACCAGGAGCAGGAGTTACCAGGGACACAGTTCCAGGACAAGCTGGGCAGATGCTGCTTTAAGTTTGATTATTTTGGTCCCTGAGTGAAAAGAGCAACTAACTCTTATCCCAGCAAAACTCTGGCCTCTTGCAGGTGCAAAACGTACTCTCCAAACCCAATGCAAGGCCTCCAAGTGCCTTCATGGAGGTTTCCTGCAACTCCTGGGAGAAATTCTGACTTTTTTTTTTTTTTTTTCCCCCAGCGGAACATGCCCTGTAGATTTAATTGGCTATTTTGAATACAATCTAGCTCTTCTTTTAATTTCAAAATAGATACTATACAAACTGATTGGCAATTAATCTGGAATTACTAATGATTTGCATGTACTTTTGGCACAGATTTATTATGTCCTACCAAATTATGCAGCAGCCTGTGATACTCTAACTCAAAATCCTAAAAATAGAATAAGATTATTAAAAAAGTCTTGTGTTTAAAACAAATACCTACTGTTATTTTTGCAGTTGCTTCAGGTTTGTTTCAAAGTTGGATGCCAAAGAAAGACTTATCATAACTATGGCATGAGACATTTTACATCTTACATTTAAGCAATAATGGAATACAGTCAACAGTGTAATGATATCAACTTTTCCTCTCTCAATAAACCAGGCTCTAATGTCCAAACTGGATTGTGAGCTATGGCTGAGTAGAGAATAGCTCCTACAGAGTAACAACAGCAGTAAGTAACTTGAGTACAAGAATCTCTCCATAAAAACAAATTTTATTCTGTGGCACAAAGCAATAATCTGCTTTTGGTGTTGATTAAATGTTGAAGCAAAGTTAAGGCTTTTAATCAACTGCAAATCCCATTTAATGTAAGCATACTCCAGCACTGAGGACGTTATTGATACTATATATGAAAAGAAAATGTTTATCCAATATCTCTCACAAAACCACAATTTTCTCCTCAGAGGACCTTGAATGTGGCTATGCCAATCTCTGAAAGCCTTTCTACTGATGCTGATGCTTATTTAGGGTATTTGTTTAAGTGAATAACTAAACAGGCTTCTACACAAATAACAATAAATAATTCTAATCCTTAGTATGTACGTAGAAGTTTCCATTCATAGGCCATCGAGTGCTTTAGAGATGGGTAAAATTTATGACTTTAAAAGACATACGAAATTAAAGAACAGCAAATTTCAGCTCAATATTCTCAAAATGAGCTAGTGGCTCTGATGGTCCACTGGGAAAAGACAAGTGAAGTCAAGCTGAAGTCTTCAGAGCTCTGTGCCTTTTGCACAAAGTAGAATTCTGGGTGCTTGTTTTGAGCATCCTGCCTCTGACAGTGCCAAAGCAGGACACCACAAAACCATAGCAAACAATGAAATATTGGGGGAAAAAAAGATATTTTTAATGAACTGCAACTCCAGATGAGCCAGCAATTCATTCAGCACCTGTAAGGCAAATCTGAACTCAAGTTCAGACAGCGGTAACACCTCCTTGGTTGGTTAGTTATGTGAAGAAATGGAAACCCTGGCACAGAATAGATCAAGGGTTGGCTGCCCAAACTAACCTTTTCTTGCAGTGATTATTCATCTTTCTTCTAGTCTAACTTCAATAAATGATGACAGGACACTTGGGAGTATGAGGGGAAGCCTTTTCCAGGTACAACATCATTATTCATCTGCTGGCAGTGGAGGCAGAACTTATGCTGGCACATCCCAAAGAGAGAATTTTTTGGGAGCACAAGGCAAGGCCCACAGACATGGCTACTCTCCCATCACAATTATCCTCTTGGCAAATTGAGACTGGACAGCCATGAGAATCCTCATCAGTCTCTGATGGTTGGGAACAGAGACAGGGTCTAAAAATCTCAGATCTTGTGTGCTAGGAAACTTATTTTTGAAACAAGAGCTGGTCACCCAGTGCAGCAGGTTGGGCAGCCAGTACACAGATAACTCCTGCAGCTGCCCAGGGTTGTCACTTGCTCAGATTTTGGCCCCCAGGAAGAGCTTATTTTCCAATGTATGGATGGACACATCTGTTTCCAAACAGAAGCCACACTACTCTGCCTATGCATAACTTAGGCACAGAAAAACACTGTTAAAAAGTAGTTTCAGAGACCACACTTGCCATTGAAGCTCTCTTCTTCTTCTTCTGCCTTTTTGGAGAAATGAACAAACACAAGAAATGATCAAAATAAAACACAAGGATGTGGTATAGCAAAACAGTGAGACAAACAGTAGGTAATTTTTGAGATGGTAGAATCATTTCAAACAGTCTCATATATTTTCTCCCTGAAGAATACACTTTTTTTGGGTCAAAAGCCAAAATAGATAAGTGAGGCTTGATCCAGAGCTCATTAAAATCAACAGAGCCTCCCTTCTGACTTTAAATGACTGCAGGAAAAAACTACAGATTTTAACTTCTTTGCAATGTGCAAAAAAAAAAAAAAAAGAAGAAGAAAAGCAAAGCATTCACCCTCAGTACCTCAGTACATAAAAGTGAAGTCAGAAATGTGTTGCCATCAAGACATTCTTGCAACTCACCCCCCAACACCCCACACAGCTTCCATCACATCTCCCAAATAAGGGCTAAGACTCTCAAGACCACAAAGGGAACAGAGTAAATAAAAAGTTAGAATAATGAGCCCTGAAGATTCTTTTGTCCTCTAGAATTAAGTTCTCCTTTTCTCGCTATTATGCTTCTATGAGCAGATACAGAAATTACATCAGATGGTGGGTGTATGGGACCTCCCAATCCAACAAGGGGGAACCCCTGTGACAGAGAACTCCTGAGCATGTTTCCCATTTAAATGGCCTGGATTCAGCTTGATGTCATCTTCCCTGTAAATCCTATTTGACTCATGGCCAAGAGTATGGGGGTTCATCTTGCAGGGATGTTGGGCTATTCACTTGGCTAAACTCGTCATCTCATCTCATTACTCAAAAGGCAGGCAGGACAAATTGGGGTTGCATGTCCTCACATCTGACATCTACCTCCAGCCCAAGGGCTTTTCTCCTTAGAAACAAACAGAAAAGTAGAAAAGGAAAAACCAAACATTTTGAAAAATACAAAGCTGAGGAAACAGAGCAAACACAGAGATTAGTAGAAGGCATATAGGCAGCTGCTCACTTTCTTAAGGACCTTAGCTTGTAACGAAAGGCAATATCAGCGTCTGGCAGGAGGATACCAAGGCCCATACGACTGTTATCAAGTCTGACAGCTTTGTTTTCCACTAGTTCTACATCGAAATGAGCCAATAGTATGAAGAGAAACATCTTCATCTCATTCATTGCGAGGAACCTCCCTGGACACATGCTGATTCCAGAGCCGAAGGGCATTAGGAAATACTTCAGTTTTCTTCCTGCCTTGTAGAACGTGGTTTTCTTCTTGCCATTCTCTATGTATCGATCAAACTTATACTCCTGAAAATAAAAGAGAAAGAGAGAGAGACCGTGATATCTAACAAGGCAGCTACATGAGTTGCTTTGTTTGCGCAACAGTGACGCTTCTGAAACCCAGAAAATAAGATAAAGAGGAAGACAAGGAGCTGACAGCTTCTCCTTTTTAGTTGGTTCCCTCAAGTTTCATTAGCTCACATTATCTTCCCTGCAAAGAACGCTCCTTAAATCCACTTAGTTAGCTTAGCCCTTTTACATCAAGCTCCTTCAACTTCCATGTCTCATCCACTGAGTGTCTGGTCTGTATTGATTGTAATTAGATTTTGACTGCTTTGTAGCAGGGACAATGAACCTTAGTGGAAGGACAATTTTCTTGTAAAGCATCATATGCGCTCAGTCTGGTACATACATCATGAATAAGGATAATCTGCCAAATTCCGCAAATGCCTATGAATAAATTAATGCATCACACCGATCTTGTTCTTGCGATCTAGAGCAAAATTTATCCTTCTTTTGCACCCAGTGGTGCAGATTATTCGAAAACCAGACCTGATGCTTTGCGGTAAATTTTCTCTTCAGTTGGAGATGGTTGCTGTTTTATTTGCCACATCTGACCTTCAAAGGGTTTGCTCTGGAAACTGTTAAGCAGGATGACCGTCAGTGATAGACCACTATAAAGAGGGGGCTTTCAAGTAAGGCTTGAGGTTGCGCTTGTAACCTTCATTCCATAAATTGAACATCTTTCTGACTATTTTCCAGTAGCAGGATCCCTGTTTAGAGATAATTCATGTTTTTGAATGAAGGAGATCTGGCATCCTCACTCAGTCAACGGCAAATTAACCACGTACAAAATCCTCTTGCATGCTTTGAATAAAAATGACAGACACTTCTTGCTTATGGTCACTCATTAGCATTTGTCCTGCTTTGCATACATCTGCTATAGCAGCAGCCATTTGGAGCTGCCTGGGAACAAGTCAGTCAGACAGAAACCAACCTCAACTGATTAAAAAAACCCACACTGCAATGAAAAATACACTGATACTGATCTACCCATAAGATTAAAGGCTCTGAAAACCATGCACTGCAAGTCCTGCTGTCAAGAAAAAACAGTGAGGGGAGGTGGTCTGTGAGAAAAAGAACAAGCACAAGGTGCACCAGAGGGGCTGTAATTTTGGATGTTGAAGAACAGGAGCTTGTTTCCCCAAATGACAGAGGCCTGTATTTTCCACAAAGTTAAAAGTGATCATATATGTGTTTCCACTGAGAAATAATTCTTTTCAGTCTCTTTGAACATCCCAGCCAAAACAAAGCATGCCATTATTTTTTTTTCCTGGTAAGCTATTGCTTCGTTTGAAGAAACACAGTAACAAATGAAAGCCCAGAATACCATTTCTTCCTTAAAACATATTTACTTCCTGAAATGTAAATCCTGCTGGTCTAAAAAAGCTCTGCTAAATATGAACTGCAATTGCTTAAAAAAAATACAAGCCAGTCCAGAGCTCTTCACTTTGTTGGAATGTTTCCACTAGGTGCACTCCTGGCATCTGGAGCAATTAAGAACTGTGGTATCGAACACATATAGACATACTGGGCCAAACCTTATGCTTTCTTTGTCATTTTAAGAGACGTCTGAGAGTTGTAATTGCTTTTAACAAAAAATAAATTGCTGTCTAAGGAACTGGAAAAGCAGAAAACAAGTGTGAGGCAGGAATGGAGCCAATGACAGTGACATCAAACTCGTGCTTAGGTTGTTGAAGACCCTAGGATTGGATAGCACTTATTTAAAAGCTAGTTCTGTGGCTAAATAAAGAGTAATTTTTGATGATAAAGGAACTTTCAGCCATGCATGAGGCCTCTTTGGAAGAGACAGGGTGGATGATGGTGAGGAAAAGGTGAAAAAAAACACGGAGGAAGAGTAGGAGATGAAGTTCTGTGTGGATGGCCTGCTAAGGGCATTATGAAAACCGAACAATCTCCTGTGGTTGATATAAGTGTCTGTCTCTCACATTTCATATTTACCTTTGTTTGGAAAGCCACCATGTAAGGTTTCCCGATATTTCACTCTATGGGATTTACAAAGTTAATTTATAGACCTCTATAATTTAGCTAAGTTAGGATTCAGGGGTTCATTTACCCACTTCACTAAAAAAAACAAAAAAAGACTCATTTATTTAGGCTTTGATAAGTGGAGAAAGAGGTCAACAATACATGCTTACACTTAGACAAAGCAGAAGATAGCCTGTACTTAAATTTATGTATCGAGGAGAAAAGCCTTGCTACAAAATTATCTCATCAAGCTGCCTGTTTTCCCAGGAAAGTTTTCCCTAAATACATGACAAGCTCAAGACTGCACCTTTCAAAAAATTCATTCTCCATCTCTATCTGATCCTCAGTAGTTATTGTTGAAAGCACACTGCATATTTTAAGAACCAAACAGAACAGTGATTTCCCCACTTTTCGAGAGGGCCCGTGTGCTGAAATCAATGTACTGCAATGTGTGGATTGCTCATTCACTATCGAAAAGATAAAATATATGAACTAAAGCTGTACTGTGAAAGCTGAGCAGAGCTGATACTAAACAGATATATTCAAGCAACGGAAATATGGTAATATATTCCGGCAATTATTGGATAAGGGAGGGGATCAGTTTCCACGCTGATGCTTTTTGTCTAGGACCTAAACAAACAGATGGACTTTTGACAAATCAATAATGTTCTCCAAAATAAAGTGTTAAGAATAAAATGAGAAAAAGTCTATTTGTCAGTTGTTACTTTTTAAGGATAGAAATATTAATCAACTATTTGCCAATATATGGATTATTTTTTAAAACCCTTTGTTTTTGGTGTGGACAGCCAGCAGGGCCCTCCTGGATGTCACTTCCATTTTCATGTCTCCAGTGATTACCCCTGTGACCGTACTTTACTCTGCTAACTCTGACTCGCACCACATCTCCTCTCACAGACTCTGGTGGAGTTTCTGCACAACGAGACACTGTCCTGAACCAACAAGAAACCTGAATCTCATCTTTCCTCTGCAACCTCATATCCTTAAATTCCCAAATGGGACAGCCTCAGGGAGCAATGCCTCTAACATGGATGTTCTATGAACATACAAAAACATTCCAGTTCCCTTCTTTGGCTCAAATACCAAATTGGCATGTCTGGGAGATAGCTGCTTGCTTAGGAAAAAGGGAAGGAGGAATGGATTGGCTATGAACTCTTGCTTCCCAGGCAGAGGTGGCATTTAGTGGCCTCAGTGTCCACCCCTGTGCTTCCTCCGTGGCACCCCAGGCTGGGGACAGCAATCTGGGGGAGCAACCTCGTGCAGATGAAGACTATTCAATTTGCATGCAGGTGGTGAACTTCTGAAGCTGTATTAAGGCTGAGGCAGGGTGGATTAATTTCTAGTCTTTGATATTCATTAACTTGAGCGTCAGAGAAAAATATAAGGAGATGACACAATTACCCTCCGAGCTTCGCTGCAGAGCAACAGCTTTACAGTCTCAAGTTCACAACGCTCTACTAATTGATCAAGAAGAGGCGAATCCCTATGAAGGGAGGTGAAAAAGCATAAGGCTCAAGTAAGACACTGCTATAATATTATAGGGCTTCAGAGAGTCAATGATGCTTCGGGGGGCACTTAGCTAAATGGCCCACATTATTTGCTATTTAAACCACCTTCTATTATCCAGCCCTCCTTGGGTATCAAATGATCCACTACCAAACAAACCCCACATTTAGCCTAAAGTTTATGGTAGTCAATGCGCAATTGTCAATTCCTTTGAAAGCAGTCGCAGTCAGTCTCATCACCATATTTCTCTCTTCAGGCCATGAATCCTTTGACCTGTAGGGCCCTAGAAAATACATCTGAAAGTAGGAAGATTTGTTCCACAAGAAGGAAGAGCAGTGGAAAAAAAAACAAATGCAACCCACAGATCACAAAAGGTTTGGCTGCTGCGACGTGCCTGGAGTAGGAAGAGTAGCACCAGCTGAGTGTTTACCTTAGGATCTTCATAGACCTCAGGGTCCATGTGCAAAATCTGCGGGTAAAGGGCTATCCAGTCTCCTTTCCTCAAACAGACTTCTTGATTCCCTTCAAGCTTGAGAGCAAAATCCTCCTGGCTGATGCGAATGTTCATGGAGGACGAGCACATTCGTAAACTCTCGTTTAAAGCACTCTCTGCGATTAAACAAAAGCGGAGGGGGGGAAGCATCAGAAATATGGGAGATGACTGGAAATTATACATGGTTGCAGATGCTGCATCTCGACAGGCTTAGTAGGGCAGGCTAAAGGAAAAAAAAAAAAAAACCACAAACCACAAACCAAACCAAACATAAAGCAGAGACCAGGAGGAGGCAATAAACAACCCCGCGGGGCAGGGGGGAAGTCGCGACGCTGAACCTCTCGATGTGATTCTCATTGATGGTGTTGAGAAATCCTGTCGGTTGTAGGCAGCATCGAGTTTTGGGTGGAAAGTCATTATTCAGGCATCATGTTGGAAACAACGCAATCGAAAGACACAAACACTTTATACATTTACATATATTTTGGATGTTGCAAGCAAATACCAGCAAAAGCATTCATGGAGGTACTTAGCTTGCCTTTCAAAAGCTGTTGCATGTAATGGCAGGACTATATGTTAGAAAAAAAAAATTTGCTTGTTATTCCATAGTCATTCTGAGGATTTTAAAATGTATTAATTTTCTTTCCAATGTGCTACGCTGTCAAATGGTAGTGTCTATTATGGTCAGAGTGAACAAAAGCAAGTCATTATTTTCCTGGTAATTTTAAGAGAGAAAGACACTTTTAATTGGCTAAGAGAAAACAAAACATAGGTCTTCAAGGCTTAAGGAAGGCAAGATTTCTGTCTCCACCATCACATCCTGGAAGGCTCCAGAAGCTGAATGTCCTTACTTTCCCAGTGGCCTTCACCTTTTGCTCCTAGCACGACAGATTTTATGGCTAATTTCCGGCAATTTATCCTGGCAGTTTGAGGAGGAATTCCTTTGGGAATAATATGCATAATTTGCATAAATCATTCTGATAGCATGTATATCAGCATGTAGCTCCTGTCTAGGTCTGCATCTCTCACTTAGTAATCAAAACTGACTATTTTTCCACCAGCGTGTATGGGCGCTGTTATATGTGACTTGATTCCTTCTAATCATCAGTGTGAAAAATAGCCTAAAATAGGGTTTCATTTGCACATAATAATCCATTTGTGTCTGCGTTTATGTTCTGTGATATCAGATAAGCTTTCTTTAAGTGCTCGCCAAGGCACTGTAACTGCTGCACCCAAAAGGTTAGTTTATTAGAGAGAGTAGCTACCCAGCGTAGATGCCACCGAAAAAAAATAATAACAAACGTTCTTTCACTAAAAATTAAATCTGGTGCAGCATGCATAGCAAATAAAGTGGCCCTGGATGCTTTCTTGCAGGAGGTTTTTCCTTAAGCATGCATTTGTCTAAAGAAATGAGGCTGCGGTCAGCTTTGTGTGGCCAGCGCTGTGATTCAATGTGACGTACAGTGAGTCTGTGCATATTCTTTTGGACTGCCTTCGTTACTATAATCAGGCAGAGTCAAATCGGCTTGTTGGTGACGAAGCCAGAAAAGAACCCTGGTTCCAGAAGATGGCCTCTACTGCGGATAGCCACAAGGCACCTGACACGATAGATTTCAACTGGCAGCGCTCTGGCAACAAAACTTTACGCGGTACAAAGAAAGGGTCCAGCCTCCACTCCCAGACTGTCTTTGACCTGCGGAAAATGAAGCCGGTGACTCCGCACTGGTCCACCATTTGGAAATGGTAGCAACGTACATAGCAACACCAGAAAACAAGTGAGGAAGGGGGAAGGAGGGGAAAAAAAGAAAAAAATTATTAAAGCGCTGCTGAGAAATAGCAGGTTTATGTTTAAACGCCCAAGCGATGCGGTCACATCCTATTGGCGGACATTGTCCCAGAAAGCGTGGCAGTCCCTGCCCGCTGCCGGATCCTGAATGACAATTGGGCAGCATCTCTTATGCAGAAGTTAATCACAATAATGGAGCACAAAGTGTGGCTTAGCGGTCAGATCGTAAATGACAAATCTGTTTTACCTTCCAGTACCAGTTATGTGTGGAAGGCGAGCTTGGCTCTCGCTCTGAGCGATCATGCCGATAATCATTAGATGACAAAAGTAATGAGTCACATTATGATCAACAAAGGAGAATGGAGCTTATACGGCTTCGCAGGCTCACATTAAAAAAATAGACAGTCAGCTTTCCACAAATGCCGAAGCTATACATTGAGAGGAATGACAACTGCACAATAAAACTGCAGCCTTTACTTGCAGTTGTCATAGTTCAGCAGACACCAGCCATCGCTGCTGACAGACCAGCTGGGTAGCTTGGGAGGCCTTCCATTCTGCACCGTGAGGTACAGTAAATTATCCAGCATGGTAGAGCAACATCTGTTTCTGTGCTTGTGCCGAACAAACAAGGCAATTTAAAGCATACCAAGGGATAACCAAGCAGCAAATGAACATGACCCTCATTTTTTCCCCCCCTTCTTACACACATGAGATGCTAAACTTCACTGCGCGAGTGCTACATAAAGAAGCCAGGCTGTTGTTTGATAAGGTGTTGTCAGAGAGATTTTACATATTTTCTAGAGGGAGAGAGAGGGGGAAAAAAAAGAGATATCTCTCATAGTATTGTTATTCTTAGAAACCTCCCACTTCTCTCTTCATTTCTCTTATACTAAAGCTAGCACTTAGCTTCCAATTCATTCTAGATTTTTTTTTAAAATTGTTTCAATATACTTATAAATATTCAGTCCTTAAACCCTAATTTGCTATACTTAGTTCACATGCCTTCAAGCATTTGTCTTCCAATTTCCACTGAATAAATGCGTACTAATGAGAAATAGAGCAAGCTGCTGAGGCAAAGCTGGGTGACTTGAGCCTGGCCTGCCACCAGCTCGTGATAGGCAGGCAAATTGAGTTAAAATGAAAAGTCTTGTCAGCTGAAATACAACATGGTAGCCAAACAGCAAGCTGTCAATCATCCAGCCAAAACAAGGGACTGCAGGTAATAAAAGGTCATTGCGAATCATAAGTGCATTTGGCTTTCATAGGCAAGTTAATTTTAATTAAACATGATCTCTATCTGTAAATGTTTTATAAAACTTATTGTGCATAATGGATTGTTAATTTTACACTAACACATAGCAGGTAATAGGGTACTATAATTATTAGAGTGTATTGTAGGAAAATAGCTATCAAGTATGCAAATATTTTGGGGGGGGGGGCATTTACCCACAGGCATCACGGTGTGCCAACACAAACGATGATCTGAAACAAATACATTTGCATCTTACTAAGACCTAAATGGTACTGCCCAGCCCATTCCAGGAAATATACCCATTTCTCTCAATACAACCAACATTTTTAATGCTTAGCATTTGCGATACAACCACACACTCCGTATTAGGTTTTTTTTGGTTCCTACCCTTTCCTGTGTACAAATCATTTCCAAGCTGTGCTCTTTTCGCAGGAAATATCTGGGATTCAGCAATGACCTGGGGCAAGAATACTTCACCATATAAATGAATGGACTAATATTAAACAAACGAACTGACTAAACATGCCTAGCATTAAATATGCACTAAGTATATCTCTGCTTTACCCTTTGCATTTCCATTATAACCATAAAAACTGACAGACCATTCTCATGTGTCGTTTACCATATTAGAGCTCCGTTGTGAGCCATAATGACTAATAATGTATGTTATTCTGCGCATGCAAATACACGCATTTGAGTTTCGGGAAGAGTCTTGCGTAGACAAAACAAAGTGTGCTGCCCCAGAAATGCCATAGGAAAAAAATAATCAGAGCCAAAATTTGCTAGTATTGCTGAAGGTTGATTTTTTTTTTTTTCTTGTTAATAAAAAAATCACATACCTGTTTTTTGAATTTAGAAGTAAATCAGGCCATGTTGTTCCCTAAACCCAAAGAATCTGACCATAACAACAACGTTGCTTCCTGAGAAAGACTTTTTAGCAATTCTTGCCTGTTCTCCATAGCATGAGGAATCCAAAAAAAGGCTCTTGTTATAGTAGGCCAAAAAGAGGACGGAGAATCAGAGCGCTTAAAACAGGAGAATGAGATGACAAGGTGATGAACGTACAAGAATCCCACCTGGTCTGCCTTACTCGAGAGCAGGGACACAAATCCCAGTTTTCTGTGCCCTGGGTTGGCACAGAGGGAGAGAGGGAAGAGGAGAAGCTCAGTCTTGGAGGTTGGGGTTGGGGAGCTGCAAGGGCAAGGGCAGTGCTGGCCCCCAGCCTTCCTGCGATGTGGGGATTTTTGGTGGGCAAGCAATGCAAATTGGGACCTCTGTCCCTCCTACACATTTACATCCCTTTCCACTGAAGCATGAATTTAATTCTCTTATGGTACAGATTTTTTTTCTATATTATTATTTTATGGGAAAGTATCCAGCCCTTTATGACTTAAGTGCCACAAGAATTGAAATCTAGCTTCTGTTCATACCACATTACATTTAACACGATTATAAAATTTAACAAAAGTGTTACAAGAATACTACAAAGTAGGATGTGGCACTTTCCTCTCAACACATAAATCAAATGTTATCAAGGTACTTCAAGATTTCAAGGAGCAGCAGAGGAATGACACAGTTAATATTTTAAACTGTTCATACCATTTTGCACCAGATGGTTTCAGTGAAGTACATGCTTTTATTTTCCTTATTCCTACACTTCCGGGGTGCCTTTTTTGTGTTGTTTCTTGTTTTCTTTGCCATTCCCATCTCAGTCTCTAAATAGAAAACATGTTCTCTCTTGATCTTCTTGATGCTTGGTAACTTTCCTTTTCTCTTATTTTTTGATGGATGTTAACTCTGATGTGAAGTAGTTTTACTTGTGTTCCTTAAAAGTACATTAAAACCTTAGAATGTCATGTTATTCTTCAGAAGTGTCCTTGTCATCCAATACGTCCCCTACTTCAAAAGCATTCTGCATCAGTTAGAGAGAAATCTGCACCAAAACAGCCCTGACTCCAGATGAAACCAACTTACTAGACTCATGCTATAGAAGATTAACATTAACGGTCTAGCAAAAAGTAACTGGATCAAACTCAATTTTGCAATTAAAAGTTTGAACACAGGGTCTTGATAAAGGCCAAACTGGATGGTCCTGGAGAATAGTAGCTATTGCTTAGACCCAAACCAGGCACAGAGACTGCACTGCTCCACCACCCTCTCCTGATACAGCTTCAAGAGTGGAACATCAGTTCAGGTCATGAGCTACCAGAAAATATAGACAAGAGCTACCAAAAAATATAGACAAGAGCTACCAAAACATATAGATGTGAGCTCAGTTTTAACAGGGGACTGTTTCTGAAATTTAAAAAGAGAGGAATATTACATATTTAAGCTTTTATTCAGCTGTTATCTACCCTACTGATGCTACTTATGGAGACTTTCAGATCCTTAAAGATTAGGCTCCCACCTGCTACACCCTTTCTCCTCCCTTGGGCTAATTTTAACATTTATCTTGTCAATGCCTGGTGCTCTGAAGGCCTATCCAGCTCCTGGATCAATGGCCACTGGCAATGGCCACTCTGAACCCCTGATCCAGATCTGTATCTCCCTTAAAGCTCCCTATTTTGAATCAAGGCGCTTTTTTCAATACTGAAAACACCATTTCTACTCCGCAAAGCTTTACTTTCTTAAATTTCATTTGGAAGCATCACTCAACCGAAACCTGCTTTTGAAGTCTCTTTGTTTTGTTAAAGAAAGAAAGTGCTTGTGAAAAAAATTACATTTGCAGTTTAAATACATTATCCCACTTTAATTTCAGAAAAGGGTCTTTCTTGGCAGTACCATACATAAGTATTTGAAATGCATTAACACTTCGGCAGATGCTCAGAATCAAACAACTTAATAGGCATCAACTTTTTTTTCAAATAATTGCAAAGCTTCGATTTAGCCTTTTGCATACCTTGCATAGTTAATTACCTAGGCTTTAATGTTTACATGCAATGAGAGTATCTACAGCTATAAACTACATAATTTATAATTGATGTAAATGGGTGTTATTATGTCAATTAGGCAGCTGTGTCCTCCACCTTCTCAGTAAACAGAAATGAGTGATAAACCGAATTTGCCGGGAGAGCCCCTCTTTTCTTCCTAACAGATAAAAATAAATTACCTAGGTAGACCAGGTTGTCCAATTGTTCTCTGGTGAGGTGGATGTTATACATGGGCCCTCTCTTCTG